>NW_027203382.1:17090000-18290000 GCF_024711535.1 Dipodomys merriami | reverse complement strand
TATCTGTATTTGGTTAGTTTTTCCCACATGAAGCTGTGCACTATGGAATGATGAAACTGATGAAGTGACTTGATTTTGAGTATAATCCCTGTCTCTGACATGTTATCAAACAGTCCATCATGATAGTTGATATTTGGCTCCTATTTCTGAAGAAGTCTCTCTCTCTCTCTCTCTCTCTCTCTCTCTCTCTCTCTCTCTCTCTCTCTCTCTCTCTCTCTCTCTCTCTCTCTCTCTCTTTCTCTTTGTCTCTGTCTCTGTCTCTCTGTGTCTGTCTCTGTGTCTGTCTGTCTGTCTGTCTGTCTGTCTGTCTGTCTGTCCGTGTCTCTCTCTCTCTCTCTCTCTCTCTCTCTCTCTCTCTCTCTCTCTCTCTCTCTCTCTTTCCCGTATGCACTATAGACAAATATTGAAGAATAGAGTTGAGTGGGGTAGACAAACTATTATCTACTGGCACTATGTCTGACATATTTCCAGTTATGCAATTGAATAAAGATGGATAGTTTTCTTGTCACAAATTAGCCAGGCAACAAGGCACTCAAGATGTTGGGTTCCCATCTTAGTCTTTCTAGAGGTATCTCAAGATATTTGTATCTGGATATCAAGCAATGATGCTTCCTTGAAGGAAAACAACTTATGGACAAGGTCTGAAAAAAGTCCATAGTTTCACATTTGTTTGTTGATTATATGATCTTTAGAACCATTACCCAGCAGGTTCAGAACCAGTTTTGAGGAGCACAAGTGTTCATGTACTATTATACGCTTCTCTAGAAATCTGAAAACACTTAGCCTGTAAAGCCTCTGGAAAAGTACAAGATACTGCTGAAGTCCCAAGACTAGAGAACACTGTATTTGATGTTGGTGATTGGAAATCTGGCCTTCACTGACATATGTACATTTGCCCTACTCATTCCAAACATGATTGTCTTAAGTGTCCCTTTAGTATTCATGGCTCATATATTCTCTCTTCATCCTTCCTACCACATGCTGTTTCCCTCCGTGTGATCAACCTCTCATACTCCCTTAACATTCAGCCTGCACATGGCCACTTCTCTAAAAGCTTTCTCTAACACCACAGAATTCACTATGCCCTCACTGCCTCCTGGGGTCCCACAACATTTAAGGTCCCATGTCACTCATTTTGCATTTATATTCAGCCCTAATTCTAAAATAAAATCATCACATGTGGACTTATTAACCTTTCCAGGAGAAGTAAGAATGAGGGCAAAAACGAGAAACTCAGACGAACTTTTAAAGAGTTTCTCTCCAAAATGCCAAGCAAGAATTAGAAAGCTGGCTCCCAGAGAGGGCAATGAGACAGACAATTAGTGCTCTTTATTTTTGGGGTATCGTTTCTGATCCTAATGGCCAGAATAATTTCTAAGACAAGAGATAACATAGCTTTAGGATATGTGTGAAAGAGAAAGACAAATGTCAATTTAATATCAAGGGTAACATTTTGCAAGTCTACCTGAACAGTAACGACCAGCCAAGGTATTACAACATGTAGCTTCTGCACAATGAGATAGCCATAGCTGCCACTACTGGAAGGACTGGATCTCAGTGTTGAGAGATTGATAGACTCAGAGGGATTAGAATAGCAGGTGCCAAATATCATGGCACTATGTTGTTCCATGATTCTGTGGTGCAACTACAAACCAGAATGATGATGACATGTACATATTGGATCAACAATAACCAATGTATATTGAAAAGAAGTAACTTACTGTGCTGACAGTGAATCCCATTAAAACCATGGGGACATTTACAAACATAGCCTATGAATGTGTCGCCACGGTAAGCTTCACTTATTTCGCAGGTTCCTCCGTTATGGCATGGGTTTGGGCTGCAAGGACCTAAAAGAAAAGGAAAAATTCAATGTGAAGAATATGCTTGAAAGTAGGTCTAGTTCAACATTTTGCAACTGACAGTTACATAAAAAGCATGTTCAGGATAATAGTGATTGCATGAACTCTGAAGACCACAGTCCTGGGATTAATATGGGTTTCATTACTTTTTTGCAATGTGATTTGGGGGGATTTATTTAGCATCTGTATCATCCCAGTTTCCTCTGCTCTTCAGTATCAATATTAGTATAATTTATCTTTTGCAGTTGTGCTACAGATGAAAGTGTTTATACATATAAACTATTCACAACAGTGTCGACTACATAATGCATACACACAAAAAAACCTTAATTATTATCAGAGCTTCGGAATTATGGGACATCTATATATTTTGAAAATGTAATATTGAATGTAAACTTCTGAAATGATAAAAAATAAAGCAGCTATCCACCCTACCTTGCAAATAGCATCTACCTTTAAGCACATAGAACAAATGAAGCAAATACCAGCTGGCAGTCATCTTTTGGAGTCTTTAGGAACTGAGTTGGAATGAAGCAAATACCAGCTTGCAGTCATCTTTTAGACTCTTTAGGAACTAAGTTGGAACATGCCTCTGGAGAAACATATTTTTCCACTGAAAGTAGTAACTTATGAAAAGTTGCGTATTTGAAGAAAAGGAGTAAATAGTTATTTTTAGGCTTTGAGAGAGTAAACTCCATAGAGTGATTAGAACCCGTGTCAGGAAGTAGATTTTTGAGTTCACATCTCCCTTGGAGAGAGCAGATGCCAGCACTGTAGTCAGCTGACAACTTCTAGCTTCTACAGCATGAGATCTTCCGTAACAGTGTTCATTCCAGGCCAATCTCCCTAGGCAGTGTGACTAAGCACAACTTGCTTGTCAAGCTGGGCCAGTCCTGGCCTAGATCTCTGTTCTGGTAAAGATTAAATGCTCTTAAAAAATGCTTACAGTCTGAGGCTTTTTCTGCTCACTAGTCTTTCTTTTCTTCTTTTGGAAAGGACAGGCTATATCGCATTCTGAAGGTTTACTCTAATCTTGCTCTCATTTATCCCTTTTTCTACTTCAGGCTTTCCTATCCCAAATAAACCTTTTATTCTGCATCCTGGTCTATTTTCTTTCTTTCTAGAATCAGCTAATTGAACTAGGGTAGAATCCAGAGTGGAGACTATGAAAAGGAAAGATTCTAGTAGAAGAAAGGAAAAGTTCTGCCTGGGAGATAAAGAATAACCACATAATATAAATAAAGCTTTCTCTAACTGAGTCTTTAATTTTGTTTAACTGTAGTGATTGGAAAACATTTATAAAAGAAAATTCATTAAAAAGGAATTTAGGAATTATATATTAGAAAAGGAATGTGAAATCTATGAAAATAAGTGTTGATGGTCTATGAAAATAAGCTATGAAAAGTGAATTACAGAGTCATGGAAATTACTTCAGAAAGAAGCAACTGTTTACAGTTGAGACAGAAAAGATGACAGATGGGTTGAACACAAGAACAGTGACAACATGAAATAACTGGTTAAGGCTGCTCCAAGCAAGTCTATTCAAGGAGGGCAATTGTGAGCCTTTAGAGTATGAGGGAAAGATTTAGCAAGGCTTCACAGCAGGAAAAATCTCATACTGTTACTTGAGTGGTGCAATAGGACATCACTAACCAGCAGCCAAGAAGAGCTACATAATACTGTCTCATCTGAGAACAACCTTACCTGTGTATCCTTCTTCCATAAACTTTGAAGACAAAATTATACTCCCTTTTCAGTTTAAATGCAATCCCTGTAAAGTTCAATGAAGATTCTCACGAGAAGGGAAACACTGTGAAAACGCTGTTAGTGCCCAGGCCTACACTTTCTGATATATCTGGCTTTTTTTTTTGTTGTTGTTGTTGGTTGGGAAGCTTGATCTCAGGGCAGAGAAGCTGTCCCTGGGCTCTTTTGTTCAGCGCTAGCACTCTCCCACTTGAGCCACAGAATTACTTCTGGTTTTTGAGTGGTTATTTTGGAGATACGTACTGTCACTAGGGGACTTTTCTGCCCTGGTTGGCTTCAAACCCCAATCTTCAGATCTCAGCCTACTGAGTAACTAGGATTACAGGCATGAACCACTGGATGCCCAGCTACATCTGGCTCTTAAAAAGAAATCAGGGAGCTGTGATTTTACTTCAGATATCTCCATAATGATTAAGGAGGATGGACAAGTCTAGCAATCTAATGTACAATGTGAGGAATAAGGCTGATAAAATAATATTAAGGAGTTATAATTAGTAAGATTCTAAATATGTGGAAATTAGCTTCTATTCTAAATAAGTAAATTAGCATCTTCTATAAATGACTATTAAATAAGTAGATTTTAGCATCTCCTGTTACAGAACAGTAATTATGTGAAGTGATAGATGGCTTAATTAATCTTTTTATCACAGTAACCATTTTGCTAACCAGATATATCCAATGACATTTTGAGATGAACCTCAAATATATAGTATGGGAAGCATTTTTAAAATGTATTTCTATGAGTTGGCAGTTTCACAACATACAGCAGACACCAATTAAATTATCTAACACCTGCTGTTGGAGTGGTACATTGCCAATATTTCAGACAGAACAAAGTATTCGTCCTCTGACCATTTTTAGAGCAATTTGAATCATATTCTTTCATTGTTAAAAGATATAAACCATCTACAAATTCAAACTCCTATGTTCTTTCTCATTAATCACTTATTTTCTTCTGACTTATTTTGCAGTTTTCTCTTATACAAAATAGAATTCAATAATATCTCTAAAAATACTGAACATGAAGGAAATCTGTTTTAAGGGGTTATACCTAAGAGAGAAAAATAACTATTGAAACCAGAAAAGATGAATCTGTTTCTGCTTTTCCTAAGAGATTAGAATAATCTATATAAAAGAAAAAGAAATAAATCATGTCCCTGCTCACATATATTTACAGAATTCCATGAGAAATAGAGAAAAACATTTAAAAAGAACTGAAATTGAACTCTCCCAGTGGAAAAAGAGGAATAAGTATACATAATTATAACTGCTTTGATATGTGAATTGCTGGTGATATCACAAATTCAGTGTCAAGACTTGTACAGAAACTACATGAATTGTCTTTACAGGTATATCAGCTGTATATGAAATCCTACTAACTACAAGTACTTGAGAGATATGTTTGGGGAAATCAACTAGAAAGGACTGTCTCATCTTGGCAGATGGGTACAAGACCTGATATGCACTGAGGAACAGGGAGCAAGAAATGACTATATTGTATAAAGCCCCAGACATTCTAGGCACCTGCTGAGAACATAGGTGAAGACTGCCCAGTAATCTTAGTGCAGCCTTTGAAAATCACCAAAACTTGTGAATTAGTGAGTCCAAGCTCATTCAATTTATATCCCAAAGTATATTACCACATTGGCTGACATCTTTGTTTTAGAAAACCCTTACTATCTCAGCCTATAATTGTTGTTATTTTTCCTACTTCAAGAAATGCATATGATTTTTTAAGGACAACGATGTAAATTAAATAGAATGAGAATTTAATCTTTCCAGAGACCCTCATGTGCTATACGTATGAAATACATTTAAAAGAAAATATTGCTTTGTAAGACTATCTCTTGGTTTTAGGGTAAGGAAACTAATATCAAGAAGGTAAGTAATATGCATTTATTTTATTTTATTTATTTATTTTTGGCTGTATAATGTTTTCTTTTTTTATTTATTGTGAAAATACCGTACAGAGGGGCTACAATTACATGGGCAAGGTAATGAGTACATTTCATTGTTCTCGCCTCCTTTGTTTCCCCTTCCCATCCCTTACCTTCTCCCCCCTCCCCACCACCCCCTCTCCCCCAGCCAAAGTTGTAAAGTTCATTTTTCGAAAACGACTTGTACATCTCATTGTTGCAATAAGTCCACTTGTATCCCTATTTAAATGATTTGTTTTTTTCCCTTCCCCTCCACAAATTATACCAACATCAAATACAGTGAAAACAGGGGTTATACCGTGGGGGAGGGACATACAAAGCAACAAAGAAATATCTTATAAATATGTTAGAAATAATAGCAAGAAAGAAAAAACAACATTTGAGTCCTTATCCTGGGGTTCATTTCACCTAAAATCAACTTATCTGACCATTTCTGCTTGTCTCAGACAAGTAATACGCATTTTAATATAATCTGTCCAACTAAAAAGTCTACACTCTTCCCAATAAGCTATACTTTTTTCATGTTTTTAATCTGCATATTAGCATTAGTTAAGACTGATGTAATCAGCATGAATTCACTACACCCATCCTTACAAATAACATATATTTCAATGTGTCCCAAGTTAGAAATATTTTAGAACATTTGAAGCAATTGAGTCAGAGTATATTAGATCCCACAAATAGAGTTGAGATCTGCTTTGCTAACAGTACTATATTGTTGTTAGTGCTATGTTTGAAATATATTGTTAAACACAAGGTTTTTCCCATCATTTTGTGGTAATTATACATAAGATGGAGGTTAATATGTCTTGGACACATTCTTTCTCAGTGCATAAGACTGTGAGCATAAATGAGTTGTTTCTTATCATTCCTTCTCTCCTACAGCTGGAAAGATCATGAGGAAAGTGTCATGGTAGGCATACAGTAGACATTGAATGCATTTTGAAAAAACAAGCCTATGTCAGTCATGTATGATAAAAATTTGATCAATTGTCTCATCCTTATTCTAATTTTAAATTTATAAGACATCAATAGCATTTGGCTTTTCCTTCAGTACTTAATGGGAATACTTTTAGAAATTCTTCTAAGTCTTTCCGGTTTTAAGCTCTTTAAATTTATAATTAAGTTTCAGTGTTTATTGTCTCTAATATTGTTGAGGTTCTAAGAGTGTTAAACTGAATTGCAAACAACAGATTATCTTGTGTACTTTTGCATAATAATTACATGTATGTTCATTCTCTAACAAATATATAATGAAGCAAAGTGTAAGTTTGTACAATCTCATTAATGGTGCTTTAGTTTCTTAATTTAACAGTTCCTTACATAAAGGCATTCACTTAAATCATAAGTAAAGTGAAACAATCAAATGTAAGTCAGTACATAGGAGTAGCATAATAAATTAAGTCTAAAGGCTTCAGTCAAGAAATTTTCTTGGTAACCAAAATATTTTAGGGTTTTATATCAATTGTAGCAATGACTATATAGGAATAGTTTACAGGTTTCTTAGCTCAAGTTATAAAGGGGTCATCAGATGAAAATGGGAGATTCTAGAAAACTCCATTCTAATCCAGCAATCTCCTCTACTTTCATACCCAAAGTATTATTTTAATCTATTGGTACACTGATAAAGAATAATTACCACTTATAGCATATACTATTGTCTTTACTGTACAGATAAGAATGAAATTGCCTGCCACTGACTGACATAGAGTTTTATTCCATAATTTTAGATTAACATTTATAAATAATGAACTTATTAAGTGTTAGACATTATTTTAGTAATTTTTAATAAATGCCTGAATGGAATTAAAGTTGTCAGCAGCTGAAAGAGCATATCAGAATATACTTAGTCATTCATGCATCTCAATTTTAAGGAACTTTTAATAACTCACTTTGGCTGCAGATATAATGTGCTTGATATTAAGAGATTTCTTGATTTTTGTCAGAAGTGTGTTTGGACTCAGCCTTGTGATTAGTAGGTTCATGCTCTACTGCTGAGCCATGCCATCAGCACTGTATTGCATGACTTATATATGAAATGGGGTTTCCATTCCTACTCAAGCATATATCTAGATGTTATCATTTTTTAAGATTTCCTGTATTTGCTGAGATGACAGATACATGCCACCACGTACCTACTGAGATAAGATCACAAAGAGAGTTTTGCCTTGCTTTTCTGGATATGCGATCCTCCCAATCTCAACCTCCCACATCGTTTAAGATGTCAGATGAGAGCCAGCTAGCTATCCAGCTGTGGGGTGGGAAGGAGTTTGATAAACTTTTCTTCCTGGGGTGGCTTCAGGTGGCCCTCAACTTTGATCCTTCCAGTATTATTAGTCTATAATAGGTAGGATTATAGGCATGAACCTCAGGCTCCTGGCTTCAACTCTTCTTCTTCTCCTTCTTCTCCTTCTTCTCCTCCTTCTCCTCCTTCTCCTCCTTCTCCTCCTTCTTCTCCTTCTTCTCCTTCTTCTCCTTCTTCTCCTTCTTCTCCTTCTTCTCCTTCTTCTCCTTCTTCTCCTTCTTCTCCTTCTTCTTCTTCTTCTTCTTCTTCTTCTTCTTCTTCTTCTTCTTCTTCCTCTTCTTCTTCCTCTTCTTCTTCCTCTTCCTCTTCTTCCTCCTCCTCCTCCTCCTCCTCCTCCTCCTCCTCCTCCTCCTCCTCCTCCTCCTCCTCCTCCTCCTCCTCCTCCTCCTCCTCCTCCTCCTCCTCCTCCTCCTCCTCCTCCTCCTTCTTCTTCTTCTTTCTTCTTTTTCAATGTCATAGTTTTTGGAAATTAAAATCTGAAATTTCCCATTGGCATCTTATTGACCAATGACTTTAATAATCTATGTTCTTAAATTTAGGAGCTAAAATGTGATATGTTTGAGGTACCATGTTTTTTTCTGTAACATATCAGCACTCATATAAATTACTTCCACATGACTTCAAAAGAAAGAAAAAAACAGTGTAGGACAAAGTTTAAAACAAACCAGTATTACTTAACCATTAGAACTTAAGAAGTAAAAAAAAATCACTCCTTTCACTTCAAAAGTCTCTTTTTAAAATGTTTGCATCTTTTTACACCTTAAGTAGAATGGTAATTATGAGCTGTAGATTGGATTAGTATTCATAAAATTCTATATTGTCATTAGAAAACAAAATCTGGTAATATGATCCTTAACAATAAAAGCGTAAGTGGACTTTCAAGATACAAGAGGCTTCAGGGAGCTTTAAAATCCATAATGCTGTAATATGTTTGTAGGTAATCTTTAAGTCACTCCTAACACAATGGGGACAGTACATGATCAATATTAATGAACTACTGAATTCACCAGCATGCTTCCTAGGCATTTTTATGCAAGTGCATATAAGTATGTCAACAAGATTAATTGCTCAAAAAACCCATAGATCTATGCATTTTGCTGGTTCTGTGAATCTATCTTCTTACAATTGCAATAATAAAGTAAAAATTATTTTCATATGTATTACACACTTGTCTTCTCACATGCATAGAGTTAAGCCCCAAACCCTAAATACCTTATGATATATAGGCAGATCTTATAGAAAGTAGATGAGTTAACACTCTTCTTGATGATGCATTCTCAGAATTGGTCAATCTTACAATGTATGCCTCCAAAATATGGGCAGTTAGATATTATAAAGGAATGCACATTTTATATTATGTAATAAAACAAAAGAGGAGGCAACAATGCTTGATAAGAAATGTACTCATTACCTTGCCCATGTTATTGTAACCTCTCTGTATGGTATTTTCACAATAAAAAAATTAAAAAAAAAACAATGAATGCTAGTGGAAAAATTGTAAGCACATAGTTTTCCAATTATGCAAAAGGTTATCATTGACAAGTTTACTTAAAAGAGGATACTTTTAAGAGTATCAATACCTACATGGCTCTTTATATTTATATAAAATTACACACATCCACACACATATCAAAACTCCAAAATATGTGAACAAGAACTCCCTTTCTCTCTTTTAATTTTAATTTTTTGATGTCTATAGGCCATGAATAGAGAACTCAGAAGAAATTAAATTTGCAAACAACTTGGTCTTGAACTTTCAGATCCTAGAGCTATGAGAAATTAAATATTTGTAGCCTAAGCTACTTAGTCTTAGGTACTTTGTTATGGAAGTTCTGGGAAGCTAATAGAGAGTAGATTACCCCATTCTTACTATACAGGAACTGGACAGTGGAGAAGATTATTCTTCCTACTAAAGTTCTTCAGTGGTTTTCTTTTGTGAATTACGTTGATTAAAGTAATTAAGTTAATATTAGAATTGACTGACAAGATATTCATATTTACCACCAGCATCTTAATTAAAATGCTTTTCACTTGGATGTTGTTACAGAGCCATAGAAGATTTTATGGTAATGGGGATCAAGTGTACAAATTAGGAGCAATGCCTAGGAGAAGCCCAAAGATTGTTACCTAGGTAGCCTCAAGAGAAATTTGGCCTGCAAGACCAAAGGAAGAGTCAAAGGAGAATATCTTGTTGATCTTTATCTCAAAGCTTGTGCTTAACATTGATGAGTTCAATGTTAGCAGCTTTCTAAGAAAATCATTGGTTATATTCAATTGATAATCACATGGAATCAGTATAGAACAGTGATTGAGATACAAACTTTCCTCACAGAATAAATGTCTTATTAATAAGTACCTTATTAAACATCAGAGTTACTTAAAATAAATACTAAATGGAAAATAATCTTTCAATTTTAATAATATTAAAAATATGACTGTATTTGTATATTAGTATGAAGGAGTTACTATCCTTTCCCCTGTCTATTCATGTTGAACACTAGCACTAAAACAAGATGTAAACTACTACTTACATATTAGAAATTCTTAGCACCAATATTTTTAATAAGTTTTTTATTGTGAAAATACTGCACAGAGTGGTTAAAGTTACATGAGCAAGGTAATGAGTACATTTCTTATCAAGCATTGTTGCCTGCTCCTTTGTTTTCTTCTACCATCCCTTCCCTCCCACCTCCACAACTATACTCCCCCAGCACCTACATTGTAAAGTTCATTTTTCAACATAGTGTCTTGTACATCTCATTGTTACAGTGGATCAACCTGTATCCCTATTTAAACATTTTGTTTTTTTCCTTCTCCTCCCCTAATTATACACACATAAAATATAGTGAAAACAGGGGTTATACCGTGGGGGTGGAACATACAAAGCAACAAAAAAATCACATGGTACCTTATAAATACATTAGAAACAATAGCAAGAAAGTAAAAAAAAAAAAAAACCTGTGTCCCTATCTTGGGGTTCATTTAGCTTAACTTCATCTTATCTGGTCATATGTACATAGCTTTTGACCTTTTCTGCTTGTCCCAGAAACAATAGCTCCAATATTTTATTACTGAAACAGAACTCTGTATCAGTGCTTTGTAATTAAATTAATAAATATATATATACATGTCTTTCAATACATAGTTTCAATTTTTAGATATATTTAGATCTTCTTATATGTATATTTAGATATGTTAGACATACTTAGATATTTTATGTATGTTTATATATTTTACATATAGATATATTTGGATATTTAAATATGCATTTAAATGTATTTAAATATTTCTAGTTATGTTTTAGATGAATTTTAATTAACCACTATTTGCTGCTTAATTCATATAATGTCATTATTTAAAGAACAATATGGAGAGAACACAAGAAATGGTGACAATTGTCCTAAAAATAATAATTCTATGGGCAGAAAAATAATATATAGAAGCCTTCCGTAAATTGAAAAATACCACATAAACTTATTAAATTTAGAATTAAAAGGATGAAGTGCATTCAAAATGCTTGGTCACTGAGATAAACATTTCAAAAAAACAAAGAGAAACCTGAATGGCAAAACTATGAACCATCATCATGACCAAGACTTTTCTATATCTGTTGGCCACTAAAATATCTGTAGCCCTATGGACGTATATCCATATTCAAATTCTTATGAGAATACCAAACAATAATTGAGTCCAAGCTTATATATGAAACCGGAATTCTATTTGTTGACCTATCTAAGATAATTCCTTTACAATTTCTCCTTATACAAGGAGTTGTGTCCAAACAAATCTCTATAAGACAATTGTTTCAGAAGAATGACTGTCAGAATTACTTTTAGGTATTTGTCGCAAAATATGCATTGGAGGATACTTATAAGCCAGTGGCACACACACACAAAAATATCATTTATGTTTCTCTTAGCTACCAAGATGTCTGTCATCTTTTCCATATCAATAAAATAAAGCACATATTAAAGGTAGAAACCCCATTTTCCATACATATTCTATAAGCAGGCGTCCCAAGTTCTGGGAGCATCAAGCAACCTCACGACTTCAGATGGTGTCTCTAGGCAACTACAACACTTCCATGTTCCTCATCAATCTTTTCATGACAGCTCTTCACATTTTTCAAGGATCCGACTCAACATGTTGCCTATAGTGTACATTTATCATCTTCAGTCTTTAATTATTGCCTGGTCTCTTGCCTCACTTACTCAATTAAAAATTACTTATGGAAAAAATCCTACTCATTGTATTTCAATACCCCAGTGCTAGCTACTCTATTATTGCATGAAGCAATAATAGATAACTGATTTAATAATGCTATGAATTTCAGCATTTTCATCATCTATAATAAAAACCTAAAGTTTAGATATTGGATATATTTTTATCTGAAGCTATCTTTTTTCGCAGTCACAGATTTCAAAAACCCAATTTTAAGTCTGAAGTCAAGCCAGATTTTCTTTCTTGCAATGCTGTAGCAATTTGTAGACTATCAGATTGTGAATAACCTTACAATTATGAAGTAATGGGTGTTTAAAATAGCTGCATTATTGCTACGAAACTAGTGTTCTTCCTCTTCAAACTGGCACAGTGATTTTAATCTTGAAGGCAGTGACAGGAGGTACATGAAAGGATTGATATTTTTCTTTTGGAACTGTCCCATGACTGCCATCTTAATCTTGAGGCGGAGACATCGCTGCAGGAGCTGTTCCAGCTGCACTTATTTGGGACCAGCACATGGCGAATTCACAGCTGAGAGCATTGGAAGCACAGCTGGACAAGCAAGTGACTGTTTGGATTGCCACCTCAGGTTGTGCATGTGGCTTCTTTGTGGCAGACTTGAGAAAGCAGGAAACAAAGCAGGCATGGATTCTGGCCAGCTGGCCATCTGTTCCTTCACCCACTGTGATAATTTGGTCTTGTAGAGTTTTGTTAACTGAGCATTAAGTAATGGCCATGTCAAACAGGGTACATAATGACTGCTTCTTAATCACTGGATGAAAGCTTTAGGGATGTTTGCTCAAACACAGAAAAAGGTCATCAAAGCCAACCAATATAAAGCAAAAGAAAACAATAATCAATGAAATAGATGCGAAATACCAACAAGTAACTTGGTTTGCATTTTTACTTTTCCTATAATTCATAGTTTTTTAAATCACAGTTCATACTAAATACATGAAAGAGAATGAATCTGGTAGGAGGAGGCTTGTTAAATATCATCGTAAAGTTTCCATTATCTCATTACACATATGTTAATATAAATGAACAAACTAAAGAAGAATTTTAAACAATGAAAACATGTGATTAAGCTTTATCATCCTGACTGAACTAAAGGCATTTTTAAGCCTTTGCAATCAAACTTTTCTAAATAATTCACTAGAAAAGCAGTTATTGATTGTCATAGTACTTTGTTTTTGTAAGATAAGATAAAGTATCCTGTTCTGTAAAAGCAGCTGTTCTATTACAAACACTTTAAATACAAAATCATTTTATCCCTTAATGGCAACTTAATTCAAACTATTCTTGTCACATTTCTTCTCACTGCTCTCTGATTCCTATATATTGCTAAGGAAAAGTTTCTGTTAGCTCATGCTGCCTAGCATTCCAAAGTCCATGTATTTGGATTAAATCTATATTGGCAAGAGTACCTCCAGAGTTCACATAATTGAGCCCAAATGCTTCACTGAGTTAGCATCTATTAAATTTCTGACATTAATACTCCCAAAGTTCTACTCAAGCAGTTCCTCCACTCACAGTGTCTTTTTGTGCTCTCACAGTAATTCTGGGAAAGCATGTAGCTTGCAAAAAAGTGATCATGAGAAATCTTTATCAACATGTTACTCAAGAGAAGACATCAAGTACGCAGAGAAGAGTGTGGCCTGGAAAATATAAATGTTTGTGGTTTTTGTCATGGGTAACAATGAATGGCTATGGATGAGTAACTTGGGAAACAGGAAAATGACAGGAAGCCAAACAAAATATTAGTAAATTCCATCATTTACTGTCCAGAGAAAGCTGCAGGAGAGGCAGAGCAAAGAAACAAATTAGCAAGAATACAGTATCCTTGTGGCAATAAAAAATGTTTACCATGTACACCTGTTATCGTTCAAAGTAGCTATTAAGCACTTCAATGTGGGACTTCTGTTTTATGTTTCTTTTATTTATTTTTTTAAATAAGTTTTTATTTTGAGAATACTGTACAGAGGAGGGTTACACAAGTAAGGTAATGAGTACATTTCTTATCAAGCATTGTTGTCTCCTCCTTTGTTTTTCCCCTACCAAACCTTCCCTCCCATCTCCACAACTATACTCCTCCCAACTCCCCCCATCCCACCTAAATTGTAAAGATTGTTTTTCGACATAGTATCTTGTACATCTCATTGTTGCAATGGGTTACTCGATCTCTATTCTGTCTACCTCCAAACACATGACAAATATTTGTTAACTGGATGAAAAATGTTTATATCTGTATGGATTTAGTATATTGTAAATGTACCGTAAGGAAATGTTCTCCTTTGAAACTATTTTTATGAGTTTTTAAAAAATTTTTATTTATTTTTTATTGTGAAAATACTGTACAGAGGGGTTACAATTACATGAGCAAAATAATGAATACATTTCTTATTAAGTATTGTATTTTGAAACTATTTTATACCATAACTTCCACCTAACAGGTGAAGCAAAATTGGAAAACATGCCAATATGTTTTGTTTCCAGTAGAAGGTCTATATGGCCATAGCAGGAAAAATAAAATATGGAGCGCAAAAAGGTCAATAGCTGATCAAAAGGAAAGAAAAAAAATAGCATATTGAGTGACGCTTGTTCTGAGTTTGCCTAAAGTCTTTTCTGGGCCATTTTTGTTTCTGTTTGTGATCTGACTCACTGGTGCAGTTCATGTGCTCAGTGTGTGCTTGTTTTACTACCCTGAAGCCTGTTTGTTTGAGGATACATTTGGGGACCATGAGATTATTCTGAGTGGAGATCCAGTTTACACTGCTTTACCATGAGGATGAGAAAAGCTTTGCTTAGGAAGAAGCTTGCATAGGACAAAAAAGAAAACATTTATGTAAAGTGTTCTCTTTCTGTGATCTAGTAGAATGAAAATGTAGTAGTTTGTATCTAGGAATATACTCAAAAAGAGTATAACAATTTTCTACCACTGCAAACCCAATTAAAAATTCTGGGCTATAACATGCAATTTACTTTATAACCCATTAAAATATTAAAAGGTATACAGTCAGATTTTCATGATGATAAAAATATTTACTTTTACTTTTCTAGTATTATGCATATAAATTTGTAAATTCTAGATTACAGTAATCATGAGAGCATAGCTGGGTAAATTTTAGATGGAGCTATAGTAATTGCTGTATCCTTTATTAGTCATTTCTGCTGACAATATTATGGTAAATATGTTAAAGTTTGACTATGGTTCATAAAATGACAAGGTTCCTTTTATGAATATTATTAGATATTTAAGTCTACCTCAATTGATTAAAATTATGAAACAATTAAATATTCTACTTTAATATGGCAGTCTCTGAATACTTACACTGTATTTAATACTATATTGAATATACTCATAGAAACATTAGAATAAATGGCAAAAATCCAGGTTTCACTTCAGTGCAATTTAATATTTATAGTGTTTTCATGTTCCAAGCAAAATATGCTGATTAAAATGACCAGGAAGTCACCATCTGGTTGATCTATTTAGAAAAAAAGAAGCTGAGCTTATACAGTGCAATATGCCTTGGGCTTTTTCTCTCCTTTATCCTTTCTTAATTCAAATAAATTTCTTTGTGATTAAATGTTATTAAGTACAGAGAAATAATAAGCAAAATGAAAACTGTTAGTCAATAACTAAATATCATAAGCAATTAATTAAGCAAGTTATCAGTATTGTATTTAAATATGGAGATTTGAACTGTCACTCTAAGATTAGTGTAATAAGAGCAAATGATTTTCAGAGTAATCATTACTATAAGTGGAAGCTTTTCACTTAGTCAATGAAGAATTGCTTTTACATAATTGTTTTGAAAAATATTCAAAAATAATTTTTGACTCAAATTGAGAAATGATATAAACAGATTTGTGAATTAAATGTATGCATTACCAGATAGGGTAATTTCTGAAGAAGCAGCTATACAATGTCTTTTCATGTAGGAATCCTAGGGCCCTGGGGGCCCTGTGATTGCCTGTGAGAGGTTTGGCCTGTATTTGAATGATATCAGTGGAAAACCTGAGTTTTAGGTGTGAGTGTTTGACTTCCTCCATGTTTACTTATCTGTGTGATTCCAGGTATCTTGGATCAGTTATGAAACTGTCTAGCTCTACACTTCCTGATTTCTTATAACCAACTCTCAGAATGAGCCCCTAACTTCCTTAAAGTAGCCCCAGGCCAATCTGAACTTAAAAAGCATAGAGTGAGAGAGGGATCTTCCATTTAATCAAGTCTGTCAATTAACCTGTTCCTTACTCCATGGTGTTATTGGATTATTACTTATTTCATATTAAAATAATCAAATATGAGATATCACTACATAGGCAATTCATCATTCCTCACTCTAGGAATCTGCTGCTCTCAGTCAACAAAAGTAGACTATGATACTTCAGTAGTTTCTATAGACATGTTGTAGTTTAACACCACATTAGCAACTATCACAAATATCTCTAATTAGGGTTTTTGAAGATAACAAAATTGTTCAAGATTTAATGTCTTCTAGAAGTATACCACAGCTCACAGCTCACTCACATACTGTACTGTATTTTATATAGTTAAAATTTGACTATAGTCCATAAAATGGTTTTGAAATAATTTAAACCATATTCTGTGTGTGTGTGTGTGTGTGTGTGCGTGCGCACACACGTGTGTGCTGGTTCTGTGCTTGTGTACTCTTCTTGAGCATTTTTGCTTGAGGCTAGTACTCTACTACTTTAGTTATAACTTCATTACTCTCGATTTTTTTTAGGTTTATGTGAAGATAAGAGTCTCACATATTTTCCTGCTGGAGCTGACTTCAAACCCTGTCCTCAGATCTCAGCATCCTGAGTAGCTGCGGTTACAAGTTTGAGGTGCTGACAATAATGTAAACCATATTCTATGGAATAAATCTTAGAATGATCACAAACAAGACCATACTAAAGCTACCAGCACAACTATGTTTATAGCAGCATTATTTACCATAGCTAAGACATGGAACCAACCCAGATGTCCCTCAATAGATGAATGGTTCAAGAAAATGTGGTATATATACACAATGGAACTCTATGCCTCCATCAGAAAGAATGACATTGCCCCACTTGTTAGGAAATGGAAAGACTTAGAAAAAATTATATTTAGTGAAGTAAGCCAGGCGCAAAGAAACATAGGTCCCAGGGTTTCCCTCATTTGCAATAACAAGTATATGTCTGAGACAAGCAGAAATGGCCAGATAAGTTGATGTTAGGTGAAATGAACCCCAAGATAAGGACTCAAATGGTTTTTCTTTCTTGCTATTGTTTCTAACATATTTATAAGATGGTTTCTTTGTTGCTTAGTATGTCCCTCCCCCACAGTATAACCCCTGTTTTCACTGTATTTGATGTTGGTATAATTTGTGGAGAGGAAGGGAAAAAACAAATTGTTTAAATAGGGATACAGGTAGACCCATTGCAACAATGAGCTGTACAAGTCGTTATGTAGAAAAACGAACTTTACAACTTTGGGAGAGGGCGGGGGTAGATGGAAGGGCTAGGATGGTAAAGGGAAATAAAACAGGAGGCAACACTGCTTGATAAGAAATGTATTCATTTAAACGGTTTGGTTTTGCCCTAAATAGGGATACAGGTGGACCCATTGCAACAATAAGATGTGCAAGTCCTTATGTCAAAAAACAAAATTTACAACCTTGCCGAGAGGCAGTGGGGAAGATAAGAAGGGATGGGAAGGGATGGGAAGGGGAAACAAAGGAGGAGGCAACAATGCTTGATAAGAAATGTACTCATTATCTTTCCCATGTAATTGTAACCCCTCTGTACAGTATTTTCACAATAACATTTTTTTAAAAAGAAATGTACTCATTACCTTGTTATTGTAATTGTAACCCCTCTATATGGTATTTTCGCAATAAAAAAACTTATTAGTAAAAAAAAGATTTTCCCAAATACCTTTTATTTATGTGCCAGAGGGAAGCCAGTAAAATTTCACATTTAAATGAACTCTTTCCTTAGAGGCTATCTTATCCCACCACTTTGACTAGAATGTGCAATTGATTTGTACAACTGTCTAAGCTTCACAATTTTTATACAACTGGTGCTACTAACTCTGCCTGTACTACCCTTTGGATAATGAATGTGTGCCACCAACTCATTTCAAAATACTGTTTATTATTCAGAAAATTTTATGGGATGGTACCACCCTATTCATCTTTTATCTGGAACAGAAGTTAATTATTATTATCAACTTTTTGTACTATCAGCACACGGAAGACTTGATAAACATAGACACAGACATAGAAATACACATAGACATAGACATGAGCCCCTAAGACCTCAAGACTATCTTTTTTGGTTGTTAACTAAAGTCCAGAAAGTGTATTGCTTTATAAAGTTAATGATGGCAGTGAGCGTGTTATCACTGAACAGCCAGTAATGGCTAGTGCCCAGGATGAATAGCACATATTAAACGCAAAGGCAAGGAATTTCAAAGACAGTCCAATTAAAGTAACTAAGCAACAATGAAAATATACATACACACATACACACACGTACACTAGTTTCTTTTGGGACTTTGAAATTATATGACCTGTGATCTTAAGTCTGAGATGTGATTCCCAGCCTGTGTTTATTACAGGACAGCACTTAGTAGCTATTGAAGAAAGTCCATAGTCTCAGTACATCTAGAAAGTAATCTGTTCCTGGAAATGATAACAAGTTCCATAGGCGAAACAATTGTTGCTGATGGAGATAATGAAGATGAAGGAAATGAAGCTGATGATTTTGATGAACCAAGAAAAGCACAAGTGAAAAATACTCTTTGAGATACTCTAGTCAAAAATGGACAATGATCAAACAAAAATGGGCAAGACTAAGTTATTAAAAGCATGAGCAAAAAAACATAGACTCATTAAAAGAGAATGAGACAGAGATAGATAAAAACCTTCTAAGTGCCTTATAGACTTAGTTGCAAACAAGGATAGAAAAGCTAGTTCTCTTCCCAAAGAGGAGGCCACATTCATCATTTATGTAAAGAACTACTTCCAGATGACTGACTGGGAAATAAGACAGATCTCTGGCAGTGGACACAGTCTATTTATGTAAATGACTTAAATAGCTTATTGAAATGTTCTGTCATTTCTTTTCTGTAAGAGTTGACATCTGGCTGTCCTTTTTATAATATAAAGTGATTAATTTCTCTATCTTTTTTGATAAACTTGTTTGAGTTTCAATGCCAGGAATATATTGTCCAGAATGTTTGGACAATACACTCACAACCATTTGCTTGGTTTTAGGTACATATGGGCTATTATAAAAAGACACAATATTACAGGTATTAGGTAGGGAGAAAATGAGGAGACACAAATCTACATGTGAAATAAACTCAGCATTTTAATAAATTTAGTGTGCCTGGACATAAAGACAGATAACACAAATAAATACCCATAATGAATAATTCATTTATATTACATTGGAAAAAATAAAATAATTTGTGTGTGTGTGTGTGTGTGTGTGTGTGTGTGTGTGTGTGTGTGTGTGTGTGTGTGTGTGTGTGTGTGTGTGTGTGTGTGTATTCAATTCCTAGGGCTTGAACTCAAGGCCTGGGCACTGTTCTTGAGTTTTTTCTCAAAGCTAGCACTCTACCATTTGATTCACAGCTCTGCTTCTGGATTTTTTTGGCAGGTAATTAGACAAAAGAATCTCATGGACTTTTCTGCTCAGGCTGGCTTTGAATCATGATCATCAGATCTCAGTATCCTAAATAGCTAGGGTTATAGACATAAGCCATTGATGAATGACTTATGGCAATTTTTTATTCATAACCATCTCCTTAACAGTGGTAACATGAAGCATGTCCAACACCAATAACCTATTTCTCTTTTCCTCTTACGTATTCTCAATATAACTACGTGCGTGTGTGTGTGTGTGTGCGCGCGCGCGCGCGCGTGCGCGTACACATATGGCCTGGGTTTTTGGGCTTTTGTTCAGTACTAGCACTCTACCACTTTGAACCACAGTGCTGTTTCTGGCTTTCTCTGAGTAGTATATTCAAGACAAGAAGAGTCTTACAGACATTTTTTTGCCTATGCCGTTTTCATAACATAATCCTCAGATCTCATCCTCTTAAGTATCTATAATTACAGGTGTGAACCACTTGTACCTGGCATAACTTAGTACTTTCCATTATAACATGTAATATATTTATAATGCCTTTGGGGTTGTTGTAAATTATATAGAGTTGTCCTTATACTAGAATGTAGGCACACAAGGAAGACAAAGAACTTTGTTGTTTCACTATGATATCTCAAGTGTCTAACAATGATGTGTTGAACACATCTTTGTTGATTGAACATGGCTTTTCAAGAAATAGAGCCTGACACTTAATAACGTTCAAAAGCTACAGCCAGCTCTGGAGTATGACAAATAATCTGTGAGCTATGTAGGTAAGATTATTTTTACAGATACATAACTGGTTTTATAGAATCATATTTCAGCGTTTTTTATTGAAATATAAAATAAAGACTTTAGGAAGAACATCAATTTTATTTATTATAAAGAATAATTTGATCTAGGACCCAGGAAGTAATATCTCTGTTTTTCTTTTTGTTTTGTTTTCTTTTGTGCAATAGGTCTAGCTGTTTCTCACAGATAAATTGATCTAACATCACTATTCAGATATCAGAAAGTTACTACACACCTGTTATATACAATCTATAGTAAACGGCATCAAAATATGACTAATGCCTCAAGGATTTTATTTGGTAATTAAATATTACTGACAAAATAATTGCTCAAAATTTGACTGTGTTCAAGTTGAGCAGTTATTGAGTTAAGTAGGATTTTCCTGAAAATGCACTGAACTTCATTTCTCTTATTCAGGTAAGTCTCTACCATTATTTCAGAGAAAGAGTTTTATATTGGGAGAATTGAGTAAGTGGGAAAATTCTAAGAAAAAAAATATATACACAAAGAAGCATGGTGTCTGATTTATAGTGCTGAGACCTGGATGGAATACAGTCAGGTAGAGAAAACAAAGTGTAGTGTTTTGCTTTTTTTTCCCCTCTGGACTGCAGAAACACTCATTTAAAATATCTAGTTTATGTTTTACTTTTTGTCATTTTTATTTCTTCCAGGTAACCATATATCTTCAATAAAGTGTTTGTCACAAAGCCTTTGTGACAGTGGGATTGAGAGGTATCAGTGGTGAAAGTCAAAGAAAACACAGAGCTTCTTTACAGCACACTTCAGCTCAGAGAAGAGCGCCATTAGAACCTATGGAGGAAAGTGAGGACCCTTAATGCATCTTAGAACCAGAGGCAAACTGAGCAAGGGCTATTAGTAAGATTAAAAGCAACTAAAACTAACAGTGTCAAGTGACTAAGGAAAACAATCTCTTCCCAAATCTACAGTTTAAAAAATTGTGCACTGGTTGTACAAGGTCCATAAGGCTGAAGTTTAGAGCTGAATGTAATCAAGTTTATACTTGGGACCTTTATTAAATGACTTCATTTATTATAAAAATCATAAATAGTGTATTAGTCATATGAAAGTGGACACATCTGCAAAATAATTATGAAAAAGTGCAGAATATGTATATCTGTATAATTTTCAGTTATTTATATTAACTCTAAGTAATGATTGTAAGGATCCATAGCAAAGATGTAAATTTATTTTCAATTACCAATTTTGGACATGATAAGTATTTTTCTGAGTAAGTATCTGCACAATGTTTTCTTGCCAATGTTAAAGTAACATTAAGTTTAAAATAATCCTTCACAAATAATGTATACAAAATAATTACTAAATGATTACATATTTTAGCTGATCGTATTTTACACGAGTTCAAAGTAGGATATATTTACACATGACACATTTTATTAAATTGTTATATACCTGCTACATATTTTTTGTACTTTGGAACTAGAATTATAGAGGAATCTTTTTGTATATTTTATTGTAACCATACTGTACAGAAGGATTACAGTTACATCCCTTCTCTCCCCACCTCCCCAACTCCTCTCCCCGCCATCTCCCAAAAAGTTGTAAAGTTCATTTTCAACATAGTGTCTTGTACATCTCATTGTTATAATGGGACAACTTGTATCCTTATTTCAACATTTTGTTATTTCCTTTCCCCTCTCCAAATTAGAAAAATGTATATAACCTCTGTTACATATTACATTGTCTTAATGAAACTACAGTGATTATTCATATACTTACAAAACTGAAACTCATTTCAGTAAAGCCTAAAGTAACACTTCAAAGTAAAAATGAGGGCAATGTAAATAACAGATAGACATTACTAATGTAAATAACAGATAGACAATATTTTTAAAAAATATTGACATGATACATGAGAAACAGGAAAAAAAGTTTTCAAATGTAGATAGAATTAAGTAAAGAGAGAATGAGTAACAAACTTTCAAGTTCACAGGATTTGAATTAAAATTTATGCTCACAAGAAAACCTAGGGAGGTTTTATCAAATAATTGTATATGCATAAGCATACTTATTTTTATAGTAACACAATTGTATTAAATTCAATCAAGTTTGGAGTAATGTAAAGTGGTATTACTTTAATAGAATATGTTTCAGTATTGATACAATTTAATTTATTCTCTCTGAAATCTCAAAGAAATGTCTGATATCAACACTGATTCTCAAATATATACTACTCAGATTATTTGAAGAATGTGGTTAAATAACTGTTTACAATCCTTTTACTCCATCTGTCTCCAAAAGGAGTTGGATTCAAAGGGAAAAAATGACAGATTCCTCCATTTTTTGTAAACATGTTGATAACAAAAACTTCTAGCAAATATTTGCTAGAAGAAAGATTATCTCTGAAACTTATTAGAAAGATACATCTAGTTTAGGATTACTTAAGATAAGTAAACTTACAAAAACAGAACTCTACAGAAAATGTGATAAAAATTATATAAAGATTTTTTTCAAAATTCCCCATGTACCTATAATTCAGATATTAGATTTATTGCCTTAATCTGTTTCTCTACAGCAGAAGCTTTTGTCCACTACAAGAATAAGAACCTGGGGACCTGTCTCAATGTTTTTGTCTCTAATTCTTGAAATTATTTGAAAATTTTAATATTGATTAAAATTTGATTTATAAAAAGCTTAGTAATACAATTTCCTTTTCATTGTCATTATTTTTTTATTAATGGTACTGAGACTTGAACTCAGAGTCTTGTGCCTTCTGGGCTTTCTTGCCTAGAGCTCTACCACTTGAGCCACATCTTCAGCCCAGCATTGTATTGGTTAATTAGAACTAGAAGCTTGATGACATTTCTTCCAGGGCTGTCTTAAAACCTTGATTCACCAGGTCTTAGTTTCCTAAGTATCTAGTCTTACAGGTGTGAACCCTGGCATAAGAAAAATCCAGTCTCTTAACTTGTTCAACTGTACTTTGATAGCCTCAACATAAAATATCTCACTTGTCTACAAGTATTTAAGGAATGGTTAAACAATCTCTAGCATAATATAACTGAAAAAGAATAAAATAGTTCCAATTAAAATTTAAAATATGAAAACAATTCTGTTCTCTGGTAACATATACATGAAATTCTGTTCAGTGTGACACAAAAGCACAGCCTACAATGCTATGATTAATTAAAATGTGGTATTTACATAAAGATGTGCTTAAAAACAATATATAGGCTTAAGGCATATAGCATTGAAGGTGGTAAATTGTATTATAAAGAGATTGAACAAGGTGAAGGCTAACACAGGTAAGGAACTCGGTTTGAAATTCTTCTAATTTCCAGAAGATAGCTATGAATATTACACATGTTCCATCTCTTATACGATAGCATTCTCTATCTCCTTTCAAGTCATTTCTCTCTATATAAATTTCTTTGCCAAATAATGTGAGAAGTAATGCATATCATTTATAATAGAAGTATAAAGAACTAACTACTGTCTAATTTTCAAGACTTTTGCTGCTATTGAGATACAGCTTTGTCAGTCCATGACCTTTGTGTAGCTAAATTGAATAGAGATCCTCTATAGACTCATCTAGTTTAGGTATTCTAAAACTGTTTGTATATTTCATGTCACTAAGGTTTGAATATAGCTCATTTCTATAGCCTAAATGTGTTCATCCTGACTGGGATTGCAAGAAAGAGGTAACAAGGGCCTCAGACATCCTCTTCATATTTTTAACTATAAAGTGAGTACAAACATCCTACTTGGGGCACCAGGAGAAACAGAAAATAGAAAACAAGATCTCTCGTGTTTTATTTGAATGTTCATGTTCTCCAACCTTAAGGATGTTGTCCAAAAGAAATGTGACGGTTGGTAAGTCTAAATGTGCCTTGTGCTACTGGTGAAAAAAATAATATTGTAAATATATTAAGTTAAATAAAGTATGATATTAACATTTAAAAATAGCTATGCAATTCAAGGGTCTGTGGCTTACCCCTGTAATCCTAGCTTCTCAGGAGGCTAAGATCTGAAGATCTCAGATCAAGCCAGCCCTGGCAGGAAAACTGAGAATTCTATCTCAAATTAAATACCAAAAAGTCAGAAGTGGAGCCATAGTTCAAATGGTAGTTTTGAGCAAAAAAAGCTCAGGGCCATTACTCAGGCCCTGAATTCAAGCTCACTAACAGTACAAAAGTAAAACATAAAAAATAAACATTAAAAACAAATACATACATATACATACATACACACATACATATATACATATATACATATATACACATACATACATACATACGTACATACATATGTACATACATACATACATATAACTAAGCAAGATCATGCAAACTCAGTGATAAACATGTAGCACAGGACAAACTACCAAGTAGGAAGTACAGTGAACACAACTGATTCATGGGTTTAGTTGAAGTGTTTTTGACTAAGTGTAGTTATAAATAAATAAGATATCACAAACAAAATGTTTAAAATCTTGTGCACTTTTCGTGCAGCTCAGTTCTTCAGAGATGCTCTCAGTTTGCCCTGAGGCATCATTAGCCATGCCAAAATCACTGGGTGAACTGATCAGTGTTTCCCTATCCTTAATTTTGTGTAAATATACCTCCCAAAGAGCAAATAGTGCCCAAAAAGGAAGATTAAAGATTATGGTAATTCTCCCAAGACAAAAATGAAAAGTAATGTGCTTAATTGGAGAATTTTCGATTTGTTAATCTCATGGCTTTAGCAAAGTTAGGTGGTTGTACGGGAAAAATGAATCAAGTACTTTGCTATTTAATATCACAATAAATATGATCTAGGTTTTCATAACCAGTATTCTGTTTACAATAGTAATTGTGTAAGAATAATGTAGGTTACTTCATATGATTTCCAGATATAGATTCTCTGACCTATTGAATGTATGATATAAGAAATGTGAGTTGTTTTAGAGTACTAAACTCAATGTATACTGGACATCTGCAGGCCATTGAAAACATTTAGCTGATCCCTGAGAGTGAATGTTCGTAATTCAAGAGGAAGGCCAGTGAAAAGAAGTTGGACATTAAATAGGAACATACCCTTTTTCTTTTTTTTTTTTTTTTGGTCCGGTCGTGGGGCTTGAACTCTGGGCCTGGGCACTGTCCCTCAGCTCTTCAGCTCAAGGTTAGCACTCTACCACTTGAGCCACAGCGCCACTTCCGGCTTTTTTCTTTTTGCTTATGTGGTGCTGAGGAATCGAACCCAGGGCCTCGAGCAGGCAAGGCAAGTGCTCTACCACTGAGCCACCTTCCCAGCCCCATACCCTTTTTCTTATAGCCAAATTACATAGGACAGAATTGCTAAAGCCAAATTGTGGGGAAGTGAAAGGCATGGATTATTGTCTGTATTGAATAATGCAGAAATAGTTAAGTTCTCATCACTTTCTACAGTTACATTTTGCTTCTAACTGGTTAATTTTTATTGTCAAGGTGATATACAGAGGGATTACAGTTATATAAGGTATGTGTACATTTCTTGTCAAACTTTTATCCCTTCCCTCATTATTCTCCTACTTTCCCTCCCTTCCAATCACCTCCACCCAACTTATTGTCTTAGGCATTGGCTCCCCTCTGGTCCTTTGTGTCACCATTCTGTCGTTCCCCTTCCTTTCCCTGATTCAGATAAATGTCTATATAATACCAGGGTACCAAAATCAAATGCAGTAACAACAGGGCATGTATCATAGGGGGAAGAACATACAAAAGAAAGACAAAATCAGATGGTACATTAAAAACAACAACAACAAAGAAAAACCTCTGTGTCCACGTCTTGGAGTTCATTTCGCTTAGCATCATCTTCTATGTTCATATATACATAGCTATTGAGCTATTCTGCTCATCTGCTAGGATTATCCTAGATGTATACTATTTATTGCAAATAAAGAAAACCATAGAATCTATGTTTCTTTGGGTCTGGTTTATTTCACTTAAGATGATTTTTTCCACATTTTTTCATTTTCTTACAAATGGGGTGGTGTCATTCTTTCTGGTAGAAGCACAGAATTCGATTGTGTGTGTGTGTGTGTGTGTGTGTGTTTGTGTGTGTGTGTGTGTGTGTGTATCACAGAATTTCATTGTATATAAATATATTATATATATATCAAATTTTCTTGATCCATTCATCTACTGAGGGGCATCTGGATTGGTTCCATATCTTAGCTATGGTGAATAATGTTGTGGTGAACATAGTTGTGCTGGTAGCTTTAGTACGGACTTACTTGTAGTCATTTGGGCTAAAGACTTAACGAGAGACTTACTCTCTGAAGAGGAAATAAGAATGGCCAATAGACATGTGAAGAAATGCTCAATATCTCTGGCCATAAAAGTAATGCAAATCAAAACAATATTGAATTCCACCTCACTCCAGTTAGAATGACTATAATCAACAAATCTAACAGCAACAGTTGCTGGAGGAGATGTGGCTAAAAGGGAATGCTAAGGAAAAAACCACTTGTGTCCCTATCTTGGGGTTCATTTCGTTTAACATCATCTTAACTGGTCATATATACATAGTTTATGACCTTTTCTGCTTGTCCCAGACATATTCTAGTTATTGCAAATATAAAATACATCTGAATTTTGTGGGTTACTTCTCTCAAGTGATTTATTTTTGTTCCTTTGTATGTCCCTCCCCGATGGTTTAACCCCTGTTTTCACTGTATTTGATGTCAGTGTCCTGCATATTGTATATACACTTCTCTAACTTGGGGAGGGGAGGGGAAAAAACAAAATGCTAAAATAAGGATACAGGTTGACCCATTGTAACAATGAGATCTAGAAGACACTATGTTGAAAAGCGAACTTTACAATTTAGGTGGGGAGGGGTTTGAAAAGGGAGGGGGGAGTGTAGTTTTGCAGATGGGAGGGGAGGAATGGGTAGGGGAAATCCAAAGGAGGAGGTAACAATGCTTGATAGGAAATGTACTCATTACCTTGCTCATGTAACTGTAACCCCTCTATACAGTATTTTTACAATAAAAAAGTATTTTTTAAAAAAGGGAATGCTGCCGCACTATTGGTGGGAGTATAAACTTGCTTAACTACTGTGGAAAGCAGTATGGAAGTTACTCAAAAGACTAAACATAGAGCTCCCCTATGGTTAATGATTGAGAGGCAAAAAAAAAAGAAAGAAAGAATTAGGGTTTTCATATATTAGTATTTTTGAAGAATATTAAGCTGAGAAAATTGGACTGTGGAGTATTTTACCTAAGGTTTGCCTCAATTAACTGTAGACTTAAATAAATACTACCACTAGGACTTTTTTTATTCATTCAGAGGAAAAATTAATCTGAAGTAAAGATGACCAAAGAGATTTTGAACATACTCTTTAACAAGACTAAATATATAGGTAAAGTATTTCCACAAATTGTCGTCAAAAATAATTTGAATCAGTGCAAATTTTTTGTGCCAATATTACATATTCCTGGAAGATTACAATGTATAAAAAAGATGCATGGGATCTTCTAAATTGAATAAATAGTAAAAATGGTATTTAGGTAAATCCTGAATTAGAATGTATTCCAATAATTTAATTAAAAGGTTACTTAGGTAAATGTTTATTATAAAATCTATAACATAATAGTAGTATTGTACACTGACAAGTAGAGTTAAGATTTTTTTTTAGGTCAAAGGCTTTTCTTTCTAGTCATAACAAGGCAATATTCTTTTAAAAATATTATGTACTATACGTATTTGAGAGTAAATACTTGTATTTTTCACATAATCCTTGTGAGAATACAAGCAAAAGTAAGGTGGATGTCTATAGAAGCTGAAAGAAATCCATGCATTATATGATCTTGCCATTTTTTAAAGATTTTAGTATGTTCCTTTGTTCAGGTATGAGAGTATTTTGAATATTTTTATTATCTTTAAGTAATTGTACAAAAGAGTTGCCATTCATTAAATAGGTTTATGAATACAATGTATTTTGATCAATATCACTCAATTCAGCATTCTCACTCTTCCAAACTCACCCTTTTCCTTACTTTACTTAATTTTAGGTTATTTTTGCCTTTTATCAAAGCTGTTTATGTGTATACTCCATCTTGTTCTGTGTCATTGCTTCTACATTTTCACCTCCATTGATCCACCCTTTCCTTTTATTTCAAAATTCTCTGGCATATACAGTGAATTCTTGCCTGTGTTATCCTTCCTTACCCCCTTCATTCCTTGATCTTTCTGCCTTGGGGCCACCTTCCCTTCTTTCAAGTACCCATTTCCTGGTACTTATTTTGTTGCACTTTGACTTGTTCTGTTTTGGATAATCCCACTATTTGTGTCTATTACATTTCAGTTAACTCATTTGTAACTCCTTGTGTACCACTCCACAGTATGTTTACTTGTAGATTTAGAGTCACATTCTAGCTACCACAAATGAAGGAAACCAGGCAGCCTATGTTTCTATGGGTCAGGCTTACTTAGTTTACTATAATTTTTTCCAAGTCTTTTCATTTCCTTAAACTATCATTCATTCTGATTGATGAGGAGAATTCTATTGTGTCTATATGCCAAATTTTCTTGATCCTCTCATCCATGAAGGGACATCTAGGCTGATTCCATATCTCAACTATAGTAAATAAACTGTAATGAACATGGTTGTGCTGGTAGCTTTAGGTGGCCTTGTTTTTGCTCTATTGGATAAATATGCAGAAGTGGAATTGCTGGGTCATATGTTTAGTATTTTGAGGGACCTCCATACTGCTTTCCAGTATAGACACTAATTTCATTGTTAGTAAACAACTTTGATATAGAATGATTTTTATCATTAAGAAGCAGTTTTGGGGGCTGGGAAGGTGGCTCAAGTGGTAGAGCTCTAGCCTTGAGCTGAAGAGCTGAGGGACAGCGCCCAGGCCCAGAGTTCAGGCCCCACAACTGGACTCCCCCCCCAAAAAAAGAAAAAAGCAGTTTTTACTTACCTGTTTGTTTATGGGTTCTCTACATCATTAGTTTGTATTTACATTACTTTATTTTCTGAGAATGCACATAAAAGGACATCTTCAAATAAAATTTTACTATAATAAACTGCTTACAGAATATTTAGGTATTAAAAAAACAAACCTATATTATGAAAATCATTTATAATACTCATTTGTGATTATTGATTTTAAAAGCATCAACTACACATTCATAGAGTCATATTAGTCAAACTCACTGTCACCTCCTTCACATATCTATTAAAACTATTAACACAGGACATAGCTAATTTCTTAAATTACAATACTTTGAACACATGTCTACATTTTCTTTGTTTCATCAAAATACAGGGTAAAATAATTCTGAGTTTTGACACTAAGATAATTAACATATTCAACAATAAAGTCTTATCTCTTTGATGATCATTCTATTCTTCCTTTAATTAAAAATATTTCCCCTGTCTTCAATTCTATTTAAAATGGCCAGGCATCTCTATCAAACTATCACACTTAGCCATTATTCAATTATTTCCGTCTCTAGGTCTACACAGACCCGCACCTTCTCTAGTTTTCTTAAGTCCCAATTACCTTGGAGATGCTGCCAACCTTTTATGAGTGCTTGTCAGCTTCCTTCAAAAAGTCATCTGCTTTTCTTTGAAGTCATGTATTAGTCTTCTCAATACAGATCTTAAAATTATCTTTTCTGCTATGCCATTAGTAAGCAAAAGTTAATTGGCCCAGTGCCAATTATCAAAAAATGTTCAATTTTTAATATATTTTTTTCTTTTTTTCCAGAGCTGAGGACTGAACTCAGGGCCTTGCACACACCAGGCAGGTGCTTTTCTGCTGAGCTAAACCCCCAGACCCAATTTTTTATAATTTGTAAACTCACTGTTTCCTTTCTACAAGACATTAGCCACTAAAGTAATAATTTTCTATAATGCATATCTAAATCTGTCTATCTTTTTTTCAAGAATTTGTATACACAATTCCAAAATACTTCCTGCATAAGGGAGAACCATCCCATATCCAATATAGATTGATGGTCAGTGGTATAGCAAGAAACAAGAAAAACAATAGTCAGCTATGTGACCTTAAGACTGTCTCTCTTTTGCAAAGGTAACATGAAATGTGCTACTGTGATAGTGTTTAAAGTTGTATAAAGAATCTCTGTCCAGTTGAGGAGCATGACTCTTTCATGACAGATGGTGAACACAGGCTCTTCTCTGCTTCTATCAATCATGGTTTAGAGAAATTGGCAAAGCTCTAATACTCAGAATAGAAATACACATATTTATTGACTATCCAGTTCACGGCTAAATAAAGTGGAAGAAATTTCATTAAAATGTTTTCTTGACACATTTTTCACAGCAATCTACTGGTATTTTCTGTTCTATCCCTCAAATTCCTGAGCATGTTGATTTCCCAGGAGTCACATTCACATCACACTAGACACTTGGAATTCTTACCTGAATCTGCAAGGAGTTTAGACTTGTGTTAAAGCCTGTTAAAATTATTGCCATCCTCTTTAAAGGAATTTTTCAATGTATAAAATCCAGTGTTTTCAATTAAAATGTTAGATAATAGGAGGTAGTTATATATTACAATAAAAACAAAAAATTTAGAAATTTTAGAACAGATTTGTGAATGTCATTGCTTCTTTTAAATGAAATGGAGCTGTCATAACATGCTTTAAAATATGAACATTTGTTTTATCCTCTCTATAGATGTTTTAAAAACATATGGATTTAAAGTAATATAAACATTATTTTTGCTGACTAGATTTGTTTTGTTTTGGGGTTTTACCCAAACCTATTTCTAACAACATATAGTTCTCATCAGTTACATTGTTATTGAGTTCTATTGGCTGAGGCACTGAAAGTATCTTTATGTTTTATGTACATTTGTTTGTTTTGTTTTTCCTTTTTCTTTTCTTTTCTTTTTTCTTTTTGTTGTTGTTGGTCTTGGGGCTCAAACTCTGAGCCTGAGTGCTGTCCCTCAGCTCTTCAGCTCAACGCTAGTGTTCTATCACTTGAGCCAAAGCACCACTTCTGGTTTTCTGCTAGTTAGAGATAAGAATTTCAAGGACTTTCCTGCCCAAGCTGATTTTGAACCAAGATCCTCAGATCTCAGTTTCCTGAGTAGCTAGGATTATATGTGTGAGCCACCAGCACTGTGCATTTTTTGTTTTCTTTTTTTAAAAAAAAATTAAATATCTGAAGGCTCTATTCCTGGTATCTGTGATGCTTCCTTGACCATAACATTTATTTAATAATTATATTATATAACTAACTTTCATCCACAAAATGCAAACTAGAAGAATTTCAGGAACCAAATTTCCCACCAATTAATTTTCATCCATTAATATGTATATTTAAATTTTTGAGAAATAGAAAATGCCAACCTAATTCATATATTTAGCATGACTATTTTGGCTGCCATAGTTGGTTGAATGGTAGCCCCCTCGAAAAAAACAAGCCCATATGCAAATTCATAGAACATATGAATTGTCTTCTATTGAAAAATAAATTAACACTTTGTAGACACAATATTTAATGGTCTTGAAGTGGGATCAACTTGAATTACTCAGACAATGATTACAGGTGTCTTTATTTATAAAGCAGAAATAGACACCAATTAAAGGGAAGAAAATGAGATAAAGGCCAAAGGAGCGGTTGCAGTTGTGGGGACTTCAGGTTTGTGGTGCCAAAGCATGCCCCAAATAACATGGGAGAGGATACAAAAAGAACTGTTTGGATCCCACATTCTACTGATATTTTTATTTCAGAGATCAGACCTTCATAGCTATGAGAAAAAACTACACTTGTTTTAAATCACCATGTTGGAGTCAAGGTATAAGATGGAAGAGTAAAAGCATTCACTGTTTTGACTGCAAAAAAAAAAAGGTTATAACTCAGGGAGAGAGAACTATAGGAACCACAAAAAAGATAGCAAGAGAGAAAATGTACAAGGGGTCACCAAGGCCCCAGAGATAAGCAACAAAACATTCTAAACCCAGCCCTGTATTCACATCAGGATGCAGACAGAGACTCAAGGTTTGATCACAAGTTTTGATCACAAGGTAAAATAAAGGGCCATGTGTTTGAACTACATTTCCAGACACAAAATGAGCTCGTATATCCCACAATCCTTACAGACCAGGGATTTTGTGAGTCAGAGCTCAGATATACAACACTATACAGAAATAATTGAAAAGATAGAAGATCTGTGCAACCAACTTAAGCCAAAGCAGGAGCTCCTATATCCCTTCACTTCCTGACCAGAATTTGAAGACATGTAGACACCTGTCCAGATGAGAAGCACTGACCTTTTATTTTTATTGTAGTTTTGCTTTTTCTCTCTATCTTCAATTCCCTAGCTCTCCTAATTCCACTAACCAAGTAAATGTCCAATCAAGACTCAGTTTGGATTCTGCTAATCAATAGGAATGTAGATGAATTCACTGACTCTGAACTTCTTGAGGAAAGCCGCTGCTGTATGCAACTGAAAGGCTTGACTAACACACTTATGAGTTAAGAGGCAGGTTCTTAATGGAAAATACCTTAGGGGAAACAGCCAGTGAAGTAACAGTGAAGTAAGCCAGGCCCAAAGAAACATAGGTCCCATGGTTTCCCTTATTTCCAAAAACAAGTATATGTCTGACACAAGCAGAAACGGTCAGGTAAGTTGATGTCAGGCAAAATGAACCCCAAGATTAGGATTCAAATGTTTTTTTCTTTCTTGCTTGCTATTGTTTCTAACATATTTATAAGATATTTCTTTGTTGTTTTGTATGTCCCTCCTCCATGGTATAACCCCTGTTTTCACTGTATTTGATGTTGGTATAATTTGTGGAGGGGAAGGGAAAAAACAAATTATTTAAATAGGGATACAGGTGGGTGGGCACATTGCAACAATGAGATGCACAAGACATTATGTGGAAAAACTAACTTTACAACTTAAGGTGGGGTGGAGGGGGTGGAGGGGAGGACTGGGCGGGAGATGGGAAGAGAGAAACAAAGGAGGAGGCAACACTGCTTGATAAAAATGTACTCATTACCTTGCCCATGTAATTGTAACCCCTTTGTATGGTATTTTCACAATAAAAAAAAGAACTCTAGAGTATAAAAAGACAGGAAGCTTGTGATGGATCCTGCTTACTACCCATTTATCCATTGTTTTGGAAAATTGTATTTTCAATTTTCTTTAGTCAATTTTAGTTCAAAAATGTTAAAATTCCTAAGTATAAAATAAACAACTGTAAAGGGTTTAAATGCATAAGGTGTTGAATAGCACCGATAAATTTGGTACTTCTGTTTCATCCAGCCCACAGCACGACTCATCTTGGTTTTTTGTTGTTGTGGTGGTGGTGGTGGTGGGGCTTGAACTCAGAGCCTGGGTGCTGTCCCTGAATTTTTTTTCTCAAGGCTAGTGTTCTACCACTTTGAGCCACAGCACTACTTCCAGTTTTCTGGTGGCTAATTGCTGATAAGACTCTCACAGGGACTTTTCAGTCCAGGATGACTTCAAATTGTGATTCTCAGATCTCAGATCTCAGTCTCCTGAGATAGGATTATAGGCATGAGCCACTGATGCCCAGAATGAATCAACATTCTTTCTAATGTGTATCTACACTATGTAATCTATCTGTCCATCAGTTATTTAGTAACCACCAATTGCTTCAATATTGCAGCATTTCAAGGAATTCTTACCTTATTTAATAATTACCCCAAAGTAGAAGAGTGATGATATTAGTAACTTGAATATACCAAGGAAAAGTTGTAATGTGCAATCTCAACATGAAAAAGTGAAAATTCTTGACCATAAGGAAAAAAGATTCATTCTGAAACTAACATCAATAAAAAGAGCAAATCTACTTTTGAAGTTGAAAAAGAGGGAAAATAAATGAGTATTTGTTTCACTCTCTTGCCCCAAATTATCCAATTGATGGCCAAAAGCTGTGATAAATGCTTAATTAGGGTAGAAAAATACAATAAATTTGTGTTATGTATGTGCGTATATTCATGCATGCATGCATGAATATGAAATCAAAGTAGAATTTTATGGCTAGGTACTATCTATGGTCTCAGAAATCTGTAAAGTTTCTAGACTATATCCCTCACAAATAATTTGTTTCAGCAGCCTCAGGAAATTAACTATGTAGATAGTGAAAATGACTAATGTATGTTATACCTAAAGAAATGTAATAGATGTGACTATAATTTGCACATATTCCAAAGGATATACTGGAGGCATATTAAAGATATTGTCACACTGTTCACATATTATGGATACTTATTTATTAATTGATTATTAAAATGATGATAGTCCTAATTCTGTCTTCAGCATTATTGAGGATGCAAAGGTAGGATGAGTCACCATCAGATGGAAAAAATTGAAATTAAATTGGATGTAAGAATAGACGTTATTGGCTCTCCCACCCTCTCATCTGTCCCTTCTTTCGTTCTCACAGAAATATAATTCACATGGACAGCGGTATTAGATCTTGTATCCTGACAGAAAATAGACACTTTTGCCAATCACGTTAATGTCAGTTATCTATAGAAATTATTTCAAATGGCTACACAAGTTGAGATTTGGAAAATGAGAAATCAGTGTGGGTTATGGCGACAGTGTGGGTAAGATGTGAGATGAGTGTAAAAGGTAGACAAAGTACAACTGTGAGGGAAAGGAGAGTGTGTTCTAGTCAGAAAAACAAGAATTAACGCTTTGAAGTGACAGGGACACGTGTACAGCATGAATCGAAAGAGGCTGCTCTGGCTGTGAACGGTCCTTAAAAACAGATATAGATTTCATGGAGTATAATTAAGGAATGTCTGAAAGAACCAATTTTTATTATCTCTTTCATTTCCAGAATAAGAGTAACATTAGAGGTGAGTCAGTATTTTATCTCCCATAGTCCACCAAATGTCAGAGAGCAACAGTGTTATTGGATGATAAACTAAAAGTGGAGAAAATCACTGAAATCGAGTTGCTTAATAATATGCTAATCTTTCTCTTCTCTACTTCTACACATTCCTAGAAATCTTAAAAGTCTGATAATTTGCTGGAGCAAATTGTGGCCAAAGATTATTAGACTAAGGATTATCATATTTTAGGAGCTAGCTTGATAGGGATCCATGGATCAGCATTTTCCATGGCTTCCTGGTAGTCCTATAAATAAAACATTGCATAAAACTTTCTATGTTTAGAAGGGCAAAGATGTAGAATATTGAAATACCTGGAAAGATAGACATTACCCACTCAGTTTCTATTTTATTTAAGCCTTATTTTACTGTGTATTTTACTATCATTCCAACATACACATTTAAGCAATAATTTGTGAGTTGCAAGATTTTCCGATGCTTAATTCTCTAGTAGGTGTTGTGCTCTAAGAAGAGCATCTCAAATTGTGGCAAAAATAATTGGTTAACATGTTTGCTGGAAAACAGTGTTATGTTTTCTTGTGTTTGTTTCAAGATCTATTTTGCTATTCTTTTTGAAGAGTCGAAAAATCAAACAGTATAGTAAATATTTTTATATTGGATTAAAAAGTTACACATTTTATACCTTTCAAAAATGTATTTTTGGGCTGGGAAGGTGGCTCAGTGGTAGAGTGCTTGCTTGCATGCATGAGGCCCTGGGTTCTATTCCTCAGCACCACATAAGCAGAAAAAATAAAAGCCGGAAGTGGCGCTGTTGCGCAAGTGTTAGAGTGCTAGCCTTGAGCTGAAGGGCTGAAGGACTGAGGGACAGCGCCCAGGCTCAGAGTTCAGGCCTCATGACTGGACCCCCAAATAAATAAATAAATAAATAAATAAATAAATAAATAAATAAATAAATGTGTATTTCTATAAACAGAAAATAATTGAATGTATATATCTTGATATATTTTAGCACTTGAGAGTCTGTGTATTCTTTTCTCAAAAGATATCTTCCAGAATACTATACCAAATACATTTTGAAATATATTTTAATGCATTGTTCAAAATCCTCCTTGTACTCATAACCTGATTTATAGAATTTTAGCCTTTTAGTACAATAATATTGAAAAGATGCCAAAATAATTATTTAAACACATCTGTGAGAATAGTGAAATGGCAAGGTGGTAATAGTCCTTTAAAAAAAATCAGTCCAGGCCCTTAGACCTCTTGGAGCCCAAATTCAGTAACCAATTGGACTGGAAAGCCTCTCCTGGCTCTGTGTGGCTAGAGATCCACCCTGCCTCCTACTGCTGACCATATTCTTCATCTGGTCATTTTTGAGGTTCTTAAAATCAGTGTTGTGGTTTTCTGCCACTAATTGCTAACAGTGGCTAAATTATTGGCATTGTTAACTGAGAGAGTTACTGTCACTAGGCAAAGAGTGCAGAACTCTACTGCAACAAAAGCAGAAAAACAAAAATCAATATAGTGGCTTTTTGTTCTGCCAAGGAATCTAAACAGTAATTTAGGGCAACTTTAAAATTCTTCACAAGTAATTCCTGTTATTGTTTTATTTGTTGCATCAATGGGAAAATACATCTGTCATACCTTTATGCTATTCTTTCACAAGGCGGAAAACACATATAGGCTCTTAGGTTAACAATGCTCTTAAAATCCTCAGGATTTAGTTTGCTCATTAACTTATTTAGCAATTATGTGGAAAACAGTTACCTTATATCAAACCCTGGACAATACAGAAGTAAAAAATCTTAGTTTGTAGTCAGCCTGGATAAAAATAAATAAGGTTCAGAAGTAGCATGAACTGACTCCTAAGTTATTATTAATAGTATTAGAGATACAAATAGGGTGGAAGGCCATGCAAAAAATAAAAATGAAGCACACTCTTTGATATCTTAAAGAGAAACTCCTCTGAGAAGAAGGCGTCTAGATCAAACTGAATGACAATGTAGTCATGCAGCCACCTGTCAGGCAAAGGGCCAGTGCAGGCACAGCCCTGCCTACTTTAGGAATATGCCCAGGGTTTGGGTTCATGTTTGTTTTATTGATAAGGAGGACTGGGGCTTCCAGGTGACAACAGGGTGATGTGAAATCAAGAAAGATGCAAACTACAGTTTCTGTCTTTAACCTACTGAAATGTTAAGTGACTGTTACTAGAAGGCTTGAAGAAGAAAGATTATTAGCTCTCAGGGCAAAGTAAATGAACCAGGTACTCTCTTCTGTTGAAGAAGTGGAATCAGCAAGGCCAGATCACATCTTGTATAACAATGCAATGTAAAAAAAAAATTATGCTATGGTGTAGGGTGGATCCTAGTTGATTAACAAAAGGTGGGGTGTGCTAGTTCTTGTATAGGTGCAGATCATAAGATCTGATGAAGACTGGACGGGCAGGGTGTCACTGAAGCAACCTTCTCTACCATGGAGGCAGAGTCAGGAGGTTTTTAAATACAAGGCCAGCCAGGAAAGGGAGACCATGTCTCACAAACAAAATATAAACAAAAGCTGGGAGGCTTGACTCAGGGAGTAAAGCCAGAGGAGGCCCTGAATTCAATCTTAAATATACCCAACATACAATCATACATACACACAGAGAATCTGACTTTAAAAGTTTTAGCTTAAGACATTAACTTATGGAGGAGAGCTTTAACTAGAACTCAACCTAGGCAAAACATTTTAAAAGTACAAATATGCAATATGCTTAAAGGCCACCAAGGAGATTTTTGTTTCCAATTTTATTCTTTTTCAAAATGTCTACAAGGACCATAAACTACAATAGTATTGAGAAAAGCATTTAAAAATATAAAATTTGTATGGCATTATGTAGAATTTTATATATGCACAGCAAAAAATTAAATCATGCTATATAACTTTTACAATTAAAAGAGTAATGTAATATTTAAAACTCTTTATAAAGAAATAAAAGGTTGAACGCAGCTGAATAAGCAGAAGTCTTTTTTAGAGAGCACTTGAATCTGAATCCTGATTCTTTTACTGGTATTTTATGTAACCTTGGATGGCTATGTCTCTCTCTCAGCAGTACTGTAATTTGCATTTTGCCAGCCAGGGAGGTACTTTACATCTTTAACTAGACTCAGACCTTTTGTGCTGTTATTTTAAGAATAGGTCTTGTACTATTGAACAACTGGCCTTAGACTAACTCTAGCGTCTATCCAGTTTGAGTTACAGATGGGAATCACCAAATCCTATTTGTTCTAGGAGATAGTGTCTCATTAACCATTTTCTCAGCTGACTTTAAAGAGTAAATCATCTCATTGCACCTCAATTAGCTGAGATTACAGCAGTGATCTTCCTTGCTACATGGATATATTTCTTCACTAGATTTAAAATTTAGTGTTTTCCTCTTAAAATGTTTGTGTACACATACATATATAAATAATTATATGTATACATAATACATATTATATGTTGTGCACTGTATATTACATATATCTAATGCAAATTTTACATAGCTATATTTATTTACAGTAATTTCTTTTTAAAAAATTAACACCAAATACTCAGTCTATATATTGATGAAAACCTATGATCAAGACCAGGCGCTAGTGACTCATGCCTGTAATTCTAGCTACTCAGGAGGCTGAGATTTGAGGATCATGGTTCAAAGCCAGCCTGGGCTGAAAAGTCCCTGTGAGGCTCTTATCTCCAACTAACCACTCAAAAGCCAGAAGTGGTGCTGTGGCTCAAATGGTAGAGCACTTGCCTTGAGAATAAAGAGGCTCAGGGACAGTGCCCAGGCCCTGAGTTCAAGCCCTATAACCTACAAAAAAAATCAAAATCACAATAATAAGGTAAGATCAATAATAATGGAAAATTAAGATAACAGCTTAGAGTCTCAAAACATTTTATAAAATGTATCATTATATTGGTACTTAAAAGCAAACCACTAGCATGGGGCTATTACCCCGTTTTATACAGGAGAAGGAAAGACTACAGGTAACACATCCTATTTAGTAGGAGATAAAATCAATGAAAAACAAAGGCTTCACTTTGCCATTCAGTGTGTTTTACTATATATATATATATATATATATATATATATATATATATACATATATATATATATATATATATAATGACCTAGAAAGTGTAATGCCTTCCCTTAGTCATAAAATCCCCCAAAATCTTACAGATAACACCTGTTAATTCATATTTTTATTGGATTTCACTGTGGGGGTACAGACCAGGACTGAAAACAAACAAAAATACCAGACCCAGTTATTTGGAGATAGCTTAAAAAATGAATTGAAGACAGAAGTGATGAATATAGTCATAAAATTGAATGCATATTCTACAAGGTTGGAAGGGACAGAGAGAGTGAAAGGGGTGACAGACTTTTTTAAAGATGAATTGAGCAGAGAGCACTAGAAGGAGCACTGGAAATTAAAGAAGTCGCCAGATCTAAATATGAATATATTATGAGACAGCATTTATTGCAATTATATAATGGAAATACTGCTTGCTCATTTCTTCATAAACTGATTTTTGGAAATTAAAATAACTTGTGCTTACAGTTCTTTTTTTCTGGCACTTTAAGGTGGTTAAATTTTATGTGTCAACTTGGGTAAGTTATGGTACCCATTTGCTTTGTAAAATTAGACTAGACTAGATAGATGTCTCTGTGATAGTATTTTGGTAATATAATTAACACTGAAAAACAAATTGATTCATGAAAAACAGATTAAACTTGATAATGTGATAATGAAGGTGGGCTTTATCCAATCAGTTGAAAGCAGCCTTAATAGTAAATCTGAGAACTCCCAGAGAGTAGAATTTTTGGTTTAAGATTACTACATTAAAATCTTTCTGCATTTAAAAGTGGACAAACATATCCCACACATAAACATTTCTCTAAAGAGCTAGAGATATTTTCTTTTTCACTCATATGCCTTTTCTAAATAATAGTATGTTTGTTACTATTTTTTAAACTTTGGTGTTTTCTCAGTACTTAGTTTCTATAAGCATTATGCCCACATTTGTTCCTCAACTCCACCCAGATGTGAGCTCCTCCCAGCCCTGGAGTTCCTGCCTTACAGCTGGCCCCTCCCTCTCTCTGCCCAGACCCACCTGAGCTCCTATCTACCTCACTTCCTACCCACCAGACTCTCCCCTGATACTGGAATAGGATAGGTGCCATGTTCTCTGTCTCGGGGGAAATATGGCTCCTCTAATAAACCTTATAATAATCTTTCTCTTGTGCCTGCCTGCCTCTGTGTGGTCCCCTGGGATGGATGTGAACAATCTCTTCAGTCTTAACACTAAAGTGTTTAATTTTTGGCTTTCCTTCATGTAGTCTAAAGGTAAGCATAAAATATACATATTAATGATTGAAATATCATAAAAATATGCAGTCACTATTGCTTTACACCTCTAGGGCTAGCATTCAACATTTTAACATTTTAAAAAATGAATCTATACATAGATTGGGCCATTCAGTTTTCTTTTAGGTATAAATTTTCATCAAATATAAATGAGTGTTCTTTAATATTTTATACATTAAACTATTATGTTTGGGCTACAGTTTCTCAATACATTTTCAAATAAAAAATAAATTCAGATGGGACTGACTAACTAATGGAGTTATGTAATAGATTTTAAATGTTCTCAACAAAGAAGATTAAGCTGATGTTCAGATTTTGTAATGGGGAATAGGAGGATTATAATCAGAAGTATTTGAGAAGTAGGAAATCTAAGAGAAAGGACAGAGCAAATTTAGTTGTTGATGTATAAAAAGAGATCCTAAAAGTTGGAAGGGAATGATTCATTAAAAAGAGATAATTCATTATGAAAAGTCTGGTAAGTATGGGAGATGTATTTATTAACATGAGAAAAAATAATTAAGGTTAAAAATTTTTTAAAAATGATAAATTTGAGGTTTAAAAGCAACAGTGTAACTATACAAACGTGAATATAAACTTTAATGCTACTGACATGGGTACTAAATTTACTTGATGACAATCAGATTACTAGAGTCTTACTGGATATTTTTAAAAAATAAGGAAAGCAAGCAAGGTGTAAGGGAATAACTATGAAATTATTAGAGGTGCTCTTGCTTCCAGTTGGCCTCATCTATTATTGACCCCCTCTGCATTTCATGTATCTATTCTTAGAACATGGTCCAATTCTTTTCTTTTCTTTTTTTGTTGGTCCTGGGGCTTGAACTCTGGGCCTGGGCACTTTCCCTGCACTCTTCAGCTCAAGGCCAGCCCTCTACCACTTCTGGTTTTCTAGTGGTTTATTGGAGATAAGAGTCTCATACAGTTTCCTGCCAGGGCTGGCTTTGAACCATGATTCTCAGATCTCAACCTCCTTACTAGCTAGGATTATAGGGTGAGCCACTGGCATCCAGCTCAATGGTCCAATTCTTAATCATGCATTTACACCATAGTCAAATAGATCATGATCCTCAGTTCAAGTTCTAGAAGAAGGTTTTGACTTGCTGTTTGCTTCTGGGGTACCAAAAGTGACATAAATCTATCCAATCAGAGGAATCTCAAGATTCTTTTTTTTTTTTTTGCTTCAGGAAAACTAATGTAATTTCTTGGCCCTCTTATAGACATAAACAGGATGCATATAGTCTAGGTAGCTATTGGCAGAAGGAAATCTCATTTTAAGATGCATCCAATATAAATTCTGTGAGTGAAAATATTCTCCATAGCCCAGTGTTGGTAGCACATGTTTGTAATCCTAGCTACTCAGGAGGCTGAGATCTGAGGATTGTGGTTCAAAGCCAGCCTGGCCAGGAAAGCCCATGAGACTCTTATCTCCAATAAACCATCAGAAAACTGAAAATGGCATAGTGGATCAAGTGGTAGAGTGCTCGTTTTGAGCTAAAGAGCACAAGTCCACGACCAACAACAACAACAACAACAATAACAACAACTTTCATTACATAAACAAGACCAAATTAAATCATCACACAATACAAAACTTTACTTAAGTGTATATATTTTTAGATATTCACAAATATAACTGAGATAGTCATTTCAAGCCATACCCAGTTATTTATTTCTTTTTTTGTGACAATAAGATTTCATCTATTAATTCCAGTTTTACTCTTTAAGGAAAGATGATAGATTACATAAATACATGTGTATTCACAGATATGTGAGTAAAGATACAGAGAGCTCTAAGTAAGAAGACATTATTTTATTTTCTGTGATTGTTTATACTTAATCTTGTCTAAACAGAAATATAGAACATACAATCCTGTAAATTCCCCACAGGCATCAGGATTCTTTTCTACTAACAAATTTATCTTAGTAAAAATACAGAAGAAATACAAACCTGCAATCCTAGCTACACAGGAGGCTGAGATCTGAAGGTTGTGTTTCTAAGTCAGCCCAGGCAGAAAAGTCCATGGCACTTTTTTGTTTTGCTTTGTTTGGTCGGTCCTGGGGCTTGAACTCTGGGCCTGGGCTCTGTCCCTCAGCTATTCAGCTCAAGGCTAGCGCTCTACCACTTGAGCCATGAACCACTTCTGGTTCTGAGTGGTTTATTGGGAAACAGGCGTCTCAAGGACTTTCCTGTCGGGTCTGGTTTTGAACTGCAATTCTCAGATCTCAGCCTCCAGAGTAGGTAGGATAACAGGCGTGAGCCACTGGCACCCAACCCATAACACTTTTATTTCCAATTAAATCATAAAAGTAAATACCAGAAGTAGAACTATGGCTCAAGTAGTAGACTGCTAGCCTAGAGTACAAAAAAAAGCTCAGGGATAGTACCCAGCCCCTGAGTTCAAGCTCCAGGACCAGCGTATTCACAAAAACAATGGCAACAACAACAAAAATATGAAGATACAATAAGGATTTAAGACATAATTACTATCCCATACCTCAACATCACTATTACATACCTATCAATTAATGAAGTAGGCCTTAAATTAGGAAAGCAATCCTTTAGAAGCAATAATTTCTTCTTTGTTCTACTGAGAAATAATTTTCTTACTGTTTTGTAGGTATTTTAGCAATAAACTTTAAGTCTCATATTTACAAACAAGAATTTACTAGATAAAATTTACTAGAAAAAATTTACTAGATAAAAATGTACTAAATAAATTTGCTGAACACATCAGAGTGTTTCTGGACAAGTAGATATTTCTGAACAATATAAAAAAGTTATAAACATAAGGATAAACAAGTATAAGAATATGCAGCTCTAATTTGTACTCCAAGGAAATAATGTACTAAGATCAAAATACAGAAGCTATTCTTGTTGATTAGAAAATAATAGGATATGATATCATTCCTTTTCAAAATTCATGTGTTGGAGAATAATTGCAAATATCTTACCAAATGAATGAAACTCTAAGAAAATGGAAAAATATATAAAACAATCCTGCATCATAATTAGGAAAGCAAAAATTCATCATAAATGGAAGTAATGTTATTCTGGCAATAATGTTGCACATTTCAAAAGCTGAGTAAAATACGTTATTACTATATTCTTCCTGTAACTATACAAAGTGTATGCTATTTAATTAATAGATTTTATTTTGCTACCGTAAGCCTCTAGATCAAAACCTTTATGGTAGCCAATAATCTATTACCTTTTGTATATATATTAATTAAGTGTATTCCTCAATGATCAAAATGTTAATTTAAATATAAACTTATCAAAGTATTTCCACTGACCTGCTGAATGTGCTGAAGTAATGGAATGAATGCTTTGTCCATGAGATCACAAAGGTCACAAGAGAGCTCTTCAGAAATTATTGAGTCAAGGCAATGACCTCTATCCTCTAACCCACTGGGACTGAAGTCATATGAACAGCTTTATATTTAAAAATCTTATTGGCACTTAAGCTTTATGAATACATGAAGAATACCACACCTTTTATAACTTAAGCTGAAGTCTTCGATTTTTATTTTTATTTTTGTGTCCGGTCATGGGGCCTGAACTCTGGGCCTGGGCACTGTCCCTCAGCTCTTTAGCTCAAGGCTAGTGCTCTACCACTTGAGCCACAGCGCCAATTCTGGCTTTTTTTTTCTTTTTGCTTATGTGGTGCTGAGGAATTGAACCCAGGGCCTCACGCATGCAAGGCAAGCGCTCTAACCACTGAGCCACCTTCCCAGCCCAAATATTGTTTCTTGTGAGTTTTTCTTTTTGCTGGTCTTGGGACTTGAACTTTGGGCCTGGACACTGTCCCTGAGGTTCAGGCTGAAGTCTTTAATGTGTATAGTAGTACAATTCTGAGCTAATAAAGGGATAACTGATGGCATAGTGCCATAAAGAGATAGTGCAGGAAATTTCAAAAACTGGTTTCCAGAAATTAGCAATACAATTGAATTAAATAGATCATCTCTAAAGGTGAGCCCTTTTTTTGGTGGGGGGGGGGAGGTACAGTATCTGTTATGTCTCCTTTAAAAATATGAATCTCATTATGTTGTAATTAGATCTTGGAATACAACCCAGTCTAGTCTAGTTCACACATACGTTATTCTCCTAAATGAAATGAGATGTTTAAATGAACATTGGATTCTACTAGGATAAATAAAAGGAAGCTTCCAGTAGTTATAAAAGCAGGTGTTCAGCGGAACTGCCTTCATAATTCAGATGCTTCAGAACATGTTCCTTTAGGTTAATACCTCCTCTCAGGACATTGTGAAATGAAAATGATTAAAAATGGATGATTCATAATCAATGGTGGGCATATCCCCAGGACTAGACATGCAAATGCCAAGTAGTTTGGATCTTCTCTATAAATCAATGCGATGCTCCACTTGCTAAGCAGTTGCTTTTTACAAGATAATTTAGAAGGGCAAATAAAAGAACAACCAAAGCCAGACTACAATTTTGAAAATATGAGTATTTTATTCTTTAATCTATATTATTTAAGAGTTACACAGAAATAGAGTGGAAAACTTATATTTATTTTTTAATAATGTCAGTATTATAAGAACTTAAGGGTGAACCAAAAATCCTCTGTAATAGATGGCAAGTCCCATATCACTGTGTAGCATTATGTTTTGTGCAAAGCACAGTTTAATATCTTAGTATTTTCCTCAGATTTATTTTGTCTATCTTTCTTATTTTTTCCATAACATAGTTTTTGAGACATAAATCTATTATTTCCTTTAACATAACTTTGAATAATGAGAATATAAGCCTATTGAAAGATGAATCCAATTCTGTATATTTGTTCAGCAAAAACAACCTAGATTTGTCACTTAAATTCCAACAAATGAAAACATTGAATAATAATTTATTGAGTAATAATATCTATTCAGGAAGGAGCTTAAATAATTATGTACAGATTTACTCAACAATAATCATTTTAAAACTTAAACATATCAATATTGATTACTACCAAACAGAAACATGTGACTCCTTGGCAGAAAAATAAAATAAAATCCTTATTTACTTCTATAAATTAGTGTGTGGGTGCCATTTCTGGGGCTTGAACTCAGGGTCTGGGCAAGGTACTTGTATTAGCCCAGAAGCTGCCTCTCTCATGGTTTAACATGCTCTTTCCTTAGATAACACTAGGCCCATGTAGTAAAGGCAGCAAATGATCAGCCCCTACCCCTCTTTCTATGAAAGAGCACCCTATTGGCATAGCTATGCACATATAAGGCAGTGAGATCCCTCAAATCCTGGAGGTAACAAAAGGTCATCTGAGACAATAGCGGGCAGGCACTTCCTCTCACCTGGTGAGAAGGTGTCTTGCTGGTCCCCTAACTGGCAATAAACCTTTCCTTTGTTCTTATCTGGATGTACAGGTGGTTTTCTGGCACAGTCTAAGTTATTCTAACACCTTGAGCTACTTTGCTCAAGGCTAGTGCTCTACCACTTGAGCCACAGCTGGATGTCTTGGTGGTTAATTGTAGGTAAGAGTCTCAGGGTCTCTTGGTCTTTCCTGCCTGAGATGGCTTCAAACCATGATCCTCAGTTCTCAACCTCCTGAGTAAGTAGGATTACAGACATGAGCCACCAGTGCACAGCTTCTAATTATCTTATTATTTTACTTTAAGGCATGGATTATTAGGAAAAAAATAGTATATTAATGTATTTGAATGAGTTTTGTCCAGGGATTTTGTGAATCTGAAGAATATGAACTGGGTAAAGATACCCTGAATGGACAGGAAATTTGAATTAATTTATAGTTATTGTGGTGGTAAAATGATTGCATCATATTGACAATTTAAGTAGGATGGAGGAATCATATGGGAGAAAAACAAATTAAAGCCAACCAGAAATGACTTTGAGGCCAGAAAATTTAATATTCCACATGAAAGTGGAAAGAGAGGAATCTAAGAACAGAGAAGATTAAATATAACACATGAATTATAAAGAGCAGTTTTACAAAAAAGACACATATTTGGCAAATATAAAAATCCACATGAACAGAATTTTAAATATTCAGTTAAGAAAAGTAAATGTGAAATATCTGGGGCAAGAAGCCCTAATAAGAACTAAAATAAACCACAATTATTCGAGTATAACATAGGTGTTCTTTTTTTAACAAATATTATTATATTTTTTCAATATTTATGAAGTAACTACCGAGAGTGTCTTTTTCTCAAGTTTTTTGATGAAATTAACTTATTTGTCAGTTTTGATTTAAAATAATTGTTAACTGTATGACTGATCTTTTTTCAAGGTTGATTTATCTCTATATTAAATTATATACTTAAAACATTTATTTGAAACACTTTTTTTCTAACTTGAAAATGTGTGCAAAAAAGCAAAACAAAAATCTGGGCTTATATCCACTAACAAAAATGTTTTCAAAGCATGAACTCTATGATGTTCATAGCACATTGATATAAAATCCACATTGTGGGAAAATAATGTTTCACTGAACTGATAGTAGTAAACAGAGAAGTTATTAAGACCACTTGAAAATAACAAATCTATAACACAAATGGTTATACTTTGATATAATTTTCACTGGGTTGCAATTAATTCTTATGCAAAGAATAATTATTTTGCAAAAGAATCTGGCAGGAAACAACAAGGTACGGAATGTAAGCAGATAGGAAGAGAGGAGCTAACTGAGGCTAGGAAAGTGTGGATGAAGGCATCAATTGATATCCAAAGAGAAAATTCAGTCAAGACTTGGAAATACAGAGAAAGTTTTTGCACAATCCTGAAAACAATAAAGTTTTGGAGTCAGGATGAAACAATGTCAGACATTAAGAAGAGGAGTTTCTAGGATCCATAAGTGTGCTATTCAATTATGTGAATTGGATGCTCCAAAAAAAAAAGATAGTACAATACTTTCTAGAGTAAGAATGAATGAGAGAGTTCCTGTCTCATTGAAATAATCTAATGATGTTATCAAAATGAAACAGGAGAGTTTATCTGAGCCTGTGAGTCCATTGATAAGGTAGTTATAATTGGTATCATACGTTGCAATAGTTATGTGTTATGGGATTTTATGAAAGATACTTGCAAGGTAATTATTTTGTCTGCTAATATAAAGTTTGAACTCTTATTTTTATTTTTGCAGTTAAAATATTTGCAACAAGAAGTTGGAGATCAAGCCGTAGAAATATGTTTGGTCTATGAATTGAACTTGTATTTTCTACCAGCATTTCAATAACTGTAAACACTCCTTGCTTCTTGGACAACCAAGGGTCATTCTAAACTTTAGATTCAGTAACTATTCCCTGCTGATTTGTCTCAGTATTAATTGTATTCTTCAGTTACTAAGAAGGAGTTCATCTAATGCTGACATGCACTTTTTTTATTTCAGAGCCTCTAATACCTCCAGTCTCAGGCTGCACTCCATTTTTGTCATTCTGTTAGTCTACTAGAGTAATTCTTTTACCAATTGTTAATTAAATGAACTGAACCATTTTCATCCTGGAACCATGTTGAAAATAGCTTGACTCCTCTACCATTTGCATTCTCCATGTAGTTAGTTCAAACCCTTCATAAATGCATATTTCCTGAGCAAAGGACAATGCCATGGTGGTTTTCGGACCTTTGCATTATAATTGTAAAGATTAATTTTTTAAATAAGTAATTAAGTACCCATGTAATTGTTATCCTTAATGTTGACTGCCATATATGTATGCTTACCTATCTGATGAAAAAAAAAAAAAGAATTTGAAGCCAGATCCAGGGTGCTCAAGAGGCTACTCAAGAGGCTGAGGTCTGAGGATCAGAACATGAAGACAACGCAGGAAGAAAAGTCCATGAAACGTATCTCCAATTAACCACCTGAAAACCCAAAGTGAAGTTGTGATAGAGCACTAGCATTGAGCGAAAAGCTCAGGGATACCACCTAGGCCCTGAGTTTAAGCACCAGGACCAATCAAAAAAGAAAAAAGAAAAAGCATTTGATTATGAAGGTTTCCTTTTTCAAACTTTAAGAGAACTAACCTTTTCAGCATACGATTTTAATTATTTTGTTAATATTCTCATTTTTTTCCAGTTTTCTTTATTCTTTAATGTCAATGCTCTGTTTTTCTTTCCTCTGTATTAGGTCATTCTTTTTTTTTTTTTTACTTTTTTTCACTCAAAATTCTTAGTCAACATCATTCACTGTGACACAATACAGTGGGTTCAAAAATGATTGAGTCTCCATTATAAAATACGTTGAATTAAATAGTAATAGTTTTCAAAGTACAGAAATTTTACCTGCTGAAGTTGGATCTTCTTCATCTGATGCTTTGTTAAGAAGAACATTGGGGAACAAGAAGAGGATGGAGGTGAGGAGTAGGGGTAGGAGAGAGGGAAGGGGAGAGAAAGAGAAAAGATTAAAATACTTCCCATTTCAAAAAATATGACTATAAGCCCCTAATTCTAAAATTCTGCATGCATTAGAATTTTCAAATTATCAATTAATGACAGATTTATGGGTATTTACATAAAATGTATGTATGCTGTTATATTTTAAAATGTACAAAGCCTGTTTCCTGGTCTAAATTTGATCGTTCTTGTATTTGCAAACAGTGCAAGCCTTAGTGTACATAATTAAAAATTATAGATCTTAAAATATAATTACATATCACATAGAGATATCCCACCATCAATTTCTGATTAGCAAAGAGGAGCTAAAAGCACTTCGAATGATCAAACATTAATTCTATGAGAGAAGAATTATAAATAAAATGTTATTAATTTTTGAGTGAGTTTGCTAACCATGCTTTCAGAGCACACTGCTTCCAGTGTCATTCTCCTAACCCCCATCTACCCTTCTTTCTCTCCCTTCTTAAAGTCTCCCCCCTAAACACATACATTCACATACACACCCACACTCACAGGTTCTACACACATCCTGATTCAGTATTGATGAGTTCATGGCGAGAGCAGAGGGGTGTACATTTTACAGGATGGACCCAGGTGGTTTAATCATGTATTCTGCAACCCACACACGCATAAACATGGCTGCTATAGAAGCAGAGGCCACAATAGGAAAATTCAGTTTTATCTAGAAGAAGTAGTTCATAACCTTGGATGTTTATTAGTATGCCAAGTTCTGGGCTCCGTTTCAAGCCAATTAAGTGAGAATCTCTTTAAATGGTTCTATTTTGTAGCTGGAATTGAGACATTACCAGGTAATATCAATATAAGGTAACATTAAATGTAACTCATTAAAGTGTGAATCATTCGATTCCTGTTTATAAGGGAGAGATGTGTGAGAGCAGCAAGACGCTAAGGCGATAACCTACTGCTGTGTGAATGTTGGGAATGGATCGGGCAATTATAAAGGAGAAACCCACTTTATATGAGTAGCCTCACAATGTTGCCTGGAATTTACCTATTCACCTTTTCACTTCCAGACATGCTCTGTGAGGGGTATAATATCACTGTTGAGTTATTTGACACAAGCCAGCACTCTTTTGCTTGATTCATGAAGTATTAAAAATAAGAATTTACTTATAAAGGAGCACTGTTTCCAGCTGACTTGTTAATCAAGAAATCCCTGTGTAGCCAGGGAGCAGTCCTCTTCCGCTTTTAGGTTACATCTGCAGGGTACACATTACACAAGCTTACTTTGTGTCCTGATAGTGTTTTCTTCTTGTACTTTGGCTTGTCTACTTGGCACATAAAGAAATGGAGAGAGCAAACACAGTTGGTGTACATGGCATTGAGAATATAAATATTTAAAAAGCTGTTTGCTGCTCTGTCGTGTCCAAAATATATCACAGCACATTCAAAGAGGAAAGTTATTGGAAGCTTCCAGGAATTCCCTTTTAGGAAACTGCCAAAGAGGCTTACAGGAGTGTTGATTTACAAGGGTCATTTTTATAATCTCTTACAGTATAGAGATTCAAAATGCAAAAAGAAAAAAAATTACACAATTACTTTATGTGTGTGAAATTTATTGAGTTAACAAAGCAACTAATGAGATGGAAATTTAAAGGAAGTTACAGAGATTAAGAGTGACTGAGAAGCTTTACTTGAGAAACATGTCAGTTTGAATTAAAGATTATGTCAGTTTGGCTTGATAACCAAATTCTTTCCATGATGTATTACTTTCAAGTAAAGGTTTGACTCAGTGTCTCCTCAGAAAGAAAGGGAAACACTAGATGATAGAGGGGATACTGAGACATGGTCACAACAATTTATAAATAGTGACCAAATACTTGCTAATGTTGGATGGATAATTGCATTAGGAGAAACAAAAGAAAGTCTGTCTGATGGAAGTGCTAAAGAGAACTCTTTTTAACTAAAGAGATTGAAACAAAACAAAATAAAAGAACTGCTAAATTTTGGAAACTTTATTTCCCTTACAATCTCAACATACAGATAAGTAGACCTTCGATATGATCCTGCCAAGTCTTATCTCTTAATTTCCTAAAGCAAGAACTTTTAGGGAAGGGCTTGTAAGTATAGAAAAACCAAAGTGATCAAGACTACACTTGAACTTCCTATAGTTGAATGTCCCGTTGTAAAAAATTAACAGTATTCTCTCTCTTTCTCTCTCTGTCTCACATTCTTACTTGGCTTTCTTATTCACATTGGTGCTCTACCAACTGAGCCATACCTCCAGTTTTGAGTCTGTCATTTTTCTGATTAATTAAAAATGAAATTGTACCATCTTTTCTGCCTTGTTTAGCTTTAATACCAATCCTTCAGGTTTCAGCTTCCCACAAACTGTGGTTCACACAATTCTATTTCTATGAAGTATTTTATTACAGTCTTTTGAAAATATATACTTGTCATTAGCCAATAGTTATACTGTAAGCATATATTCACACAAAGGTACACATACAATAACCGGTAGCATACATTCACAAAGGTGCATTTACAATAACCAGTACCCATATTAATACACCTAATTGTTAGTTATCTGTGTTTCATTGGCAGCTCTATAAGCTAACTAAAAGCGAGTAACAGATAAAACGTACATCCCCATAGTAACAGGAAGGCAAACTTGGCATTTGTGGCCTATATGACATTTCAGGGAAACAGAGTCACAGAAGAATGACTCTTCACTCTTCCTGTCTGCTTTTTACATCATGAAGCTAGCAATTAAAAAAACTCAGTCTGCACTATAGATCATTCCCTTCCATTCGTGAAATTAAGACATGGATACAAAGGAAAACAAAACAAAAGTGATCCACTACTGGCACAAGACCAGACCTCAGGACCAATGGAATAGAATTGAAAACCCAGAAATGAACCTACAGACCTATAGCCATCTAATCTTCGATAAGGGAGCTAAAAAAATAGAATGGAAGAAAGACAGCCTCTTCAGTAAATGGTGCTGGCAAAATTGGTTAATTACTTATAGAAAACTAAAGCTAGATCCTTTATATCACCCTGCACCAGAATCAACTTCAAATTGATCAAAGACCTCGGAGTCAAAGCAGACACTCTGAAAACATTACAGGATGGAATAGGAGAAACCCTAGGTCTCCTTGGCGCAGGCCGAAATTTTCTGAATAGAGACCCAGAAACACAACAAATCAAAGAAAGGTTGAACAAATGGGATTGCATGAAATTGCAGAGCTTCTGCATGGCAAAAGACATAGCTAGCAAGATCAATAGAAAGCCCACGGATTGGGAGAAGATCTTCACTAGCCATACAACAGACAAAGGTCTCATATCTAAAATATACTTGGAACTCAAAAAATTAAATCCCCCAACAACAAATCCTCAAAGAAACAACTGCCCAATAAATAAGTGGGCTAAAGACTTAAAGAGAAACTTCTCTGAAGAAGAAAGAAGGATGGCCAATAGACACATGAAGAAATGTTCAACCTCCCTAGCCATAAAAGAAATGCAAATCAAAACAACATTGAGATACCACCTCACTCCAGTTAGAATGGCAAAAATCAAGAACTCTAAAGACAACAGATGCTGGAGGGGATGTGGACAGAAGGGAACCTTACTGCATTGTTGGTGGGAGTGTCAATTTGTTCAACTACTTTGGAAAGTAGTATCAGGTTCCTCAAATGACTCCACATAGAGCTCCCCTATGACCCAGCAATCCCACTTTTGGGCATTTACCCAAATGTTTACAAACAAGACCACACTAAAGCTACCAGCATGACTTATTGCAGCATTATTTACTATAGGTAAGATATGGAACCAACCCAGATGCCCCCAGTAGATGAATGGATCAAGAAAATGTGGTATATATACACAATGGAATTCTATGCCTCCATCAGAAAGAATGACATTGCCCCATTTGTTAGGAAATGGAAAGACTTGGAAAAAATTATATTAAGTGAAGTAAGCCAGGCCCAAAGAAACATAGGTCCCATGGTTTCCCTTTTTTACAATAAGTTGTATATGTCTGAGTCAAGCATAAAAGGTCAGATAAGTTGATGTTAGGGAAATGAACCTTAAGATTTGTATTCAAATGTTTTTTTTTTCTTTCATGTGATTGTTTCTAACACATTTATAAGATTATTTCTTTGTTGCTTTGTATGTCCCTCCCCCACAGTATAACCCCTGCTTTCACTGTAAAAAAAAAGTGATCTACTACCACTGACATTGTGGAAGATGCATTGAAATTAATGTAATGGAGAAAGATAGGAAAGTAGTAGTGTATCTGATCTTTACACTTTAACCACGTGTAGCTCTCTCATTGCTCATGTCTCAATTTCATGAGGTTTTCTCTATAATTTTCCAGATCTACTGAATTTGAATTTTGGTGGTTCGCCCAGACTTCTATATTTTTTCAAAATCTCTGCAGGTGTGTGTTATAAACACTAAATAATGAGAAATGATTGTATCCCATCAGTTAGTTTCATTGAAAGAAATTGTTGGACATAACATAGAAATTTAGAAGAATTTTTTTAATCCTTTGAAATATACAGTGTAGTCATTTTATCAACTTTCACTGGTTTTTCTCGTGTATTGATTTCAAGTGTTATTAGGTATCAATACTTTTAAGTGGAGAAGAATTTCACTTTGAGTTAAAGGGAAGACCCTAAGAACTAAGTAAATCTGTTCCCTTTTGGTGGCCAGTCACCAATGTAGGAAGAAAATATAAAATTGTCACTTTATATCTTCAGGAGTTAGCTCCAGGATTCCCTTATATATACCAAAAATCTGTGATACCTAAGTTCTATAAATGAAATGACACAGTGTCTGTCTGTAAACCATGCATTGTGTCTTGTATATTTAAGTCATTTCTCCATTGTAAATAATTTCTCCATTGTTTACAATGGAGAAATGATATGTAAATAATTGCTATAGCATACTATATGGGGGTAGATCCTGTGAAATAAAAAATGTACATATTAGATACTGAAGCAACTTATTTTGCACTTGAGGCTAGTTCAACATACAGAAGAAGAATGTCTGATACAGAAGGTCCATTTGGTGACAATATTATGCGGGTACAGTCTTGTGTGTTTGGGATGGTAGGAACAATTGGAAATGAATCTTCTTCATACTTGAGAGAAAGTGTCAGAGAAAACTTAGACTGCTATCACTTTTAGATATAGACAAGGAAGCCTGCATCTTGCAAGTAAGTAATAAACCATGACACCAGCTTTGAAAAAAAAATTCCGGAACTGCTCAAAAGTAAAATAAAGATAAAGAAAACATAATTCTCCTGATACTGCAGAGCCATTACATGACACTAATCAGAAATCTTGTAGCTATACTTGGACTTCTAGTTCAAAAAAAAAATACTCCCTTTATTTTGTAGTATGATATGTGCATTCTGCCACAACACTACAGATTTTTTTTTTGCCATATTGAAAGATATCACGATTCATAAGAAATCAATGGAGACCTGGGCGCTGGTGGCTCACACCTGTAATCCTAACTACTCAGGAGGTTGAGATCTAAGGATCACGGTTCAAAGCCAGCCCAGGCAGGAAAGTAAGTGAGACTCTTATCTCCAATTAACCACTAGAAAACCGAAAGTGGAGCTTGGCTCAAGCGGTAGAGCACTCGCCTTGAGCTGAAGAGCTGAGGGACAGCACCCAAGCCCAGAGTTCAAGCCTTATGACCGACCAAAAACAAATTAAAAAAAAATCAATGGAGAACAGAAGAAATCACAGCCTCCTGACTGTGCTTTCAGAAGGTAAGGGGACAGCTGGCCTTCATTTTGTTCACTGGCCTTCCCCCATCATAGGACAAAGTAAAACTCCTATTCTGGTTTTGAAGTTAGCCTTTTTCCCGTCTTTTCAGGACATTTGGGTGGGCACAGGTTCATGAAGTAGAGAGGTGCTTTAAAAAAGGTAAGAGCATCATGCAAACTCTCTTTTTCTTCATTTTCTCTCTTCCTATTTTTTTCAGTAGGTGTCGGCTGTGCAGTTCAATAACTGCCTAAACCCAATAGGCTCTATATTAAATTGAAATAGATATGACATAAAAATAAATAAACACCTTCACTACCCAGATTCTGATTGCTTTGTTTGTTCTCAGTTCTTACATATTCGGTTTCTGCCTTACTTATCTTTAGATGCCTTAATTTTTACTACTAGGATTACTCTATTAAAATATTTCCTAAGTTGTTTTAGAAAGAGGTGCAGATAGACAGGGAAAGAAATGGAGGGTGTGAGATTGACTGGAACAAGTTGTAAAACATGTATGTAAATGTGACAATAACCATCCCCCACCATAAAACTAATGCAAACTATAAATAAAACAGTGCACATTTTAGCATATCATATTCTGTTTTATATGTAGGTTGCCTAAATCACCATGAACTGTTAATCATTTGGTTGACTATATCGTAAGTTCAGTTTCCTGCACAAAATGCTAAAATATTTCTCTAAACATTTAACCATCTGTATAATCATTTCTTAAGCAGAGCAGTGAAAAATAGACATTATTGAATTCTACAATATTATAAATATTTTATATAAAAACTATGAAAATAATGATAACCATATTATGCATGTTGTGTATAACTATCTAGGTATTCAATGTCATAACTGTAAAATGTGTGAGTTTGTGAGCACTATCAAGGTAAATAAGAGTGAACAATTATTTCCACTTTGTAAAGTAGGTCATTAAGTGTGAAGTGGTAGGGATAACTATTCAGGGAAATAATTACATAAAAATTTTAATTTGTTTAGTCTTTGTTTTAGTGATAATTGTTCTTTTTTCTGCCCGTATTGAGGCTTAAACTCAGACCCTCTTGCTCTTGCCAAGGATTTTCATGAAGGGCTGATGCTCTGTCATTTGAGCTATATCTCAACCATTGTGGCTGATTAATTGTTGTCCAAGCTGGCATTGAGCCTTCGTTATCAGATCTCAGTTGCTTGAGTAACTAGGATCACAAGTGTAAGCTACCAGTGACCAGCTTGTTGGTTATTTTTGTTTTTGTTTTTTGGGGTTTTTTTTTTTTTTTTGGTTGTAGGGCTTGAACTCTGGGATTGGGCACTGTCTCTGGGCTCTTCAGCTCAAGTGTTCTAACACTTGAGCCACAGCACCACTTCCAGTTTTCTAGTGGTTTATTGGAGATAAGGGTCTCACTGACTTTCCTGCCCAGGCTGGCTTTGAACTGTGATCCTCAGATCTCAGCTTCCTGAGTAGCTAGGATTACAGGTGTGAACTACTGGTGCCTGGCTTGTTTCTTATTCTTAATCAATGGTCCAATGGAAATATAACAAAAAGCTTGAAAATTGCTGACCAATATCTTCCTTGTGAAAAAGTACAAAAAGAAATCATAACCTTATCTCTCCTACTCAATCTTCAGAGGATGTAAATAGTAATTGATTCTACAATTTTAGAATTGTAAAATATTTGCGTTATAAACTAGATTTAAGAGTGGCATATTTAAATATAGTTGATGGTCTACAAAGAATAATGAAGTATATATGTACTTAGTATGCAAGCCTATGTATATATATATATATATATATATATGCACACACTCATATATACATCTATACATATATATATTATTTGTCTTTCCCATACAACTAAGAATTTCATACATTCAAGTTAGCACTTTGTTTTGTTCACCAGATATTCTATAGCTTTTAAAATAGCTCCTGGGACAATATAGTACTTCAAGAAATATCCCCAAAGAAAGATAGTAATAATGGACATGTGGCTTGGCTGTGATGGTTCATGGCTATAATCCTAGCTACTCTCCAGGTTGAGATTTGGAAGATCATGGTTTGAGGCAAACCTTAGCAGAAACACTATAAGACTCCCTTTCCAAAATAACTAGTAAAAAACAGAGCTGTAGGTATAGCTCAAGTAGTAGAATGCCAATCAATCAAGCATGGGCTCTTAAACTCCAGTCCTCCCTGCCCCATGAAAAACAAACATGTTTTACCCAGTCCTTTTTGCTCTTCCATAAAGTTTAACTTCCCTGTTGTACAATATTACCAAACATAGGAAAGAAAAAAACTTATACCTTCATTTGTTTTGTTATATAAAACTACATATATGCATATATGTGTACAATACAATTTTCTCTCTTGGGGTAGGAGAGTAAAAAAATCATAATGGAAATGATAGAGGTTGTTTTAGTGACCATTTATTATCTCATCAAAAGTCACATCTTTAATTTTTAAACCAACTCAAAAAATACCCAAGTATAGTTAACTGATGAAATTGGTTCATTAGAATAGAATCATAAAATATAATTTCTTTACTCGGCAGAAATGCAGCTCATGGGATTTTACAAGGTACTTTTGCAATGAATCTCTGTAATGGTAAGTATTTGTGATTTCTTTTTTGCATTCAAGAAAGTAACAAATGAGAAAAATAAGAATGAATGGGAGCCTTGGTTTCATTCTTTGCTACTGACAAAAATATTCATGAACTAACGGTATGAAACTGAGCCAGATTATTAGAAAGATGGAGCATATGCTATCTTATAGAGTCTATATTCATATTCCAGTTGGTATTTTAGAAAGACTAATTGGGATACATTTTCCTAATTAAAAAGGGGATTAATGAGCTTTAATGACATCACAGAGGAACATTTAATTTGGTTATCCTTTTGAATTAAATTATATTAAACTATTTCAAATCCATTTGAAGATATTTATAACTTTAATTTCTAATATTTATGTCACTCTTCAGTTTATGGATTAGCCTCTTCCACCTTCTACTGAATTTTAGGCTGTAACCTGAAACTAATACAACATAGAAACAACCCATATTTTCTAGTCTTGTTTCCCAAGCTGGATATTATCATTCTTCCAAGGACAATGGTTATACTTTAATTTTGGATAGTGCACATAATAGATACCAGGTACAGATGTTTAGAAAGCCGTCCAATTTTAAAGATGAGAAAAGGAAGTCTCCTAAGTGAATTTAATGACTATTTTTACATTATTATTTGCCACATTCAAAGAAGATTGGAAATTAACCCAAAAGTATGGTAAGAGAATCCATGGAGAAAGAAAAGTTTCAAGGGGAAAACAGACCAAAAGTTAATGTAAATGATTTTTCAGATTTACCTCTCTTCAACAGAACAAATAACTCTATAGTCCATTTTGAAAATCAAATAGAGGAAAGAGTAAATTATTCTAAATGAGAACCTTGCTTGATGTAATTCAAAGAGCCATTAATCTGAGATTATCTGTTCACTGTAAGTTTCAGATGGACACAGAACCTCTACTACTGTGTTTCATAGCACAAAGCCAGAGAAGAACTTACACCATCAGTCTCATCTTCTGTGGATTTATTTCTGAGTGGGACACAGCTTAGTTCAACCTCAATTCATTTCTCTAAGCTGGACAAATGAGCTCATCTAAAAAGCAAATCTGTTAAAGCAACAACAACAACAAAGAAAATAAAAAGTAATGAATAAATCAACAATATTACCACAAATCTCAGTGAAAGCATCCACTTAAGGAAACCACAGAATCATTACGCATAAAATGTTACTGTTGGGAGATAGCTTGTGACTAAGAAGGTTGGCTAAAAGATTTGTTGTTACAATGGGCTAAGATTTGCATTGGAAAATAGAAGTATATTCATTAAATCATCTACATTACTATTATATCACAAATACATTTTGAAGAAAATTTATACCTTAGAATACATATACAGACATTTAACTGTACACTTATAAAATCAAAAAAGTTTATACAGTACATGCTGGTCTATGAATTAATTTTTCTTTTCAAAATTTACACTACATATTCATTTGTTATGACAACCTATTAAGTGATTATAGACATACTGAGAAATATTTACACTGAGAAAAATATACACACTATTTGTATATGTATATATAATATATATACATATTTAGTACATATAAAACAAAATTTCAATATATAATATTTGGATGGTTTCCAGGATTTTATGTCACAAATGATGTTTGAAAAAAAGTATACAGATTCCATTAAACCCATTAGAGAAGTTTTTTTTGTTTTGTTTTGTTTTGTTTTTGGGTCCGGTCTTGGGGCCTGAACTCTGGGCCTGAGCACTGTCCCTCAGCTCTTCAGCTAAAGGCTAGTGCTCTACCACTTGAGCCACAGCGCCACTTCCAGCTTTTCTCTTTTTGCTTATGTAGTGCTGAGGAATTGAACCCAGGGCCTCATGCATGCAAGGCAAGCGCTCTACCACTGAGCCACCTTCCCAGGCCCCCATGGTAGAAGTTTTAAACAAACTATATTACCAAATAATTTCATTGAATAAGAAGAGTGCCTAATCCTAAAATCAATGTAAATTATTTATTTTTATAAGTAAGATTTAAAATTATTCTTGTATTTCCTATGGCATACTTCAGTGATATACTTTTTAATTACATGAAAAAATTGTTTTCATTTCTTCCTGTGAAATTTACTTTCGTGTTTTAGTAAACATGGTAGTGGGTAATCATTGATGGGCTTATCACATATTTAGTTTGCATTCAACACAAATAGAGCTCTGGGATGTATGGCTTTCCTGATCATTCTTAGACTAGGTTTGTCTGCCCTGCATCATCTTCTTGGGGAGGGCCTCTCAGTACCATTAGATCATTTGATGAAAATTAAAATCATAAATTTTTAGACTAATCCAAAAAACATCACACTGTAGTTCACTGATTAAACAGAATCATTAATCTGGATCTACTAAGGATATTTTTAGGGTAGAATTCTGAATAATCTATTTCTTATGGAAAGAAGTTTCCCTGGTTTTAGAAATATATATGACAATGTGAAGACAAGAAACTGTACTGCAAAATCTTTATATGTGATGTATGGTGAACATGTGTATGTCTATGTAAGAACAAGTAAGTATTCACTGTGGCCAGTGTTAACAGGATATTTGTGATCAGTCTGGAGATTGGGAACCTTTTTAGTAAAATATTATTCTTTTATTTAGGGTTTAAATTCCAAAGCAAACTCAGATACTTTAAGATTGTTTTGAAGCAATGTTGTCCCAAAATATATATACTTAAACATTTTGGTTTAATTACAAATATCTTTTTGAAACTCTAAATGTTAGAAAAAAAGTGGATGTTCCACTTGAAAAGAGATGACAGCTCTCCTTTGCATGAAAATTTATTTTTTTCATATATATTTTAACTTGTCTTTACCATAAAAGGTCTCTACATAAAAGATAGAGCTCAGTCTCAGCTTGCCTGCCAGAAGTCCTCTTATCTAATGTTGTCAGGACTTAGTCCATAGTGAGTTAATGACTTCTGTGAAAGACTTTTTTTTTCTACCTACAAAATAAGAGTAAAAATTAAATGCTTTCTTTTCACAATCATTAGGACCTTCTTTAAGTGGAAATACTCAGTGTATATACATTCAGGCGTTTATCAAATGACATTGACAATATAATTTTCTTATCTGCAAAACTTGCTTCCTTAGAATAAATTTGCCTATAATTGGAATGTCTTTAAGAAGCTCAACTAATTAAAAAAAATCTGGACACCTAATTTTAAGACAGTGAAATTGAATAAAGGTGTAGGCTATTCAAGGAAGGCCCATATCTAATTCTTCTTCTTCTTCTTTTTAATCTTTCAGCCTATGTTAAGAATGGCAGAGAATGAAATTCAAATGTATAAGCTATAGATCCAGTATCTAGTATAAATAAATATACAAATAGAAATTTTCCCTCTTGTGAATGTATACTATTAATAACAAACCAGAAGTGGAGGTGTGTGGCTCAAATAGTAGAGTATGAGCTTGAAGGGAAAAAGAAGCAAAGGGAGAACTCAAGTCCTTGAATTCAACCCCAGTGCTGGTCCAGAAAACAAAAAAATCAAAAACAAAAAAAAAAAAACAAAGAGGGATGAAAGGAGAGGCCAGATGAGGAAGGAAGAGGAGGGGGAAAAGGAATGAAAAGAAAGGACAAAAACAAAGATAGAAAGAAAAAGAGAAAGTGTAGGTAATAACTTGGCCTGAAAACAAAATGCTAATGACTTTTGAAAAAAAAATTTAAGTCCCAAATTAATGTGAAAGTCATTCAGTAAGCCCCCAAACCCAAAATCTAGATATTCTTCAAAACTACAAGTAAAGGAAACACATGATCTTCCAAAAAAACATGTAACAGCTCTCTCTCAGAACTTACCTCTAGAAAATGACAGATCAATGTATTTCTCTCTATCAAGCTCATGGCTCACAGTTTTTCGTTATACTTTATCCTTAAGTAGGCAGTATTTTGCTGTATTCGCTTGTCACTATTTTTGCCAACCTATTCTTTAAAAACTCAGGTTTGTCAAAGTATTTTAAAATGTACTAACAAGTATGTAAACATAACTCCAGGTGTGGTTAACCAGCTTTATTTGCAACAAAACTTTGCATTAGATATGAAAAGTGTAAGGAATTAATTTCCTTTTCCATCCTTTTATCTCCATCTCCTGGACAAGTTCCTGTATCCACTTTCTTCTTGTTGGTATGATTATTGTGGTGAAAAGGGTGGTCAAGATGTATTCTACTCATGCACTGATACAGTGGAGAGAAACCCTTTGTGCAACTATTAAAAGATAATACTAACGATGACAATAATAATATAAAAGAGTAATGATGAGGTGGGAAAACAAGAGGACCTGAGACAAGGAGGTCAAGGTTAGAGTGAGGATTAAGAGAATATAACTGGCATAACAGCAATGCTAAAAGTATGCAGGCAATGAGAAAGAGCTATAAAATTCTGAAACCAAGTGAATCCTTAGGGTTGTTCACTTTCCTGTTAACAATAACAACCAAATCCACATGTGGTTCACGTGTAGTTGATTAAAGTTCACAGGCAGGAAAAGCACATATTTGTTCTCAGTGAAACAATTTCCTTAGTGTCTTTCACTAGATGCTGTCTATCCAAAGAAGATACGTGATGGCTTCTCAGGGGATTTTCCACAGCAAATGACATTTCTAGTTGTAAAAGTCTCTCCTGAAAACTGTCTTTAAACCTTTATAGCCATTCCTCCTGATAATTAGTTTCAGGTTAGAGACAGTAGATTTCAAATGAACACCAGTGTCAGCCAAGGAGTTGCACAGAGTTCACTTAAGCTCAACCACTTATTAGACTAAGTCCTATTGAAAATAATTGAAATGATTAACAGATGGAAAAGATGCCTGGATTCTCTGGACAGTCAGACCAAAATACTTCCTGATTTTGCTCCCAATATTCCCTAGAATGGCTTATGATCTGAGCAAACAACTAATGCCAGTTCTTCAAGAAAGCTCCCACCTTTCCTATCTTTGTGCTACCAAAAAATAATAGTAATAATTCCATATATTACTTAAAAATATCCTCACTTATTAATTTCGACTGATGCTGTACATTTTCATTATGGCTCATCTCAAAACTTATCTCAGCCAGGAAGTCTAATTTCCAACACTGGAATTGCTCTTTCCTTCACTTGATACCCATAGCCTTTTGTTCCCTCTTAAAAGCATTAGCTTCTACACTCCTTAGTAATAATTGATGTGTTTGTCCTCTAAGTATCCCAAGGGAAGACTCGTTATCTCAAGGTTACTGGAAAGGGTAGATTACCTTCTGAAGATCAGGAAAAGACATCTAGGCATATTTAATATACATTTGTTAAATGGAAGATCTTAGTGTTCTATTTTTTCTGTAATTCCATCTTTGTGCGAAGCCACAAGAGCTACTGTTGTTCTATTACATCTAAAACCCTAGTATTAATATGTTGTCATAAATTCCAACTTGGCATTTATTATACCTTTACAAGATTCTCATTCTGAAATCCTATAAAGAAAAATCAATTCATAAGTTATTTGCTCTATGCATAAGAAAAGCTATATTCCTAAGGGGCCAATTCCTAATTATGCAAGCATTACTTACATTACTCATAATTTTCAAATAATAAAACACAAGGTTCTCTTTTTCCATAGCAAATGAGGTGATTTTTCAAATTATATTTTGAAAGGATTTTTTTTAAATCAAAAGCTGGCAGCTAAATTACCCTCATTTCGAATATTCAAGCATAAGCAGAACAAAAATTCTGACATAAAAATAATGGGTCAGGATTTATTGAACACTTCAATAATGTTACTAGTGACTGAAATGATGGAAGAATATTCAGGGGTTTTGTTGGTTCTGTGTGCAACTTTTGAACTGGATATAAGATTTAATTATTTACATTAATATCTTCTACATTGCACTTACTTTAAATAAGGCTCTTTTGCAAGTATCACATATTCTAATTCATTAAATATCTTAAAAAATCACTTTGCAGCAGGTAGTGTTGTCATTGCTTTACAGGTGAGAACTGGGAGTTGAAAAAACTGGCCCAAAGTAACATAATAAAGTCAGCCTTGAGTAGCCACTGAAGACATTAGTTCCAGGACACCCTTTACCAAAATCTACAGATTCTTAGTTACCTTACACCAAATGATACCATGACATTTGCATCTAATCTAATATGCCCTCATAGATATTTTAAAACAGCCTTAGTTTATTTATAATCATCAATGTAATAAAATAGTATGTAAAATGTCATGTTCACTGTTTAGGAAAAAAAAAAACCCAGCAGATTAAAGAAGCCTGTAAATGCTTAGCTCATTTATATTATTTCCTTAAATATATTCTCCCTGCAGTTATTTAAACCCAGTTATTTAAGGTGGAATCTGCAGTTACTGAAAAGAAACCACAAATGAAAAACCAAAACATAAACTCAGCCTGACTGGATTTTAAAGTCTATCACCAGGAAGTGGCACTCCTTTCTACAGTGGGTTTCAGTTACCTACAAGCTGCAGAATTCCAGAAGAGCACTCTCAAAAAGAGCACTCTGAAAAACAGTGTAACTGAATAGGTTGCATTTCTTTAGCTTTGATCTTTGTTTCAAAGTATTCATCCTTGTGTTAATTTGAGTATAAGCACTGCCTGGCCGAGAAAGCATGGAGACAACTCTTGGCTTCAATTTCTCTTCTAACATTGAACAAAAATCTTTGTCTAATTTCTACATTTATCACAGAACAACCTCCTCATTTAACAGTGAGGTTGGTACTATTTCAGATTTTTATTTATGGACTCATAAAAATGTGAAAATGTTACATATACCTTTCTATATATCTATCTTTAACATAGAGATAGATATTTTATATGTTCATTTAAATTATTCTTTAATATATTTATATGACTATTGTCCAAAACTAGCTTTACAATGTCGGTGCAGGGGGGGGGAAGGGGAAGGAGAAGGATTGGGATTGGGGGGGAGGGGGGAGGCTGGGAAGGGATGTGAAGGGTAAGCAAAGGAGGAGGCTGCAATGCTTGGTAAGAAATGTACGCATTATCCTGCCCACGTAATTGTAACTCCTCTGTACAGTATGTTCACAAATAAAATTAAATTAAATTAAAAAGAAAAAAAAATATATATATTTATATGACTACATATTAATGAATATGCTAAAATAAAAGTCAGATTACAGTAGAAAACTGGTTTTGAGATTACAGTGATAATAAACTGCATAAAAAGATAACTGGCAAACATCTTTAGTGTTTCTCACATGATGACACTGAAAAACTTGTCTGTTTCATGGTGAGGTAAGCCTTACTATGGCAGTTTGGTATCCAAAATTTTTGGGATCTGGGATGCTACACCTGAATAATTAATAATATCTTATCTTTGAAAATAGCATCTATTTGGTGACACATCTGATTCATTTATTGCCCAAAACCATTGAATGAAGCCAAAATGACATATATGGTATCTGATTTGTTCTTGAAAATGCTTAATTACTCATGAAGATGAGTAACAATAATGACTTCTATACTCAATGGCTGTCTATGATTTAGATGAAGCACTTAGATTCTGATTTTAACATTTAAATCTTACCAGGAAAAGGCATTGTGGAGATTTGTCAAGATGCCAAGCAAAAACCGTGGCAATTCTTATTTGAAATTGGCTATATTTTCCATGAATTAGTACTTAGGAAAACAGATCCCCTTGCTGTGCCTCTGTTTTGCTGATGAGATAAACTTGTATCCTCTCTATTTTCCTCTCCATCCTTTGACTAAAACAAAATAAAGATAATAAATATAAATCGTTGTCCATTTTAAAGTACAGCATGATAAATTTTGTACTTTCAAAGGGCAAAATTTAATGTTTTGAGAGGATTCAGCTCCATTTTTCTCTTTATCTGACGCACTCAGAATTTATGTGTTGCCACTGTGTTTTAAGTAGTATGAATTGCAGAAATTGTCTTCACATAAATACTCTGATACATGTTGGATAATAAATTCTCTAAGAGCACAAAGTTACCTTGAGATGTCATTTAGTTTTCCTTTGGCTTGGGGACGGTGGCTAAATAAGCCTACACAAACAATGACATCTACTTTTAGCTCCCTGACAATGATTTATGACTTTTTTTTTCATTTCAGTGTACTTGTGCTATATTCTACTAGTTTTTCATAATGCACAGCACAGGTTAGACACATAGTAGGTGTCCTAGAAATGTGTGTTAGACATTGGGAACTTCCTGAAAATTTCTAGAAATTAATTTTAATCTATCAGCATATTTGTTTGCAGTTAATTATGGTTTGTCACATCTACTTCATTCAGTTTTCTGTGTTATTAGTGTATGGAAAGTGAGGAGAACAAATGTCCATCACTCATTCATAGCCTTTACTTCTGACCAATTGACCTTAATCATCTCCTTATTGCTTCCTTTATCTTACCTTCTTAGTTATCCTGAGCTTCTGTAATCAAGATCCTGTAAATCATTATTAAACTTTCTCTGATTAAATGCCTTGTTTATTGGTCTTAATTTTAGACCATTATTCTTTTCTGGTAGTTTTGATCAACCACAATGGACTTGGTGATATATTCATGATTTTAGCTTGTCTTTAAAGACAATTCATGGCCTACTAAATTACTGAGTATTTCAATAAAAATAAAAAAGAATATAATCTTTATAGAATTATATATTTGCATGCCAGTATCACAAAGCTGCCTATAACTTCCCCTCCCTGTCTTTATTTCTCTCGGTCTCTCTCTTGTTTTGTCTTATTTTTATTTTTATTTTTTTAGCAGATCCTGGGTCTTGAACTCAGGGCCTGAGCACTATTTGTGCTCAAAGCTAGCTGTCTACAATTTGAGCCACACCTCTTCTGATTTTTTTTCATAGTTTAGTGGAGATAATAGTCTCATGAACTTTCCTCTCTGAGCTGGCTTTGAATGTGATTCTCAGATCTCAGACCCCTGAGTAGCTAGGATTATAAGTGTGATGTGGATATTAATTCTTAAATGCAGCCTTTGAGACCCTTGTTTAAAGCAATATACAGACTGCTCCTTTTCCTTCCTGTTAATGTTATTCAGCAACTCAATCTAAAGAAAATTAGTTTTTATTTCTAATATAATTATAGCAAGAACACTTTGCTCATTCTCCAACAACATATCAATTCCGTTGATGATAAAATTTTAACACCTTGTCAAGACTGCTTAAAATTAAAATTTTAAACTGACACTCTCTGTTTGTGGCAATACACTTGGTACATGTTTATCTCAATTGAAAAAGAAGAGATTAAAGGTACAATTTCCTACAATAGGGAAACATATTCATGTTAAAAATGTCAGTAAAGAACCAGGTGCTGGTGGCTCACACCTGTAATCCTAGCTGCTCAAGAGGCTTTGATATGAGGATGGCGAACTGAAGGCAGCCTAGGAAGAAAAGTTCCCATGAGACTCTCATCTCCAGTTAACCACTCAAAAACCAGAAGTGGCACTATGGCTCAAAGTGGTAGAGTGCTAGCCTTAAGCAAAAGAGCTTAGCAACAGCGTCTGTGTCTTAAGTTCCAGCCCCAAGAATGACCAAAAAAAAAAAAAAAAGTGAATAAAGAATAGGAACACATGTATATAAAATTTAAAGATCTGTGACCATATTCTGAAAGTTTTAAAAGTTGCTTGTGTCACTGGGCGCTGGTGGCTCATGCCTGTAATCCTAGTTACTCCGGAGGCTGAGATCTGAGGATTGCAGTTCAAACCTAGCCCGGGCAGGAAAGTCCATGCAACTTTTATTTCCATATAACCACCAGAAAACCAAAAGTGGCAATGTGGCTCAAGTGGTAGAGCACTAGCTCTGAGGTAAATTGCTCAGGAACAGCATTCAGGACCTGAGTTCAAGAGCTACAACCAAAAAAAAAAAAAAAAAAGCTGTTTGCTAGTGAGTTTTTCCCACAAAAAGAGTTAAGTTGGTAGAGCCAAAGTTTTTCAGAGTTGATATTAAACTTGTCACAATGGTTTATTATGGTATTACTAACTTGTTTGCTTGCTTTTGAGATGTCATCCTTCTGTACTGCCAAAACTTATCTTGTCTTCCAGGGTCAAACTATCCTCCTCTCTGTCTGATTAGCTGGTATTACAGAAGTGTTCTACCATTTCTAGCCATTAACCACTTAAAATAGTAATAAGCTTTCTCATAAATGTACAGCATTATGTTTTTATATGTTTTATTGTAAAAATACTGTGCAGAGGTGTTACAGTCACATGAGTAAGGTAATGAGTACATTTCCTATTCAGGATTGCTACCTCCTCCTTTGTTTTCCCCTACCATCCCTTCCCTCTCCACCTCCCCAATTCCTCCCCTCACCCCCCAAGTTGTAAAGTTTGTTTGCAACCATAGTGTTTTATACATCTCACTGAGTCAAAGGGTCAACCTGTATCCTTTTTTTCAGCCTTTTGTTATTTCCCATTCCCTCCCCAAATTAGAAAAATATATATACAAGATTCAGGGTACTGATATCAAAAACAGTGAAAACAGGAGTTATACCATCGGGGAAGAACATACAAGAGAAAGAAAAAATCACATAGTACATTTTAAATACGGTAAAAACAATGGCAAGAAAAGAAAGAAGAAAAAAAACCACTTGTGCTCCTATTTTTGAGTTCATTTCACTTAACATCATCTTACATAATCATATGCACATAGCTTTTGACCTCTTCTGCTTGTGCTAGACTTATACTAGTTATTGCAAATAAGGGAAAACATGGAACCTATGTTTCTTTGGGCCTGGCTAACTTCACTAAATATAATTTTTTTCCCAGTCTTTCCATTGTCTACCAAATGGGGCAATGTCATTCTTTCTAAAGGAGGCATAGAATTCTATTGTGTGTATGTGTGTGTGTGTGTGTTTGTGTTTGTGTGTGTGTGTGTGTGTGTGTGTGTGTGTGTGTGTGCGCGCGCGCGCGTATGTTATTCGATCCATTCATCTACTGAGGGGCATCTGGGTTGGTCCCATATCTTAGCTATGGTAAATAATGCTGCAATAAACATAGTTCTGATGGTAGCTTTGGTATGGCCTTGTTTGTGATCATTTTGGGTAAATGTCCAAAAGTGGGATTGCTGGGTCATAAGGGAGCTGTATGTGGAGTCTTTTGATGAACCTCCATACTGCTTTCCAAAGTGATTGAATAAGTTTACACTCCCACCAACAATGCAGTAGGGTTCTCTTTTGACCACATCCCCTCCAGCAACTGTTGTTATTAGATTTCTTGATTATAGCCATTCTAACTGGGTGAGGTGGAATCTCAATGTTGAAAATGATCTAACTGAGTTAATAAAACTAAATTTGAAATCCGAATTAAAGAGCAATTTGATATTATAGTCTGTTTCCACTTTTTAAATTCATAAACATATTTTCCTGAAGTAAAACTAAAATGATGAAGTTTTTCCCTCTATGAATTGTAATGTGGGAGCTGAGAGGAGGGAGAGAGACTAAAAATGAGTAACACAAATGGGATGAATTTGATTGAAGAAGTTTCAATTGATCTAAGAAGATGTATGCACATTGAAGATATTACAATGAAACTTCTTTGTACAACCAATTTATACTTACACAAATTGTAATGTTTTTAACTCATCAAACTAATGATCACAGAAGTTTGATAATATCAAAGTTAGACTTTGTGTATTTATAATATATAGCACTGTAAAAATAAATTTCAACAACCATGTTTACCTGTTTTCCAACTCTTTATATTGTTAGCAAAAATCTTCAGAGCTACATACATGGCTCAAGTCACAGAGCATGTACCAAGCATGATTACAGAACCTATTAAATCTTCAATACTACAAAAAATAAGCAAACAGATAAGAAAAATTATTTTCAAAAGCATCAAAACACCAAAAAAGAAGCAACTAAATAAGATCATAGGATATAATTGTAATCTCAATCATAAAATACTACCCTACATTGATCCTCAAATTCACAATGTAAAATGGTAAATATTCAATCTGATTTTCTTTTACCCTTTGAAATGTTCTTTATCCTGAGTACTATTCTTTGCCACTGTCCCCAAACTAGATCATGTAATAGAGATATGCTGAGCCCTCTTCCACACCTAACACTAGTCAAACTTTCAGCTAACCTGGTTGATGCAGGTGAGTGAAATAAGAACCTTTTCCTAGACAAGAGCACCCACTTAAACTTGCTTCTGTCTAACAGAATCTGAGACAAGTGACTGTAATTAAATCCACAAAAAATTGGAATTATTTGTGAAGTAATACAAGCTGAATGATGTATGCTCAATTTCATATTGTACACAAAAGCATTTATCCTCAATTGGGAAAAAAAGTACTCTCAGAAAATGGGCTAGTGGAATTGATGGCTTATAGATCAGATTTTATGACTGCTTTCATTATGTCTTGTGGCATGGATAAAGGTTTTACCACTCACTGACCCTTATTCTTGACTCTGGCAAACATATTATTTAGTTTCTGTAATTAGTAGAGGAAAAGTTCTTTGATTATCTCGTTTTTAATTGTAAAGTTAAAGCATTTTGCTAAACTTATATACTAACAATGCTTCCTATAAGCTAACTGCATTTTTGTGCAGGTCTGGGGGCCTGAACCCATGACCTGGGTGCTGTCCCTGAACTATTTTGTTCAGGGTGACACTCTACCACAGTACCACTTCCTTCCTTTTGGTTGTTTATTGGAGATAATAGTCTCATGAACTTGCCTACATGGCTGATTTTAAACCATAATCCTCAGATCTTAGCCTCTTGAGTAGCTAGGACAAGAGGCATGAGCCACCTGTGCCTTGCTATAAGCTAACAAATTACAAGCATTGTAATTAATAATAAATTAGGGATATTTTAAAGTCAATAAGCTAATGAGTTGGTAATCCATGTCAGAGAAATATTTATACAATATAGTAAAACTAGTTTTCTGTAGGGAATGCAAAATTTTCCCTTTATTATCTGTCATATAACCAAACAGTTCTGTTTATTTCTATAAGCTTAAATCTAATTATTGTTACTTTGACAAAATTAAAAGTAAGTATAATTTTGAAAATACTTGCCTTCTCCCCTACTTGACTGGGAAATATCTCTGCAATCATCTATGACCATAAGTTTTTCAAGAAACTATTTTAGTCCAACTAGATCTCATTATGCTAAATCTTAGAAAAGTGGATTCAGTAATGATTTATATTTTTGTAGTCCATGTATTAATTTTAAGGGGAAAGAAAATTTGACAAGCATTCATGATTCTACTGTGTGGAAAACTTCACTAAAGTTTATCAAGTTGTTAATATGGTAAAAAAAAAATTCGAAGAATCAAAACAAACCTCAAGCCACCCAAGAGATTTATTTAAAGTTTGTTAACACTCTGGTATTTCATGACCAGTAACAAGCAGTCTTCCAGTTAGAAGAGTCAGAACGTTACACCATTTGATATTCTAGCACCAAGTGCTTTACAAAACGTATTCAAGAATATGCCTATTTGTAGGACGAACAAACATACAGTAACCTAGCTATTTTATGTATATTTTGTGCTAATTGTTATATGTTTATGAGGTAATTGTTTTATGTTTTTGAGTTTTTTTATAATGGCATGGGAATGGAAACAGATTAGAAGTGATGAGATTGGAAATTCACAAATTTAATAGAATTTGAATCTGAAATCACATTTGTGAAAGGATGTCAATTGTCAAAGGGAAAAAAACTTGGCTGGAATGAGATAGGAGATGAAGAGAGGGGAGAGAAGCGGAGGGGAGGGGAGGGAAAGATAGAAGAGAGAAATGGAGAAGGAAGAATATGAAGAGAAGGGGACGAGAGAAGAAATGGGAGGTAATAGGGTAGAGGATAAGGTATCTCTATTTCTTTCTGTGTCTGTCTGTCTGTCTCTATAAAAAGCCTGATGAGAGGCTAATACTCTTAGAGAGGAAACCAAAGCAGAATATAAATATAATTATATACTATCTTAATTATTCTACTATGAGATACTCTTTTTTTTTTTTTTTTTTTTTTGGGTCCAGTCATGGGGCCTGAACTCTGGGCCTGGGTGCTGTCCCTTAGCTCAAGGCTCAAGGCTAGCACTCTACCACTTGAGTCACAGCGCCACTTCCGGCTTTTTTCTGTTTGCTTATGTGGTGCTGAGGAATCGAACCCAGGGCCTCATGCGTGCAAGGCAAGTGCTCTACCACTGAGCCACTTTCCCAGCCCTATGAGATACTCTTAATAGTACAGCTACTTTTTTTCTACATGATGCCTGAACTTACATTTATTTCAAATTGGAATGTATGTATGCTTTGTTTTCAAGTTGGTAGACATACTTGGTAAATGTGTCCTAAATACTAGTGACATGTGTAAGTCATTTAGCATAGTTTAATTTTAGTAAGCCTCAAATAGGTTTGATATGTTATTTCAGAGTCATAACGACATTACAGTCTCATATCTTCAAAGGAAAGCAAAAGCCAACTCCCCTTTCCATCTGTCTTACTGCCTCATCCCACTTCACAGACTTCTCATCTCAGAACTCATAGTTCCATTCTCCGCTCATGTTAATTTTACAATCTTTCAAATATCACCTTTCTAGTCTTCAAGATCCATAAAGGTAATAGCTATAACCACAGTATTAAGATCAGAATCTAGTATATAGCAGATACTCAAATGCTTGATTATATATATATATATATATATATATATATATATATATATATATACAAATATATGATCAATAAATGTATTGATGAATGATTGTTTTCACTATAAGTGGTAGGACAAAGGGTGAACTAATTCAGCAGTGATATTCACTAGACACTATATTGGAAATGAACTATAAAACTTGGGGGTGAGGGGGACCTGGAGGAAAAAACTGGGAGAAAATGAGGGAGGAGTGACACTGTTCAAAAGAAATATACTCATTACCTGACTCATGACCTGTAACTCCTCTGTACATTGCCTTTACATTAAAAAAAAAATCCCAGGGCTGGGAAGGTGGCTCAGTGGTAGAGTGCTTGCCTTGCATGCCTGAGGCCCTGGGTTCGATTCCTCAGCACCACATAAGCAAAAAGAAAAAAGCCAGAAGTGGCGCTGTGGCTCAAGTGGTAGAGCGCTAGCCTTGAGCTGAATTGCTGAGGGACAGCACTCAGGCCCAGAGTTCAGGCCCCACGACCGGACCCAAAAACAAAAAATAAAAAATAAAAATAAATAAAAATAAATCCCACTGATACTTCTTGGGCAAACTATCCATGCTACAAACTTAAAAAAATCATCTGTATATTTATCCCTTCCAAATCTGCATTGTACTTCTAAGATAAAGCCTAGAAAATTCCTAAAACTCAGTATGTAAAATGCTGAACATATGTTTTGCTTTCTAAATTTTTATCAATTTACATTGCCTAAGAGAATGTCATCCAGGTGTTCAAGTAGAAAACGAAGCACTTATTCTTTATTCCCCTTTTTCCAAACCTGGTTTTCCTCAACACATTGTCATTCCCCAATAATTATCTACTCTGTGATCATTCCATGATTACTCTCCATCTGAGAATGATACTAGTCACTCAGTCCAAGATCAGCATGGCTGTCTAGAGTAATGCATTTGCTTTCAAGTTGGCCTTCTTCTGAATCAGCATCCATTTGTTTTCCACATTGCAACAATAGCAAGGTTCAAAATTTAAAAAAAAAATCATATCTGTGAGTTGTAGGACCAATGCCAAATTTCAGAATGATTGTCCTCAACACCCTGTTTTGTATATAATGTTTCTTTTGTTTGGAACATATATCTTTCTATCTGCTAAGATTACAGTTATATTTTAAAATTTTAAGTAGACATTATTTCTTTCACATAAGCATGAATTCCCTGATATTTAACATTGACACATATATTACATTCTCATAGTCACACATATCTGTATCACAAAACACATCTTATCTCTCTATCAACTATTTGTCTAATTATCCATTTATCCAATTGTCCATCTCTCTGCCTTCCCACTGAATTAGCAATTCCTGTGAATTGGATTAACACATGTCTCCATTATTTAAATAATCATCAGCAAGTTCAAAAAAATTATTTATTGAAAAATGAAGGAAAGGGGTCATTTTTTTACTGTGTATTGTTTTATTTCTTAGTAAATCTTAGGTGGGAATAGCATGTGCTATTCATATGTTCTATCATTGTCCTGCACATACAACCCCTAAAACTTTATTTTTTAAAAAACTACTTATTTTCTTTCTTTTGTTCTCATTAAATCATCATAAGTTTGAGTAAGTATTTATTCTTATTACTATAGTGAATGGGATGACATTTAGTGTCAAATTACACAATGTTCTTATGAATGTGAGCAGTTGACTGGGAAGTAATTTGGCATTTGGTCATGTGGACATCTATTCACAGGTGCCCTGGAGAGGGTGGTAGTATTCCCCCCTTCTCCCCCCCCCCCCATCCCATTGCACATTTGTTCAACCACTGGCTAGTCTCTTAAAACTCAAGCATATGAATCTGGGACATTTCTGGGTATTAGAGTCAATGGAAGTATCTAAAAGAAAATCCAAGGACAAGTAATTTTATCTACTAAATAAAGTTCACAAAACTGAACAAGTCAATTTTGCCCAACTACCACATATAACAGGAATATGTGTGACAGGAAGATGCTTTGCAAGGGAAGAAAAGAATGTTAAACAAAGCTACTAAGAATATTAAAGCTTGAGTTAAAGTAATAATGGAAATATCTAGGTGTGTATTTGAAATCATCATTTTTAGATGAACCACACTGGTGTATTTGTTCAGTTGTAAAATGGCTATGAAAACTATCATTTATATACTTGAGACCAAGGTATAACTTTTTTTCTAAGTAAATATGAGTAAGATCATTCACTTTCCTTCAAAAATTAAAAATGATTGAATTTAAAATCTTTATATGATCATAAAATATGTGATTGAAAATGCTTAGAAAAAGCCTTAGACATTGATCTATCTCTAGGGAGATATAAGTAAAAATAAAGAAAAGAAAAGCAGAGTAGTCACAGTTCAGTTCTTCTATCTTTTAATACAGCATGACAGTTTTTGTTTTGTTTTGCACAAAATTCCTACATACTCTGGACTACTCAATAGTCGAGAAGCAATGACAACAAAAAAACAGTTAATTTTTAAATAGAAAAGGCAGGATGTGCTTTAATAAGCTAATGTTTCAAATATTTACACTTGATGATTAATTTCTGAAAATTAAGGATCCTTATGTCAGGGTGGATATTAATGATGTCACTTGTAAATATTATTCAATGCATAACCATTATTTCCATAGTATGGGTGATAGGAATTTTAATCTTTTTAGCACCTGTTTTCTATTATTTTAATTTCTATTATTACAAATACAATGACATCCTAAATAATACAGAAAATACAAACTTAATAAATATCTTTGACGAACTTCCAAATATACTTTATGGAATGATAAAATTGTATGAAACACATAATAATATGTAGCTTAAGCTGGGCACCACTAGCTCATGCCTGTAATCAGAGCTATTCAGGAGACTGTGACCTGGAGGATCAGAGTATGAAACAGACGGAAAGACCCATAAAATTTTATTTGCAGTTAACCAGCAAAATGTGGAGCTGGAGGTGTGTTCAAGAGGTAGAGTTCTTAACTTGAGCAAGCAAGCCCAGCAAGTTTGAGGGTGAATTCAAACCCCATTACTGCTCCCCTAAAAGTGTGGCTTAAAAGTATAACTATAATAATAAATCTCAATAAAATTTTATTTTATAAGCATCAATTCCTCAAATATCATTGAACCAATTGGAATATGACAGTACGCTTAGTGTATAAATGGTTGCTGGTCATAAACTATTCTTTTGACAAAATGATGAATGTTAATGTTTGAAAATATAGCCTAGAAGATTAAAGTATTTGCTTTAATCTAATTATTAACTATTTACTATTTCATGAAGATAGTGATTTATTAATTATTGAAGACATTTCTCTTTGATTATATTTAATTCTTTCAATGTGTTCACAAAAATGGTATGTACCACAAATCTAAGGCCTTGTCAATGTAAAGATAGTGGGCTTAAAATAATGCCACTAAAATTTAATTCTACTCATACATATCAAGTAGGAATATTTGTAGCTATAATTTTCTTCAAAGTATAAAATTTTCTGAGGGTATGACTCTCATAATAAATGCTGAAATTCAATTTTATATATTCAGATATGGGGGTCACCGGGATTGAAACAGTTTTAGTTCTATAGTACTGTATCAAGCTGCTTAAAATACCAGAGTTAACAAAAACTTTAAAAAAGAATATTATTAGAAGAAAATTAAAAGAAGAAAATACCTTTCAGTGATAATTAACATTTTCAAATAGAACCATACTAATATTACATTAGAATTACAAAATTAAAATAAGGCACATCCAAGTACCAGTGGCTCACACCTCTAATCCTATCTACTCAGGAGTCTGAGATCAGCCTCTGCATAGAAGACTGTGAGACTCTTACCTCCGATTTTTCAGTAAAGAGGCAGAAGTAGAGCTATGGTTTAAGTGGTAAAAGGCTAGCATCAAGTGATAAGCATAAAGTATCAGCAACAACAACAACAAAAAAAGACATACTCACACACATACACACAAACACACACATTAAAATCCAGTGACTAGTGGCCAAAGACTAAGTTAATAGTATTATTTTATTATTCTTCCTTTATTCAACTAATGCTCTATGAGTGTTTTTTTAGCAAGTATTTTATTGTGAAAATACTATACAGGTTAATTTACATGAACAAGGTAGTGAGTACATTTCTTATCAAGCACTGCTGCCTCTACCTTTGTTTTTCCCCTACCATCACTTCCCTCCTGTCTCCACAAACCCCCCTCCCCCATCTGTAAAGTTCATTTTTTAGATATAGCCTCTATACATCTCATTGTTGCAATGGGTCAACCTGGAGTGTTTTATTATGAATAAGGAACTAAGTTAGATGCATTAACTCAAACTGATCACTGCTTTGTTTGGCTATTACTGTATCATTCAGCCATGCCTCCAGCCAGGTTTTTTACTGGAGATGCAATCACATAAACAATTCTGTCTCAGCAGGGTTTGAATCACAATCTTCCAGAATTAAGCCTCTTGAATAGCTAGGGTTATAGGCAGGAGCCAAGGTCATTTGGCTCAAATCTATTTTGTAAAATCCAAGAATGCTTGTTTCCAAGGTCAGGTTAGGAAATTTTTATTCAGCAACATTATGGTTTTAATATATTGAACAGATATAGTCCATTTGACATTTTTCTAGGTACTGATGTGAAAAAAATATGGCTTTAAAACGGAATCACTGTATGACCTTTAATCGGCAAAAAATAAAATAAAATCTCTGTACAAGTTTTTACTGTGTTAAACATTTTAAATTACAGCTATGCTGTAATTTAAAGGAGGAGTTATGAGGAGCTATTTGGAAATCACAGAAAGTTATCCTAAATCCATAACTACACATGCCGATGAAGTATTTCATAGATTAAAAAACATCTTGAAATGTAATCAGTAGCTCTAATAAATTTTTATAAAGCAATGTTACTAAAAATACACTTTATTTTTCAGTGCCAGAAACTGAACATGTAGCTTTGCAAATTCTGGGTAAGCAATCTATCTGTAAGCTGTAATATTAGGCCTGAAAAGACTTTTAAGAATAGGTTTTGAAATAGATGTGAAATATATATTGAGATATATGTATACATACATTTAAGTGGTAATTTAGAACAACTACAAAATACTTATTCAAATTAGCAGCCTTTAAACAGTCCCATTTCATTTGCATCAAATTGGAATTAGATAAATTGTCTTGGAAATGTTTGTTTTTGAGAATAAAAATAATGTATCTTAATATTGGAGCTATAAAGAACATTTTGTATTCAAGTTTTATCTGTAGTGTGTAATGATTATTAATCACTAAAAATACAAAAATTGATTTGCCTGAGATTACCACTAATACAAACATAAATTGAATACATTTTTGAAAATGATAAAAAAATCAGTAATACTACTAGGTCAACAAAATATCAGTCTTTCACACAGAATCTCCACAGTCAAATACGTCAATCATCTCTGAAAACAGAGGATAACTACTGAATTGCTTAAATCTTCCACTTACCAACCTCCACAATACTAGAGCAGTTGGGATCTGTGAAGCCATCTGGACACTCGCAGGAAAAGGAATCATCAGCCAAGTCTGACAAACAGATGCCTCCGTTTTCACATGGGTTAGGATCACAGATATTACCTAATGAATAAAGAAAAAGAGATTGATGTTTTGTTTCTTTTGTCCTGATGTTAGTTAATAACAGACTAGTTCATATATGGCATTGTTGTTTCTTGGGGAACAACAATTAGATGTATTAGATTAATAGATTCATTAGATTTTCATGTAAGATATGTAAGACCTATTTGAAGCTATGTGCTTTTAAGAGATGGTAGTAACATAGAAGCAAATTCTGCAACTGAAACATAGCATCTTAGAGCTAACCATTTACTTTATGATTCCTTCATTAATTTGTTATAAAAAAGAAAATATTATCTTCTTATAGACAGGGGTAAACAGTAAACCCTCTTTTGCAACTTAGAACTCAGTGTTGAGTATGAGAATTTGGTACACGTAAGAAGGAATAAGATTCCTACAATAGTTAACAATGTGGGGATCTGTTAGCTTACACAGATTGGCTCTGAGAATAACATTGATGTAAAAGCTATCAGTGTCAGACTGCTTTATTATATTAAGCAATCTCCAGCGTATATCCATATATACTTTGCAATGTCACAGTCTTTCTCACTGAAGTGGGGAGAAGTTATTTCTGGATTTTTACAATCTATATCTATCTAATAGAACTGCTTTGCCCAATGGAATATTAACAGACTTCAGTCAGCAGATTTGGAAAGCACCTGAAAAGTTTTACTTATAACCTCATCACTGTCACAAAAACACATTTAAATCAACATGATTGCAAGAGGTGAGAGAAGTATGAGAAGATAATAGAGAAACTGTACAGAGAAATCAGTTTTAACATACCAAAGTCCAAAAACAGATGGCTTTGTCTTTGGCACCATGTGGCAGATAGATTGTGGAAAGTACAGTGAGAAAATGACTCTAGAAGGGCCAAAGAATGGACTCCTAACGCTGCCTAGAAAGAGACAATTGCAATAGTTCTCACCTAGGATATTGTTGGAGATAGAAAATGTACAATTTGGGGAGGGGAAGGGAATAACAAAATGCTGAAATAAGGATAAAGGATGACCCATTGTAACAATGAGATGTACAAGACTGGGGCTGGGAAAGTGGCTCAGTGGTAGAGCGCTTGCCTTGCAATGCTTGAGGCCCTGGGTTCAATTCCTCAGCACAACATAAGAAGAAAAAAAAAGCCGGAAGTGGCGCTGTGGCTCAAGTGGTAGAGCACTAGCCTTGAGCTGAAGAGCTGAGGGACAACGCCCAGGTCCAGAGTTCAGGCTCCACAACAGGACCCTCTCCCCCCAAAAAGACTAACTTTACAACTTTTCAGAGTGGGTGGGGAGAGTTGGGGAGGTAGGGAGGGAGGGGATGGTGGGGGGAAAAAACAAAGGAGGGGGTAGCAATGCTCCTTAGAAAGTGGACTTATTCATTACCATGCTCATGTAACTGAAACCCCTCTGTGCAGTATCTTTACAACAAAAACATATTTAAAAATTAAAAAAAAAGGAATAGAGACCCGGAAACACAACAAATCAAAGAAAGGTTGGACAAATGGGATTGCATAAAGTTGCAGAGCTTCTGCAGGGCAAATGACATAGCTAGCAAGATCAATAGAAAGCCCATGGATTGGGAGAAGATCTTTACTAGCCATACAATGGACAAGGGTCTCATATCTAAAATATACTTGGAACTCAAAAAATTAAACCCCCCAACAACAAATCCTCAAAGAAACAACTGCCCAATAAATAAGTGGGCGAAAGACTTAAAGAGAAACTTCTCTGAAGAAGAAAGAAGGATGGCCAATAGACACATGAATAAATGTTCAACATCCCTAGCCATAAAAGAAATGCAAATCAAAACAACATTGTGATATCACCTCACTCCAGTTAGAACGGCAAAAATCAAGAACTCTAACAACAACAGATGCTGGAGGGGATGTGGACAGAAAGGAACCTTACTTCATTGTTGGTGGGAATGTAAACTTGTTCAACCACTTTGGAAAGCAGTATGGAGGTTCCTCAAAAGACTTCACATAGAACTCCCCTATGACCCAGCAATCCCACTTTTGGGCATTTACCCAAATGTTTACAAACAAGACCACACTAAAGCTACCATCAGAACTATGTTTATTGCAGCATTATTTACCATAGCTAAGATATGGAACCAACCCAGATGCCCCTACTGATGAATGCATCAAGAAAATGTGGTATATATACACAATGGAATTCTATGCCTCCATCAGAAAGAATGACATTGCCCCATTTGTTAGGAAATGGAAAAACTTGGAAAAAATTATATTAAGTGAAGTAAGCCAGGCCCAAAGAAACATAGGTCCCATGGTTTCCCTTATTTGTAATATCTAGTATATGTATGAGTCAAGCGGAAAATGTCAGATAATGTGATGTCAGGAAAATGAACCCTTAGATGTGTATTTTAATGTTATTTTCTTTCATGCATGTGTTTCTAAAGCATTTATAAGATTATCTCTTTGTTGCTTTGTATGTCCCTCCCCCACAGTATAACCCCTGCTTTCACTATATTTGATATCAGTATAACTTGTGGAGGAGATGGGGAAAAACCAGTTGTTTAAGGATACAGGTGGACCTGTTGCAACAATGAGAAGTACAAGTTGTCATGTCCAAAAGGAGCTTTACAACGTCGGTGCGGGGGCGGGGGGGGGGAAGGGGGGGGAAGGAGAAGGATTGGGATTGGGGGGAGGGGGGAGGCTGGGAAGGGATGTGAATGGTAAACAAAGGAGGAGGCTGCAATGCTTGGTAAGAAATGTACGCATTATCCTGCCCATGTAATTGTAACTCCTCTGTACAGTATGTTCACAAACAAAATAAAATAAAATTTAAAAAAAACAAAAAAAATTTAAAAAAAGAAAATATACCTTATGAACTTCTGGATACAAGCAAAGAGATTAACAGGTAGACTGCTAAAAGTGTCAAATGGCTCACATGATAAGGTAGTATACAAAGGAAATGTGCTTAATAGAGAGGTAGTCCATTTGGGAATAAGGAGAAGGTATATAAAAGGACATGATTTCTTCTAGAAAGTAAAACTGCTTCTCAACTCCAGATACTCAAGACAGTTAATGATGAAATTGAAAGCCCTGACAGAAAGACATGACATCAATCTAGATATCAAAACAAGGATGAATAAATTTTATTGAGAAAAAATGCAAATAAAAGGGCATTTAGAAATTTATAGATTGTTCCTGAACATCTTGATATACCCCCATATATATATAATGTTTTCCAAGTCTTTCCATTTCCTAACAAAAGGGGCAATGTCATTCTTTCTGATGGAGGCATAGAATTCCATTGTGTATAAATACCACATTTTCTTGATCCATTCATCTACTGAGGGGCATCTGGGTTGGTTCCATATCTTAGCTATGGTAAATAATGCTGCAATAAACATAGTTGTGCTGGTAGCTTTAGTGTGGTCTTGTCTGTGAACATTTGGGTAAATGCCCAAAAATGGGATTGCTGGGTCATAGGAGAGCTCTATGTGGATTCTTTTGAGGAACCTCCATACTGCTTTCCAAAGTGGTTGAAGTTTACACTCCCACTAACAATGCAGTAGGGTTCCCTTCTGTCCACATCCCCTCCAGCATCTGTTGTTAGTAGAGTTCTTGATTACAGCCTTTCTAAGCCCAAAGAAACATAGGTCCCATGGTTTCCCTTATTTACAATAACTGGTATATGTCTGAGACAAACAGAAAAGGTCAGATAAGTTGATGTTAGGTGAAATGAACCCTAAGATAAGTATTCAAATGTTTTTTCTTTCTTGCGATTGTTTCTAACATATTTATAAGATGATTTTTTGTTGCTTTTTATGTCCCTCTCCCAAGTTATAACCCCTGCTTTCACTGTATTTGATCTTGGTATAATTTGTGGAGGGGAAGGGAAAAAACAAATTGTTTAAATAGGGATACAGGTAGACCTGCAACAATGAGATGTACAAGTCGTTATGTAGAAAAACAAACTTTACAACTTTTTTGGGGGGCGGGGGGTTGATGGGAAGGGATGGGAAGGGGAAACAAAGGAATAGGCAACAATGCTTGATAAGAAATGTACTCATTATCTTGCCCATGTAATCATAACCTTTCTGTATGGTATTTTCACACACACACACACATATACACACACACACACACACTATACACACACACACACACATCATTTTAAGGAAACTAATTTGGAATGTGCCTCCTTCTGGATTAAAATAGAATTTGAATTTTTAAATATTTTAAAATTGCAGGGTTTGAGGCTTAATTTCTACATTTAATAAAAGTTTTTAGGAACTATATTCCTTCGGAAGTGCTTTCATATGAATTCATATCTTCTCTCCAGGCTGATCACATTAAAATTTTAGAATAACTGGAAATGAAAATCAATTTTTATCAGATTTATAAAATACATCATAAGACATGATAAATAATAGATTAAAAATGCATTAGCACTTTTGTAAATCTTGGAACACATTCAAAAATGAATGAATACATTGAATGAATGAATGAATCCAAAGTATTTAGTAGGATTGAACCAGCTATTGTGTGATTGGAAATGCCCAAGAATGTACAAATATGTCAGATCTTGTAAGGGCATTATAATCTATAAAATAAAGGGGCATTAGAATCTATAAAATAAAAAGTGAATAAGATCTTTTGACATGTAACTTAACGTTTAATCTATATGTTAAAACAGTTCTGGCAATATTTTACAGAGTTCCCACTGAATGAGAGAAGTTGCTAATTAGTAAAGGGACATTTGAGACAACTTTGTGTCTTTCTCATTGTATATTTGGCTAGATAAACATCTCATCATCCTTTTATCTTATTCTTCTTTTCCTAAGTGCATGCTCTATGGCATGCACCGAAGTAAGTGCCAAACTAAGGAAATTATTGAGAGGTATACAATTTACTATAAGAGATAAGATAAAAGCAGGAACAATTACATGAGTTAGTCATATAACCAGTGACTATATCACCCAAAGTGTGGAACCAATGGAGAAGATGAGGGAGGGATGTATGCCTAACCTACTACTCAAAAGAAACAATATCTTCCAATGGAAAATATCATGTCTTATTCTGGGAATTCTTCACATGCCAGTATTGCTAGTGTATAGATGCCAGTGTATAGAGTAGGAATAAGGTTATATAAAAATAGCTTTTTATGTAGTCTCAACATATTTGAACTAATAGTTGAACACTAAAACTTCATGCAAATAGTTTAGGGATGGGAAAACATACCAACACATTTATGGTTTGGAATGAAAACCATGGCAAGCATTAGATGGAGGAGGCAAAGTTGAGGGCACAGAACAAAACATCAAACTTTCAGAGTCATCCCAGTAAAAAACAAACAAACAAACATAGAGTTTGGTTTCATTTTATCTTCTTTAGAAGTAGCCACAGGCAAGGGAAGAGATGGAGACACCATTTCATCACAAATCCAGATCCTACATACCAGGTATTAACATAGGAAATGAAAATCCCACAGAACACTCACTTTTCATCTCATAGATAATTAACCTAAAAGTGAAGGCATAACTGTTGAGAATTTATAGGAAGATTCAACTACCAATTAAAATGTAAAGTCATGTCTCTGGTAAGGGCACAATAGCACAGCTTTGTACTGTTAGACTAATAACACTGTCACTATCCACATAGTAAATGAAAACAATCATTAACACCAGGTTTTCATTATCAACCCTAATTCCATGGATTTACAACATTACTAAAAAGGAGATTTCTGCATTCCTAGGTCAGGTTTTGTTGTTGTAGCAATGTTTAGAGGGACAGGCTGAGTTGTGCATGTTATATTGATTTGTTTACATCAATAGAGGAATGTCCATGGGAAAGAATTGAAGTCTGAGTAAAAAATTGGAGGGTTAGGTTTATTTTTGCATATTTATTCAAAACTCAGGGCATCCCATTCAGATCTCACTCTCTTAACAAGCATTCTTGAAAGGAAATTTACTGGTGTGTACATATTCCTTATATACCCAGGGTTACTAATGGCTGCCATTTCTTATCCCTTACATTGTCTCATTATTTTGGTAAGATTTGAATACTTCAATAAATATCTCAAATAAAGGAACGAACACCTGTGATTATCTTTCTGGATGATAATATTAAATCTAGACTGCTTCCTATTAGGTATGTGTTCCAGTCATGTAAGTATTATGTGGTTTCCATGAGACAGATCTATCTGGTCACCTCTGCTTCTGTCAGAGATGTCAGCTTTTATTGAGCTGACCTGTCATTCTCTTTTGTTCTTGGTGCTTTATGGTTATTCTTAATTTCATTTACTATGAAATTGTGGGGGAGGTAGGGCAGTCCTGCCGGTGAACTCAGGGCCTGGGCACTGTTCCTGAGTCAATTTGTGTTCAAGGCTAGTGCTCTACCACTTGAGCCTAGTGTTACTTCTGGCTTTTTCTGAGTGGTTTATTGGATATCAGAGTTTCAAGGTCTTTTCTACCCAAGCTGCTTTTAAACCACAACCCTCAGATTTCAGCCTCCGGAATAGATAACATTACAGGCATGAGCTGCCCAATGCTCAGCTTTTTAGTTGATAGTTAAAATTGTATACACGTACGGTGTATGCACTGTGGAATAACTAAACCTAGGTAATTAATAGAAATTTTGTAATTTCACACTGGTATCATTTTGTGTTGAGCACACTACATATTTATTCTTTATAGTTTTAAATAACTCAGTATATTTATAGGGTGTACATGTACACATGCATTTGTTTTGTTATTTTTCCTTTGGAGCTAAAAATTGAACCCAGGGCCTTTTACATGTAAGGCGAGTACTTTACTACTGGACTCTATCAACAGCACTGAGATTACCATATATTGTGAACTGTAATCACTCTATTACATCTTTTTACTGTCATTAATATTTACATAATGTCCTTTTGAGAGGGAGAATAAATTTGATTTAAAAATTACACAAATCAGTGTCACATTGTGACCACATATATGTGAACCTTGAAGGACAGTAGGGAAACTGGATTGATTTCAGGAGTTTTTGTCTACATAACTGAGTTACCATCTTTATAAGGAAATATAATAGACTTTGTTTCAAAGACAGTATTGTTGTTTGAGACTCTTTAAATCATACAGAACAGAAATGACTAATAAAGCTATTGAGTAAGCAGATATGGAAATGGAGAGGTTTTATTTTAGCATAAATTTTTATGTCTGAATGTTAACACCAAACGTCAAAGCAAATCTGTAAAGAAGGGAAGTGAAAGGAGAGAATCACAAAGAAAGAGAAGAGATTCTCAGACAACCAACAAATATTAAAAGAAAAAGAGGGAGTCAGTACTATGCCCTCTTTAAGTTTTTACAGGTGGAGACTCATGTGTCCACGTATATCTGAGATTGATAAAGATACCACATAAATAGTTTTAGGGGGAAGAATGTCCACAGAAAGATAATATCTGGCTTTGGTCAAGGCAGAGAATAGACAACAGAAGCCATTGGATATAGAGAAAGGTTATTATAGATCTCTAATTTGAATGTGATATAATCCTCAATTATTAATCACATCTTTGTGCCAGTTCAGCTCTCCAGCAAGTAAATTTTTCTTTTGGTCGTGGGTCTTGAACTCAGGCCCTAATCCAAGAAGTACACTCAAACATAAAATTAAGAGTATAAAAAGCTTAACTGGATTGGGGTATAGCTCAGAGACAGTATTTGCCTAGCATATGTGAAATTCTGGGTTTGAATTCCAGCAACAAGAAAGAAAAAGGATGGTAGGGAAAAAAAACAAAGGAGGAAGTAACAATGCTTGATAGGAAATTTATTCATTACCTTGCTAATTAACTGTAACCCCTCTGCACAGTATTTTTACAATAAAAATGTACAAAGAAAGAAATAATGAAAATTTGTAGTAAAGTTTTGAGAAAGCAGAAGAAATCAGGAAAAGCCTTCATCTTGTGATACAGGTCTAGCAATGATGAAAATAAATAAGGGAAACATGGGGATGATGTGCTTTCTACTAGACCGAATAATGGAGCCTCTGTCTCCAATGGAAATTTCACAGACTTAGCTAATCTAACAGGGAGTTTCCAACCTGACATTACTTATCAGAGAAGTCCTATTGTGACAGAAATGACCAGTTACTTAGGTACTCTACCCACATAAAAGTATTGGCTTCAAGCAGTCTGAGTAGAAGGAGACTTTAAAGTTCACGTGACATCTTGAAAGTTCTGTAGAGGGAGGCTATTAATGTTAGCTGCTAAGCAAGCATATTCTTTCTTGGGAAGAAAGGTTGAAAGGGTGAAATTGATCACTGTATTCCTAAATTGCTCTGTTAAATAGCAACTCCTTTGTATACTAACCTAAAGATAATATTTTTTAATTTTTTATTTGAAAGGTGATGAGCAAAGGGTTCCAGTTACATAAATAAGGTAATGAGTACATCTCTTTTTTAAATTTTAGGTTTCTTTTTTTTTTTGGTCACTCATGGGCCTGACCTCTGGGCCTGGGAGCTGTCCCTCAGCTCTTCAGTTCAAGGCTAGCACTGGACCACTTGAGTCACAGTGCCACTTCTGGCTTTTTCTGCTTATGGGTGCTGAAGAATTGAACCCAGGGCCTCATGCATGCAAGGCAAGCACTCTACCACTGAGCCACCTTCCCAGCCCCGAGTACATCTCTTTTTAATCATTGTTACCCCATCCCTTATTATCTCCCACTTACACCTCCCTAATTCCCTCCCCTCCAAGTTGTAAGGTTCTTATCCCACATAGTGTCAAGTGAGTATCAATGTTGCATTAGTTCATCCTTTATCCTTCTGTTTCTGTGTTCCCTTTCCCTTGCACAAATTGAACAATCTTACATACAAAATACATATTACTGGAAACGGAGAGAAACGAGCAGGGAAAAGAAGAAAAAAAACTACATAAAGGACATAGTAATAACCTCTTATTTCCATATATTGGAGTTCATGTTGATAGGCTTCATTATATATAGTCATATACACAAAGCAATTGGTTATTGAGATCCCCTGTTAAGAATATCATAGACATATTATAATCCTTACAAATGAGGGATATCATGCAACCTACTTTTCTTTGGAACCGGCTTACCTCACTTAGTATAATAAGATCTTTTTTTGGTCAGTCATGGGGCTTGAACTCTGGGCCTGGGCTCTGTCCCTCAGTTCTTAGGCTACTGCTCTACCACTTGAGCCATAGTGCCACTTTTGGTTTTCTGGTGGTTAATTTGAGATGAGAGTCTCCCAGACTTTCCTGCAAGGGCTGGCTTTGAACCATGATACTTAGGTCTCAGCCTCCTGAGTAGCTAGGCTTACAGGTGTGAGCCACCAATGCCCAGTTTAAGTTAATTTTTTTTTAAAGGAGAAAGAAGTTTGACTTGTTGAGGGCTTAGCAACAAATATATCATAAAATTTAAAAATAATTTTATATGTCCTTTTTTTTTTAAACTAGGGCTGAGAACCGAACCCAGGGCCTTGGGTGCGCCAGGCGGGCGCCCTTCCGCTGGGCTAAATCCCCAGCCCCTAAAAATAATTTTAAAAAAGAAGAGATTGGGGTAATACCTCTTCATGGGTACTATACCCCCATTCACTCTCAAAATTGTCCTTTGTATAAAGTTTGTATGCTTACTTTAGTGAAACCCATCATATCATATCTTGTGCTATTATTGTCTAGGCTCAGAACATACTGTTAGTGGGTGGTATGGATGTGGGCATATACTTAAGTGAAAACATACTCTCACAGCTGGAATTTCTTATCCAATTAAAATACACTGTAGGGACTTTTGATTCCCTGTAACTGCTATTAATCTAAGGAAGTATCAGCTCAGGAAAGAAATCCTGATTAAAGTGCAATAGACTCTAGACTTCAAATCAATTTTTGTCTATTTGTTTGTTTCCTGGTAGAAAAAGAAACCAGTGAAAGAAGGCAGGCTGAATAAAGGAAAAGAAGATAATATGAAATTTTGTGGCTCTCTATCCCACTGTCTTAAACATACCTCTGCCTGGTGTCATCCATGTGCAGTGTTATACCTTGATATTTCTTGGCTGGCTGGCCTCACCTACTTTAGATTAGGACAGATGTGTTTAATTTTATTCTAACGATGTTTTATGGTTCCATCTGCAGTTTATGGCAGACTCAGGCAAATTAAGCTGATGCCGCTTTGCCTTTTGGCAATAGAATGAAGCAATTATTTTTCCCAGAGGCAAGAAATCATTGCAGGCTAAATTTAACTTACTGTTTGCCTGCTCTTTGCACCCACTCTCCAGGGTTCTGAACGAAGTGGAATTATCTGTGTGTATTCAGTTAGCTCCATTCTTCTCACTGATCCACTGCCTCTTGCTCGTCACCTTATATTTCATTTCATTACATATTTGCAATCTTCAATCTTTTTACTTATGGAGCAAAAGGAACAGGCTTGTATAAACTCTCAAGTATTACTCAAGATGAGAAGACAAAATAAGTAAAAATAAACCAAAACGGAAACTAAAAGCATCTAACTTTCTAATGGTGGTTGTCTTTCCTCTGAGTCCACTATACACCAGTATTCAAATTCCAATTCCACAGATAAAGGAACATTCTATGCTGGCACTACTATGAGAATCTGATGGACAAGACAGTTAATTTATTTCATTGACATTTAAGTTCTCAGATGGTTTATGTGTTCAATTTTCTTGATAAGTTAGTGTCTGTCCCCAGTTCACATATCAGAGAATCACTGACTCATTCATCATGTATTCATATGCCAGGCACTACATTTGACAGCAAGAGTACAGTGAGTATGAAATGCATAGTGTTTCTGCACTCTTAATGTCTATAGTAAGGAGAGAGCATGAATAATGAAAAACTTACAAATAAATAAACAACGTGGTGCTCACTGTAATGAAAGCCAGGAGGGAAAGCAGGCTGATAAGAGAGACAATAGGCAGAATTGGCTACTTAAGATAGAATGCCAAGTGAAAATTGAAGGATGCACAGATCCAGCAAGTCAAAAAGCTAAGGATCACTATTCTACATGGAGAGGAAAGAAAGTAGTCTATTTTCAATATGTGAGAGAATGGCGAAGTTAACAGGAAGGTGGAGGTAAATTCTAGCAAAATGTGATTATTATTATAATTTTAATGGAGACTTAGATGTTAAAGGCTTGCATGTAATCCTGTGTTTATAATAAGGCCATTTCTCATATGATTCTATATATATGTACACACATATATGTATACATATATAATATCTACGGAAAAAAGTCTTAGTTTTTATGCCCATATATATTTTTCTAAAGATCAATGTATTTACAGCATTATAAAGGTATTCATATATTTGCAGAATTAATATAAGTATATAAATCAATATTTTCTTTCTCATTTTTCTCTGTTCTTTTTCAAGTGTTGACATATATTACCATACATCTGTACCATCATTCCTGACAAACATATACTCAGATGTAAAATTAAAACTAAAAACAAAATGCTTAAATAAGGTTACAGGCTGACCCATTGTAACAATGAGATGTACAACACACTGTGTTGAAAATGAAATTTACAACTTTGGGGGTTGGGAGAGAGAAGTTAGGGAGGTGAGGGGGAAGGGATGGTAAGGGAAAAACAAAGAAGGAGGTAACAACAGTAGATAGGAAATGTACTCATTACCTTACTCATGTAACTCTAATCCATCTGTACAGTATTTTTACAATAAAATTATGTACAAAAATTTGATGTATTGTTCAAACATTTTGCCTCAATAACACAACTTATAATTTACTTCCTTCAATGTCACTGAAAACTAAATTTGAAGGACATGACAATCCATATTTATATAAGAGATGTATCACACAGAGACTACTTAAACTCAGGCTCTACAACCATAAAAAGGCAGGTCAGGTCTTTGCCTTTTAGCCACATCTTCAATGTTTTGCTCACCCATTGAACTGAGTAGAGATGTCATTTGTGGAAGAACTAAATGAAAATAAAACTTTGCCACAAATTTTACAATTTAGAATTTTTGGGGAAAAAAATCATAGAAAGAGCATTGGCAGTATGAGCCAACTCTAGTACACAAATGTGCAATAACTCTACTTAAAATGAGATAAAGTTCATGAGAATTTGCATACTACAACTGGCAAAATTCACAGAAAATGTTAGCACCCTTATGACTTACTACATATAAACTTATGGAGCAATATAAATGTCATTTTCTGAATCAACAACCGACTTCTTAATCTATTTTGTTACCTCTTAAGAGATGATTTGTGTTGAATGCTAAATATTTTGTACATTCTGTTTAATTTGATGCATAGATTTTTTATTTGAAAGTCTCAAGAACTAAAGATTATGATTGTGCTTATTATGTATTCCAAAAGATATGATAATTTGAATCATTATATGCATTTAATAAGTGAGTTTCATATGATCATATACACATAGTTGTTGAGACTTTGTGATCCTCTCCTGAGAATATCCACCTTTGGTCTTGGTGGGTAAATGCTTAGAGTCTTGTATAATTTATCATATCCTGTGTAATTTTTTATCTTTTAACGTTCAGTGTGTTTACTGGTAGATTTATAGTCACATTCCAGTTACAACAAATAAGGGAGCTTATCTTTCTTTGGGTCTGATTTACTTTCCTTAGTATATTCTTTCCAAGTCTTTCTATTTCCTTATGAAGGGTACAATAACATTTTTTGTTGAAATCATAGATTCCATTGTGTATATGAACCACATTTCCTTGATCCACTCATTCATTATTTATTGAAATGAACTCCAAACAATAGAAACGAGGATTTTTGTTATTTTCCTTTATTTTTTTCTCCTTTGTCACTATTTTTTATTTTTGTATGTTTTGTCCTATATGTAAGTTTAACTGATTGATGAGTGTAAAGGGGAACACAGAAACCACAGGATAGCTTGTAATCCTAGCTACTCAGGAGGCTAAGATCTAAGGATCTCAGTTCAAAGCCAGCCCGGGCAGGAAACTCCATGAGACTCTTATCACCAAAAAAAAAAAAAAAAACACTAGAAAACCGGAAGCGGCTCTGTGGCTCAAGCGGTAGAGCTCCCGCCTTGAGCGGAGGAGCGCAGGGACAGCGCCCAAGCCCAGAGTTCAAGCCCCATGACCGACCATAAATAAATGAAAGAAACGACAGGATAAAGGGTGAACAAATACAGAAGTGATACTCACACAGACACTATGTTGAAAATGAATTATACAACTTGAGGAAGGATCAGGAGGGAGAAAATGAAGGAAGAGGTGACATTGTTCAAACAGAAATGTACTCATTAATTGACTTATGAAATTGTACCCCTCTGTTCATCACCTTTATAATATCAATAAAAAATTAAAAATATAAGTTCTAGTTAATATGGGAAATCATTCTACAATTACGAAGAGTAAAGTAGGACATAAGATAAAAAAGTTAATATAAGCCGGGCGCTGGTGGCTCACGCCTGTAATCCTAGCTACTCAGGAGGCTGAGATCTGAGGATCGCGGTTCAAAGCCAGCCCGGGCAGGAAAGACCGTGAGACTCCTCTCTCCAATAAACCACCAGAAAACCGGAAGTGGCGCTGTAGCTCAAGTGGTAGAGCGCTCGCCTTGAGCTGAAGAGCTGAGGGACAGCGCCCAGGCCCAGAGTTCAAGCCCCACGACCAACAACAACAACAAAAAAGGTAATATAGGAATCAGTTTATCTGCAGTAATAAGCCATGCATTTTACTAACAAATCATTAGGCATCTTTGTAATAAATGACCATCCCAATTCAGCAATGAAAAGCTCAAAGCAAATCTCTGAACAAAGAAAGATCTTATACTTAGACAGATTCAAAACCATACTAATGCTAATTTAATCTGGACTGCTGCTCAGTTGTTGTCCAAAAATTTTTCTATTACTTTTTAATGAAGATTTTTCTGTTTAGATAACTTTTCATATGCTAATTTCATACTGATCTTATGAAAAATCTACAAGAAAATCAGCAGTAAGTATTGACTGAGTTTTACCTTTGGTAATTTCAAGCTCAGCCATGCTGAATGGATAAAAATACAAAAATATTTTGGATTCTGACATGTTGAGAATCTTTTGACACACTTTGTATTTTAAAACACTCTGGAGAGTCTCTTAAAATAACAAAGACTAGAAAATTTGAAATTGAATGGTATATTAAAGATGATCTTACCCAGTGCTTCTCAAACTTTGCTTGCATATTCAAATCACAGGGGAGCTTCTCAATTGACTGATGCCCAGTCCAATTAAGAGAGGTACTAGGATAAGACCCAGCCCTCCAAAGTTTTTAAAGCTCAAATATATTAAAATAGACAAAGGAAAACCAAAAGGTGAGGTAGGAAGGAAAGGAGGCAGAAAGAAGGATGGGAAGATAGTATTTAGTTCATATTTCCCTTTCTTGAACTGAGAAGAAATAAATGAGGAAAGGTGCTTATCTGACAAGATTTCTTTGTTAGTGCCCTGTGAGTTAGAAAAAAAAATCACTTCCAGAAATCCCTGTTAAAAAATGACAAATGATAAATAAGATATTAACATGTATTGAATTATTATAAATGAATTAGCTAAAAATATAAATAAACAGATAATTCAACCAAAGAGTAGAAAACATTTCTATGCATGGAGAATATCCATTCAGGCATTGAGTTAATAATCACTGAAACCCATCTCTGTGACAATAACAGTTCTAATTGCTACTTATCAAAATATGATTTGGATCCCTGACAAACAACTACTGCTTCTCAGTATTTAATCAAAAACACAAGTAAGGCCACATTAGTTCCACTGGAGGTTAGGGCTAAGGGAACATACAAAAAATGGCATCGAATTCAGACCTGTGAGACAGGAAGCCTTCAGAAAGCCTGTCCTTCAACCAGAGAGCAGGGTGAGCAACAATGTCACAAAATGGTTCCTGAGAACTTAGGTGTCTTGAGGGCCAACACTATTCTGGTCAGCGTGAAAGCACTTCAGGACTAAAAGATGATGTTCAATGTCGCTGTATTATCCCTGTAATCCCAGCACTTAGTGTCAGCCTGATCTTCATAGTGAGATCCTGGATTATGTAATAAACTCTAGGCCTAGACAGGAGATATACACACACATTTGTATGCATATATATATATATATATATATATACACATGTGCATATATATATATATGCATACACATGGGGAAAAACATAAAGGAAAGCATTTACTGTTTCATTAAATTCAGAGATAACAACAACATCTTCCAATTATGTATCTAGTTAGAGCTCAACAGCCGGGATGTTGCAAGTGTGTAGTGTTGTCCATATCCCTACTGATGGCTTTGCCAGACATGTGAGGCAAGAGTCCACAACCACAGGACTGACAGCTGACTGCTCTAGAGGTTACAGACAGACAGACAGACAGACACACACACACACACACACACACACACACACACACACACACACACACACACACACACACACACACAGCTTTAATTAGCTTAATGAATTATATTCTTTTAAAGTATCTGTTTTAATAGTTATGCCATAACTACAAACCCAGCAAAATGTTTCTTTTAGAGAACCCTGAAGTTCTTCAGTTGACAAAAGAGGACAAACCAAAAGTAAGCCTTTGCATTCAGTGTATAAATAACGCAGCATGTCTGGATGCTAACACTTAGTCCCTTGGTTACTGTCAAGTGAAGCAGCTCTCGATGACTTTAGACAAACAAAAAGAGGCTATGAAGAAAATAAAATGGAGTGTCAAAGCCCAGCTGTGGATGTTTGCTTCACAGCTCCTTCTTTTCTAGGACTTAGATCATGCATTCTGCCTTTGCTAAGTGTAAAGCTTCTCAACCACAAAATGAAAATAACCTCCAAGGGAAACACGTCATGCACAGATCAGTTACTTGATCACTTACCAAACAGAATAAGCCAGAGAAGGAATAGGATGTTTTATTAATCAGACTCAGGCAGTAAGTACATGTCATATAAAAATTATAGAAAAAATTCAGTCTTATTTTAATATATTCTTTAGAACAAATAATCTAGTAATAGAATAACCTGTGACTTAATCTATATCATAAAAGGCTGAAAGAATATTTTTTATAATTTTATATATATCCCCAAATACTTATATCCATGATGTCTATAATAGACAATCACCTCAATGCAAAACAATAAACTGTGCCACCAATGACTGTATGCATTTACTCTCTTGATAACGGTGAAAATCACAGACATCATACCTAATCCTCTTCCCATAAATAGTGACTGATATATACATATATATATATATATATATATATATATAGTGACTGATATATAGCTTATTATTCCTGTGATAGAAATCAGATTTTGCATATCAGATTTAGATCTCGGTTAAATGTGTGTGTGTGTGTGTGTGTGTGTGTGTGTGTGTGTGTGTGTGTATCAATTGAATGAGGTTCACTTTTCCCCAGTTCCATGCATATTATCTTTTGTTCATTGATCCACACATTGTGCATTATATTTCCGTGTCCATTAAAAGAAATTCTCAGGCAGGGAACTAACATGTTGGTTTAATTGTGAATGCATTGGAATTCCAAGAGCATACAGTTGTCAGTTTAAACAGTAAAACAAGATTGGGCATTCTCTGAAGCCCACATTTACATGTGACTTCATTACATGGATGCAGTCAGTGGAGGATGGACCCCTTTGACAATGTCTTCTGAATGGTGGACTTTACCCCATGTCAGTCCTCTAGCTTCTCACCTGACATTTTCTCTGCAATGGCTATTGAGAGGGACTGAGCTCAGGAATATATACATGGATCTTCTGGATTCTATATTCATCAAGAAAGTAAAGGAAGAAAGGAAAGTTTTCAGTGATTGGCCAGGTAATCTGGTATAGCACAGGCCTTTTCACTGAGCACTCTGGAGATATAACATGTTGCTCATCACTCCTAAGAGCTGGGGGTAAGGATACTCTCTACCTGGGAAACTTGATTAAATTTTGTAGAAATGAATGGGCTCATACTTTAGAAAATCATTGAAGCATACTCTAATTCAATACATATGCTAAAATCACTGACTTTAGATCTCTTTATCTACAATTCCAAGAGTCTTAGAGAACAGGAACATAAATCACTTTCTTAGGACATCCTTCCTTGTCTAGATGCACATATTGATAAATATAAGGACAAAGGAGGAGGTATTTATTTCTCCCTACCAGCTTAGAATTTGTTATTTAGGCTGTGTGGATGATGTGTTTTTCTAATATAAGGGAGTTCCTGACAAGGAAAGACAACTGAGTAATTACCTCAGTGGAAGTCAGGAATTATATGCATCTTTGCTATCTTCTTGGTTTGCAACAAGTGTTAGACTTGCTTTTAGCACTCCAATTTGCATCTTTGTAGAGAATAACCTGGTTTTATAGAGGGAATCAAAGTGTGCTTTCTTCAGAAGTTCCAGATACCTTAATGAAACTCTGTTTAGAATATTATTGCTTTTATAGTAATAGACCTGAGAAATATTTAGCAAATGGTACTTCGGTATACTTTTGGCCTATCAAAGAGGAATGAGATTTGCTAAAAGAAACATCTTATGCACAGATACACTCTCAAGCCTATTGCTTCTGTCAACTATATTCATGTGAGGCTATAGGTACAATACCTCTGAGATCCTCTGTCCTCATTTTATGACTCCTTCCTGATGACCCAGTCAGATTTGACAGGAAAAGAAACTGTTTTCTGAAGCCATATGTCAAAGCATTGGTTTTTCTTACAATTTACTAAGTATCTAAATCTATTGACTTTCTTTTTGCCATTGGCTGAATTATACTCTATGTAATGTTGCCAAGTGGTCTCCTAAAAAAAGTTGTATGTGTCAAGTGTGAAATATTATGGGCTATAGGGCTTCAAATTATCGAGTCTTTCAGGACACTCCATATTCCACTTCCTATGTAGTTTTTTGCCAAAAGATTATCCTCACAAGTAACCAGTACAGATAGAAATACCTTTTATATGTCTGGAGTTGAATGAAAACATGTTGAAGCATTTGTGCATCAGTGAGCCTTTCTATCTTATTACCTTTCATTTCTAAGTATTCTTAGCCTGAAAATCACCAAAACATCCCGAACTATTTATTCTCTGACACTCTTCATTCAAACTTCTAAACTTCAGGTATGTTTAATTTCTTTAACGTCATTAGGTAGCCTTTTAGAAATTTTGCTGAAAACACTGATCTTCCTTATGGAAAAATTGAAATTTAAAGTTTCAGAACTTCAGATTTAGATAAAATTTAGGCTTCATGAATATAACTTCAGAATGAAGACATATTTTGGGGTGGCTCCACTCTTTTACCTTTTCCTTTCTCATCTATAAGTATTTTTTAACCTCTTCCAGTTCTTATCTGTTGGACAATTATGCATTGTTGTTGTGTGCCCTCTGCTCTCTCATCCTTTGTAAAACCTTGTCTTTTGACTTAATCTTCCTGGTATTTGCATATCTGATCTCCTTCTTATTAAAACAGTAAGATATCTGAGACTCAGTTTGAAGGTCACAGAGCTGTACATGTGAGTAGGATATTTTCTGCTTTTCCTATGGCAATTCTGACTATCACTGAAAACCAGTAGCTGGCATCTAGTCCCAGGGAAGATACTAGAAGAAAACAAAAGATGGATGGCAAAAGACGCTATTTTGATATATTGCTCTCAATCTTATTGAGAAATGTTGGTGAACTATCAAAAACATCCTTAAAACTTTAATACAAACAATAGGAATAGAGGGCATAGCTAAAGTGGTAAGGAACTTCTTAGCATGTGTGAAGAAGCCCTGGGCTTAATCCCCAGTACCATACACATACACACACACACACACACACACACACACACACACACACACACACACACACACACACACACACACACACACAAGTTATATCCAGTAAATGTTACTCTCTTCACCTCTATTGATTCTAGTAACAATGTTTAACTATAATGAAGAAAAAACTTATCTTTAATTAAATTAAATTTTCATTTTCATTTTTCTTGCCCCACTCTATAAGAAGCCATACTCAACTCTTACTCATGTGTGCTTTTTGAATCTTTACATTTAATTACTTTTCTTTTTGCTTAAGAGAAGTGTATAAAAATAGTACCATGTTTCACCCTCTTTCTGCTTTAAAATGTGTTTCAGGTGATCCCATTTTACTTTACTCAGAAAATATAGGATACCCTAATATGAGAGTATTTCATAATTTATATGCAGTTCTATACTACTAGACATCAATGTTTCAATATTTCCTTATATAAACTGTTATGAGTCAAATGCTGTTGTACAAACATATCTGTGAACTTTTACTTGTATTTGAAAAAATTATAACCAGCCAAATGAGCAGAAGTTTTGAAGAGTTTCATTACTATGGCCCAATATTTTAAAAAATATTATCATCCCAATTTAGAACACTACTAAGAGATGGACATTGTTGTTGTATTTTTAAATTATCATTTGCTTAGAGTTACTTGGATGAGATGCTTTTCACATTAATTTACATTAGTATAAGCAGTATGTACTTATTTTAGTTGTTCTTCAATAGGGATATTTACAAGATTGGTTCAAATAAGATAAACTCTTGAGTTTTTGTCACCAGGGAAGCGATAATAAAGACTGATCTGCTTAATTGCATTACTAATCCAAAATACATACAAATTTGGGATCTTAAGGATTTAATTCTATTCTGAATGTGAGCTCCAATGTTAATGTGATTTCTCTGGCAATTTTCCCAGACCTAGGGTTAGGAAACTCAAGAGACATATCAATTGCCATGAAGAGTCTCTAGATGACATGGCCCAGTCTGCCATCCTCCCTCCTCATGCCCCAGCCTTGAACCTTGAGCTAGTGCTGTGTCTGTACATAAGATCAACAGAATTTTTAAACACAGGGTCACTACACAAATGGATCTTGTCGATATTTTGCTAGGTGAAAACAGCAGTGTATTTTCTATCATCTTTCCCAAGAGTTGGAAAGAGATAAATAAAAAGAAGCATGCAACAACAAGATCAACAATAGACGTGTGTGTGTGTGTGTGTGTGTGTGTGTGTGTGTGTGTGTGTGTGTGTGTGTGTGTATTTATGTGTAGTGAGGTCATAGGGGTATTTAAATATTCCTTATAAACTTTATATGATTTTGCAGTGTTTTCTGAGCTGTCTCATTTACTGTTTTTCTGTAACAAGACAGAACATTAATTAAAAGGCTCACAACATTTAAAAATCCAATTAGCAGCTCTGGGTAGAAAAAGAAATGATAACTACTGATGTTGAATTGAAAGAAACAGAGGTTAGTGAATATAATGATGGACCATGAATATTGAATGTCTACTTAAAATGTGTGGAGTACTAAATTAGTGGTCATCAGAAATTTAGTGTGCATGCATCACACACACAAGTGTGAAGTATCAAATCTTAGTCATTACAGTATGAGCTAGAGTATAAATAGTTATATTTCAGGAAGACATTAATAATATTTATTTAACCTAATGTGTTCTATGTCAACATAAAGTACTTGACAAAATTAATGTATAATTCAGTTATAATGCCATTTTATTTTAATTGTCACATATTCTGAAAGGTAGTTTTTTAAATTGGATTTTTCAATATCAACAATAAAAAAATAGTATCAACAACTATAAAAGAAAATTATTAAGGACTGACTGACTGTAAGTAGACCATTGAGCTAATGCTTAATGGTTATTACTTGATATGCCTTTATATAGATACTATTTTTTTTTATCATTTTGGTACTTTGGTGTTTTAAGAAACAGTAAATAAAGCAAGGTTCAGTAACACACTCAAAATCCACATGAAACAAGGAATGCCACACATACTTAAAAGCTTGCAATCCTATTTCTTACTCTCTGACTTAGAGCCTACCACACAGAATAATAAGATACCCAAGGAAGACTCAGAGATTAAAATGCTACAGAAACATAATAATGCTCTGCATTTCAGGTCAGAACCTGAAAACAAATTCCCAGTCCTACATCCATCCTTTCTTATGCATTGTGTTCCTACTAGTTTCGAGGCTCCAAGTTAATCAATGTAAGAATGAAATCACAAAGTTACATGTACACGGACTAGTCTACCTAATATATTCTCAAATTTTTACACAGTCAACTTAAAAATTCACATTTTCCATGCCTTTCTATTTGAAAATCTCACATTATTAATATGTACTCTAATGTGGAATTAAAATATCCCTTTAGCTGCCATGTAAAGTGTAGACAGTTTAATGCAGAAAGAAAACTAATGATGATTTTCAGTGGCTCCTTCATGAATCATTTATACACCTTTGATTTTCCCTATGAAGTCCCTAGTTACTGATATGTTATAAGCTTGTAAGCCTCTGAGATTTAGTTTACTTCTGGAAAACAAAATCTACGTTATGTTCACTTAAGACAGTTTGTCAAAGTTTTCACTTCAATTAATGAAAATTATGTCTCGTTCTTTTCAATGGAATTACTTAATTAGTAAATCAGCTATAATATAGTACCACTGGGAATGAAATTCAATTTTAGTAACTGTTGTCAGGATAAAAATCTAGAAACCTTCTGGAAAGAATTCTAGATTCAGACAAGTTCTCTGCTACTGCAGAAATTTTCTTCTCTTTCACTTAACATTTTTTTAAAAGTTTTGTTTTGTTTGTTAATTAAAAAGAAAATCTGAGCTACTTATTTGTCAAGGGTATTGAGTTTCAAAGTTCCAGAAGCATCCAAGCATGTGGCAATTATGACTCATGCAGGTTACACTTTGAACATTTTCATCTGATTTAATGTATTGTTGCTGTAAAAAAAGGAAACATAACTATGTCTACTTAAAAATATTAATATAGAGGTTTCTACAGGGAATAAAAAGCAATTTAAAAAATTCCCATTTTGCCAGGCACCAGAGGCTCATGCCTATAATCCTAAGAAGCTGAGATCTGAGTATCTCAGTTCAAAGCTAGCTCAGGAAGGAAAGTCGATGAGATTCCTATCTCCAGTTAACCACCAGAAAACCAGAAGTAGTGCTGTAGCTCAAGTGGTAGAGCACTCGCCTAGAGCTAAAGAGCTGAGGGTCAGCACCCAGGCCCAGATTTCACCGACATAAATAAATAAATAAATAAATAAATAAGATAAATAAATAAGATAAATAAATAAAATAAATTTTAAAATCCCAATTTTTTTAATGTCATGTTAGTAGTATATCAGAAAACCATCATTTACCCCAACAACCTTCATGGAATTGTCACGAAAGTTAAAATGAAAATATGTTCTAATTTTTAAAACATGTTCCTTTTTAATTTCAAGGTTTTCATTTATTTCCCAGGATTTATTAATTCTGTTTTTGCATTCTAGAAAGTGAATCTAACAATTTCCTAAATAATTTTATATCTTACCTCACAAAATAAATATATCGTTACCATTTTCAATAGTTCACACAGAAAAAAGCTGAACAGATTAAGAATTTTGCCAAAACATACAATTAATGAACACTAGGATTGAGTTTGAAACACCACCCTGACTAAGCTATCTGACATCCTTTTCTATGGTTTTAACTGCTCTGAAATCCAAAGAGCTTTAAAAACAGAAACACAGGAATCTTTGTCTTAAAACACATTTAAATAGTGCTGTGTGAAACATAATTATTTTAGCAAATATGAAAGGTAAGAATGTATAAATTGCTTTTTTCTGGAAGTTGTTACCAGAAAGGAATTGGTTGTTTCCTAAGTGAAATAGAATTGGGAGTGGCAACCTGTGTTAATGTTTTTGCACTATTTCAGGAATATATCGGATCCTGGAATCCACAAGTGGAACAGCTTCATAGCAGCAAATGGCTCAGTTTCTATTTGTATTCAGTTCTCTGAATTTGGCCTGTCTCCATTATGTGGTGGGTTCCGAGGTTTCACATACATTGCTCTAAAGACAAAAATGGTAAGCTGGGCACTGGTGGCTCATGCCTGTAATCCTAGCTACTCAGGAGCTGAGATCTGAGGATCGCAGTTCAAAGCCAGTCCACACAGGAAAGTCCGTGAGACTCTTGTCTACAATAAACCACTCAGAAAACCAGAAGTGTCACTGTGGTTCCAATGGTAGAGTGCTCGCTTTGGGCTGAAGAACTGAGCGACAGCGCTCAACCCCAGAGTTCAAGCCCCACAACCGACAAAAGAAAAAAAAAAAAGGCCAAAATGATGGGTGGGATTCACAACTACCTCCTGTGATAGTCAGAACAAGAGTTCTTACAAAACTTAGATTTTCCCTTACAATTTACTGCCCGTAATGTACAGTGTACATTCCCGATCCATTTCCTCCTCTGTAAGGCACCATGTGCCACTGGACTTAAACCCTAAATTTCACATCTTCTGAATCAATGAGCGAAAGAGGAGTTTTTGTAGAACCAATGGCCCATTGAGAGACAGGCAAATCAACAGGAATCTTCTACCCAATGAACCTAGCCACATCTCCCAGAGAAGGAGACATGTCTCTTAACTCTGTACCTCCTCTCACATGCAAAACATGGGGACAATCCTATATTCTATTTAGTAAGTGGTGAGAATTGACCAGGTAAATAAAATGCTTTAAAAATACTTTGCATATACAATAAATATCACATATCCATAAAATAATTAAAAATTCTTATCCATAAAATCTCAAAGCTTTGCTTCCAAAAAGGTTTAATTTAACTCAAGGTTTAATTTCCCTTTTAAAATTCAAAGCAAGAAACAAAGATGAAATTGTGCTTCTTAATACATGTCAAATTCATGGTGAATTCAGAACCTTTTACTTCCATAATGTTTTGATTAATGCTATTTAATAGTTCACCCATCTCCTTTTATTTCATTTTTCTATACCACATACAGGAAGAATTAGGAGATGTGCTTAGGGCACTTTGTTTCATCCACTGTGATTCCTTGAGAATAATCCTAAAGCTAGCTAATATTATTCCCAAATTAACAAACTTTGAATGAAATCTTGTCAAGAGGTAGGAATGAACAGATAAATTAAATTGAATTACATCCACACTGTCATTGTAGTATGTGCTCTACTGTAATTTATATATACTATCCCTTTGACTGGTAATATTTCTAATTGGGAAAGTGCTATTTGAATTTGAACATTCTAAAATTCTTCAATATTTTCCTCTCTCTCTCTCTCTCTCTCTCTCTCTCTCTCTCTCTCTCTCTCTCTCTCTCTCTCTCTCTCTCTCTCTCTCTCTTTTATTTAACTTTTTGGTGTTACTGGGATTTGAACTCAGAGACTCTAGGTATAATACCTACCCTTATGTTTGGTTAGTTTTGAGATGGTGTCTCATATATTTTGCTCTGACTGTTTTTGAGGCAAGATCCTCCAAATCTCTATTTTCTAAACAGCTAAGATTATAGGAACAAACCATTGTGCTCATACTTAATATCATTTTTATCATTTAATATTTAACATCTCCTTATTTTCTAATTTCTTAGCCCAATTTTCCAAAACCTTGAGATAATTTTAAATGATCTATGAAAGAATTTTTATGCATGCATCTAGTGCTCAATAAAAAAAACTTTTTTTTTTTTTTTTGTCGGTCATGGGGCTTGAACTCTGGGCCTGGGTGCTGTACCTCAGCTGTTCAGCTTAAGGCTAGTTCTCTACCACGAGAGCCACTGTGCCACTTCTGGTTTTCTAAGTGGTTTATTGTAGATAAGACTCTCACAGACTTTCCTGCCCAGGCTGGCTTTGAGCTTCCATCCTCAGATCTGAGCCTCCTGAGTAACTAAGATTACAGGCGTGAGCCACCAGAGCCCAGCTTTCATTTTATGGGTATTATTTCTCAGTAAGACATTTTTAAAAAATTATTTTTTTTCTAAAAGTATTAGTAAATATATATAGTAAAGAAAACCTTTGGCTATTGTCACAAATGTCTTACTTTTGGAAATAGTTTACCAATGACAACCAATTACAGTAACAATTATATACACATACAATCTCAGGTAGAGAAAGAGCCTCAGAGAACAACAAATTCAATGTGTTCTATAACAACTAACATCTTTCAATTCATGCTTACAATACATCTTTGGTTTATCACAAATTACCTGTATAAAAATTCAGAGATATTGAGACCATATAATTAATCAATAAGCAAAACACAAAATGGTATCAAAGTATAAATACAAATTACATAACAGGGGAATGATATATTTGACATTGAAATCTTAACATTCTGATCTTCAAACCAGTGTTTGTTGTTTGTTGTTTGTAGAGCATGAGGCCACCTATTCTTCAGACATCCTTCTTTTACTACTAAGGAGTGACCAGAATCCTGAATCCAGGAGTCAAGCTTTTATTATTTCTACAATTGACAAGGTAAGAATCTAACAAAATGTACTTTCCATTTGTACATAGTAGAGCTTTCTTATTGTCAAATGTGTAAAGTAAGTGATTTTCATACAGTTTTACAACAGGTGTGGCTCCTACTCTACCCATTATCATTTAAGGTGATTTATTCTTTTAACATCATAAAAAGAAAATTAAAATGATCTAACTTGAGTGTACTAACAAGTTCTCAGCAATCAATTTCAGTTTGTGCAAATTTTTCCTTTATTACTGGGATTTCACATATGTACTGCCTTAAACCTTTAAAAGCCAACCAAAAATGCAGTTTCCTTCTTACATGATTCTGGGTATTTGTGGGATGCTCAATATCTATTGTATATCACTTTCATTATCTTATTATTCATATGCACATCTATAGACATTCAGGTATCTTGAGGTTATGCAAGGGATCTCAAGAAATATGTCTAGTATCAATCTTGATTATAAATTTCAATACAAACACAGGGGTGTTTGAAAAGTTGTTTCTCTGGTTGTTAAATCTCCCCCACATATTTGATCACTGTGCTTTCTTTGCTTTCCTATAATTTTTAAATACATTCCCTCATGATTTGTTAACACTAACTTAATTGCTTTTTGATCAATTTACTTTTCCTACTGATTTCAATATTTCTTTGCCATTATTTTGATAATATACATCTTGACTTCAGTTTCTTGACAAATTGTTTTACTAGTACATTTTAAGAATAATTAAATTAAAACCAGCATCCTTTTAACTATTTAAACAGCGAACACAAAAAAAACATGATAAAATCTACATTTATATTAGTTATTACCTAGCCCACTTCCTTCAATACCAAGAACACACTCTCATATGATTTAAATAAACCATTATAGAAATGTAAAACAATTATCATTTTCTTTTTAACATTTCAATTATTGTATGCAATGGACTTATTGTTTATTTTCCCTTGAAATTTTCATGGTAAAATCCTAAACCCTAAGTTGATGGTATTATCAGGCCTGCATTTTAGGATAAAATTAACTTGTTTATAAAATATGTGTCAGAGATTTCCTCTCTTTTCTCTGTGACTATAATGTACAGTCACAAAGAAAAGATGGGTCTCTATGAGGTATAAGCACTCGCCAGACGCCATGTTTGCTGATGCTTTGATTGGGAACTTTCAGACTTAAGAAATATGTGCTATATATTTGCATAATATAAATCATCTATCCTGAAGAGAATTAAAATAACTATTTCCTATTTCATTGTAAATGGAGAATAAAATTTATTAAAAATTACCATGTATGTTCATTTTCAAATGTATTGCTCCAAATCTTAAGTTTAGTGTCTGAAATTGTGGTTTTCTCTTAACATTTCATACATTAAGAGATCAACTGCCCATGTAATTGTAACTCCTCTGTACAGTATGTTCACAAATAAAATAAAATTAAATTTAAAAAAAGAGATCAATATGTGTGTCTTAATATTTCATTGCCTCAATCATTTATTCATTTAAGAGGTTTTGAAGCATTTATCTAGGTCCCACGGAGCCAAGTAACAATTTATAATTGTCATACAATGAGTTTCTACTGTTTATATATGAACATTATATTTATCTTTCAAAGAAACTTTGGGCAAAGAATAAAAAATCAAGTTAAAACTGTTTATTTAAACATGAAACCCTTTCCAATGTATAAAAGTTAAATGTTTCACTTAACTTCATCTTATCTTGTCACCCCAAGATAAGGACACTAGTGGTTTTTTCTTCCTTGCTATTGTTTCTAACGTATTTATAAGGTACCATGTGATTTTTTGGTGACTTTGTATATCCCTTCCCCAAGGTATAACCCCTGTTTTTACTGTATTTGATGTTGGTATAATTTGGGGAGGGGAAGGGAAAAAAAACAAAATATTGAAATAGGGATACAGGTTGACCCTTCACCCATTACAACAATGAGATGTAGAAGTGTTGATAAACAAACTTTCCAATGGTGGGGGGGCGGGGAAGGAGTGTAGTTGTGGAGGTGGGAGGGAAGGAATGGTAGGGGAAAAAAAGAGGAGGCAACAATGCTTGATAAGAAATGTACTCATTACCTTCCTCATGTAACTGTAACCCCTCCTCTGTACACTATTTTCACAATTAAAAAAAACACCTTATTAAAAAAGTGAAACATTTACTGTGAAAGTGAATTCAAATCGTAACATGTTTATTGAAAATAACTTACATCTTTCCATTAATAAAAAGGCAATTTCAGGGGAAATAATATCCTGAAGACTCAAGTTTTAATGTCTCATCAGAACAAGAATTTGCTTCAAAATCCCATCATTCTTCAGCAAGCTAGAGAAAACAATCTGAAAATTCATAGCGAACCACAATAGGCCCCGAACTGCAAAAGCAGTCCTTAGCAGAAAAAGTAGGGCTGGAGGTTAAACAATACCAAATTTCAAACTTAACTACAGAACAATGGTATTGAAAACAACGTAGTACTAGCAGAAAAAGAAGGCCTGAAGTCCAATGGAACAGAATAGAAGCCCCAGAAATAAACCCACAGACCTATAGCCAACTAATATTCCATAAGAGATCCAAAAACATAGGCTGAAAGAAAGACAGCCTCTTCAACAAATGATGCTGGAAAAACTGGAAATACATATGTAAACACACACACAAATGAACACACACTACCACCACCACCACCAACAACAACAACAAAAACCCTGAAACCGGATCCTTATCTATCACCTTGAACCAGCACCAATTCAAATAGATCAAAAACCTCTATGTAACCACAAAACTCTTACAGGAAGAAGAGAAACATTTGGACTCCTTGGCATAGGTAGGAATTTTCTGAGTAAGAATTCAGAAGCACAGCAAATAAAAAAACAAAAAGATTCCTTATAGAATTAGAGAAGATTTTTACTACCTATCCATCAGAAAAGGGCCTAATATGCAGAGTCTACAGACAGCTTAAAAATTAAGTGCCCAAAAACCAACAACTCAGTTAGTAAATGATTTAATGAGCTAAAGAAAGTCTTCTCAGAAGAAACAGCAAAAGTAGACATATGAAGAAATGTCTAGTTTATCTGGCCATAAAGGATATATAAATCGAAACAACACTGAGATTCTAGCTAATCCCAGCTTGAATGGTCTTTAGCAAGGAAACAATACCGGATGCTGGTTAGGATTTGGCCATAGGGAACCCTAATGTGCTGTTGGTAGGAATGTAAGCTTGTTCAGCCACTCTGGAATGCAGTATGGAGATTCCTCAAAAGTAAACATAGGATTACCTTATGATCCAACAATTCCCATTCTGGGCATTTATCTAAAAGATTACAAATTAAGATATAATAAAGACACAACCACAACAATGTTCATTGCAGTACTATTAACCATAGCCAAAGTATGGAATCAGCCCAGATGCTACTCAATGGCCAAAAATGTGGCATATACACACTATGGAATTTTACTCATCCAATGGAAAGAATGACATTGTATCATTTGTAAAGAAATGGAAAAGTCTGGAAAAAAATCATGTTAAGTAAGTGAGGTCCAGAGAGAAAAGATTGCATATCTTCCCTAGAATTAGCTTATAAGCTTATAAGTAAATACATTGGGCAAATATATAGAAATATACTAATTAAATTGTAGTTGATTTGATGGAGAAATCAAATAGTGTAAGTAATTCCTTAGAAAGTTGAAGTCAAAATTCAACAAAGCCAGCCACTGGTGGCTCATGCCTGTAATCCTAGCTACTCAGGAGGCTGAGATCTGAGGATCGCGGTTCAAAGCCAGCCCAGGCAGGAAACTCCGTGAGACTTTTATCTCCAATAAACCACTAGAAAACCAGAAGTGGCGCTGTGGCTCAAGCGGTAGAGTGCTCCCTTGAGCTGAAGGGCTGAGGGACAGTGCCCAAGCCCAGAGTCAAGCCAAGAAAAAAAAAAAATAAATAAAATAAAATTCAACAAAATACACACCTGGGGGGCTGGGAAGGTGGCTCAGTGGTAGAGCGCTTGCCTTGCATGCATGAGGCCCTGGGTTCAATTCCTCAGCACCACATAAGCAAAAAGAAAAAAGCCGGAAGTGGCGCTGTGGCTCAAGTGGTAGAGTGCTAGCCTTGAGCTGAAGAGCTGAGGGACAGCGCCCAGGCCCAGAGTTCAGGCTCCACTACCGGACCCCCCCCCTAAAAAAATACACACCTGGGAATGGGTACTTGGAGGGGTGGGATGAGGTCAAGGAGTAAGCACAAAGGGTAAGCAGTGGACAAATGAGAAGAGGGCGAAAATGCAGTCAATAATTAAATGTATATCCTACCAAGTTAAGAAGAGTTAGGGAAGAGGTGTATAGTGGAGGAATGCATGACAATGGCAAAAGGGGTGACATGGATCCTATGCACTGTATTCATAAACTACTTAAAGGTAATAAAGCAAAAATGTTTTCATACTCATTTTGTCCTGCACATAGCTTCCCAAATATTTCAAAGCATACATACAATATTCTTGTTTATCATCTACACCATAATCTATCTTAGATTAGGTTTCTGTATTTTCTAGTTGGAAAGTAATATACAAATACAATTTTTTAATGTCTAACAAAGATTATAAAGATGGAGAACATGGAAGTGGTGACATTGGTAAAGACGCCCTGTATTCATGACTTGTGGAAGTGAAACCTTATGTACAATTGCTTAATAAAAAATAATTTAAAACATAAACAGAAGGTTAAGAGTATGTGCAAAGGTGTTGCACCTGGATAGGTAAGAGTATTTCCAAGGTACATGTAAAAGTAAAGTATTATGATATTCTAAGAAGTGAGTCTGTTTTATGCATTTCAGTATCAGTTTCATTTCTTCATTTTTTTATTCATTACTACTTGTTATTGCAGGCTGGCACGTAGGCAGTGAGCTTATTTGTTACCATCAAACTTGGCATGAAATAGAGATTCAAAAGTGACTTGGACTTGTGTAAAATCAAATGGCTGAAATTTCATCCTAAGATCTTATGCAGAAATAGATAAATTTTCATTCCATTGAAAGTTTGTTCTCCTCATATGGATGAAATCTAACATAACAGTAGATTTACATGAGATTTACTAGTCACTTGATGGTTAACAGTAATTTGTTCCTGATACTTGATATAATTCTGGTCACATAGTAGGTTCTCAAAATACTGATTAGTGTTGAAGAAGTGAGAATGAGAAGATTAGGGATTCCGCCAATCAAGAATTGTACATTAAAGAAAAAAATGACCCAGGGATTTAATGGCAGTATCTATCAGTCCACTGGCAGTGATAGAATGCCTATTTTTATATAGAATTCTGGGTGTCTGTGAAAAATGTGAAGTTGTACAGTATTCAGAAAATTTAGTACCAGGAATTAGGTAAGAAAAGGTATCCATAGAGAGATCAAGATAAATACTCTAAAGAAGTAGCTGCTCTGTATTTTTTCCCTGGGCCGTAGTCTACTGATGTGACAAAATGATACATAGAGCAAGAGGAAAGGTCAAAGTTTATTTTCAAACCAAAGCAAATGGTCAACTCATAACCTGAACAGCAAGGTTAGAAATAGCTAAACATTCTGCACACAGTAGCTTTGACTACAAATAACAATGGAACAATTTTAAGATGTGCACAGCATACTGTAGTTTGAACGTAAAGCTCCCACCTTGGTAAGTTTCTAGCATGCCATGTTAGTAATCTCTAAAAATAGCATTGCATGCAAAGAAAGTGTCCTGATGGACGCCACATCTAAGCTTATACATACGACAAGGTACCTAAGGAAAATGCACTTTCCTAAGGACAATACAGGTTTTCCTATCTGTTGTGTATTTGCCATGTCAAGTAGTTTCACATAAGTAACTTCTTCCCTCCTGGAGCTGCAGGAGTCTCCTCCCTTCTAGGGTTTTCTGTACCTTCTGTAATACAGAATGGCAAGTGGGTGTTCTTTTACAGGATCTCTGCTCTTCTTGAGGATCTACAATGGATAGCATGGCAGGGAGATAGATTTTTAGGACAGAGTTCAATCCCTTTTAACTTCCCAGCTCTACTTTTAGCTAATGATATCAGGGGAAAAAATCCCCACTGCCTCCCTTGCTTTCTTCTTAGTTCTTAAACTGAGCAGCTTAACTTAGACTACAATATAATGAATATAAAATAACTACATAATACCCTGGTGCCTAATCAATATTCAATATGTATAAATTCCCTATCTGTTTTTCTATTTTATGAAGGAAAATTTATTTAAAATCCCTACACCAGAATAAAAGTTACTAAGTCTAACACCTTCCAAGAAGAAAAAATTTAAACATGTGTGCTAATCACAACAAAACACTGTTTTAAGTAAATGAACCCAATCAATAAAGAAAAACTTACATTCTCTTTAAGAAGTTCTTTCAGTATCCCATTGATAGGCTGGAAGCTGTTTCTTACATTTTCCTTGGGAATCCTTTCATACATATTATCATAAATATGATAATCTTCAGTCTACAAAGAGATTCTTCATTTGCATGCAATGGTATTTAGAGAATTCTATCGTGGCATGTTACAAACCTATAATAGTGAGAGTTCAGAATATGCACATTTTAAAATTGCTCCATTGTTATTTGCAGTCAAAGCTACTGTGTGCACAATATTTAGGTATTTGTAATCTTGCTGCTTGGGTTCTGAGTTTAACTGATGCTTTGGTTTGAAAGGAATTTTGACCTTTCCTCTATTTGCCTTGCATCACATCAGTGGTCTACCACCCAAAGCAAAATACAGGGCAACTGTTTCTTTAGGGTATTTCTCTTGTGGTATCTACTGATAATTTTTTTCAAAAAAAAATCCAATTCCTAATCCCAAACTAAATACTTATTATACTGCTGGACACTATCCCCAGACACTCAGGAATTCTATGATAAAATTGCATTCTTTCATTGCTAGTGGACTCATAGACCCCAGCACTAATCCCTGTGGTCTCTTTTCTGTGATGTAATGTATCATTGTTCCAGAACTGATGCTGTCCAGTTTTCACAGACGACTGAAAGATGAATATTTTCTTTGCTTTATCGTGCTTGATGTTTTGGGGCACAGTTGCTTTTCACTCTTCTTAGAGTAACTATTGTCATTGAAGGGCAAGTGCTGAGCAAGAGACAGGTAAAATGTAATGTTTCCATGTCTCTTCTTTCTGCAGAATTCCTGCAAAGTAGCTGGTGTGTTTTGTGATAACTGATCCTCATGTCCCCCATTGTTCTCTATCCCTCACGTTTACTAAATATAAAGGAATGACCTTAGAGAAAGATTGAAATGTTGACATTGACCAAAATACATTGTACACATAAACTGACATGTTGAATTGAAGCCCTCTTGTATCACTACTTAGTGACAATAATAAAAACAACTGCAAAGAATGAGAATGCCCAGTGTCTTACCAGACACAATATGATGATGAATGTCCAAATAAAATATGTTATAAAAGATCTTGATTTCAGGTTCATGGAGGTAGATTCAAGTGTCAACTGCATTAAGTGTGTGACATAACATTGAACTGATTCATTTTTTTATTCTGGTATTTTTTTAGTCTTCTTGATAATGAAAGTCCACTGGACTATCATTATATGAATGCCATTGCATTTATAGGAAAGTGGCTACTATGTTATTAGTATCTTGTAAGGATCCAGATTCACTTTAGCATTTCCAGTCCATTGTCTTTCTACTACTGAGTCTTTTTTACTCCATTGAATTCTTGTGACTACTAAATTGTGATGTTGTTATTTCTCTACTTGTTCACCATTGTCTACAAATAAATTTCTTCAATATTCATGAAAAGCATTCAATTTTCTTTCTTTCTTTTCTTTTCTTTTCTTTTCTTTTCTTTTTTTTTTTTTTTTTTGGGTCCGATCGTGGGGCCTGAACTCTGGGCCTGGGCACTGTCCCTCAGCTGTTCAGCTCAAGGCTAGTGCTCTACCACTGAGCCTCCTTCCCAGCCCCAAGCATTCAATTTTCAAGACTGTATAATGACTATAAATGTAAGCCCTGGAATTGTATTCTTATCACAAACTAGCTGTAAGACTTTGGAAAAGCTATTTAAAAACCTATGCTTTGGTAATCACTTCTGAGAAGGAAACACTAAACATAGATCTAAACTAAGATCATAATGAGAATTAATACGTGAGGAGTCCTGAGAACAGCTGAAACATATAGTTAGTGTTCCAAAACTGACCACCATTATCATCAACTGCTAAGCCCCTGAGAGCTGTTTACAACATGTGGCGTGCTTTCTGAGGTATAGTATGTTACTGTTTTATTTTTACAAATCAGTCTATCCTCATTCACTTCTACTACTTCTTATCTTGACTAGGTTCAACAAAATTCAGATATAACTTCAAGAGTTGACCTAAAAGTAGAAAAAGAATTTTTAACTACAAACAGAAGAAGTGGTCTAGTTTATCTGCCAGTACTTTATTTCCAAGCTCATTCACTTATCTTTGACAGCCACCATTCAATAAGGGGCAACACATTACAATGCATGTTAGATTCCATTTAAATTTGACTTGTGATTTTACCTTATGCTAATAGCACAAAATACACATGAAACAACCAGGAAAACTGTTAATATGGGTTTGTGGTAACACCCATGGTGATAGTGTGTCTATGGCTAGTACATTTATTGATTTTTATTTCTTGGCATGGACAGTTACGTGAACACACCTGACTCCTGCCTGTTACTTCTGTTTGACAAACAGTCTCTATTCCTGGTTTTGCTAATACTAGCCTGTAATCTTGGACAGTACTTTAGCTAATTATAAGATGCTTGGAGAAAATAGAGAAGTATGGATAATAATATAATTAAATCATATCTATGACTCAACTTGGCCAAATTTACCTTTTTTTCTCTTTTAAAGGAAACAAAGCATTAAGACATAATTGCATGTGTATACTCCTCCCTAATTCCAGTCTATTCCTTAGCTCCTTCTGCAGAGTAAAGCCTCAACAGAATTACTATAGTTAGCATTTAAATACATGATTTATACTTTGGCAGCATGAATACATATCCATACAAATCTAGGGTTCTGTTTTGTTCTGCTTTTTATGTATTGGATTCTATTGCAGTTCTTCCACATTTTTCTTTGTTTTCCTGAGAGTATCTTTGAGATGTATCTGTGTTCACCTACAAACTCCACTTCATACAGTTTAGTTTGTTTATAGCATTTCATTGTATAAATAGAGCATGATTTACTTACCTGTTCTCTTGTGATTGAATTTTTTTCCTGTTATATTTTAGTTTGATTTTCCTTGCACACTACGTAAAAATTACTTTAAGATGTATGCTTGCATGGAAGTTGCTATACAATTCAAGAATACTAGACTATTCTCACATTCCTTCCAAAGCTGTGATACTCACTTATATTCCAAACATCAGTGTGGGAGGGTTTTTAAAGTTCTACATCCTTGCCAGCATTTAATGTCTCCACACTTCATTCTCTGACAGTTAGTAGGCATAATATATATATATATATATATATATGTATATATATATACTATATCGTTATAATTTGTATTACTGTTTATTTTTCAGTTTTCTTTTGTGCACATTGAGGAAATCAGCATCCAAATAATGTATGCCATATTAAAAAGCAGTCACTGCTTCTTTGTTATTTATTTTTCAGCCTGTTTCACACATCTTTAGTTATTTATTTTTTGGGGCCAGTCCTGGAGCTTGAAATTGATCCTAAATGTTCTCCCTGAGCTTTTGTGCTCAAGGCTTGTGCTCTGCCACTTGAGCCACAGTTCCACTTCAGTTTTGTTTTGTTTTGCTTTTGGTATGTAATTGGAGATAAAAGTCTCACAGACTGTCTTGCCTGAGCTGGCTTCAAACCATAATCCTCAGATCTTGACCTACTGAGTAGATAAGATTACAGGTATAAGCCACTTTGAGGTGCTCAACTTTCATTCACACAGTTTCCAAAAACTAGTTCAGAGGTATTTTATCAATAATTATTTTTAGCCTTATGTAAAAAATTATCCTGTATGAAACATTTTAATAGGAACAAAGAAACTACAAGTATTTCTTTATTATATTTTAACTAGCCTGCAACTGTGAAAGAACATAAGTTGGGAAAACTATATGAGATTGTGTTTTCATTATTCAGTAAAGGAGAACAAATAGAATGGTATGGTTTGGATCTTCTTTGCTCTCCTAAGGCCCATTGCTAAGGACATGAGCACTCTCTTGTGTTACACAAAGCGGTAGAATCTTTAAAGATGAGGTGAACTTCCTGTCATATCTTCTGCCTTAACTACAGTCTCCTAAACCACAGACATGTATCAATGACAACCTCTGAAACTATAAGCCAAAATGAATACCTCTTCCGGTTAGCTCATTATTTACACAGTGATAGAAAGCTGGGTATTATGTATGGACTATAAGAAATACACAAAAAAACTGATTGGAAATATCTACTGAATAGGATATAGTAATTTTTCAATTTAATGAACAATTGTTAATGGTAAAATAATCATAACTCCCTAATGGAGATTATATAAATATATCCTTTGGAGAAGAATGATTATGATTGTATACATATATAATAAATATAATATATGTATACACATATATGTAAGGATATATAAGGATATATATGAGGATATATATGTATATGTATATATAGAGAGAGATGAGGCTTTAAAATCACTATGATTGTGGTTAACTGCTATCTTGTTAATTTTTTTCACTATATCCACTTTTAGTCTGGAAGAATAGATTAAGATGGCTGCTTTTACTGAAATATCTTTAAGTCTCTTTTTTAAACCAAATATGACTAGATTTTTCTTCAAAGCCCATTTAAAATTAAATAGTTTTTAGCTTAAAATTCTTTTATGACATAAGACAAAAACCTCAATTATTTAGAACTGCATATGTTTCTGATATATTTTGGACCATATTGAATTACTATTTGTAATTAACAAATCTTTCTCAATCTATCATCATTTTCTAGTACCACAGAACATTATCTCTTCTGGAAGGGAATATAATATATATATATATATATATATATATATATATATATATATATATATATATATAAGCTTAAATACAGGCCCAATTCCTTATTATACATTCCCAGACTTTTCCTATATCAATTTTTCTTTAGTCTTTTTTTGTTATCTAGATATCTCAAGATTGATTATATTCAAAATTGATTATATTAAAAAGTAAACATCATCCTCAAAGCTCTTTAGAGAGGAACACACCACTGATCTAATTGCAGAAAACAGGACCTTACAGAGACACTTTTTCATCTCCCCACCCCATGTTGTAATCTACCATCAAATTCAACTACTAAGTCATCCTGGAATTACTGTTCAGTCCCCATATTCTTATCCACTTCACCTGTTTAATTTAGCTGCTTGATTGGTAAGAATCTCAAACAAATTAATTTACATTTTTATTATTTGTAAATTTGTAATTGTAGCCTATTTCTAAGCTATGAATAATTTTGGTCATTTGTTTCAGATATTTTAAGTAAAATACATAATCAGTGTTATACTCACTTACTCTATTTTTTTTTTTTTGGTCGGTCGTAGGTCTTGAACTCTGGGCCTGGGCGCTGTCCCTCAGCTCTTCAGCTCAAGGCTAGCGCTCTACCACCTGAGCCACTGCACCAGTTCCGGCTTTTTCTGTTTATGTGGTGCTGAGGTTTTGAACTCAGAGCCTCATGCATGTGAGGCAAGCACTCTACCAATAAGTCACCTTCCCAGCCTCTTATTCTATATTTTTCCTCTTTTTTATTATTACCTTTAAGCACTCTTACAGAGGATTTGCCTTTCAACAAAGCAGTTCATGAATTTTATGTATCTTGATCAATATCATCACTTTGCTTTCACCATTTTCTCTTCCTCATGCTTGCCAACCCCACTCTTCACTTAATTTTCTCCATTTTGTAGGATAGCCATTGAATTTTATGACTGCAATCTATACCCTTTGTTCTCATACCCATGGGTAGCTCTTCCTGGTCACAAAGCCATTCTTGCTTTACCCCTGACCCTACTTATGGTAAAATTCTACCTACCAGCTGTGTTATGGCTTTTCTCTTGTGCATTGTTACCATATTCATTTAGTCCTCTACCTACTGGTCCTTCTCTTCCAGTGGACCTGAAGTCACAGCTCACACTTAACTATTTACTTGCCAGGTGTTCTCTGTCATCGTTAGTGTTCAAACATACATGCTGCAAGAACTGCTTATAATAGATCTAATGCAATAACTTTAAGGTTACTTTGCTTCTATTCTTTCTTTCTCTTTGTTGTGTAGCATTCCTTTTGGTTAAGTAATATTTAGCTTGTTTTAATAATATTAAATTCCAGAAAAAAATTTAAAAATGCTTTTGTTCTAACTCACAAGTAAGAGAGATGTGAACATTCCTAAACTCCCAAATCAATGTAATTGGAGAAAAGTAGCACAACATATAGTCATACCATTGCTTTTTATTTCAGGATAGAAAATAAAATGGTCTTCCCATTTCTTCTTAAAACACAGAAATATTTGTGATGGGCTGCGGGTGGAGTAGGAGATGGGAAGGGATGGTAAAGGGAAACAAAGGAGGAGGCAACAATGCTTGATAAGAAATGAACTCATTATCTTGCCCCTCTGTAATTGTAACCCCTCTGTATGGTATTTTCACAATTTAAAAAGATATAAATATTTGTATGCATATATATTTTTTATTTGTAGTTAAATGTCTGTTACCATCCAGAAGACAATGTGAAAAAAACTATAAAAACCATTATTTTCAGTGATACCTAGGTACTGGAAAAAGCTTTGTGATGGGTTTAAATTTAGTTTAACAAACAAGGCAAACAACTGTCATAATAAGTCAATACTTTAAAGAGTGTGTTTAAAAGCATGAGTAAGAATATGTGCTAGAAAACACTATGATGATGATAATATACATGCAAATATATACATATATGCAGTATATATAATATATGTATAGATATAGCATCATCATATATATGTATATATGTGACTTGAACTCTGGATGTTTTATTAGCAGACATTTATATAAGAGTGAACTTTAATATCCATAAAGAAATGGATGCTTTCTAAAAGTCCAATAGCATGAACTCAGAGCATCCGGGTTATCCTTCTAATATTCATTGATTTTAAAGAAAAGCTAATGAGGTCTATTAGTTTACATCAATAATCCCAGCAATCTGTGGAGGCTGAGGCAGGAAGATCATAAGCTAAGCTACATACAGAGGAGAGAGAGACAGAGACAGAGACAGAGTCAGAGAGACAGAGGAAGAAACAGACAGAGATATATATAGAGAAGATCATACTAATTAAATGATAAAAACACTATTATTAATTAAGTTCTATCATTTTATATTTTGAATCTGAATCTATATGTATTTACATGTTAAGGTTTGAATATGAAATATCACCCATGGGCAAAAGCTTTTTCTCAGTTGGTGATGCTATTCTGGGAGGTGGTTGGACTTTAGGATGAGAGATCTCAAAGGAGCAAGTAGGTCACTGGAAGCAAGCTCTTGAAGGTTAGTCCTGGCCCTTGGTTCCTTGCTCTTTTTCTGTCTACCATGAAGTACACAGTTTCTAATACAGGCTTTAGCTACTATGATGCTCTGTCTCATCATAGTCTGAATCAGTTGGGCCTAAGACTATGGACTGAAACCTCCAAAATTCTAATCCAAAGTAATTCTTATTTCCTCTCTTAGGTTGTTTATGTCAGGCTTTTTATTCTATCAATGCAAAAATGTTGCATAGTGTGAGAGTGTATCAACTATATTATTTGTCATTCAAATGCCACTTGGCCTATGTATGGATTCAATCATTTGAATGACAATTGGGAGCTACTTATATGTGATATATATACATATATCACATATACATATATATATGTGATATATCTCTTACACACACATATACATATGAAGCATTACTTGTAAGAAATCCACCAGTGCCACGTCTAAGGATCCTTTGATCTTGTATTCCTAGCAAGTGGTGAAGTATATGAACAAAGACACCTAGTCTTTACATCATTATAAAATTAGTGTTACCGGTGACAAAGTCTATTTATAAAAGGAAATGATAATAAAAATCAATGCTATGTTTGACTGAGGCTTCTAGGTGGCTGAAAATAGTTCCCATGTAGCTACTAAGATGTTTCACTCACTTGGTATGCATTACTATACTTGCAGTGATCGCAGCGGCTTTCACCATGGATTTAATGAAGGGAAGTGATGGACTGTGGACAGCCTAAGATAGAAAGCCTTTAAAGGAAAAGTGTCAGTATGACTGCTCTGTTGGCAGCATGAGGGATCCAGTGGCACTGATTAATTTCAGTGCCAGTACTTTATATGGAAATGGGGAGACAACACAGCACAGTATTAAAAATATATTATATGAGTTGTCCCTTTAACCTGTTTGAACAATATTGCTGGCAGCTGGAATCTCACTCTGTTTAATTCCAGGGGAATTTTTTCTTCAATGGATTTACCTAAGATGAAACTCTTGTTCTGTATCTTTAAATTCTTGCTTTACTTCTAGGCTTACTATGAACACTATAGTCAAGCTGCATAAATATTCTTGAGCTTTGCTTTGTGGTCTAGGCCCTCCTGAGAATAGCACAAGCAGTAGACTGCAGTTAAGGATTTTAAAAATAGTTTTAATTCTGTGATATCATGTATTTTCAGAAAAACTAATTCATACATTAGCTTGCAGAAAGTCCCCTGTTCCTATTCTGTACTTTTAGATAGAAGAGATTGAGTGAAACAATTCCTGTGCCCAATTTAAAAGGAAAAGACATAGATGTCCACATGAAAGGACATGAAAGATTTATTAATGGAAAACAAAAAAAATAAAGCAGTCTCTATAATGTAAAAAGACTACTCAGCAATAAGTCCTGCAGTGTAGGCTGATCTACAATGCTTACTGACCTGTCAAATCTGCAAGGAAGGAATTCGTCACACAGCTAACCATGTATCAAGATATTGCATTTCACATATATTCTGGTTTTGATTGTATTCTGATGGTGTTAAACCTAACACAGAGATCCAATACATTGTGCATTTAGTTGAAATCTTTATTTAAAAACTAATTAGTGCCAGGCTCTGGTGGCTCATGCCTGTAATCCTAGCTACTCAGGAGGCTGAGATCTGAGGGTTGAAGTTCAAAGCCAGTCTAGGCAGGAAAGTCAGTGAGACTCTTATCTCCAATAAACTACCAGAGAACTAGAAGTGGGAAGTGGTGCTGTGGCTCAATTGGTAGAGCACTTGCCTTGAGCTGAAGAGCTGAGTGACATTGCCCAGGCCCAGAGTTCAAGCTCCACAATCGACAAAAAACACAAAAACAAAAACAAAAAATCCCTTTGATTGTACTTGTAGTATATTTTCCAAAGTACTAGTTGATAGGATAATGCAAAAGAATATATGGAATAATTGAATATTTACTGATTTTTTAAAAAAAATATTATACTTTAGTCAATTGTGGAGCTTGAACTCATGGTGTAGGTGCTGTTCCTGAGCTTCTTTGCACAAAGCTAGAGTTCTTACCACACTGAGTTACAGTACTACTTCTGTTTTTTTTTTGTTTTTTGTTTTTTTAAGTGATTAATTGGAGATAAGAATCTCACAAACTTTCCTGACTGGGCTGGCTTTGAACAGTGATCCTCATATCTCAACCCCCTGAGTAGCCAGGATTATGATTACAGGCATGACCCACCAGAGCCCTGCTTCATTTGATGTGTTTGCCTCCTAAAAGATTCGGGTAGCATGCTTGCTCCATTATTATTTTTTTTTTGCCAGTCCTGGGGCCTTAACTCTGGGCCTGGGTGCTGACCCTCAGCTCTTCAGCTCAAGGCTAGTGCTCTACCACTTGAGTCACAGCTCCACTTCCAGCTTTTTCTGCTTATGTGATGCTGAGGAATTGAATTCAGGGCCTCATGCATGCAAGGCAAGCACTCTACCACTGAGCCACCTTCCCAGCCCCCCCATTAATAATTCTTAATGATTATTTTTCTTCTCATAAAACAGGGCTCTGCAATTTAGGTTAGAATCAATTAAGTTTGTTTCACCTGTTCAAGGTGAAAGTTTCCTAGTGTGATAGGTGCCATATGCCTGTTTTCCTCATTAGGGTTTTAGAATGAGCTTCTGGCAAAACTGTACAGCCAAGGATATAGACACACTGCCCAGCCACACTCATACTGAAGGCTTTGTACTGGAAGAACCCAAATATCAGGAGGTCTAGAGTCTTTTGGCTGGTGATGATCTATGCAATAATGTTGAATGATGTAATGTGTACATTGATTAGAGCCTGTATTAATTGGTATGTCTTATTTCTAGAAAATATATTAGTAATCTAATATGTAAAGAATATATTCTATCTTGACACTTTATAATTAAGAATAAGACATATAATTAAGAATAGGACATATGAGCTTATTTTAAAAGGACAACTTATTATAAATATTACATGTGGGTTCTTGACTTTCAAAATTATTGACTAAATCTACAGCACATTTTCTTACATTTTCCACAGAGTTGTATTTGACAAGAATAAAGAAAAGAATATCATTTTTGGATTCTGGGTATTTGCAATACTAAATTTGTAGGTCAAGTCAACATTTAGATACCTATCCAAATGGCTCACAACCCTCTTTAAGAAATCCAGGTTGAACTCTAAAACTGATCTTTAAAAAAAACCCAGAAGTATAATAAATAGTGGAGATTAAACTCAAGAGTTTCTGTGTCATAAGGCATTTAAAATGCCTGAGATTTATATGTTGATATGGAAAAGTAAAGTGAATCTTTTAAGTTCAAAGCACTGCTTAATACAGCTGCTACTTGGTAATCCTCATTTTATTGGATCAGCCACAAGCCTTTGTCACATTTGAAAACTACTATTCTAAATTATTTATTTTATTGGCTTCTGAAACATGCTTATTCCTGGTTTCTCTAGCACTTTGCTTGCTATTTTTCCAATCATACTCTTCTCGAACATTTGAATTGTTAATTTTAAAGTGCTCCAGAGTGGAATACCTAGATTTTTCTGACTATGTTCCCTCATGTGGTATATCTTCCATAAACACATAATTCTTAACACTGTGTGTGTGTATGTGTGTGTGTGTGTGTGTGTGTGTGTGTGTGTGTGTGTGTGTGTGTGTGTGTGTGTGTGTGTGTGTGTGTGTGTGTGTGTGTACAAGGATTGAACTCAGGGTTTTATTCTTGTAAGTAAGGTACTCTACAATTTTAGCCACAACTTTAGCTCATTTTGCATTGGTTATTTTCAAGGTAAATTCTCCTCTTATACACTAGCTGGCCCAGTCTGTGATCCTACTACCTGTGCTGATTACTATTACTGGTCAGAGCAGACAGACACTACAGCATTCAGACATTGTGTTTCCCCTGCAACTGGGTAACAGGTGCAAGTCATCTGCCTAACCATCAAATGATGGAGTCTCTGGAGCTTCATGCCTGGGCTGGCCTTGAACCTTGATCCCCCAAATAAATTCCCAGGTGACTATAATTACAGGCTTGAACCACTGTGCCCAGCTGACTCTTAACCTTTATATTTTAATCTCCCATCTGGTATAAATCCTAAAACTCTAGTTATAAATGTACAAACTCACTTGAACCTTTTCTCTAAAGGGTTTCTCATATTTATAAATTCAAGCTCCCGGTAATCTCCTAAGACCTGCTTTCTTCGTCATAGCTTATTTCAGATTCATTACTTCTAGTGACTCAAGACAAAAGCCTAAAAAAAACAACATTCATGACTCATTACATTTTTTCATAACCACATCCTCTCTGTCAACACTTCCTCTTGTCCTGAAAATACAGCCAGAATGTGACCACATTTCCACACTTGCCCTGCTAATTTCCTCTTTTGTCCTGATGATTGAAATAACCTAATATATGGTTTCTCTGCTTTTATTCTTGACCCTTTCAGGATCTTTTCAACATTTCAGTGGCAGGGATATTGTAACAACATGTCAGATTATGTTATCCCTCTGCTTAAAATTCTCAGTGTGAGGATGACATTTCCAAAATTGAACAGAGTGTATAACAGAGATGCTATCCAATTGAAATATATGCCAGATCAGCCAGGTTAAGACATGATGTGTGTCAGCGAATACCCATATACTCTAAGGGTTCCTCATCTTTCTGTATCTCTCTCCTGGTCTTCCATTCCTCTCTCCATTGTTCAGTTTCCTCTAACCATAGACCCCTCATTTCTCCTCAAAAACTTTGGCCAGCATATTGTCTTGGGTATATCACTGTTATATTGTTTCCTCCCTTGTCCTTTGTCTCACCATTCTGTTTTACCCCTTCCCTTTCCTAATTCAGATAAACATATATGCAATGCCCAACGTACCAAAATCTAATACAGTGACAATAGGGATATACCATAGGGGAAAGAACATATAAAGGAAACAAATGTACTTATTACCTTTCTTATGTAACTGTAATCCCTATGTACATCACCTTGATAATAAAAAAAATTAAAGAGAAGAAAGAAAAACTGGCCCATTTAAAGGTTTCTCAAAAAGAAGCAAAAATAAGAACAAAACTTCTATGTGATCCCACAATACTATTCTTGGACATGTGTCTGAATTAATGCAAGTCTGGGTAAAATAGGCACATCTTGCATATACATATTCATAGTACAACTGATTGTTAAAATGTGGTACATATAAATAAATGATATATTATTTAGTCATAAAAATTAATGGAATTTTTAGAGAAATGGACAGAACTGGAGAAGAAATGATAAATTAGTAAGCTAGATTCAGAAGAGCAATGTGAAATGTTTTCTCTCATGCAAATGTCACAGCTAAAACATATATAAATGTACACAGGATCATGTATATATGTATATAGAGAGATACAGAAAGAGACACTATGTTTGCAAATTTTGTAACCTATGGAGGGGGTGAGAGAGATTGTTACAGGTTGAGGAATAGTAAAACACATTGCATTTATCAATAAAGATAACTAAATGAAACTCACTAAAAGCTCTTGAGTAATATCAGGAATCGGGAATGGCTAATGTGAGAGTCCTTAAGAGAATCAAACTTATTTAAATATTGTCTATTCATTTCTGAAATGCAGTAGTGAAACAATACAATACACTGAAACACAATGAAGGAGAGGAATGTAAAATAGGACCTGTATGGAATGAAAGAACTAGAAAGAGGGAGGAGGGTGAATGGAGACTGTGAAGCAGAGGCAATATGGTCAAAGTGTCATTGCATGTCTGAAAATGAAACAAAGAAGCTGGCTGAGAAGTTTGTGAAGGTGGGAGACGGCATAAAGCCAAGTGACAGAGAAGGCAGTCTGGCAAGTTACATTGCTTGTATGTGCTCACATGTCAAAATGAAATCCCCTGTACAACTATTAATGCTAACAACAAGAACAAAAGTTCTACCAAATGTTCACCCACTGTGCAATTTCTTCTATTTGTTCTGTTCTTATCTTGTGGTGAGAAGGCCCAATACCTTCATCTTCTTTGTGTCTTTATTCTAACAGACATTCCTACAAAGGCCTCTTGACTTTCACATCAAAATTTGAGGTCTTTTCCACGTCATTGGGTCTTTCAAAGGAATCTAATACAATATTTTGCTAAATATTTTCCTAAGTGTTTTTGTCTTATGTTAGAATTATTACTCAAAGGGATAGAACTATTTTTTATTTTATGTTTTGTTATTTTCATCATATTGAACAATCAATTTCCATTTTCTAGATTTCCATATGGTGCTTAAAAATACATAAACAAGAAAGCAAATAAATAGTATCAGATTAATCCATAATGCAAGTTTAGCCTTTTGGTTTTAATGTCATATTTTAAATAAACTTCCATACTACCTTAGAACAATCAGAGGAATTTATTTAGATTTTTTTCTAGTTTAAAAGAACATAATAACTGCTGCTTGAAATGAACATGTCCATCTTTTGAGAGAATTTACTCTTTCCACCTCTTCAATGGTGGAGAGGTGACTACCTCTTGGCTTCCTGTTCCTTCTTTTTTTGTTTTGTTGTTGTTGTTTTGTTTCATTTTCTCACAGTTTCCTCTGTTAACATTGGCAAATGCCTAAATTGCAAATAAAATTTCTCCCTTGTAAATTCAGTTACTTCTTACTCCTTACAACCTTGTCTTCCCATAAGTCTTGACTTCATTTATCTTGTTATATAGTCTTCTTTACTGGTAGGTATTCATATACATATGACTTTATACTAATTATACAGATAAATGGGTTTTGCTCTGCTATTGCCATAGATGCATATGTCATGTGATCAAGTCTATCCATCTCTACTCTCAGTACCCCTTCAAGCCTCATCTGTTCCCTATAATCCCTGTTCTGTTTCCAGTACATCTTTTCATTTATTTGAATCCACATATGAAGTGGACCTATAATATTAGGCTTTGTTTGACTTATTTCACTTAATGTGAAGCTTCTTTCCGTTTTCCTGCAAATGTCAGAATTCCTTTTTTTCCCTTATGGATGAATAATACTTTATTATGTATTTATATCATATTCTCTATGTGCAACCATCTATTTATGGATAGCCCACTTATATTCCTTCCTAAAAATACATAGACATTTTAGTTACTTTTGTATTAATACCAATTTTGTCCAAGTTGCCATACCATATAAGCAGTTGAGTTTTGTCACTTTTTGGGGTACTCATTTTTTTGTAGAAGTTCCCATATTAATGGGAAGGGTATCTATGTGTTTTTCTGCTTTTAACCTGTCTTCTTAAATTTTCAGGCCCAGTCAAAGAATTTTGGATGCCCAGGTAAAATTAAGTCTTTGTTACATTATTGTAACTGGATTCGTTTCAATCCTTCAATGGACTGCCAAAGATTAGTAGCTGGTTTGGCTGCATCCTGACTGCAGCATTTTAACTAAAAATATTCTTCAGAGTAATAGATTATAACCAAGAGTTCTTATTACAACTTGCCTGATGACACTGAATTTTCAGTGTATGGTAAGACAAAACAAGACAAGGTAATACCTGCCCACTGTCAGGCTCTGTGCCATTTAGAATCATCCTGGTTTCTGAGAAGTTGCTTGTTAAATTGAACAGAACTGAAGGGAGAAAAGTTCTCATAGCTTTTAATTCAAATAAATCAATTAGCACTACTGTTCCTCTTTACCAAATTGATTTTCATTATCCTCACAAGAGTGTTAGCCAAATGATATTGAAAGATTTAATTAAATTACAGCAATATTCCAACAAACACACACATTCATTTGCTGGTTTATTTGAATATAGCTAAAGTATATTTGAATGAGGAAACAAACTTACTTTTTAAGTAAGATCTTATCAGGTGGAAAATTTGAAAATCATATCTGTTCCCTTTCCAAAAGGTAAATTTAACAATTACTATTAACTTTCATTATTATGTCTACACATAATCACAGAGGCAGAATATAAGGGAAAGAAGGAGTGTAAACAAGGTTAACACAAAACACTAAAGGCCTTAATTATATTGTATAGAGCATCAAAATGCACAAATACAAATATCATGGGTATTCCATGGTCCAGATATATTTATATATATCCAAATCTTTAGGTCTAAAGTTACATAAAATGATTATGATTTCAATTCTTCAGTCACAATGGTCAAATTTTAATGTTTGAGAAACATGATGCTATTGGATATTGTATCTCTCTCCCCCACCCCCACAGACACACATACACACACACATATAGGATATTGAAGACTGAATTATGGCAAAAAGTGTCAGTAGTTTGAAATGCAAATCAAAATTTTAGCCAAGAAGAAACAAAAGCTGTGTTAATCATTGAAGATAACATTGGTTTTCATTGTTTTGGGAATCTTTTATTTTATAATGAAGTTTAATATTGGGTTAACTGTATATGTATAAATTACAAAAGAATTTTTATTCTTCTAAGAATTGACATGTCTAATGTTTAATTTAGTGAAAGCTTTTTTATATAAATTTTGAATCAAGTTATAATGTAGCATAAGTAAACTAATTTTGAAGAAAACCAAGCCAGGCAGATTAGTGAAAATTTCTAACTTGTTTAACTTAATGTTATTAGAAAACAAAATGAGAAACTTCATATCTTGATACTTAAGGTGTGTGACATAAGTTGAACTAGAACAAAATATATATTTAATTCTAACCCCTCATTATCTCAGAATGTGACTATGGTTGGTGCCCGAGTCATTCAAGGGATAAATAACTTAAATTGAATTTTCTAAAAGTCTATGAGCTCAGTTGTTTACCCACAAATACACAACTTTATCCAGAGACAGAATCTTAAAAGAATAAATAAGCTAAGATTTAGTAATTAGGAAGCTAATCCAATAAATTGGCTTTGTCATAAGATTAGGACAAAGACATACACAGAGGAGAGGTGTTTTCACATGTGAAAACACAGGGAAGAAAAAGGCAGGCATTTACTAGCCCTGGCAAGAAATCTCACAAGCAAACAACCCTGCTGACATCCAACTTGATTGACTGGTGTAGGTCCAAACTTCATGAGAAAATAAATTTCTGTTGCTTAAACCATGTGGTGATACTTTATTAAGGCTACCTCATAAAACTAACACATAAGGCTTGATTTCTTTGTTATATTATGTTCTCTCTCATATCTACTAACAATTATGGGAAAAGCAAGGAATGATAGTAATATTGCTTATAAAAATACAAAATCATTATTCAAAATCATCATTCAAAATTTAGAGCTCGTCAGAATTAGAAATTATTTTTAAAATAAAGCATGCAGAATTTCGGTATTTATCTCATGATGAATAAGATGTAGTGTCAAGAAGACAGGAAATCATTAAATACTCTTTTGTTGAATTCTTTTGGCTAGGTGTAGAAGCAGCAGAACAAAGCACAGCATGGACTCATGCAACAAACTACCACACTAACGGCAATGACAGAAACTCTCCTTGGCATAAGAGAGGCAATAAGATTTTATCATTGATGATTGAAGATAGAAAGATAAATAATACTGCTAGAATTGTATTCTTATTACTCTAAAAGCCTTGAAAATACCCTATCATTAAAGTATTTGACTCCTAGACAATTTAGGGAGGCATTAACAAATGCTGGAAAACCATGGCTATATTGAATAAATACAGATACTACTAACAACACCCTTATAGTCATTGATATATTTACTTTACAAACATAAGCACTATATAAAGTCAATTAACTTGATTTTCCTAAAAATTGCATGAGCTAACATTATTATTACATTTTTAAGTCATGAAACCTGAAATACAGAGAAATTAAAGACATTTTTTTAATATATATTTTTATTGTAAAAATACTGTACAAAGGGATTACAGTTACATGAGTAAGGTAATGTGTGCATTTCCTATCCAACATTACTCTCTCCTTTGTTTCTCCCCTACAATCCCCTCCTTTCCCACCTCCCCAATTCCTCCTCCCATCCACCCTCCCTCCCTGAATTCGTAAAGTTTGTTTTCAACAGTGTCTTGTACATCTCATTGTTACAATGAGTTAACTGTATCCTTGTTTCAGTGTTTTGTTATTTCCCTTCCCTTCCCCAAATTAGAAAATGTCGTGTATCTTGTATAAACATTTTTCTAAAGAATTTTCTTAAAGCTGTTGGACTTTTTCAAGATTAATGAGACAAGCAAAGTATAACTCAAATTTTCTGTTTTGGAATCCACTTTTAACCACTATGATACATTAGTTTTTAGTGGGCTCTAATGACACCTGCTTTCAAGCAGAGACTCACCTATGGGTTGGGATGAACAAGGAAGAATAAACAGAGAAATCTCTGTTGTGTACATATATCTATCATATATATGGTCTAGAACATGGAGTCATTTAGCAATGTTATGACAAAATGGGTGGTTGTCCTTTGTTTCTTGAATCCTGTTACTTTGCCATATCTTCTTATATTTTGGCTTTAGCACTCACATATCAGGGAGACCATTGCCATTTGTCTCTTTGTTCTAGGCTTACTTCGCTCAAAATAATCTGCTCTAGTTCCATCCATTTCCCTGTAAATGCCATTATTTTGTCCTTTCTAATGGCTGCATAATATTCCATTGTATACAGGTACCACAATATTTGAATCCACTCATCAGTAGTGGGGCATCTGGGTTTTTTCCAAATCTTGGCTATTGTGAACAGTGCTGCAATAAACATGGAGGTGCATGTGTCTTTGTATATCGGTTCCTGTTGCTCAAGCTAGATGCCTAGGAGTGGTATGGCTGGGTCATAGGGGAGGTCTATATTTAGCTTTCTGAGGTATCTCTAGACTCTTTTCTGAAGTGGTTGTATTAGTATACATTCCCACTAGCAATGCAGTAGGGTTCCTCTTTCTCCACATCCCCTCTAGCATTTGTTGTGGGCCATTCTGACGGGTAAGGTGGTAGCTCAGTGTTGTTTTTATTTGCATTTCTTTTACAGCCAGGGATGATAACATTTCCTCATGTGTTTCTTTGCCATTTTTTAAATCTCTTCTTCTGAGAAGTCTCTCTTTAGTTCCCTTGACAATTTCATGATTGGTTTGTTAGATTTGTGAGGGGTTAGTTTCTTGAGTTCCCTGTATATAATGGATACTAGACCTTTGTCTGATATTTTGATGGTAAATAGTTTTTCCCAATTAGTTGGCTGTCTTTCTAATTTGGTTGCTATTTCTTTGTCTGTGCAGAAACCTTTTATTTTAAGGTAGTCCCATTTGTCCAGTCTCTTTCCAATTTGTTGTGACCCTGGGACTCTATTCAGGAAGTTTCTGCCTGTGCCTATAAGTTCAAGTATCTCTCCTACCCTGATAAGCTTTTAATAGTTGTATTCACAGTTAAAAAAAATCTATCTCCAAATAAGCCTTTAGGCCCTAATTATTTCACTGGAAAAGTTTACCAAACATTGGAAAAACAAATAGTATCACTTGTACACATTTTTTTTCTGGATGGTAGAATAATGACCCTCAAATCCATATCTAATTCTTGGATTCCATGACTAGGTTATATTACATGGCAAAAGGAGCTGATCTGATTAAAAATTTAAACCTTGATATGATTATTAAGCCTTTCCTGGATTATACAGGTGGACACTACCTAATCTAAAATAGTCCACCATGTTTTCCAACTAGATGAGATGGAAAAAGGATAAGAAATTCAAAATGAAGAAAGGACGTGACCAGCCATTGCTTATTTTTTTTATTTCTTAAAAATACTTTTATTATCTTTAAGTAGTTGTACAAAGGAGTCACCATTTACTAAAGTTTAGGAATACAGTGTCCCCCTTTCCCATTCTCATCCCTCCCAACCTACCTCTTCACTTTCTTAATTGTAGGTTATGTATTGCATGTGTACACTATATCTTGATGTTTGTCATCAGTTCAACATCTTACCTCCTTTGACCCACCTCTTCCCTTATAATTCTTTATTTAGTGTCCAATGAATATTTATTAGATTTAAGTTAGGAGGAGGAAGAGAATAAGTGGGAATAGCCTACACTAAGCAAAAAGAAAGAAAAGTAAACATCACCTAATATGGAAAAAATAACTTATATTGTCAAAGCTCATAGAATTCACAAACTGTATAGACCATGATAATGACAATTTGCCTTGTGAAAGTTAAAATGTTTTTGTGACTCTAGCTAAATATCACTATTCCATAATACTATGAAATAGGTGAAATTTATGTAATCACCTAATCTCAATTAAATAAAAAAAGGTGAGAGAAGGGATGGGTTCAGAGAGATGGGTGACAATGTTGTCAGACACTTTGTGCTCATATACTGCTTTGTAGAATGGGAACCTCTTTGTACAACTAGTTAAAGATAATAATAAAAAAAAGACACACAAAAAATAAACACAGAAATGTAAATTTTGTCAAAGTCAGTCTGTGTCCCAGTTAAATGTTTACCTAAATGTAAAATTTTAAAGCTGACAAATCTATAGCCCTCTAGAGTACAATTTTTCATGTTTTCATGTGCTAAAACAAGCAGAGAAGTAATTACAGTAAAATGGAGACGATATTTTCCTCGGGGAAGGTCATGGAGGTGAGCAATATGGTGACAGACATTGGAAAGAATGCTTCTACAGTGGAGCTTTTTACATGAAGTGAATTGCTATATGAATTTTCTCTTGAAAACAATTTGATTTGCTATACATATATATATATATATTGATTCACTTTCCTATTTATAGCAAATTCAAACAATAAAATTTAATGTATTTCTACAAATATAAGCACAGCTTTTGTGTTTGTTGGAAATATAAACATATTATTGGATGCAGCTACAAACATATATATTAAATATATATGTTAAGTTATCATAGGAAAGGTAAATAAAAATTTTACTAAAAAGTCACAGATTTCCTATTACAAATATTTACATTATAATGACCACAAATAAGTCATTACTTTGATGGAAATTTATTTCATAAATATCTACAATGCATAATATATTCTGAAACAATTTTATCATCAAACTTGAGTATTTTGGTAGCTGTTTCATCTATGCATATATTCACACATGTATGTATCACTCCACTACTATTAAAGAGCTTCCTGTGCCAAAAGAAATCAACAGTTTCAAATTAGTACCTATTCATATTTTATGAAAGAGCCATGCCGATTCCCCAGTGACAAAATGCATTCACTAAGAATTGTTGGTTAAAACTTAATGAGGATTTGTTAATGTTGGGCATGGGGTAATAGGTGGTGCATGCTGTCTACATAAATTCTAACAATGTAGAGTGACTTTACTTTTCTTGTCTTATGAAAATGAAGAAGTTAGTCATTTTCCAAGTTGAAATGATAGAATATAATGACTCTAGTGTCAACATGAAGAAGTCCTGCTTCAAAGGCATCTGCATCAATTTACTAAAGCACTATTATGATTGAAATATGCTCATGTAGTAAATAAAATGTACAATAAACTGCTACATGCAAAGTGTGACCATGGTCCAGGCAACATAGCAATGTTAGCCTGCCTACATTGAGGAGTGTACATCTTACCCTTGCTTTGCACACAATGCTTTTCTTTTTTTATATGTTTTTATTGTAAAAATAACAGGTGGACCCGTTGCAACAATGAGAAGTACAAGTTGTCATGTCGAAAATGAACTTTACAACTTTGGTGGGGGGGGGAGGATTAGATGGGGGGGTGGGGAGAGGCTGGGAAGGGATGGGAAAGGTAAACAAAGGAGGAGGCTACAATGTTTGATAAGAAATGTACTCACTATCTTGCCCATGTAATTGTAACCCCTCTGTACAGTATTTTCACAATTAAAAAAATTCTGTACACAGAGGTTACAGCTAGATGAGCAAGGTAATGAGTACATTTTCTGTTGAGCATTGTTACCTCCTTTGTTTTTCCCCTCCCCACCTCCCCAACTCCATCAAAATGTTTCATTTAGCATCCATCTTTGATTTAGTTGTTATTGCTTCATGCTACATTAAACATAGTCTCTGCATCTCCACTCTGTACAAATTGCAATTTTCCTTCTGGTATTTTCTATTTTTTTCCTGTATTTTCTCTCCTTACCTGTATACCCAAAACACTCCAGCCCATATTTTATTTATTATGGATGATATATGAAGTATGTTTTTAGTTTCCAAAGACAAGTAGGGTAATTCATCATAAGAATCATGAAAGGTTGACCCATTGCAACAATGAGATGTACAAGACGCTATGTTGAACTTTACAATTTAGGCTGAGGGGGTGGGGGGAATATTGCTGTGGAGATGGGAGAGAAGGGATGGTAAGGGAAAAACAAAGGAGGAGGCAACAATGTTTGATAAAAAATGTACTCATTACCTTGCTCATGTAATTGTAACCCCTCTGTACAGTATTTTCACAATAAAAAACTTATTTAAAAAAGAATCATGGCTAAAAGTAAGTAAGACAGGGGATTCAACAGTCACAAGAAAGAGATAATTTTAGTATATTTTTTGTTCCTATACCACACATTATAATATAGAATAAATTAAAGAATATAGTGTATTTATAAATTAACACATATAATTATATATAAAGAATACATATAAAATCAAAGAATATATTGTACATGCATTTATATACATTATAATGCATAGAAATTAATTATTATTAATTATTTTTTTGTCGGGTGTGGGGCTTGAACTCTGGGCTTGGGCACTGACCCTGAGCTCTTCTGCTCCTTGCTAGTGCTTACCACTTGAGTCATAGTACCACCTCCAGTTTTTCTAGTGGTTTATTGGAGATAAGAGTCTTATGGCCTTTCCTGCCAAAGCTGGCTTTGAACTGCAACTATCAGATTCAGCCTTCTGAGTAGCTAGGATTACAGGTGTGAGCCACTGGTGCCCAGCATATATATATACTTATATACATATACATATTATATATATATATTTTATATATAATTTAAAATAACAGCTTTGTAGACAAGAAAAGTAGTAGCTTTATCGCATATTCTTAACAGATATGTCATCTGAATTAAGGTATCATTCCATCTTAAAAGAATGCTAGATGACTAAGAATATGCATCACAAACAGAGACAATCTGAAGTAATTCAAACAATAGTATTTATATGCACAAAAGTAAGGAACATCACTAAAACAATGGGAGTCTGCCATTATAATGGTGTGATTTTCAATCAAACACCCCTGTCAGAAAGATTAACTTAATTAAACTCTTAAGACATTGAATAGATTTTGCCTATTTAAGAATGCTGTAATCAGTGAGGTGCAGAAAAGGCCAAATTATTCCTCCCCAACTTTAATGACTAATTTCTGAGAGGTGTAATCAGAGTTTATTGCTCCAAGAAGAATAAAAGAAGAGGATTTTTAAAATTTAAAAGTATTACGTCTGGAAGATACACAAATAAAATTTGAATAAGTAAAACCATAAACATACAGGTATTCACTGATCTTGTTAGTTGACCAAGCCTTGGATTGAGTTACCTGTGTGCTGCTTTACTGCCTACACAATCACTGTTTAATGCTTCATAGTCACTTAGCAGTGACTCAGTCCATTAGCAATCATACACAAGCTTATCTGCCACATGCATGATACATAAGACACAATGTTTGCAAATTTGAATTATAGCTTTCTGTATTTTCCCTGGTCTCTTATTTTGCAAATTCAAATTGTATATAAAACACTTAGAAAACTGAGAACTCCCATGTTATACCTACCTCTAATCAAACTACTTACACTCCTCTTGCTATTCCTACCTCCTTGTAACCTTCTATAGACATGATGATCATGAATTTTGAAGTAGTCCAGTCTTCATTTTATTCATTTAAAAATTGCTAGCATCTAACATTCTAAATATCCATCTATGAATCATTTATTCAATTTTCATTTAATATGTATTACTCTATTCTCCCTACTTAATTTAAGTCATATATTAATTTGTGTACATATAAATGTTCATTATCTTAATAATAACTTATATTTTTATTTACTAATTCTTTACTTAATTTAATAGTTTAAAATTATGAATCTCTATTTGTATAGAAATGTATACAAGAGTGTGTTAAATTCATTCTGCTTTACTTCCAGCTCCTAAGTCTTACTTCCTAAAGACAAGCCATTGAAGTATTGTGCATCTTTGTGAGTATTCTTTTGTTTTTGTGTGGGTATGTTTGTGTTTGCCTGTGAGCACATGCATTTGTGTGTAACTATTTGGGATGAAGTGGATCATGCCATATGTCTTATTTTACAATTAATGTTTCCATTCTATAGTGCATATAAGCATCTTTCCATGTTGATCCATACAAAGTTATCATTTTATTTCTAATAATGAATGTTCAGTAATATGACCAGTAGTATGGATAAATGACATTTTACTTATAAAATGCATGATCCTAAAGGCTTTAAAAGAATCTATTTATTGGAATGGTATCTACTAAAATACATAGAAGTTGATGGTCCAGTAAACATTGTAGTTGTTCCTTAAGTGTCTTCAACATCAGATAATGAGGATGTTTCCTAGGGAAAGTCTGAATTGGTAACAGAATACCTGATTTTAACATAATCCAAGAAGACTTACTACATTTTCTGGTATATGTCAAGGGGCTGACAAAAATGTCAAACTTAAGAGTTTTCAACTCAAAGTTACCCACAGTGTACCAAAATTGTGTTCATTTGAGAATGGAGCTTTCTCAATGTGCTACAGAAAGAACGTCTGGGACATAGCTTCCATTTAAATGACATATCACAGAATGCTGGTTGCCAGCCTGCATCATGTAGTTGTGCATAGACAGCTTCTACTCCTCTGTACTTGCTTTAGTAGGGCTGACACAAAGTGCTAAGGAAAAAAGTGGATATTTTATATACGCTAAATGCATTCTCAAAGGCTCAACCTAGAACATGTTGTTATAAAGATCAATTAAGTGTGTAAGGCAAAATCATGTTTTCAGTGTAATACAGTGAGGATCTAATGGAGGATGCACGATGCATGTTGTCTTGGGATATGCCTCATTGAAGTCTATTAATTGGTTTTGTACTTTTATGACCAAATATCTGAAACCTATTTCAGCATAAACAAATCTAACAGCCAAAAGAACCCCCCCAAAAAACAGAACACACACACACACACACACACACACACACACACACACACACACACACACACACACACACACACACACACACACACACACACACACACACACACACACACACACCAAACATGCAACCTGCAAGTGCAAACCAGGGAGTCTTCACAACAGTAAAAACTCATTTTATAAAACAAAAACTGAAGTTGTCACTTCATATATGGTAACATAGTTTTAGCATTTAAAATATAAAGCTCTCTCATTATAAATAAACAAATACAGATATTCGATATAATCAGAGATGAGAAAAGTTATCCCAGTTTTAATTTAGCTAAAATTAATAGAAAGTTCTGGAGACAGCAATTCACAAGACTAGTAGTAGGTTGGAACATTTGCTAAAAATCAACAACAAAACTGACTGTCAGATTTTGAAAAGGTAAATAAAGTTAAGTATCCAAAGACAAAATTAATCTAGAATAGATAGCTAGGCACTGGGGTTCATGCTTGTAATCCTAGCTATTTAGGAAGCTGAGATCGAAGGATCATGCTTTCAAGCCAGCTCAAGCAGAAAAACTTGTGAAATTCTTATCTCTAATTAACCACAAAAGTCCCTGCAGTTTAGCTGTGGCTCAAGTGGCAGACTGCTACCCTTGAGCACAAAACCTCAGGAATACTGTCCATGCTATTGGTTCAAGCCCTAGGACCTTCCCATTCTGTTCCAACACACACAAACTGAGAAAAAAATAAAGTGGTTCTATAATCCATGCTTCATCATTCTTTCAGAGTAGAAAATATGCATTTTACTTCTGTTAAGATTGTCCTAAAACTGCACTGTTTTTCCCATGGATCCATATGTGAACCATTATATTAACAACCTCCTCCTCCTCAGATGGTGACACTGTTTCTTTGAGCCACCTGGCAACTGTTTTCTGTGCCTAATTTTTATATAATTTGTTCTGCAAAATTGAGCTTTTACCAATTTTTGTGTAATCACTCCCAAAGGCTCATATTAGTGCTGTAGCTCAGGTCCCAGGAGCCTCTTGGATCCAGGCTAAATGGAGCAAGGTCTCTCTTAGGCTGTAAGAGAGTTCAATTTGATGTTATGTTGTACATTTCCAAGCTGTGAATTACACTGCTCATTAGTTAAAAATTAACTTCAGGATAAACTCTGTCATATGTCGATATTCTCTATTTTATTCTCCCTGCCCCCACATTCTCTGATCTACGAATTTGAAAAATCTCTCTTCAGCCATTGAAGGAACCGAATATATTTCCTTCTTTGTGATGAGAATTGTTTTCTTCTTAGCTCTACTTTTTTAGACAAAAACATCAAAACTTGCTTGAGAAATTCACTTAAAATAGTCACTAGGTACTACTAAACCGTTTCTTGCTAGATTTCTCTCACTGTTGGCAGAGAAGTATTAGAATTAACTATTGGGTTAAAAAATAGCCATTGAGTTAAATTGAACACTGGCTTGAAATTTAGGAGAGCAATCACAACAACCATTAGGGATTATGTTGCCTTGAAGTCCTAAAATGCCATTTGTTTTATGAACAACAGAGCAACTAATTGAAATCTTGTGTACATACCATCACTAGTAAACATCATCATAAGTAATGATTTTTTTTCCATCCACAAGTAAATTGGGTTTTCTTGAAATCTGGAATCATGGCAAGTGTATCAATCTTTTCCACATTTCAAATATTCACTACTCTCTCTTGAAAAATACTATAGGGATAATATTTTATGTTTGAACGATGAATCATGTTTGCATGATTATTGCTGAATCATGAGTCAAATTACAAATGTGAGTCAATCACAAATGAAACTAAATCTTTGCTGGCCATCCACTGATTTATTATTTTGTGACATAAAGTTGGTTATAAAACTTTCAAGGTGGAGAGTTATAGTCCCTAAAATAGTTATTTCCTGATATTTGTACAGCAGACACACCTTGTGGAACCCTTTCTGGTTGCATTTTTCAATACAAGTGAGAAGTTACATGTGTGCACAGGCTTCATAGTATTGCTTTAACATGCAAAAGCTCTGTGACCAAAATGATCAATGGTTTATCCCAGTTTCCTTATCTTCAAAATGATACTAATATACTTTTGTGTTCAGGAAGATTTCAAGAGATATATATTGAGACCAATCATACAACACGCTTTCTGTACTACTTGACTAATGGTGAGCATTCAGCAAAAGCTATTATTTGTGGATCTTCCAGTAAATATTAGCTAAGTGTCCACCTTGTACATTTAGTGCTGGAGATTAATAAAAGACAAAAATGATACCCTCACACAGGCATCTAATCCAGTTAGGAGTTGCCATTGAAGAATGAATAGAAACAGAAGCACATGCTTTAAAAGCAAAGGGTAATAAATCCTCCCACAGTAAGTGATAAGAGACAAGTTGGTATAGCTGAAACTATCATCAAATAAATAAATGAAATATTTGCCTTGTATTGGGTGAAGTCTTCAGTTTAATGGAAAAATGGGAAAAATGATCTAGGTAGAACCCCATAAGAAAAGATAACAAATTATCCCTATGGGAGAGAGAAAGCTAGTGATAAACTAATCCACATGATAAAAACAAAGAGACCCTATGAGAATAAAAATCCTTTAGATAAGGAACTCAAAGAGAAACACAGGGTCATCTGTAAGACTGTTATAAAACAAACTATATTTACAAATAACCATATTTCAATTTAAAAGATGAAACTTATTCATACGTATAAGATGATAAATTACTAAAGAGATTGCCATGGGTTTTTTCAAGAGGTAAATAAATTGCCAAAGTTACATTTTAGAAAGATTATACCAGAGCTACAGGCTGTGTTCTTGGGTCAAGTGAATACCAGGAGTGCAGAGGTGGCCTTCTGTCCTCCAAGAGCAAATGAACTGTCTCGGGGAGTTGTTAGAGGGGAAACAAACAAAGGGCAAGGGCAAATTTGACAAAGACTATAATTAGCAGAACCTGTAAAAGAGACAGATACTAAATATGTAGGAAAAGAAATGAGAAGAAAGTGTACTACCTACTACAATTTTATCTCTAAGCAACAGGGCAGTGAAGAGGTGGGAAAAAGACCTGAGAGAGGAGGAGAGATGCAAAACCAGATGTGAACTGAGTTACTAGCACTGGAAGTGAAGCCAGAGCATGCAGAACTTTGTAGGATTCTGACAAAATCTGTCTACTCAGTGAAAGAGTTAAGCAATTATGATTATATCTATACTTTAGAGCAAAAATTCTGACCAATATATAAATGACAGAGGATGCCAAATACCTTGTGAGAGAAGCCTACACAGAAATGATTAGGAGAAGGTTTGCAGGTCAGTTGGGAGGTACAATCAACATGACATTGGCAACTTATCAAGAGACCTCTGGCTTTTCTGTCTTTCTTACAAATTAGTGATTCATGTGAGCAGCAAAAGAAAAGACAAAGCATGTACTTTGTTATGTTTAAATTATTTTATTTTATTAGAAGGGTGATGTACAGAGGGATTACAGTTATATAAGTAAGGTAATGAGTACAGGTGTTAAGCATTGTTAACCCCCTCTCTTTTCCTCCCACTCTTCCTCTCCCCTAACTCTGCTCCCTCTAAGTTGTAAAGTTCATTTCCAACACAGTGTCTGTATCACTTTTCCATTGGTTCACCCTTTGTCCTTTGTCTTACCATTTTGTACCGATTGTTTAGGCCCTTCTATCATTGAAGTAGACATGCAATAACATGCATGTGGATTTTTTTTCCTTTTCATCAACATATATTAGTTGTAAAAAAAGGGGGAGGTTAATAGGTGAGTGTATATAATATATTTTGCATTTAGAATTTCAAAAAGACAAGTAGAGACAGTAAAAAAAATATAATGCTAGTCATTAAATTAAACTGACCTACTAGGTCACGTTAAAAGAACATATAAATTTAAATTTAAATGGACTACTGTAGTACTCAAAAAATAATAACCCTATCAATATAGATGTACAAAATTAGTTTTATATGTACAAAAATGTTTCTTTAAATTTCTTTTTCTTTTTCTTTTTTTTTTTTTTGTCAGTCGTGGGGTTTGAACTCTGGGCCTAGGCGCTGTCCCTCCCTCTTCAGCTCAAGGAGAGCACTTTACCACTTGAGCAACAGCACAAATTTCAGTTTTTCTGGTGATTAACTGCAGATTAGAGTCTTAAGGACTTACTTTCCTGGGCTGGGTTTGAACCATGATCCTCCGATCTTGGCCTCCTGAGTAGCTAGGATTACAGGCATGAACTACCAGTGCCTGATTGTTTTTTTTTTAAATTTTGTGAAAATTATTACTTTAAATATTTTGATAGAGTAAGAAAACTGAACATGCTTTGTCATAAATTGGGGTCATACAACACAAAACCAGGCCTACTTCAAAATGAAGAAAGGAAGCAAACCAGGAATAGCATGAACCATGTAGAGAAACCCTTGACTGCCCTATACTGTATTATTACCTTTAAGCTATTCAATCTTCCTCACTCATCCCTTTTCATTTTCTCTTCAATGTAAATGAAAAATGTCTAGTACTCAAGGTGCTATATGTCAGAAACAATTAAATCAGAAATTCTGCCAGTAGAATACAGTTGCCAGAATTTCTTAAAACTCTCAGGTAATTCTAAATTTGTAGTCAACCTTTAGACACTTGGAACAGAGCTGGATGCTAAAGATCTACATAGAGAACTTACAGGAAGTACCATTTCCTGAGGACTAAGAAAGGAAGCGAAAATTGGAGTACGAGTCTGAAAGGAGTTCACAATAAGACACTGCTATCCAGGAACCACAGAACATGGTCATGACAGGAGGAACAGCAAGCAGTGATTAAAATCATAAACCTTTGCTATCACAACTGTTAGTCTCTCTGCCAGATCTTTTCATAGTCAGACGCATCTTCTTCATCTTTACATCCAATTTACATTCTCTCGCCTCTTAAATTTAGTCTGTGACTTTCATATTAAAGAATATATATAAAGGAAAGTCTACTTTAGGCCATAGGTGGTTCCTTTTTTATCAATACTTACAGAAATATAATTTAAAATGATTTTTAGATTTTGTACATTTTGCCACGCCAAAACCATTAGGCCAATTTATCATTGCAAGGAAGTACATGAATCTTAGTTCCAAAATGTTTTGAACATAAATTGTCATCATTTAATTCTTTCCAAGACTGTACTGTTATTCTATAATGTGAACTGTTTTAAGCATATAAAATATAGTTTGGCTCAAGTCTGTCAAAAAAACCATTATGGCTTATAAACTGTTGAAAAGTCTTCTAAACAAGTAACTTTAAACTTTGCTCCTAAAGCAAATACATATAAAACATGCTCAGTGAATCAACAGTCAGGATCCTTTATTTCTGCCAACGTCCATTTGGATACTTCTAACACAGGCCATATAAACTTATCAATACAGGCAGATGGCTACAGGCAGCTATTGTGATGCATATGGGAAGCATATGTGTCTGTTCTTTATGTCCCAAATGATTCTGTAGCTATTGTCTACCACTATTTGAAGAAGGGATCCTAGGAATCAAAGAAATCTCAAGATAATTATTGCAAGTAGGTCAAACAACTTAGCTTAATTTTACAATTAACTTAGTTTACTATTAACTTAGTTTAATTTTACAATGTATTGGGTAGTAGAGAAAATAAAAAACATGATGTATAGCTACAAGAGTATTCACAAAGCCTGATTATTTTTCCATGGACAATTTTCTTTTTATTTGTTTTCTTGTTTAACAGGACTTGTTGAAGACTACTGGGATATTTCATGTTTACTTGGTGAAAAAAAGCATCCAACACTAACAATTCAATTGAATAGTCATTACTCATTATGTTTTTTTTAATAGTTGAGATCATTGCCCGAGGATAAACACTGCAGTTGTCTGCGTAGGACAGACTGAAGTGATTTAAAATGTCACATAAAAGTTTCTTTAAATCTACAATACCTATGGAAATTTGATGTCAGTTTAGGGCTAGAGTACTCCAGAAAAGAAGTCATGCAACACCTAATTGCTCAGATGAAGGCCCTGAGATTACTATATTATTGAAATTCTTACCTAGTTTTTGGGAGTTTACACTTCCATATCTGAGGTTGCTCATTTGTTTCTTTCTCATATTACATGATAGTATTCCTCTCATGACATAAGTATGAAAGTAGACAAAACAATTCACTGTTCAGTGTGTCTATGAAATGTACTATGTCAAACAGCTTATTAAAGGAATTTTACTGTAAGACTTCTAGAAAAGTGGCCTGAAAGTCAATTTCTTAGAAATTGAAAGCATTTAAGTTCACTAAGTAATGCTTACTAATTGAAAGAGTAAGTTTCATCATTTAAAATAGTTCAATATTTAAAATATATCACTAAAACCTTGTTAGAAAAATCAGGCTTTACCTTAAATCCAAATCAATTAGTTACAATAGTTTTAACACAAGCCCAAGAAACCTATATTACTACTCAGGTTTGAAAAGTAGGCCCAATTCGGTCACCACTCAAGAAAAAGGACAATCAATTCAATTTAATGATCAGAGATGGGAATTTAGATTTATAGACTTTATGAAGATGTAAAGGTTGAATTGGAATTTGATCTCATCCTATTACATCATCATAAGGCTGTATGAAGAATGAGCCTCTGAGCAAATATTAATCTCCTTCCTTTTTAATGTGGAAAGCAATGCTAAGGGATTACTTTAACTGATCGGGTCCCAAGATATATTATATAAAATGAAGGACAAAAAAAGGATTTCTACCAAGGTCTACCCCTTCCAAAGCTAAAGGAGTAAGTAAATGCCACAGTGCTATATGTTACATGGGATTTGCTGAAGATTTCAGTAGAGAAAACATACTTGGATTTGAATTCCATCATGACTTACTATTGAATGGTATATGTAAAATTAACAATCTGGAAGAGATAGAAAATATAAGTGAGTTATCAAACTGTTAAAAAGAATTTAAGGGGGATGTATAACTAGAGATTCAAAGAAATACCAAGAAAGGTAGAGAAGTTATACTTTTTTCATTGTATACTATTTCCTGTAAATGATATCTGGCTCACACTTAATACATTTCCCATATTAACAGGTTAGCAAGAAAAACAAACACCTGAACTACCCATAGAAGAACCTTAAAATATTTTCTGAATTGGTAGTAATAGTTATTAACTAGCAATGTTATTGTTGTCAATATTACCATTGTGACATTTTTTAGTTTACTGGAATACAGACATAAAATCAATATTTTTTAAAACTATTAGGCTGATCAATACCTTTGTCATTTTCAAAATCATACTAGAGACTTTAAATCTTTATCTGTCATCATCCACTTCTAGACTGGAGTATAATTGCTTTCAAGGGTTTTGCCTGAAATGTGATTTTGTTAATGCAAGCAAGATTATGTGTATTTACTATCATTATATATCATCAGCAGTTAGATTTCTTATACATTTCTTCTCACCAATTCTTATGCAGACTTTCCCAATATGATCATATCGTCTCATGTGGACACATTTTATATATATATACATATATATATATATATATATATATATATATACGTATAGATAGGTAGATAGATAGATACATAGATACATAGATAGATAGATTATTCTGGTGTATATATACGTTTGATTGAATCTTCTCACCTTCTGAAATTCAAAAATTCTTTGTATTGCCTCTAGTTTTACATTTATATTTTCTTTCAGTACTGGAGTTCAAACTCACATTCTTAATCTGACTTGTTGGTTTACATGGTTCATGAGCCCTTGAGCCACACCATCTACTTTGGAGATGAAGTCTAGCATACTTTACTGCAGCAATTGGCATGGAAGCAACAACTGTCAGATCTCACCCTCCAAAGGAGCTAGGATTATAGGTGTCAGCCACTAGAACTCGAATTTAGCTATTTTAATTTCATCATAGAAGGATATATTTAGAAGATATAATTCCAAGCTATAAGTAATCTTACTATGGTACAATATGACTCTGTCTTCTGTCTTTGTTGCCTTCAACATTTAGATGCTGTGATAATTAATCTTGGTTATTAACTTTATTGGCTGAGACATGTCTAAGAGATTAATAAAACACATATCCAGATGTTACTTCAAGGGTGTTTCAGAGACAATTATATCTTGAGTGCTGTCAATTAATTAATGATTTAATCCATTCTTGGATGTATTCCAAACTTGAAGTCTATTGGAAGGTTTTGAACTGTGGAAAAGAAGGTGGAGTCTACCTGGAGAAAATGAGTTACTGAGTTATGGCTTTCCTGGCCTGGTTCTCTCTGGTTCCTGGCTACTATAAGAAGCTCTGTTCCACCCTTTTCACCATGAAGCTTTGTCTCAATACAAGATAAGCCTTAAATGTATTAAAAATGTGCACATAAAGAATGGACATAAAAAGGACAGTGAAAATAATTTTTACATTATAATATAAAATATCTACTGAATACAAAATATAGTAAGTAATATACGAAATAGAAAAGTACAAGACATCTAGAAAACAAATAACAAAGTTACAGAGTAGCTCCCTTTCAGTAATAAATTTACTGGTGAATACATTAAAATCTCTCCAACAGCAGAGATTACTAGGTATATTTTAAAAGCTAGATGAATCAAATGAATGCAAGTTCACAAAAGATATACTTTAGATTGAAATAGTTATATACACATTAGGAAAAATCTGTGCTAAGGCTGAGGAGGTTTTGTTTTTTGGTTTTGGCTTACCATATTGGCCAGTAGTATAAAAGTGTAGTACATACAATTATGCAAGTAGAGACTGCTTGACTACCACAATGTGGTTATGTATGTCTATGCTACTGACATGTTAACTTTATATATATTTTTGATAATTGGTGTGTTTTTATTATTTAAATATTGCTGTAAAACAAGAATCTATGTATGACATGCTAGCAAAAGCTTCACACATCTTGTATTCACTTTATCTCTTGATTGCATCAAGAGACCATGCTGAGTGATTGGCAGGTACCATCTAGACTTTTTAAAATATTCTATTATGTTTCCACAATGATAAAATTGCCTAGTAACACATTTTCTACAATGCAACCATAAAATAAAGCAATATATGACTGTCTACTTCCAATATTAGACTGAAAATAAGACCTCAAAAATATGGGTTTACAATTGAAGGAATCAGAAAATGAAAAACAAATTAAATTCTAAACTTGTTGACGAAAGGAAATAGTAAAGATTAAAACAAGGATGAATACAATAGTGAATAGAAAAACAATGGAAAAATAATTAAAGCCAAATGTTTCCATAGAAAATAATCCCCAATATATTTAAATAAGCTTTGTTAGAAAAACCAAGCATAAATGTGCAAATAGTAATGATAATATTATTATTATCATCTTCATCTATACTCGTTTGAACTCAGGACCTTATGACTGCATCCAGACCTTCTTGAGGCACTTGAGCCACATTCCCAGCCCAAATTATTAAATCAGAAAAGAAAATGGGGACATTACTATTAATTATACAGAAATAATAATGAGTTTAATGCAAAACTATGAAGAATTAAACAAAAATAAACCATAATCTGGATGAAAGACACATTCCTGCCCACACACAATCATAAAGATTTAGAAGAAATAGAAGAACTGATTAGTTTACAATACTAGTGAGAGTAAGGGGACTGAATCAGTATGAGAAAATTTCTTTACACAGGAAAGCCCTGGGCCCAATATATTTATTAATAAATTTTGCCAAAATATTAAAGCTGACCTAATCCCAATCCTAAATATCAGTCCTTTATATTCTTTTAAAAAACACTGGAGAAGAGAGATCCATTCTTAGTCTAGTATAAGATGCCAATATTACCTTCATAAAAAGCAAGAAAAAGACATTGCAAGTATACAACATTAGATATTCTTATCTGTTATAAATCTGAATGCAAATATCATAAATAAAATGAGAGCAAAATGAAATAATCAGGTCATTGAGAGAATTATGAACTGTATATGTTTTCTGTACATTTTGTTACATAGCTTTTATTATCTTGAGATGATTACTGTTTATTTAAATTTGTACAATGGTTTCTGTCAAATGATGAATTTTCATGTGCTTTTCTACATCCATTGCAATCTTTGTGTGTTTTCATTTATCCTCTTAATGTGCTATAGTTATATTTTTATCTATTCAAATGTCTTTTTTATTAAAGAAACAAATCATCCTTGGACATGGTCCATTGGATGATGAATAGATAAGTAAAAATGGTGTATAGTAACAGTGACAAATTACTCAGAATGAGACTAGAAGGAAGCCCTAAACCATAGTATAACATGGAAATATTTTGAGAACATCTTACTAAGTGAGATGAGTTAGTTCAAAAGGAATAAGTATGGATGATTCCACTTATATGAGATATTGAGTAGTCAAGTCATATGGGCAAAAAAATAAAGACTGCTAGCAACTTTAGATACATTATACAGCCAAGAACTGAGGTATAACTACTCAACAAAGTTTCAGTGTTACAAGATGAAGAAAGAACTAGAGATAGATTTTGGTGCTGCTTGAACAATACTGTATAAGTATTAAGAAAGGCTTCAATTGTACATTTGAAATGGATGTTACATATAATATTTTTAAAAAGTTAGTTAGAAATTAAATGCAAATATAATCTTTATTTCTTTGCCAAACAGCTTTACTTTTAAAAATTAATTCTGAAAATATATTTACTATTTCCAACTGTACATTTTTTTCTTATATTTTCTTACTTTGTTTCTAGTGTGTTTGAAATCTTTTATTGTTAGGAAAAATTTTTGGTCACTAGAGGTGTGGCTCAATGGTACAGCACCTGAAATCAAACTCTCGGACCATTAGAAATAAGAACTTTTCTTGACTCCTTTAAAGCTATTTTCTCTATTCTTTTTTTTCTGAAGGTTTAATTCAGTATATGTTGGAACTTTCAATTTTGTTAACTTCTCTCTCAAACTTATTCATCTCACTTTTTCTGATCTGCTATAATCTGGATAATTGCTGCAGATGTATCTTCTTGTATACCAAACCTCTTTCCCCAGAGTTTTATTGTGTCATAATTGGCATGCATAATGATATATATTTAAGCCTTCAACATTACATTTTGTGGTATGCAATGTGAAATGCCTACTAAAATCACACCAATTTCTCTATCTGTCACCTCACACAGTTGCCTTCTTTTTGTGGTAAAAATACTTAAAATTTAATCTTATAGCAAAAACCAACTGCCAATATGTGACGCTTATAAGTCTAACTACTCAGGAGGCTGAGATCCAAGGATGAGAGCTCAAAATCAGCCAAGAAAGAAAGGTCTGTTAGACTCAATTTCCAAATTAAAAACCGAAAATACAGGACTGTAGACATGGCTCAAGTAACTACTGTGAGCAACAAAACCAAGTGAGAGCTCAATGTCACATTTAAGACATAAACAAAAGCACACACAGAGACAAACACACATCCATATACACTGTCCATGATGCACTTGGCCTTTATTATTCTCAGATTCTGTTGCTCGAATCAACTCCACATTACAAATATTCAAGAAAAACACTTATGTGTACCGAACATGGATAAACTACTTCTTATCTGTTGCTTAAATATTACAATGTAACAGTTTATAGAGCATTTAAATTATTTTAGATATTAAAAGCAATCTAGAGATGACATAAAATGGACAGGAGGATGTGCATAGTAATACATTCAACTACAACATCGTATTTTATAAGTAATATGGATGTCTATAAGTAATATGGACATCTATGGACATGGCGTGTTCTGGGAAGAATCACTATGGGTACCAATGGACAATTATTCATTCTTTGTGCCAAACTAAAACCTAACTAAATCTGTACCTTTTGACCAATAGCTCCCCAAGGCTCCTTAACTATTTACTGTATCTTTTTTTGATTTATAGAATTTTTAAAAGAATTGAAATTATGATTTTTTTCATGAATCAATTTTGTTCTGTTTAAAATATTTCTAGTCAATAGTTTTAGATATGTGTATTTTGACATACTAACTTCATCTTTTGTGGATTAAGAAGTTGATATATTTCACTTTTAGTTTGTTTTTTAATAATTCTTTATACACAGTGTTTATAAACTTTATATGAGCTCAGATTTTTCATATCATCATATGTATATATATATATATATGTATATGTGTGTATGTGTGTTTCATATTGTCTTGTGTGTGTGTGTGTGTGTGTGTGTGTGTGTGTGTGTGCATGCTTGTGCTTGCCAATCTTGGGGTCTTAAGCTCAGGTCTCAGGTCTTCTCTCTTGCTTGGCATTTCACTCCCAGGTTGGTTTCATTTTGGGATCTCATTATTTAGTTTCTAATTTTGGTTCTTTGGAAATTTTTCTTTGGGCAGAATTAAAGTACTATATTTCATTTTTCCTTAGAAGGAGGTTTATTTTTCCTTGTGTTAGTTTTATCTTTGGTACATCAACTTCTCAAGATGACTTTAGAATAAATTTTAGTTTTGCAATGGTTAAAGTCATACAATAAGTATCTTTACATACTGTAAACAAGTATTCATGTTGAAGAATTTGTGGAAGGACATTTTATTGGTTATGACTTTTACATCTTTTCATTTTCTGTTAAGACCAGGAAAAGTGTCCTTTTCACTTCTGTTCATGGAGAAAACCTAATTCATTTCAGTCTTAGGTATGCTTCGCCCATAAGTTTCTTGCCAGCACACAAGAAACGATTTGTACCATCTTACTAAAAGAAAGATTATATGCTTCTCAAATACTAAACACTCCCATCTTAAATTTACCACTTCAAAAATAGTGATGTTCAGGCTGGGAAGGTGGCTGCGTGGTAGAGCTCTTACCTTGCATGCAAGAGGCCCTGGGTTTGATTCCTCGGCACCACGTAAGCAGAAAAAGCAGGAAGTGGTGCTGTGGCTCAAGTGGTAGAACACTAGCCTTGAGCTGAAGAGCTGAGGGACAGAGCTCAGGCCCAGAGTTCAGGCCCCACAACTGACACACACACACACACACACACACACACACACACACACACACACACAGAGTTATGTTCTTTAGAACAGTGTCCTTTTGCTTTGAGGAGATGAACAGCCACACATGCACAAAATTTTAATAAATTGGTAAGTATTTTCTAAACTGCAACTACACAAGCATGTTGTATGCGATTAAACGCTTGACTCTTTTGCAATAGTCATCTTCTACAGAATTATTAGTGCTATATACAGAACCCGTTCCTTACATCTGGGTCTTAAGACCCAATCAATCCAAGCATCTAATATTTTGTGAACGTTTATGCCATGGTGATTTTGGCAATGCTCATTTTTCCCACTTCCACTCCTTCCCTAAGCTAGTACTTAGAGGTTGTGCCTATTACCATAAACGAATGAGTTGGAACATCCCCAAGGGAATACATTTTTACTTCTTATTGAATAAAATGATACATCTAACTATAAATGCTTTGGGTGACATTTGATTGCAAAGACTTGAATAAAATATTTCTGAAATGAATAAATGCTTCTTTTATGCATGGGGTTTCCTAATGTCCATTATAATGTCTCTATAGAAATACAAAGTTCACCCGGTCTCTCTACCCTGCCCTCACTTCAGTGCAGAAAATAAAAATTGTCTTCAGATTATAGGATATTGGGATTTAAGTAAAATGTCTCATATAACACCATCAATGAAAGGAGTACAGTATTCTTACTGAAATAAAACTCAGACAATGAATGGTGACTATTAACTTTCACTGCATCAGTAAGATTATTTCAGTTGGGAAAAAGAGAGGATACTTGTAAAATTTCTTTTAAATTCTTGAAATTTTCAAGGAACTCTCAGCTTCACTGCCTGTTTAGCCCTTCAGAGAAAAATGGAGAGAGAGAGGGAAGGAAGAAAAGGAGAGTAAAGGACAGAAGGTAAAAAGAAGGAGAAAGAAAAAGACAGAGAGATCTTATAAGAATCATAGATGTTTGCTCCTTTGCACAGAACCATTGGTACACTGGTTTTGCCAGTGACAAATAGCAGTTGGCATTGACTCTTGTACCGCATATTGACTATCTGCATACTAAGTGATATTATGCTAAGAAACCTTATTCTCTACATTTCACACAGACACACACACACACACACACACACACACACACACACATAATGTATAAAAAGAGTACACCTGCATTGAGTAGAGGCATATTGCTTTTTGTTTGCTCCCTTTTCTTTTCTTTTTCTTAAGGCAATGAAGAAAGATGTAAATGGAAAAATAACTACTGCTTTTCATCCTCCATTACAAATGGTCTGTTTGAATGTCTAAATGCTTCATCTGCTGTGAACGCTACCATTTTACAAAGAAGAAAGTATAGGAAAACCTGGACAATTTCTGTTCAACATTTGCTTTTTTTTCTGCAGTACTTTTTCACCCAAGATGACTTATAAAAAAATGCAATGTTTTTCTACTTTCTAACTGCACAAAGTAAGATACTACTGTTTGGATGTATTGTTCATTCCTGTCACCCAGTCCTTTCTAGAAAAGGTTCTTGAACTTGTATAGCTTGTCTTATTACACCCTGCATTGATGTGTCACATTATTAATTTATGTGAATTTATTTAGAAGTGGAGAACTGACGATACCACCTCTTATACATGGTGCTTACACACAGCACTTTTCTTTATTCTAATGTATACATGACTTGGAATTTCTTATAATAATTGCTACTTCTAAAGAAGTTCAAATATTTTAATAAGTACTATGCATAACATTGTCAAATAAGAGGTCATATCATCCCTTCATTAAAACAGGCAAAAAATGAGGATTGAAATTATCAAATACCCAAAGAAAAGATTACACAATAGGCAATTTTTAAAAACAGAACACTCGAGTTTGCATCAGAAGCTTCATTTAAAGGCCACCAAATTATCATCTCATTGATTTTCAAATATCAGAATAAAAAACTAAATACCTAGGTATCTGACTATCTACATCATTTAGAGTGCATAATATCCTCAGATAATATAGTAAAAAACATTAAGTTGTAAAATCTATAACCTCTTAGATTTAAAATATGTGTGCCACTAAGTTGATAGAACAATATTCCCAGAAAACTACCAGTTTATTCTAGGGTAACTAGTTTCTATTTCTTGTCAATGTAAAAAGAGAAGATTGAGTTTTAACATCTGTCTGTGGTAGGAACTCAGAAGAATATGTCCTGCTTTTGTCCAGATAATGGATAAACAAAATAACACTGGGTACATTCAGGCTGCAGTAATGAAAACTTCATTGCCAAAAAGGTGTTAAGGGAGACAACTGGTCATATTTGTGTTCAAGGGCTGAAATAATTCAAATCTCATTGTTTAGATCAGGTTAATCACATTTATCTTCTCAGTTTTTACATTTACATTCCCCTCCTTTGACATTTTCAAAAGCACATACATTATTTTTTATCTAGCCACCTCACTGTGGAAGAGCAACCCAAAATTTCTTGTTCCTCTCTATCTCTAGCTTAGTCAACATTGTCCCAAATTGGATATTTGATGTAATATGGTTAGTTGCTATTATGATTTGAACTTTTAGTGAAATGTGTTTGTTTGTTTTTTAAATTTCAATGAAAATTATCCTTGAAAATGTTAAGAGAACAGAACTGGTTGTTGGTGCCTCATGACTATAATGCTAGCTCTTTAGGAGGTTTGGATCTGAGGATGAATGTTAGAAGCCTGGGAAGAAAAGACTGGGAAGAAAAGACCATGAGACTCTTAACTTCAATTACCCATCAAAAAGCCAGAAGTGGAGCTGTGGCTCAAATGGTAGAGTGCTAGTGTTGAGAAAATGTTCAGGGACAGTGCCAATACCCTGACTTCAAGCTCCAATACCTTAAAAAAATGTTGAGGAAAACAGAAAATGCCATTAATCTAACAAATGGATATTTCAGATAAGCTCTCAGTTATTTCTTGGAACTAAAGCTTTTTCTGTGTCTGAGTAAAAGTAGAAATGGGGAAGAGACATACACGTTTGTGCATGTGTATGTGCACACAAAAACTTTCCTCACTAGGGGGTATGCATGTGGGTTCCTAAGCAATATTTACTTATAGTTGTATGAAAAGAAAGTTATATTTTAATTAAACTAGTTTTTACTGCCTAATATTTACATCTTCTTTTTAAGTTTATTATTTCCTTTTTTGATCATTATTAACTTTTTTGTTTCTTTTTTATGTGGTTATTTTTTTAGGTATGAACACAGTTTAGTCTATTATTTTTGCCAGTATTTGGTTTTGAATTGGAGACTTTTCTGTGGCTATTATACTACACCCCTTAAGCAATAACTGCAGTCATTTTTGTTGCCTATATTTGTTGCCTTAAGCGTGTGCCAGAACTAGGGCTTGAACTCAGTTTTTGACCTATCAGTTCAAAAAGCTATCAGCTTTTTGCTTAAGACCATCACTCATCACTTGAGCCAGGCCTTAACTCTGACATTTTGTTGGGGAGATAAGTGTCTCAAGGATTCATCGACCTAAGCTAGCTTCAAACTGGAATCCTCATATCTCAGCATCCTGAGTAGCTAGGATGATAAGCATGAGCATATTCATATTGTCTGATGGGTTTTGAGAGAGTCTTAAATTTTGGTTGGGAAAACAGAAAAAGACAATTACATTCAAAGTTTGCTAAGTATATGACATATTTTACCCTTTCCTAAAGCATGGAAGTAGACAGTGCGTTTCTGTGGTCCTGAATCATTGTGTATAAGAGGAAGCACTTCAACTGGGCACTGTGGGCAAGATGAAATACTTTATCTTTCAAAGATTATAACTGGAATCAAAAGGGAAGATTTTCTTGAATTCAAGGAACCAAGTAAACTCAGTTGAACCATCCTGTGGCATAAATTGCTGCCAACTGTGCTTTTCAGCTTATGAATTTCAAATTTCTATCCCTCTTTAAGAAAATTTTATCCAATGATTAATTTGGCAGACTTTTTTTTAGTGAATTTCATGTGTTTAGGATAAATAATAAAAATATTGGGCTTAAAGTCTTAACAGCATGATAGGAGCCTTTATTTTAAAGTCTTATCTTCCATTTACTCTAAATATTTTATATTTTCTTTAAAAATTTGCTCTGAATATATATTAACTTATAAACATGCTTAATCCATCACTGATGCATATATGGTTCATGTGACTTTTTTATTTTATTTTTTGCTTTTTTGGTCAGTCATGGGGTTTGAACTCTGGGCCTGGGCAGTCCCTGAACTCTTCAGCTCAAGGACAGCACTCTACCACTTGAGACACAGTTCCACTTCCGGTTTTCTCATGGTTTATTGGAGGTAAGAGTCTCACAGACTTTCTTGCCTGGGTTGACTTTGAACCATAATCCTCAGTTCTCAGCCTCCTGAGTAGCTAGGATTATGGGCATAAACCAACAGCACCTGGCTTCATAACTTTCTATGCAATAAAATTTTGAGCAGAATTAGAGTCAGAGGACTTTCAATTCCATTCTCAATTTATTCTTCATGTTGTGGACAAAAAGGTTAACAAACAAAGAATAAAAACACAAAGAATATTACAAGTTAAATATGAATTTTATAAGAAGTCTCATTCCTTATTTTATAGAAATAAACCTCTGTGGTCTTGAACGTCTCAGAAATCCTCAATGAGTCCTTTTTCCTTGTGAACCCCAGTAGGATATTGGCTCTGTGAGCTGATCTGCATAAAGAGCTATAAAGGCTCCCTGAAGTTGCCTGGAAGAAAAAGCCCATTTAGTAACCATACCAGGTACTGGCTCAATGAGTGCAAGGTAGTCTTCCACACACAGTCACAGTGTGAAAGGATTTCCACACAGCTTCCTGGACTAACATGAAAGCAAATAATCACTTCATTTACTAGAATATGGCTTTCCAGATCAACATACTGGTTAACAGTACAGGCTTGTTATGAAAATGTGAATATTTCTTTGCCACTTTTCATATGTTTGGGTATTCAATGTTTGTCTTCACTAGTTTCGGTTTCTTCTTTAGACACATGGGAATAACACATCTACCTGAGAGAGATGATATGAGATTTATGAAGAAAATGCATAAAAAATACGTTGTGCAGTGGCTAACTCTTAAGTAAACCTATGGTCACTGTGAGCCCTTAATTTTGTCCCAGCATGATTTTCTGGGAGAAAATATGTTTGTGACATTTTTTAAAATGTAGAACACATTTAACTAGATATTTTTAGGCAGAGTCTTAAAACAAATGTGAGTTCTATTATAGGACAAAAAATATTGATCTTATGCAAAAAAAATCATTTCATGAACAATAACACTGACCAGAACTTATTTAGCTGCCAGCCAGACATAATCCAATGACCCACAGTTCAGTTCAGTCTTTAAATTGCAGTTGTAAATGATTTGACATTTATGAGTAACATAGATCAATTTAAAAAAGAAATTGTCCCGCTTATTAATTAGTTAAATTAAAAATTAAAACACTTGCTAAGGATGTATCTCATCTTTTTCTCCCTTAGTTTGAAATATTATCTCATAAATCTCAAATATATTTTAAAGGATTGAAAATATTGAGCCACAACTCTACTTTTAGCTTTTTTGGTGGTTAGAGATAAATTGTCTGCAGAGGCTAGCTTTGAACTGCTATCCTTAGATCTAACCCTTCTGAATAGCTAGAATTATAGGTATAACCATTGGTGTCTCACAGAACCCCAGTTTCTATGTAGGATAAAAATGGGTTGGAAAATTCTGCAAGTTTCAAATGAGAGCTGTATTTCCAAATTAGAGATAGATAATGAATAAATAAAACTGTGATTATTTTATTTTGACCAAAATTAGCCACAAATGTGTGTGAATATGTATTTTAAGGCATATTTTTCTGAAAGTAGAGGAATATGCACATCATGAGAATACTCTAGAATACACATAGAATATGATTCATATGTAACAAGAAATGAAAATCTTTTCTTTGGTACTAGATAGGATTTATTTTATATTACCTAAATTTTTTAAGTGACTATATTTATGCTCACCTTCCATATTATGTGTAACTATTTTTGGTCATGGTACAGATGACTCATGGTAAGAAAAGTAGTTTCCTCTATACTGGTGCTGACACTTAATTTGTAGCAAAGAATTATTACTTTTAATTTAAAATGAATAAGTAATCATAGTGATCATCAGCACAGAAATTATCCTTTTCCTGTTACAATAACATATGAGGCTATTAGTTGGACAACTTTATAAGACTGGATTTTCATTTCTGTTTGGGTTATGTGTCTATGCTTTCTTAAAGTTTTATGTATATTATAAATTATTAAATGCTTATCTATCTACCTTTCTGTCTGTCTGACATCTGTCTGCTACCTATTTTTCCTCTATCCTTTATCATTATCTATTATCTTAATTCTATTATCTATCTGCACAAATGTAGTAGTGAAATATGTATAGGTAGAAACAATTAAAATGTTATTACTAGATTTATGTTAACTAATATTTATATTGGTCTTTCTTTCTCTTTACTAATAATATCATTCAGGCCACTATATAATCAAAACTCCTAGAAGTTTTACTCATACTTGGGGATATGAGGACTAAAGAGACCTTCTTTAAAGAAGACTGCATCTTACTATAGTTGGTTAATGTGTAACTTGTCTTTGGTGACACAGTTTCAAGCTCATGTGTGACATGAGCATGAATTTTATATGAATAGAATGGCTGATTTCAGATATTTCTCATAATTGTGAGAAAATAATTTATGGAAGATGGCATAAACGATTACAATCTCAACTTATAGTGTGAATTTAACCCCAAATATCATATAGCAGAAGAGGAGCTGCCAATCTGGGCCCATTTTAGAGATGAACAAAGTCAATCTACAGATATATGAACTAGATATCTTGTTTTAACCTGCTGAGTTCATATTTGTAAGACATTATGAGTTTGTCAAGACCCAACTGATGCACTAGTACGTTATGAGAAACAAAATATTTAATTCAATTGGGTCTAAATTTCTTCTTCTCTGGAAATGAAAATGTTTTTTTCAATTTATTATAGAACTTAAATAATATAATGTTATTGTTTTTCTTCATGAAATCACAAAAACAAGGGTTCTTAGTATTTTTCAATTAAACATTTTCTGATAATTCTGCAAAATAAATTTGTGGCCTCAACTGTTATTTGATAAGAATATTATGGATAAGAACATCCATACAGACTAAGTTCCAAGAAGATGGCAGAGGACAAGCTGGAGGCTAAGGATGGCCAATCGACACATGAAGAAATGCTCAACCTCCCTAGCCATAAAAGAAATGCAAATCAAAACAACACTGAGATACCACCTCACCCCAGTTAGAATGGCTATAATCAAGAACTCTAATAACAACAGATGCTAGAGGGAATGTGGAAAGAAGGGAATTATATTGCATTGTTGCTGGGAGTGTAAACTTGTTCAACCACTTTGGAAAGTAGTATAGATGTTCCACAAAAGACTCCACATAGAGCTCCCCTATGACCCAGCAATTCCACTTTTGGGCATTTACCCAAATGATCACAAACAAGACAATACTAAAGCTACCAGCACAACTATGTTTATTGCAGCATTATTTACCATAGCTAAGATATGGAACCAACCCAGATGCCCCTCAGTAGATGAATGGATCAAGAAAATGTGGTATAGATACACAATGGAATTTTATGCCTCCATCAGAAAGAATGACATTGCCCCATTTGTTAGGAAATGGAAAGACTTGGAAAATATTATATTAAGTGAAGTTAGCCAGGCCCAAAGAAACATTGGTCCCATGGTTTCCCTTATTTGCAATAACTAGTATATGTCTGAGTCACGCAGAAAAGGTCAGATAAGTTGATGTTAGGTGCAATGAACCCCAAGATAAGTATTCAAATGCTTTTTTCTTTCATACGATTGTTTCTAACATATTTATAAGATGATTTCTTTGTTGCATTGTATGTCTCTTGCTTCCGCTGTATTTGATGTTGGTAAAATTTGTGGAAGGGAAGGGCATAAACAAGTCGTTTAAATAGGGATACAGGTAGACCCATTGCAACAAAGAGATGTACAAATCATTATGTGGAAAAGCAAACTTTACAACTTTTGGGGGAAGGAGAGGATGGGAAGGGATAGGAAGGGGAAACAAAGGATAAGGAATGTACTCATTATCTTGTCCATGTAATTGTAACTCCTCTGTATGGTATTTTCACAATTAAAAAAAAAACATCCATACAATCAACTCAAAGCCTTCTGAGAACAAGCAGAAAATGTTTCATTCCCACAGCAAACCAATCTAATATGAAATGGAGCAAATCTGTAAAATTTCTGCTGTAGTTATCCTTTCAGTAGATTAAACCAGAAACAAACTGAAAATTCCAAGAAAGAAACTGCAGCAATACTGACCATTTTCATGACTTTCTTTACATTTCTTTTCATTACTTTCTTTACAAATATGGTCTAACAATTATTTGCATAGAACTTATATTAGTGACTATAAGTATAGAACTGATTTTAAATGTATGGGAGATTATGTATTATATGCAGATATGACATCACTTTATAAAAGGAACAAACTTGAATATTCTTGCATTTTGGTACCCACTGGTCCTAGAACCAATCACCTTTAAATATTAAGGGATTATTATAATTATCATTAAGTTTTTAGTGGTACTGATGATTGAATTCAGAGCTTTGTGGTTTTTTAAGCAAAAATGAACCACTCCTTGGCTATGGGACATCCCTATGTTTCAGATTTTCTTTTAAAAAAGCAGAGTTTTCTATTTTTTCAAGGTTTCCTTCTTCCTTCCTTCCTTCCTTCCTTCCTTCCTTCCTTCCTTCCTTCCTTCCTTCCTTCCTTCCTTCCTCTCTCTCTCAGTTCTCTTTCTTTCTTTCTTTCTTTCTTTCTTTCTTTCTTTCTTTCTTTCTTTCTTTCTTTCTTTCTTTCTTTCTTTCTTTCTTTCTTTTTCTTTTTCTTTCCTTTCTTTATTTCCTGCTGTTTGTTTGTTTTGTTTAGCCTGTTCTTGTATTTGCCAGGGCCAGTCTTAGACTATAATTATCTTATATTGCTTCTGTAGCAGCTAGGATAATAATTTAGGGCCAACAAAACTCAGATGTAATTCTTGAATAAAGTAGTTTGAAAATGTCCTTTTTTACCACTGATAAATTTCATGCAATATGAAGACTCAACTAAGCATCACAATATATTTTCTACCCAAATGAGTCTGTATTCTAACTAGATATAAATTTTAAAATGACTTATTTGAATATTTCCTTTTCTCCCTAGAAGCTCAGAACACAATAAATGTTATCAATACATAAATTTTATTTCTTCACACTAATATTCACAATATTTTACAAAAATACTAGCCTTTTCCTCTTTTTTGAAAAAAAGGAAGTGTTGGAAACTCTATGAACCCCATTTAGCTCAGAGGAGTGAATTGATTTCATTCCTTTGAAAGAAAATGTATCAATAAAATTGATGAACCCGTGTTGCTCTTGTTTGCTACAAGCTATAAGCCTTTCATGTATTTGAATGCAGCTCAGCAAGTCAATCTATGTGTGATGGGCCATCATCTATCCTTTCTGATTGTTTAGCATGACACCTAAGTTTTAGATATTGACTTAGAATCAAGCTGGTTGCCAGAATGTCATTCCTTGCTTTTCATTGTTTCTCCCTCATTTCAGATGTTCAAACATTTATTGTGAAAGTAAACTCAGAAATCCCTCATTAATTTGTACATAAGTTTATCTTTAAAATTTTAACAATAGTTTTGTTTTAAAAAAGATTCTTTTCCCTGTACTCACCATCTGCTAGTTTGCTATAAGACTGCCTATCCCTTTCTATCAATACTGAGCTATGAAATCAAAAACCTCATGTTCTCTTGTCCTTCTTGCTTAAGGCCGGTACTCTGTGGCTTGAGCCAAACATCTAGACTGATTCTTTGCTGGATTTTCTTATTGGAGATGGAGATGCAGATGCAGTCTGGTGAGAAGTTTTTTGTCTGAGCTGATTTCAATTTGTGATCCTTGAGCTTTCATCTCAAGTAACTAGCATCATAGGAGCGAGCTATCAACATCTAGCTGCCATTAATGTTTGTTTATAGCCAAGAGCCAGTGGCTCATGCCTGTAATCCTAGCTACTCAGGAGGCTGAGTTCTGAGGATCGCGGTTCAAAGCCAGCTTGGGCAGGAAAGTCCGTGGGACTCTTATCTCCAATGAAAACCACTAGAAAACCAGAAGCAGCGCATTGGCTTAAGCGGTAGAGCGCTTGCCTTGAGCTGAAGAGCACAGGGACAGGGCCCAAGCCCAAAAGTCAAGCTCCACAACCAACCAAAAAAAAAATGTTTGTTTATCTACCAATCTTTAGCATGAAAATTCACTTTTCTAAAGCAGTCTGCACAGGAAAGTCAGGGGATAAGTCTGTTAATTCTCTGTCAAAATTCCTCAATGTATTCTTATAATTTACTTTAAATTCTCCTGAAATACATCGCTATTTCTCCACATATTTTCAAGTCTAAGATTCAGGACCAAATGTACACTAGAAAATTTCAATAGATAAAGTGAAATGTAATTGAAAAAGTATTGTGGAATAATTTAAACTAGACCCATGCTTCACCTTTTAAGTAGCAAAGGTTTTATTGTTTGTTGTTTTGTTTTTTAAGTAGAAAACTCTCATCATATAAATCCTGGTACTTAGAAAGTATTTTTTGTTTTATTTTAACATGTGTTTAGTTCTCAGTACACTTAAAATTGGGGCAAAAACTATGTGTTTGATCTGATTTCTGTTTTTGGCTATGTCATTGAACTGATGTAACACAAGTCCTTTTAACTTGAAGTAAAAATAGTTTCTTGATGGTCATACTTTCTGATTAGTGAAATGTTCTGCATTTTAGTGGAGACATAAAATTGTCTAACTGATCTATTAAAGTTGACCCTCATCTGTAATCTGTACATCTGTACAATAGAATTTACTTTAAGTTTTATAAATCTATGAGAATTAATAAATGATATGTCTCCTCAGGATTTTTTGTGATATCAAAAAGCCAATTTGTACAAAATGTCAATCCATGCCATATGTATATAGATAGCTATTTATATATAAATATAGATATTATACATATGTTCACATAATATATATCCATAGTAGGATTACTTAGATTTATCTGTGGAAGTGGCTTTACTCTAATAATATCAAAAAACAAACAAAAAACCCACAACAATGTTTATGCAAGCAATATCCCAGAGGAAGGAACCCCAGACTTCTTTCCTCTAGTGGGCAATATTGTTAGGGCTATCTGTAAAGATTCAGGGTCTTTTGCTTCAAATACTTGCAAAAACTCAGGTCAGATTCACACTGACATTCCACTACAGACGTCACAAGAATTGAGGCACCTCAAATATCTGAGGAAAGGAAACAACACAGTTCAGAGTCGTGATCCTCCAAAAAGTGAATTCTGTTCTTTAAAGTTATAGCTCATTCACATCTGAAAGCACACATTATGGTAGCACAAGTTCTTCAGCCTTGGACAGCGAACCACTGCTGAGAATAAAGTATGTCATGCAGACCTAGAGTTTGTGAAAGTCCCAGCTACCACAGAGCATGTACCAGTCAAAAGTATTTTATTATGGAGGCTCATTTTTTATAAATAGTTTCTCATAAGTAATATACTGTAGAATTTCCTTCGCAATTGCTTTATAAGAAAATAAATCACAAGTGTTATCTGAAAACTTTAACCTATATCATTAATGTCCCTCAACTGAACGGTCCATGGTTACCAGGTATTGACTTCATGCATTTTATAAAAAGCAAGTGGCAAGGGGGCGGGGGGAGCACAGAAATGGTGAGACAAAGGGTGAACAAATGCTGCAGTGGTACTCACTAGATACTATGTGGAACAAATGAACTATGTAATTTGTGGGTGGAGATAGGATGGAAAAAAGTGGGACAGAGCGAGGGAAGGAGTAACATAGTCCAAAAGGAAATGTATTCATTACCTGATTTATGTAACTATAATGCCTCTGGATATCACCTCTAAATAATAAAAAAAAGTTTAAAAAACATCAAGCATGAGGAAATAGTTTTATTTTTATTTTTATTGATTTAAATAAAATCCATCAATCCAACTAGCTGCTGGATAAAAATCACTTACATTAATATAAAATTGAGGATAATATTTTATTATTGAGATAATATTTTATGAAATATTAATATAAAAGTATTTTTGAGGAAAATTTAGCAGAGATATTTTGTTAATGTAAAATGTAAGAAATACTTATAGTAAAACAAAGAACATAATATAGCATTAATAATTTTTTTGGGGGGTCCAGTTGTGGGCCTGAACTCAGGGCCTGGGTGTTGTCCATCAGCTCTTCAGCTCAAGGCTAGCGCTCTACCACTTGAGCCACAGCGCCACTTCTGGCTTTTTTCTTTTTGCTCATGTGGTGCTGAGGAATCGAACCCAGGGTCTCATGCATGCAAGGCAAGCACTCTACCACTGAGCCAGCCCAGCATTAATAATTTTTTAATCTGACATGTATTCCTTTAAGAGTATATAATATACATCCTGAAAAATTTAGAATTAACTATGTGGTTTGCGTTTCCTATCTGTTATAAATTGAAGATGAACAGTCCTCTGTGTGCTCATGGTTAAAGATTTGTTCCCATCTGGTATTGCTATTCAGGAGTTTCTGGAAGGCTTAAGGTATTGAAGCCTACCTGGGGGATGTAGGTTACTGATGATATATCCTTGGGGTGTGTATATTACTTATTCATTCGCCCAGATCTCTCACGTTCATTGCTCCCTGTCCTCCGTGAAATGAGCAGCCTCTGCCTCATAATATCAGCAACCATGATAATCTGCCTTACCACAAGCCCAGGATCAGTGGAACCCCGGACTATAGACCTCATCACTTCTGAGAAAACATGCATCCTTCCTCTCTTAAATTATCAGATTAAGCCGGGCACTGGTGGCTCATGCCTGTAATCCTAGCTACTCAGGAGGCTGGGATCTGAGGATCAAAACCAACCCTGGAAGGAAAATCTGTGAGACTCTTATCTCCAATAAACCACCAAAAATCGGAAGTGGCACTGTAGCTCAAGTGGTAGAGGGCTAGCCTTGAGCTGAAGAGCGCAGGGATAGTGCCCAAGCCCAGAGTTCAAGCCCCACGACCGAAAGAAACAAAAACTAACAAACAAAAGAGCAAAAAAAAAGTTATCAGAATATTTTGTCAGAGAGTGATGAAAGGTCTAACAAAATTTCCATGAAATAAAGCAAAACATTAAATGTGGAGATTTTTCTGAGTGTCAGTGGTTCTTGACTATAATTCTTGCTACTTAGGAAGCTGAGATCTCAGGAACACAATTTAAAGCTAGCCTAGGCAGGAAAGTCTGAGAGGCTCTTAACCCTATTCGTCAGCCAAAAAATAATAATGATAATGAAAGGCTAAGGACAAGGTCCGGGTCCTGACTTCTAGTCCCAGAACTGCACACACATGAGCACACACACATACATACACACATACACACATAATGCTGAGTTTTAAAGTAAAATCAATTTACAACTTTTGAATTGGTAAGGAATCATTTTAAATAGGAATATATATTCCACATAAAATATATGAATGACAATCCTTTCTCTCTGCTTTTCCAGTGAGTTGTTTTCTTAATTACACAGAAACAACTCTATGGTCTATATACATTTATTTTGTATTATCTTTGGTTTCACTACAGAGAACATAGTTCCTTCTGTAATTACATGATCAAAAAGTCCATAAAATAAGTTCTATTGGCTCAGGAAAGTAAGACTTTACTAATTAGAAACATCTAAAACATATCCCAATGAATAAAAGTCATATGAGGTTACTTGTTTACAAAATAAAGGTAGAGGAATGCTTAAATATTCTCTTCATACTATCCATTATTCTTAAGGTACTTTTCAGTACACAAAATAGGACAGCGATAATGCAGAAATAACCAAAATGACAGAAATTCTCCCAATCTAAAAGCTATCACTTTTGCCAAGTACTAATGAAACATGCCTATAATCCTAATTACTAAAGTGGCAGAGGTCAGGCAGATCACAGTTCAAGGCCAACTTGGGCAAAAAGTTTAGTGATCCTCATCTCAACTGATAGTGTTGTGTAGTGGTATGCAGCTATCATCACAGCTGTGGTAGAAAGTATAAATAGGAAAGTCTTGATCCACTCTGGCACAGCTAAAACCTTACCTTAGAAACAAACAGAAAAAGATATGGTTCAAATGGTAGAGGCCATGCCTAGTAAGTAAGACATACTAAGTTAAAATCCCAGTGTTAGCAAACATTAATTATTGCTTTAAGTTTATGATTGTAATTAAAGGAGACATTTAGCTTTCCAATCATAATTCTTAAAAAGTATGTAACAAATTGACTAAAATCTAACTTTTCTTCCTGGTTATAGTGTAGTATCACTGTTAAAAGGAAGATCATAACAGTGTGAATTGTTCTCTAATCAAATATGACTCCGCTTTGAGTGTTGTAAAGAAATGCTGTGTTTTGTTCCATTTTTAATTCACATGTATGGATGAACATATGTCAGAAAGAGTATATATATATATATATATATATATATATATACATATATGCATCATGATGATTTGCAAAATGAAAGTATATGAAAAAATCTGTGTATTTTTGAAAGTTTCAAGAACTCAGAGTGTAATGTACAATTGCAAAAAGGGCAGAATAAGTTCAAGGCACTAAAAGCTGCTTTTAAAACTCTCAAAATAGATAAAGAGAGAAAAAGAAATTTACACGAGACTCTCATTCAGTGAATACCATGCAACCACACCAATATTTCCTAAACTATAATGGCAGGTGACAAGGAAATCGCCTAGTGAAATAGATTCAAAGACGCAATGTTATCTTGTTCTTTTAAACATTAATGCTCACAGAAGTTTCATTTACTTTTTTAAACCATGCATATTTATTACTTATTATTTTTACCTTATATATCTATATACGAATTCACCAAGTTTTGCTTTAAGTGACCAAGTAATAAATACTTCAAGCTTGAAGTTCATACTTCCTCTGTTGATATTATTCAGATATACTGATAAGTAATAGAAGCCAATGGTAATGACTGTATTCTAATATATTTTTATAATAGAGATGTTGGGGGACTTACTTTCTTCTTGGGTTATATTCATTACTACATGTAATATTTCATTCACATAACGCTTTGAACGACTAATCCGATTTAAGCTTGCTTAGCATGTATTTACTTAAACATTTATTCTGTTAAGGCATTGAATGTAGTGAATGTATTTCATTATCTTTTTTGTATGAATAGCTCCAGTTTCTTGACAACTTGTCTCTCAACCGGTATTATTTGGGGGAGGAGGTGTGTGCGCTTGCGTGTGTGCATGTGTGTGTGTGTGTGTGTGTGTGTGTGTGTGTGTGTGTGTGTGTGTGTGTGTGTGTGTGTGTGTTTGTTGGTCTTGAGGCTTGAACTCAGGGCCTGGGTGCTGTCCCTTAGCTTTGCTCAAGGCTAATGCTCTAACACTTGAGCCACAGTTCCACATTCAACTTTTTGGAGGTTAAGGGACAAAGGAGGAGGTAACAATACTCAATAGGAAATGTACTCATTATCCTATTCATGTAACTGTAACCTCTCTGTACAGTATTTTTACAATAAAAATATATAGAGAAGAAGAAGAAAAAAAAAGAGTCTCATGGAATTTCCTACCTGGCTTTGAATTTCAGTTCTTAGATATCAGCCTCCTAGGTTGCTAAGATTACAGGCATATGAACATTATCACATTTAAATGACTGTTAGAAAGCAATGAGGACATCATAACCAGTCATGCTTATTGTAAGACTTTTGTGAAACTCTCCAGAGTTGATTTTGTTTCTACTAGGCTTAATAATACTAAGTTGCCTATCTAGAGCCATAAGACAGCTTATATAAGTATGAACAAAATACAAAATCAAGGGATTGAGAGAGACTCAATTCTGATGGCACTATTTAAGCTCTTAGATTTACCTGTGTATAAAACAGGAACATATCAATTATGAGCCAATACATTCCCTTTGGGCTTAAGCAAAAGTTAATTTTCTATTTTTGCTCTCAAAAGCCCTACAAAAATTCATGGAGAAAATACTGTAAGCTTTTAAAGTTGTATCTCTGAGATTATAAACTACAAAATGAGCATTGGCTTCTTTACCTATAGAAAAATTTTAGAAGCCAGAAACTGTGAAATAATTGTCTGTCTTTTTATCTGGAGGTTCTATCCAGGCAGCACTAAGTATATGAACAGGAAGAAAAGTATATAAACTGTTCACATCTCATCATATACAATGCTCTAATTTTATCTCCCTTATTGGAAAAGTTAGAAGACATGATCTGAATACCCAAAAGAAGGAAGAAATGCTATATTACATTTAAGAATAGTTAATTGATACTTCAAGTAATATTTCCCTTTTATTTTAATTTTATCATAATGCTTTTATGTTCACATCATTAATTATAATAATTAATCACAAGTGACTTTTATTAATCTTATTTATACATACAAATTCATATATGTATATGTCTTATTCCTATAATCTCAAACACAGCATATTAGTTTCAAAAGATAGGTGGATTCATCTTAATTAAGGAGACAAATGCTAGTCATATTAAATATAAACTCTAATAGAAGTAATTCTTCAGTTTCATTTCACATGTTATGCTCATCTGTCCTAATAACCTTCATATTCCTTTTCCATCCCAATGCTGAGCTACAGTTTTCTGAAAGTCAGAGGTCATTTGCCAAAGTCATCATGGTTTCTTCTATTTTGAAATGAGTCTGTATTTTTATAAGATGTATTCAGATATTTTTGTTCATGTTTCTAAAAAAAAAAGAAATAAGGACTATTATTTCAAATAAATGATACACTCTCCTTATGTCCTGTTACTCTTCTATCTTCCCATGAATGTTCTCCAGAGATGGAACAGAGATAAAGTAGGTTCAAAGTCAAATACCCAAAGCAGTCACAGTACGGAGAAAAGTCATCAGTGGGAAGAAAAGTGGCTGGAGAGATGTAATGTTACTGGGGAGAAAACTGTGGGTATCTAAATAATATCTCATAGAATTATATCACCATGAGATTGAAAACTGGAACACTTAACCATTAAACCCTTGCAATCATCTCATGATGGCCATACCACAGGGTGCTGATTGCCCATCATTAATTATATCTGTTCCAGAACAAGATTTTAAGTATAGAAATAAAGTGAGCCTGGATATAACCTAAGTATCCCAAATGCAGTGCTCAAGGGAGACAAGTAAGCACTAAGAATGTGTATGCTGCAATATCTATAACAAGAAGACTTATTATTCTAGTCTTTCTTATTAAAAGTATTTTCATGATTCTCTTTTTGCTTTTACCAAAACAAATGTCTCACTTAACATTTCTTTTTTAATGTATTTATTTTTATGTGTGTTCCTCTTCATTAAAACAAAACAAAATTATTTTAAACAACCAAAAATTTATCCAAATATAAAATTATCTTAACTTTGTGATGATTGTCTGTTTGGATTAAAAGTAAAAATGTTAAATATATTAATGACTTTCCACTGTCTTCATTTTTTTCTTTCTCCCTCCCCCTGCTCATGGTATCCAGGAAATTCACCAAAACCATAAAAATATTTGGCACCTATTAAATAACAAGAACTACAATGTTTTAGAGTATTCAAACTTCCACTTCAACTCTTTATTAGTAATCTATATTTGCAGTGTTTGCTTAGCAATCCCACACTTGAAATATTCTTCATGTTTCATTAAATAGAAATATTATTCCATTTTCCATTACCTATTAGATTATGGAAATAAAAACATGCCTTTCAACTGTTACTTTAGCACATAGATGTTTTCTAAATAGAGAATGTCATTGTACAAGATTATAGTTTTAATTTTGGATAATTACAACTGAACATGTCAACTGACTTATAACCCCCGTTTATCTCCTCTGGATTAGGTAATAGAGTAGCCTTTTAAAGAGCTGATTAATGTTTCTTTTTATTTCAATCCTTAATCTTGAAATGTGTCTTACTACTATTATTTGTAAAGAATAATATCTTGTTTTAGGAAGTACGGTTCTCCAGGCACAGGGTACTACTTATTTCTGCAGCTTTGTATTGTACAAAACTCAGTCCAAAGAAGTCTAATTAGTGACAGCCTGTCCACCTGTGTTCTCTGGCCCTGTACAACATGCCCCAGCTTGCTTTGCCTTCTTATAGCTACAAGTGGGGGATGATTGTAATTATTTGATCCACTAAGTGTCAGTCAGCTAGCCTTCTAACTCAAAAGCTAACTAAAAGCAGTGATACATTTAACCATCTACTGATTCCAAAAGTGTACAATTTATTATTGAAGAAAGAAATGTTTTGTGACATACAATTGATACATTTTTGTGACAAATATAATTATTGTGAAAAACATGAGTAAATTATTACAAAAATTACATTCCCAAATGGGATATTTCTACTCATATTTCTAGGTATGCACAAGAAATAAACTAGTACTCTACACTGTATTGATACATGACCCCTGTTCTGCTTGTATGCACTGTTCCATGTGAATAAATAAAGATTGTATATTTTTAGTGAACTAATATCATTTCCTAGCATTTATCTACCATATTTAACATAAAAATGTTGATTTTATATTACATGGAATACATTTTATATATACATAAAACAAATACTTTTGATTAACTTATATTAAATAATTTAAGATGGTCCAAGTACTGTTCAAAATTTAGCAATATTAATTTATTTAATTTATGTAACATCTTTATGAAGTACATGTTGCTATTTCTTTCTTTCTACAAAGAAGGAAACTGAGGCACAGAAAGGCTAAGTAGCTAGATGCCACATAGTAAATAAAAGATCCCACAATAAAAAAAAGATCCCATTTTCTAAACCAGGACATCTTACTCCAAAATTTGGATATGTACATACCACCATAATTAAATTTGGTATGTTTCTCTGACAAAATACATGACTCACAATTATTTACTTGTCAAAGTTATGTCTAATATTAGTTACTATATTAAAGACCTTAAAACTTATGTCTACTGTCAATTCTCCTAAAAGATGAGACCAAATTTATACTCACTCCAGAAACCTGTGCCCACAATAACATTGGATATTATCAAACTACTTTTTGCTTTAGCAACAAAAGCCAAAGGCTACATCATATAATTTTAATTTCTACTTATTTATTACTGACAAGTTTGAGTGTTCTTTGATTACTATAGATGGATACCCTATTGAGGTAAGTGAATAGCTAGAATGGTTTTGCCACTTAGGACAAGTATATACATATAACTACATTTAATGTTCTAATATTGGAGAACATTTAAGTAAATGGGAAAATCTTCCATGCTCATGGATTGGAATGATTAGCCTTATGAAAATGGAGATACTGCCCAAAGCCATCTACAAATTCAATGCAATACCCATGAATATCCCAACAATATTCATCAATGATATAGAGGAAGAAATCCAAAAATCTATTGGAATAACAGAAGACCACAAATAGAAAAAACAGTCCTTAGAAGGAAAAACAGTACTGGAGGAAGATCAACACCAAATTTCAAACTGTATTACAAAGCCACAGTAATAAAAATGACTTGGTATTGGCACTGGAACAGGCCTCAAGACCAATGGAATAGAATCAAAGACCCAGAAATAAACCCATAGACCTGTAGACACCTAGTCTTTGATAAGGAAGCCAAAAAAACAGGATGGAAGAAAGACAGCATCTTCAACAAATGGTGCTGGTAGAACTGGCTATACATGTTAAAAAAAAAAACTGACCCTAGATCCTTATATATCACCCTGCACCAGAATCATTCCAAATGGACCTCAATGTAAGGCAGATACCATGAAAACATTACCAGAAGGAATAGGGAAAACATTAGGGCACATAGGCATGGGTTTAAACTTCCCAAGTAAAGATACAGACTCACAACAAATCAAAGTTGACTGCATAAATGGGATTGCATCAAAATTAATGGCGAAGGACGTAGCTAGCAAGTTAAATAAAAAGTTTGCAAAATGGGAGATGATTTTTACTAGCTTTGCCTCAAACAAGGGCTTCATATCTGAAATATTCTCTGAACTCAAAAATTAACCTCCCCCAAAAAATAAATCCTCAAAGAAAATGCAATCCAATTAATAATTAAGCTAAAATATTAGAGACTTCTCACAAGAAGAACAATGGCCAATAGATGCAATAAAATATGTTCAATATCTTTGGTCATAAAAGAAATGCAAATCAACATTGAGATTCCACTTCATCTCAGTTAGAATGTCATTATCAAGAAAACTAACAATAACACATGCTGGTGGGAATGTGGTCAATAGGAATGTTACTGCATTGTTGGTTGGAATGTAAACTTGTTTAATCAATCTGGAATATAGTATGGAGGTTCTTCAAAAGACTAAACATAGAGCTTCCCTATGATTCAGCAATTATACTCTTGGGCATATATCCAGTAGACCACAAACGAGACCACATGAAAGCTACCATCACAACCATTTTCATTGCAGCATTCTTTATCATAGCCAAGATATGGAATCAGCCCAGATGCCCCTCAGTGGTTGCAAGGATCAAGAAAATGTGGTGTGTGTGTGTGTGTGTGTGTGTGTGTGTGTGTGTGTGTGTGTGTGTGTGTGTGTGTGTGTGTGTGTGTGTGTGTGTGTATTCAATGGAATTCTATATTCTCATCAGAAAAAAATTAGTATTAGAATGCCTAGCTACAGCAATAAGACAAGATGCAGACATAAAGGGGATCCAAATAGGGAAAGAAGAAATAAAACTCTCCCTCTTTGCAGATGACATGATCTTGTATTTAAAGAATCCCATAGACTCCACTCACAAATTACTCAAGCTGATTCAAAACTTTGGCAAAGTAGCAGGTTATAAAATTAACCCCCAAAAATCAATGGCTTTTCTATATGCCAACAATGAGAAAAGTGTGGCTGAAATTAGGAAAGCAACTCCATTTGTAATAGCCCCACAAAAAATAAAATACCTAGGAATTAACTTAACCAAAGAAGTGAAGGACCTCTATGATGAAAACTTTAAAATCTTGAAAAAGGAAATCAACACAGAACTTAAAAAATGGCAAAACCTCCCATGCTCCTGGATTGGCAAGATTAACATCGTGAAAATGGCAATACTTCCCAAGGCTATCTACAAATTCAATGCGATACCTATCAAAATTCCACCCTCATTCTTCAAGGAAATAGAAGAGGCAATCCAAAAATTCATATGGAACAATAAAAGACCCCGAATAGCAAAAACGCTCCTCAACGGAAAGAACACTGCTGGAGGAATATCAATACCAAATTTCAAACTCTACTATAAAGCCATAGTAATCAAAACAGCTTGGTATTGGCATAAGAACAGACCTCAGGACCAATGGAATAGAATTGAAAACCCAGAAATGAACCTACAGACCTATAGCCATCTAATCTTCGATAAAGAAGCTAAAACAATAGAATGGAAGAAAGACAGCCTCTTCAGTAAATGGTGCTGGCAAAATTGGTTAACTACATGTAGAAAACTAAAGCTAGATCCTTATATATCACCCTGCACCAGAATCAACTCCAAATGGATCAAAGACCTTGAACTCAAAGCAGACACTCTGAAAACATTACAGGATGGAATAGGAGAAACCTTAGGTCTCCTTGGCTCAGGCCGAAATTTTCTGAATAGAGACCCGGAAGCACAACAAATCAAAGAAAGGTTGGACAAATGGGATTGCATACGGTTGCAGAGCTTCTGCAGGGCAAATGACATAGCTAGCAAGATCAATAGAAAGCCCACCGATTGGGAGAAGATCTTTACTAGCCATACAACGGACAAGGGTCTCATATCTAAAATATACTTGGAACTCAAAAAATTAAACCACCCAACAACAAAGCCTCAAAGAAACAACTGCCCAATAAATAAGTGGGCGAAAGACTTAAAGAGAAGCTTCTCTGAAGAAGAAAGAAGGATGGCCAATAGACACATGAAGAAATGTTCAACATCCCTAGCCATAAAAGAAATGCAAATCAAAACAACATTGTGATATCACCTCACTCCAGTTAGAACAGCAAAAATCAAGAACTCTAATAACAACAGATGCTGGAGGGGATGTGGACAGAAAGAAACCTTACTTCATTGTTGGTGGGAATGTAAACTTGTTCAACCACTTTGGAAAGCAGTATGGAGGTTCCTCAAAAGACTTCACATAGATCTCCCCTATGATCCAGCAATCCCACTTTTGGGCATTTACCCAAATATTTACAAACAAGACCACACTAAAGCTACCAGCACAACTATGTTTATTGCAGCATTATTTACCATAGCTAAGATATGGAACCAACCCAGATGCCCCTCAGTAGATGAATGGATCAAGAAAATGTGGTATATATACACAATGGAATTCTATGCCTCCATCAGAAAGAATGACATTTCCCCATTTGTTAGGAAATGGAAAGGCTTGGAAAAAATTATATTAAGTGAAGTAATCCAGGCCCAAAGAAGCATAGGTCCCATGGTTTCCCTTATTTGCAATATCTAGTATAGGTATGAGTCAAGCGGAAAAGGTCAGATAATGTGATGTTAGGAATATGAACCCTTAAATATGTATTTTAATGTTTTCGTTTCTTTCATGCATGTGTTTCTAATGCATTTATAAGATTATTTCTTTGTTGCTTTGTATGTCTCTCCCCCAGCTTTCACTATATTTGATGTCAGTATAACATGTGGAGGAGATGGGGACAAACAAGTCGTTTAAGGATTCAGGTGGACCTGTTGCAACAATGAGAAGTACAAAATGTCATGTCAAAACCAGCTTTACAATGTCGGTGTGGGGGGGTAGGGGGGTATAATTGGGTGGGGGGAGGGGGGAGGCTGGGAAGGGAGGTGAAGGGTAAACAAAGGAGGAGGCTGCAATGCTTGGTAAGAAATGTATGCATTATCCTGCCCATGTAATTGTAGCCCCTCTGTACAGTATGTTCTCAAATAAAATAAAATAAAATTTAAAAAAAATTATATTGTCCCATCTGTAAGGAAATGGAAAGATGTGGAAAAATTATATTAAGTAAAGTAAGCTAGACTCAAAGAAACATATGGTGTATGGTTTTTCTCATTTGTAGTTATTAGAATGTGCCTACAAATCTACAAGTAAACCCAATGGATAGTTAAAGACAAAAAAATTACACTTGGACATTATAAGTTAAACAAGACTAAGCATTCACTCATTGAGACCAAAAGTGGATTTTCTTAGGAGAACATCACCATCGCTCATTAACTATGTGCATATAAAATGATTCTTATAGAACTCCAAGAAACTAAAACCAGAGGCTTCTTTTATTTTAATTGTTATGTTCTTTTTTTTTCTTTTGTCTGTTTTTCCATTTACTATTTTTTTATTTCTGTACCTTTTGTTTTTTATGTAAGTTTTTCTGATTTGGGGAGTGTAAGGAGAAGCACAGAAATGGTGAAAGAAAAGGTCATCTTATCAGTGATACTCACTAGACACTATGCTGAAAATGAACTCTACAATTTCTAGGGGAGGTAGGTCTGGAAGGAAAACTCTAGGAGAAAATTAGAGAAGAAATATACTCTAGGATAATCTTAGCAGATGAGCGGGATAATTCAAATGGCTACATACATTTAACCAAGTTCGAAAAAACTTGCAAGCTGATGACAGTTAAATTATTATCATATGCAAAGGCATTTAAAAAATAAATCCACTTCAAATAATCAATTAGCTTTCATGGGTTGTTATTCTCCAAACCAGTGTGGGATACAGTCAAGATATATGTAATATAGTTATGCATTTTATATCATATAATTTTTACATCATAACAACTTGCATCTTCTTACAAGAAATTTCATCTCATTCCCACATCTTGGTTCATCATTGCCTCATATTTTTTAAACACCTAATTAAAAATCACCTATCAAATTCTGTTAAAATGAATATTATGCATATAAAGATCTCTAAGAAAAAAATGCATGCTTACAAATGAGAGCAGATGGTCCATTTATCTCTAGCAATCTTAAACATAACACTGTTTAAGTATTATGGAATTACACATTCACCTTCAAAGGTTCATTTTTAACTAAATTATAAAAGTGATGGGAAGTACATATTCACATTAAAACCAAGAGAAATGTGCTAATTCTAGGGTTATATTATACCTTAGTTTACTATCTCTACTTTGTCTTTTCAATAAATTGGTAAACACTTGTTGAAGTGCATTGTTCAGATGATATCACAATATAAATATTTAGAATGCCATAACCAATCACATAATATGATGTAAAGTTCCTCATTTCATAACTTTAAATACTAGAAGAAAATTGCAGTGTAAAAAAAAATGAAGATTTTTTTATGTGAGTCTATATCCTTCCATCAATCGATGGCTTAGTTTGCCTTACTGCTGGTGTAGTAAATTATGCATAGATGTAATATTTTAAAACGACCAAAATTTTTCTCACAATTCTGTAGCCCATACAAGTAACCATCACTGAACAAAAATCAAGATGGGCACAAGACTCTATTTTTTCCATTGTTTAAGGAAGAATCTATTTTTTGCCTTCCCCAGCTGCTAAAGACTTGTCTGGCTTTCTTGACCTCTTCTCTCTACTCCATCTGTAAAGTCCAATCTTTTACACAATGCTTACTGTGATTGCTTCCATCATAGCATCTCCTTCTTTATCCTCTATCTCCATCTGTCACTTATAAGCATTTGTGTACAGGGAGGGTGGGGATGGGTGGGGCTTGAATTCAGGATCTGAGTGCTGTCCCTGAGGTTCTTTTAGTCAAGGCCAGAACTCCAAGGCTTGAACCACAGCTCCACATTCAGCTTTTCAGCTTGTTTATTGGAGATAAAAGTCTCAAGGATTTTCAAGCCACAGCAGCTGGCTTTGAAGTGTGATCCTCTCAACTCAGCCCCCTAAATAGTTAGGACTGCAGGAAAAGCCATCAGAGCCCAGTTATTATAAGCATTTTTAATAGTATTATACCCAGCAGATAATCTAGAAATACCCCCATATCAAGATTATTAATTTTATATCCAATGTCCTGTTTGTATAGGATTGGGCTTTGGATGTTTTAGGGAAACCATTTTTGTTTCTGTTGCAATCAATAAATTTTTTTTATCTCTCCCTTAAAATCTTATACTGATATAACATATTATTTAATGTTCATTACTGTATTAATGATTCAGAATTTGATTTTTGTGACTTACTAGGAAATATGACAGAGTATCTTTTTTTAAAGAGCTGCTGAATTAGTGCTCATACCCTCAAGAAACAGATTCACACAGAAAATTTACATTAATTACATGAATCCTCCACAAAGCCAAAGAATATTCTGCACAAGCAATTATTACCTATAGTATACCATGGAACTTCATAAAGTTATTTATGGTTTAGAGGAAAGTTTCAGTGAACACACTGAACGTGAACACTGTGTTTTAGAAATATACATGGCCTCTAATGATTGATCCAACTTCTCCTGTCTTTTTGCCTCAAAGAGGTCATTTTCCTAACAATATATAAGCTTCAATGTCCAAATATGGGTAGTGTTCCAATACCATATAAACAATATTGACATTCCACTTCACCCCAGTTAGAATGGCTATAATCAAGAACTCTAATGACAACAAATGCTGGAGGGGATGTGGCCAAGTGGGAACCCTACTGCAGTGTTGGTGGGAATGTAAACTTGTTCAATCACTTTGGAAAGCAGTATGGAGGTTCCTCAAAAGACTCCACATAGAGCTCCCCTATGACCTAGCAATCCCACTTTTGGGCATTTATCCAAATGATCACAAACAAGACTACACTAAAGCTACCAGAACAACTATGTTTATCAAAGCATTATTTACCATAGCTAAGATATAGAGCCAATGCAGATGCCCCTCAGCAGATGAATGGATCAAGAAAATGTGATATATATGTATGATATATATATTATATATCACATTCTATGCCTCCATCAGAAAGAATGACATCACCCCATTTGTTAGGAAATGGAAAGACTTGGGAAAAAAATTATTAAGTGAAGTAAGTCAGGCCCAAAGAAACATAGGTCCCATGGCTTCCCTTGTTTGCAATAACTAGTATATGTCTGGGACAAACAGAACAGTTCAAAAGCTATGTACATATGACCAGATAAGATGATATTAAGCGGAATGAACCCCAAAATAGGGACACAAGTGTTGTTTTTCTTTCTTGCTATTGTTCCCAACATATTTATAATGTACCATGTAATTTTTTTTGTATGTTCCTCGGCCCTGTTTTCACTGTATTTGATGCTGGTGGCCTGCATCTTGTATATATACTTCTCTAATTTGTTGAAGGGAAGGGAAAAAACAAAATGTTTAAATAGGGATACAGGTTGACCCATTGTAACAATGAGATGTGCAAGACTCTATGTTGAAAAAAGAACTTTACAATTTAGGCAGGAAGGGTAGGGTAGTTTTGGAGGTGGGAGGGAAGGGATGTTAGGGGAAAAACAAAGGAGGAGGTAACAATGCTTGATAGGAAATGTACTCATTACCTTGCTCATGTAACTGTAACCCCTCTGAACAGTATTTTTACAATAAAAAAGTTCTAAAATGAAAAATAAATAACTACACTAGAAAATATATACCTGGAGGGCTGGGAAGGTAGCTCAGTGGTAGAGCACTTGCTTTGCATGCATGAGGCCCTAGGTTCGATTCCTCAGCACCACATAAGAAAAAGAAAAAAAAGCCACAAGTGGTGCTGTGGCTCAAGTGGTAGAGTGCTAACCTGGAGCTGAAGAGCTGAGGGACAGCGTCCAGGCCCAAAGTTCAGGCCCCACAATCAGACCCCCCCAAAATAAATAAATAAATACACACACACACACACACATGTATATATATATATATATATATATATATATATATATATATATATATATATATATATATATATATATATATATATATACCTGGAAATATGTAGACCAAAGACCAAAGTGCTGTTTTTCAGGTATACAGAAGTGACCCAGAAAGAGCCAGACATTTTCTTTTGTAATTATTTTCTGATACTGTGCTGTAAAATGTTGAATAACTTGAAAGGTGACTATTTTGGTCATTTTATATTATTTATGGTTACTGTATTGATTAAAATATCTCTCACCATCGATTATATATAATGACTTAGATAAATATGAAGCTTAGAAAATTATTTTGTGATAAAGTAAATATGACATGAAATACTTGATACTCATTTTCCTCCTATGGATACAAATGCAGGTTTTTAAAGGTGTAAAATATATTTTAAACAGTTGTGAAATAGTTTGAAAAAATAATGAGCTTTCTTGGAAAAATGTCAACATTTGCTTTAATTAAAAACTACAATTTAATGTTATTGCTGGATTTACCAAATACATAAAATTTGAGACATTTCTGGTTTTAATTTGAAAAGATTTAAAAATAAGAGGAGTTTTTTAACAAATTTAACCAGCTGATTGATTGCAACATTATGTGTACCTGTTTTCATAAGATCATTGTAATACATACAAGTGTTATATGCTCAACATAGGAAGAATTTCCTTCTAATATCTAATGTTTGCCCTAAATTTGTTAAGATAAATGTTTAATTAGATGAATCATTTTTGCACTACATTGATAATCACTAAATGCCAAATACAACTGTATTTCTAAAATATGCCATTGTGTTTATCAACTAACAAATTCATGTCCCACTGTGTATATATGGCTTATATATGGTGAGGTCCCAACATGAAATCCATTGAGAAAATGGAAATATGAAAACTAAAAATTTCACCTGATGGCAAGTTTATAATATCTTTACAGCAAAGATTGATTTCTTCACAGTTCAGAACTGGTTTGAAACTAAAGGAATGTATTAACATAGCTAAAGAAAGAATGTGTGGAGCAAAATAGTTTGGGTGGATGAGCAAGCAGAGATAAATAATTCATTCAGCACTTCAAACACATCTTGGCATCATATAAACAAACATGAACAAAAGAACAGGAAAAAGAACAGAGATTCTGAGATAGCTGAATATCAGCTGTTAAACATTTAATTCTCTCAATTAAATAACTATCTTCTGATTTTATGATCAGTAAGAATGAATGAATTCACTACAATTACTATGTCTGTTTTTAGGTAGTGATTAGAATTGCCATTATGGAACTCTGATATCCTGGTTTTCTGAGTTTTGTATCCCTGGGAGTTTATGTCTTGGAGTTATATAGTCTCATTGCAGTGACCAAAGCATATGTCTACTTAAAGGCTGAAATATAGCATTCATGCTTGAAGTGATAATAGGACTCATGACTTTTCATCAGATTAAAAATTTTAGGAAAAATTCTAAAAGTGGGACAAAATTAAATACAAGGAATAGAAAAGTTAGGAGGCAACAAGAATACTAATAGAAGAGAATTAAGAAATTAATGGGATTAAAGAATAGGATTTCTGAGTTTAACTGAGTAGTTCAGAGTATATGTCATTTCCAATAATTTGAACTTCACAGAAAAAAGAGCGAAAATTTAGAAACAACTATTTGTACAGCTATCCCTGAGTTTAATGAATTCAATCAGAACTCATCTAGCCTCTGTGTCAAAGACTGATAAACTGAAGGCTAAGGAATTTTAAGCCTGGAAATAAAGTTATGGCCTCCTTGCCCCCCAGTCCAACACAAATTGAGTTGATAAAATGAATGTCCTCTATTAATCATTTCCTAGATTAACTAAAGAGGGAATAAATGATGCTATCACTTGCGTAGGTTATAACCTCTGGAATCAAGGACCTTAGCAAACACTGAAAAGGAAAAGAAAATATCAAAGGAGAACTTGGTATCTAGACCAGGGAAGTCTTACCATAGAGTGCTATGGGGAAAACAAAGTTTTCAATGTTCACTCTAATTATATGCAACATATCCAAATCACTGCAGGAGGAAGTAAGTAAAAATTTATTGCTAATAATGGTCTCTCAAGCAAGAAAAATAGAATTCCTTTCCAATAAACCAAGCATATATTTAATTATCTTACAAAATAGCATAATTTATTTAGAATGTCTTACAATTTTAGCAAATTTCTTTGTTAAAATGTTCATGGCAGTGTATTTACATATTAAATGATTCTAATATGCTAAACATGTCAGCAATAAATAGCTAAGAAATATATTTACCTATCTATATAGCTTTCTTCTGTACTTTTCTGTCTACTCATAAAACTAGTAGTAACAGAAAAGATGGACAACTCAGTTTTCGTTTGATTTGTTTAATAGCAAATCTCATTGGTTCATGTGTAAACTAAGACTAAAGTAAAATCTTTGTGCCATTCTACTGGGATAAGTTCTACAAACACACACACACACACACACACACACACACACACACACACACACACACACACACACACACACACACACACACCCCTCCCAACCCACCTCTTACCTTACTTAACTTTAGGTTACATATTGAGTTTTGTACAATTTCACAAAGCAGTTAATGTGTGTAATACATCGTGATCTCTGTCACCACTTCCACATCTTCTCCCTACTCTTTTGCTCTATGCAACCCTTTCCCCTTAATTTCAAGACAGAAATGTCTTTTTAAATTTGAGACTAGGTGTGAAGTCACACAATTGCTGGAGTCCCAAGCACATACATTGTTTTAAAGCCAGATAGACATTTAAGGAAGGTAGATGTAGGCCTGTCTAATGGGCAAATAAACAGCCGTTTGCAGTGACATACAGACTGTCATTGCACAAACAACTCTAAGCAGAGCTATTTCCAAGCTCTCAGCTCCAGGACAAACACAGCTGCCAAGTTCTCTCCTCCCTCTTTTGTGTTCAGCAGGTGTGAATGCCTGGTGGATAGAAGAGAGGAAGCTAACTATCGATGAGAAAATTTATTACTAATGGAATTTGAGGGATTGTCAGGGCACTGGGTCAATGAACAGATCAAAAGTCTACCTTCAGCTCCTCCACCTGACAGAACTAAGAACACCATCATGGGCTTTAATATTATTGCATACAGGATTTTTTAAGTCAATTCTTAATAATAAAGTGACACTTTAAAACCTATTTTCTATTTTCCTACACACTTACAACTATTTTAATGCAATTTGATAAATTAAGATAAAATCTAAATCTTTCCTTGAATGATCATAATTAGGCAACTATAGATATATTAGGCCATTTATTTACTCAGCTCTTAGAGTTTGCCTTTACTAAAGCACTTACTGCCTTTTAAAAATGCATTACTTATAGCATAATCCACAACATCAATGCATCCATGTATCAAGTAGATAAGAATTTATTGCATATATTAATGGCTGTATCACAGGAACACTTTTTATAATCCAGGAAAAGATTTATATACTGAGTTGTTTTCTACTTATTTATACATGCATGCATAGACTCAGGAAATGGATATAAATTGAGTGCCTTCTACTAGTAACAAACTGCTTCTAGAACTATATGTACACTAAGGAAATAATAGATGACTTCTGCTTTCTTCAGGATTACAGTACACTGGTCACAGGGCATAAAATAAGTAAGCAAGTAAAGAGTGATCATATCAATGCAATTGACAAAAGGTACTATAAATTTTAAATAAAGAATAGGTTGAGAATAACGGCAGAGTATTTGTGTATGTGTGTGTGTGTGTGTGTGTGTGTGTGTGTGTGTTGTCTGGGTTCAGTATACATTATTTGGGTAAGATAATTACAGACAGATTTCCTGAGGCTGTGGAGTTTAAGCTGAAGAATGAGTTTGAGGGAAGAAAAATAACAGAAAAGAACCAGAGATAAATATTTTAAAAAATAGAAAATGCTTATATTAACAAATATAGAGAATGGGGTTGAGAAGATAATCATTTCCTTTAAAGACTCAGAAAAACAAATATAAAATTGAAAGCTGTAAGAATTCATGTTTATGTAGGGACGGCCCTTGTAGCAACAATTGCCATAATTTCATTTGTGGGAAATTAAGTTACATTCTTCCAAGATCCGTGTCAAGAGACTGTACATCACAAAACAGTAATCAAATGTACTAAATACAGAATTGGAAAGCATTAAGTAAAATTTCAGTAAAGTTCAATATAAAATAAAATTAAAGGAGGGAACATGGCCTACTTATGTAGAAAAATAATTTAAAGTTCAGATTAATGTGTGTTTCAGTGTTTTAGACAAACATATCCAGGAAAACTCTGTTGAGTTTTTGAATAACCTGAAGAATAAATAATGCTGCTTACTTGGATAGATTCCAAATGAAACAACCAAAATGATAAAATGAGTGGTTTACAAGGACAGAGTAATGAAAAAAATATGTACAACTTCAGCATGTCAGAAACTGAAGGAGAAACATTATGGTTTACAAATATTTGAAACATGTAAATTTAAGGGAAAAAAACTCTTGTGTGTACAAGGTTGCAGAGCTACATTCAAAAGGAACAATACATCCCACTGGAAACAATGCTAGTTGTTTTCCAGGAAAAATCACTTGGAGAAATTATCTAAAAATGGTTAGAAAACAAGGCCACCAATATAACAGAGTAGACTTTCCCAACAATTAGTAACTATGCTGAACTCCAAATACATAGAATCTCATCTGAACAGTATAAGGATAAAGTAGGTCAGGGTACAAGCAAAGAAATATTCGTATTCCCTATCTGTGCTTTATATTTAGAAAGAATCTTTCTGTAGATTTGGGTCTTTGCTTTGTAAGTATGCTATGGTGGAAAGATTCCTGGATTTGAATCTCTAAAATGTAGTTTTGAGTATTGATATCATGTTGTATGCTGTGTCTATAGCACATCTGTCATAATAACACCTTAGTTTGTTCTGAGGTTTAAAAGCTGCTTTATATAAACATGTAAAATATAGCTCTTAGTGTGATGTATCAATTATTATGAATTTAATGCACTCAAATGTGTAGGATTAAAATGATGACAAAGAATAATACCTGGGCTAGGCTATTATATCTTTCATCAGGTGCTAAAGAAATTGGTTCTACTGCATGTGATATTTACCCAGAAGCCCTGTGAACTAGTTTCTGTTTTCACGGAACCACTAGATATGAACATTTTTTCTCATCTTCTATAACAGCAGTTCTAAAGCATTATCTTTTTTTCCTCCTCCTCCTTCCCATTCCTCCCTCAACTCTCTTCTCCTTCTTCCCCCATCTCTGTTTAAAGTCATATGCTCCAACTCTCCACTAACTCTGTTTAACATACTTGCTCTTGATCATTGTACCACATATTCCTCATTGAAGATTTGTGTTCCTTGTTCTTGGTTATACTCTACAAGATTCCTTGAGGCAAAATTTGTTTTGTTTTGGTGAATTTATGAATCTCATAGATTTTTTTCCCTAGCATTTGGATACATGATATCTTAACTCTTCTTCCAATCCTTTTGTTTACTATACTCTCTCACTCATAATTCCTATGGTCTTATTCTCAAATTTATAAATGCCAAAAGTACAATTACTTAAATGCCTTATAATCTCAGACTATCCATTTCTAATCCATTTTTAATTCCCTTCCTCAAACTTTCAGCCCCATTGGGAATTTTAGCCTATAGAAATAGCATGGCACTCTAATTTTCTTTGTTCCAAGAATACAAAAAGAATTTTGGAATTTCTGTTTCCTTGGAACTCACTAAAGCAGGAGAGATGAAATCACTCTCGAGTTACTAAATTATGGGAAAAATCAATGAAGACATTTACAAATGATCGAGTAGCTGTTGAAATAGATAATCCCAGACAACAGGTTGTAAACTAGGGGACTACAGAAGATTGAAATGATAGCAGTGACTGGGAGTGGGTTCAGTGGTAATAAAGGAAAAATTAAAACCAAAAAATTCCAAAAAGAGATGGAATGTAGGAGCAATTCAAAGTGCTAGTAGTTGAATAATTTCGCATGATAAGAATTTCTAACAAATAACATTTCTGGAAGATACCTAACAAATAGAAATGAAAAACAATAACGGTGAGAACTTTCAAAACATTTAATACCAGAATGTGTAAAGACCCAGAAACTTTGGTGTTCAGTATTTTCAAGGGGACAAATGACAAAAGAGAAATAAGATTTAGGAGTTACTGCAGATTTAAGGGATGCCATGAAGGTGAATAATAGGCTACAAAGAGGAAAGGAAGAAAAGTTCACTGGTCTCAAGGGAAAAAATATGAACGTTTGACTAGAAAGCATTTTGTAAGATTTTGCCAAACTGACTAGCAACTCAACCTCCCTTAATGTAATGTAGTAAGGATGAACCAATGAAACAGCAATACTCACAAGAAATTATGGTGGAAATGAACTTTAAAACTTGAGGGAGAATGGAATTGTGAGGGAGGGAAGGTATGAGAGAACAAAGGACAGTAAAAATATTTGACTAGAAATACATTCATTCCTTTACTTATGTAACTTACAATAAAATACCATTAAAAATTAGTAAGTTGGGAATCAGAACATTGAAGTTCAAATTTATTCTCTTTCTGTCCTTCTGAATACCAGGTCATCTGACTTTCTGAATTTTCAGTTCTTATTAAATCAAGCAAAGAATATTTCTTGTCCTTTCTGCTAAGGATTATTTTTGCTATTTGGTTCTTTTATTGTTCCATGTGAATTTTTGGATTGCTTCTTTTATTTCATTGAAGAATGAGGTTGGGATATTGATAGGTATTGCATTGAATCTGAATACAGCCTTTGAGAGTATTCCCATTTTCACGATGTTAATACTCTCAATCTAGGAGCAGGGGACATTTTCCCACTTCCCTAGTTCTGCCTTTTTCAGGTTTTTAAAGTTCTCATCATAGAGGTCCCTCACCTTTTTAATTATGTTAACTCCTAGGTTTTTTTTTGTGGGGCTACTATAAAAGGAGTTGCTTTCTTAATTTCAATCACGTTCTTCTCACTATTGGCATACAGGAAAGCCATTGATTTTTGAGGGTTAATTTTATACCCTGCTACTTTGCCAAAGTTTCCGATCAGCTCAAGTAACTTGGGAGTGAACTCAAAAAATTGGAGGTGGATGGAGGATGGGAAGGGGAAACAAAGGAGGAGGCTACAATGCTTGATAAGAAATGTACTCATTATCTTGCCCATGTAATCGTAACCCCTCTGTAGAGTATTTTCACAATAAAAAAAATTAAATCCCTCAACAACAAATCCTCAAAGAACTCCCCAATTAATAAGTGGGCTAAAGACTTGAAGATAGACTTCTTTGAACAAAAAATAAGAATGGCCAATAGACACAGGAAGAAATGCTCAACTTCTCTAACCATAAAAGAAATACAAATCAAGATAACATTGAGATTCTACATCACCCCAGTTAAAATGGCTATAATTAAGAAATCTAGTAGCAACAGATGCTGGAGAGAAACCTACTGCACTGTTGATGAAAGTGTAAACTTGTTTAATCACTTTTGAAAGCAGTATGGAGGTTCCTCAAAAGAATCCACATAGTGCTCCCTTATAACCTAGCAATCCCACTTTTGGGCATTTACCCAAATGATCACAAACACTAAAGCTACCAGAACAACTATGTTTATCAAGCATTATTTACCATAGCTAAGATATGAAACCAATCCAGATGCCCTCAGTAGATGAATGGATCAAGAAAATGTGGCATATATATACAAATATATATATATATATATATATATATATATATATATGAAGGCATATTTACCATTTTATAATGGAATTCTATGCCTCCATCAAAATGACATTGCCTCATTTGTTAGGAAATGAAAAGACTTGGAAAAAATATATTAAGTGAAGTAAACCAAGCCTAAAGAAACATACATCCCATGATTTCCCTTATTTGCAATAACTAGTACATATCTAGGACAAGCAGAACAGGTCAAAAGCTATGTACCTATGACCAGATAAGTTGGTGTTAAGTGAAATAAACCCCAAGGTAGGGAAACAAGTGTTTTTTTCTCTCTTGGTATTGTTTTTAGTGTACTTATAATATACTATGTGATTTTTTTTTGTTTCTTTTGTATGTTCTTTCCCGCACAATGCAACCCCTGTTTTCACTGTATTTGGTTTTGCTGTCCTGCATCTTGTATATACATTTTTATAATTTGTGGAGGGGAAGGAATATAAAAAATGCTTAAGTTAGGGTACAAGTTGACCCATTGTAAGACTGAGATGTACAAGACACTATGTTGAAAATGAACTTTACAATTTTGGGTTGGGGAGAAAGAGTTTGGGAGGTGGGGAGGGAAGGGTAGAATAAAAACAAAGGTCAGATGAGTTGATGTTAGGTGAAATGAACCCCAAGATAAGTATTCAACTCAAAGGTCAGATGAGTTGATGTTAAGTGAAATGAACCCCATGATAAGTATTCAAATGTTTTTTCTTTCATGCAATGGTTTCTAACATATTTATAAAATGATTTCTTTGTTGCTTTATATTCCCTCCCCCATGGTATAACCTCTGCTTTCACTCTATTTATATTGGTATAAATTGTGGAGGGGAAGGGAAAAGACAAATCGCTTAAATAGGGATACATGTGGACCCATTGCAGCAATGAGATGTACAAGTCATTATGTCGAAAAACAATGCTTGATAAGAAATGTACTCATTATCTTGCCCATTAATTGTCACCCCTCTGTAGGGTATTTTCACAATAAAAAGAAAGGAGGAGGTAACAATGTTCAATAGGACATGTACTCATCACATTACTCATGTAATTGTAACACCTCTGTACAGTATTTTTCTAATAAAATATATATGAAAAAAAGAATATTTCTTGTCTCTTTATGTTCCCTGAAGTAAGTAGCAGTTGGGCATTTATGGAATTTTAACTATAGTGTTATTATCTTAGAGTATTAAAAATAATTTTGATATCCATTTAAAACTTAAATATTATATCAAACCACAGAGAATATCTTTAACAAGGATGCCCTTATAGTAGATGATGTAATATTCATCATTTTGTAAAACACTTAGATTAATCAAGGTTTGACTTTTTAAGATAAATAATATTTTAAATACATAATCATCCAACTAAAACAGAAAGCATACTTTTATATGGTTTTGGAACCATTTAATACTTTTATCTGGCAAATTAATTAATTAATTAATTTTCTTATTGTGGTACAGTGGACAAAACTCAAGGCCTGAAATACGCTAGTCAAGGGCTCTAACACTGAACTATTTCCTGAGCCCTGGTTCTTTTTGGGATTATATCTCTGAATTCATCTCAGGCTGGCCTTGAACTCTAAATCATTCTGCTTCTGTCTCCTAAATACTGGGATTGCAAGACTACATTGCCACAACTGGCCCTTTGCTAATATTTCTTGATAGCTTTACATAGAAATTAAATTTAATGAAGATGGAATGGGAAGCACAGTAAATGCTTTCATTAAACTAGCCAAAACCAAACCTTGATAGAACTCTAAAATCAGTATGTTCTGTATACTGTAACTGAATATTACACAGGAAATATGTTCTAACACATATTGGGTAGCAGTAGAACTAGGTAAGGGAGTGTTAAAATTCTAGAGAATCAAAATTAGTCATGGAATCATTTAAAATTAAATCAAATGGCAAGATTTTGCATTTCAGTTCACTTTCCAAGTGTTCCCCTTCTATTACTATCTTCAGTATTTTCACTGGTTATGCATTTTAAAAATGTGTTTATACCTTCTGATAGAACAAACACATATCCTTGTTTCTGAATGTGACAAGAGCTATCACACTTTAGTATCTTAAATATGCAAATTTTACAAAGAAATTTAAATTATTGTCCGGAGAATAAATATAATTTGCTTCTTACAAAATAATCACCTATGACCATATAAGATGATGCTAAGAGAAATGAGCCCCAAGATAGGGATACAAGAGGTTTTAACTTTGTTGCCGTTGTTTTATGTGTTTTTTTTTGTTTCTTTTGTATGTTCTTCCCTCATGGTATAACATCTGTTGTCACTGTATTTATTCTGGTGCCCTGCATCTTCCCCTACATTTTTCTGATTTGGGGAGGGGAAGGGAAATAACAAAATGCTGAAACAAGGATGCGAGTTTACCCATTGTGACAATCAAATGTATAAGACACTATGTTGAAAACAAACTTTACAACTTGGGGGTGGGGAGGATTTAGGGAGGTGAGCAGGAAAGGAGGGTAGACAAAAAAGAAGGGAGGGGTAACAATGCTCAAAAAGAAATGTACTCATTACCTTATTCATGCAACTGTAACCCCTCAGTGTCTTTACAATAAAAATACATGTATTTAAAAACTCTAAACAGCTGGAACATGTAAATTCATTTTTTATAGATAATAAATTTACTTCTCACAAAAATAATCACAATAAGACAGTGTTGTACACAAGGTGTATGTATTTTAGAAATAAAAGTTTTGAAGCAAACACGATAACTAGAATGTGTCATTCATTATGACACAAGGGCACTTTGAAGTTATAAGGGAAAGTTTCATTTGAATTCTAATTTGCAAGTAATTTATTTGCTAATATAATGTAATTTACTAACAGTTAACTTACTAGCTGATTAAACTTACTAGCTATTTGATCTTGGAAAGTTGCTTAACCTCTCTTTATTGCCCGTTTCCAGTTGACCGTATCAGTAGAATCTGTCTAGATGTGTTGTACTAATTAGAGATGGAAATTAGGAGACTGGAACACACAATACACACTCAATATGTGCTTATGTTCCATACTTGAATATACTGTCAGAATGAATGCTTCTTGTCTACTTGTCTAGCCAGAAATATGCTCAAAAGATGGCAGGGCTCAAGTAGAAAGAAGAAAAAACAAAACAAATGATGTCTCTATTGTTTGAAAATCAAAATTAAAGCAGATATAAGTCTCAGAACTTTGCATTTAACAGAAAATGCTTTTCTTTAACTGAAGATTCATAACCAAAATAGAAAACTCTATATATTCAAGACTATGTTTTAATACTATATTTTTACCAACACTCTGGTAGAAGAATTGAGAATTAATTTCAAAGTAGGTTACTTCTACCACACAGACTGTAAGAGACCGTTATGCAAGGCAGTAACCGAGTTTTAAAAGTTACTAAAACTGCTTTTGACCTATTTTTTACATATATAAAACCTATTGCTATTTAAAACGTTCAAGTAGCTCTTAAGAAACATCAATGTATGTGGTGAAGGAGATCACAACACTCAGTTCAAAATACGCTGAATGTCTGTTTTGGACTTTATGTGTGATTATTGTTTGGTTTGTCATTTATTTTGCCTAGCTCCATAGCAAACACAAAATGTGAAAGGGGAACCTGGACTATCAAGAATAAAAACATTGTGAATGATGTTGGCATTTGTTTGTGGACAGCACTAAAATACCATTTATTATACATAAGTTAAACTGTAAGTAAAAGATATGGTATGTGAATCAAAGGAGAGCTCAAGTAACACTTAGAAAAGAATATCTGGGCACTGGTGGCCCAGTTCCATAATGAAACTGTGGTTACACTCAGAAAACTGAGTCCTGAGAATTTCAGTTCAAACTCAGCCTGCCAAGGAAATTCCAGAGATTTTAGAGTCCAGAAACTCTCTCCAATTAACCAGCTAAAAAGCTAGGATAGAGATGTAGCTCAAGAGGTAGAGTACTAGTTTTCATAGAAGAAGCTGAGCAAAGGTGCAAGGCCCTGAAATGAAATCCCCTATCCTCTGAGACAGAGATGGAGAGGCAGGCAGGCAGGCAGGGAGGCAGGCAGACAGACACACAGAGAGAAAGACAGACACAGAGGCAGAGTCACATAGAGACAGAGACAGAAAGAGAGAGAAAGGGAAAGAAACAGAGACACACAGAGGCAGAAATACATACAGAAACAGAAAGGAGGGAAAGAGGGAGAAAAAGAAGGTGGAAGGAAGGGAGAATGGAAGGAAGGAAGAGAGAATGGAAGGAGGGAAGGGAGGAAGGAAGGAAGGGAGGAAGGAAGGGAGGGAGGAAGGAAGGGAGGGAGGAAGGAAGGAAGGGAGGAAGGAAGGAAGGAAGGAATCAGTGATAGGAGAAGGGTATTATGGATGTAAATGCAGACAACTCATATATACAAGTTGGAAATTGTTCTACACTACAAGGATGAATTTGCCTATTAAAACAATACTTGTATATTTACACTTAACTTTTCTAGATTTCTCTGCTTGAATGTCATGATCCCATATTGAAGCTGAGTTTCAGTAAAACCTAAATGGTCATCGTGATCTGAGTACAAGAAGGGACTTAAGGGATTACTGTACATTCCAAAAATAAACCACTCTGTCAAATTTGAGCATAAATGTTAATGACTACAGAGTAAACCAACTCCATTTAAAGATTACCTACACACAACCATTATCAGCCAATGATATTATAGTGTTTGCCTTCCTTCTCATGGAATATTGTATTAAATTAAAGATCATTTGTTTAATACAAATCACTTTCAGAAAAGGAAAGAAATAAGTCTAAATCAACCTTCTTTCTCCATAGCAACAATCATATTTTAAAATACCATAGTATATAAAATGCCTGCCACTATATTCTTATGTTTAAATCCTTTAGTCTACTTCAGTCACTATGAATCTTCTGTAAACAAGTTATGCATACTCACTATCACCAATAAAATAGCAGTATATGTAAACAACACTGTGGGGGTATAGATAAAGTTTTGTGTAGGATATTGTCATCAAATTAGATTTCATTTTAATTTCATTCATTGACTTAGAGTAAATATTGTTACTTTCATAATGCTTTTCATATTTGCAGATTTTAGTAACTATGATGAAAGGTCACATCAGTTTTACTCTGAATACTCTCCCCTAGATGCTCTCCTGCAAGAAACTGGAGATGGGGAAAGAAGAAAGAAAGAAAGAATGAATGAATTGAATGAATGAATGAATGAATGAATGAATGAGAGAAAGACCAAAAGGGAGAAAGAGAGAGTAATAAAGATAAAGAGAGAAAGGAAAGAAAGAAAAAAGGAAAGAAAGAAAGAAAGAAAGAGAAAGAAAGAAAGAAAAATTGATTTTAAGGATATTTTAACATAGAAAATATACAACTGAAAATAAGCCTTTGGAATTTTAGTGAATATATAACAAATTAAGAGAACTCTAGGCTAGAATACAATGGTAAATATGTAACAACAGATAATAAAACTAATATTGATAAAGATCAATTAAAAACAAAATGATTCCAAGTCAGTGATAGTTATTGGTACTTTTATGGGTATACACACACACACATAACATACACACAAACACGTAGTCACACATTCAGAGTGATTATAACTGCCTGAAATACATAATAGCAATTATTTATTATGTTGTTTATGTCTTTTGCCTATGTGATTTAAGCTAGTTAGAAACTTGAAAGTTCCAGGAAGCATCACCATAAAAATAATAAATATAAGCATTCCTCTCTTCCCATTGCAGTAGAAGATATAGTGCAACAATTATGTATTTGGACACCCACACACACACACATATATTTTTTTCTCAAGTTCCTCATAGCTCTATGTGGGCTACTCTGGAAGGCACTCAAGAGACCCCCGAAGCTGTACTCTTGTTTAATATTTGTGGTTGAAGGATTCAATTTCTAACTTAAAATTTTGCAGTACAGCGACTGGTCCTTACCACTCACTGCCCTTACCACTTCCTATTTTTCTCAGGAACATAGAAAACATTTAAAAACAGTATTTACATATAAAGTACAAAAATCATTTTAAGTAGATTTATCGATTAACCGTTTCCCTATTCTCCTCCTCCTCCTCCTCCTTCCTCTCTTCTTCTCCTCCTCCCCTCCCTCCTCCCCCTCCTCCTCCTCCCCCATCCTCCTCCTCCCTCCCTCCTCCTCCTCCTCCTCTTCTTCTTCTTCTTCTTCTTCTTCTTCTTCTTCTTCTTCTTCTTCTTCTTCTTCTTCTTCTTCTTCTTCTTCTTCTTCTTCTTCTTCTTCTTCTTCTTCTTCTTCTTCTTCTTCTCCTTCTCCTCCTCCTCCTCCTCCTCCTCCTCCTCCTCCTCCTCCTCCTCCTCCTCCTCCTCCTCCTCCTCTTCTTCTTCCTCTTCTTCTTCTTCTTCTTCTTCTTCTTCTTCTTCTTCTTCTTCTTCTTCTTCTTCTTCTTCTTCTTCTTCTTCTTCTTCTTCTTCTTCTTCTTCTTCTTCTTCTTCTTCTTCTTCCTTCTTCTTCCTCCTCCTTCTCCTCTTCTTCCTCCTCCTCTTCCCTCTTCCTCCTTCTCCTCCTCCCACCACCTCCTCCTCCTCCTCCTCCTCCTCCTCCTCCTCCTCCTCCTCCTCCTCCTCCTCCTCTTCCTCCTCTTCCTCCTCTTCCTCCTCTTCTCCTTCTCCTTCTCCTTCTCCTTCTCCTTCTCCTTCTCCTTCTCCTTCTCCTTCTCCTTCTCCTTCTCCTTCTCCTTCTCCTTCTCCTTCTTCTTCTTCTTCTTCTTCTTCTTCTTCTTCTTCTTCTTCTTCTCTTCTTCCGTTTCCCAAGCTTTCCTTGAAAAGATCTCTATTGATTGATTATCCTGACACCTGCTGGTGAGGGCACAGTTGATTCTAGTCTTTCAGTCTTTCCCTCGAAATACTCCCTGAACCAAAGACTTTTTAAAGGCATTATTGGTGACAATTCAGTGGCAATTTATTTAGCGTAAGTATTTATAATACTTAATTTGTAGCATTCCCACATAGAAAAGTATGAGAAACAATTTAATAATTATCTCAATAGGCAGTCACTTGGCTGATTCCACAAATGCATGTTTGTTTGCACTAACTAAAAGCTGTAATTATTTTTGTGGACTGTGATAAAGAATACAAACTAGAACAAATATGTTGAGTATCATCCTTACAATGCAAATAACTAAATAATAGCAATTGTTTGACTCAGGTTTTTTATAATAATGTTAATTTTTAAGCTAGTTAGCAAATGAAATGAGTAAATTAATTAGCAATGGTAAAAGTCATCTGACTAATGTATATTTTCAAATTTTGTTACTTTCAAATTTTGTACATGCTCATTATTGTTTACTTCTGGCTTGAACTGAATTTTAAAACTTACATGGTTTATGTTTTCTTTTGCAAGGATACAATAAAACTAAATCATTCTCAAAGTTACTGTACCTGCGACTGTGTCTTGTAAAACACAAATATCAGAAAAGTGTGAGAATGACTTTCTTAGGCTTTAGAAAATTCTCCCTTGAGGCTTGATTTTTAAGTATATATTAACGCTAACGTATATCCATTCCACTATTCAAAAGTCTTCAAAAGAGGAAACTTACTAACAATAAACTATATAATTAAAACCTTTATCTTGACTAGTATCAAGGAAATTAAGAGTTTGGAGTATTAATTTAATACAGAAAATCACCAAAAATGTAAGGAAGTATTCAGTACAATAACTATGTTATTCTTACTTTTTTAAAAAATGTTCTTTGCAACTTCAAAGCCAAAGGGGAAAAAAAAGTAGACAAATTCATTTGCTTGTATCACTTTTATTTTAAAATATTTTACCAAATTATACAACTTTTAAATCAAAATAAATATTTATTGTAAGGAAATATTTCAGAAAAACTTTTCAGAAGCAGAAACAAAGCTAGTGTATCATGGCATTGTATAGCATACACAAGAATTTACATTAGTGCAGGATAAACTTATTTTCACCTAATTATTATTTTCAATTTAGCATTTCAAGATTAATTTCAATATTTCCCTTAGAATCTATAATTGACATTTTTTCAGTGTAAAGTATATGTTCTTTTAAATTATGCCATGAAGAATGTATAATAACAAACATGTTAGCTCAGCATAAATGTTGCTGCACTGATCATAGTATGTGATATTCAAAGTGAGATTTTTCAGAGATTAATGTCTTCTCAATTCGAATTAAGTCAAAATGGCCATTGATTATAACATGGAAATGCAATTGTCAATGATCTGTAGTATTTAGGGCATGTCTAGACATTTTTAGACAGTGCCATTTGCTTAAAGACTTCAGGCACAAACTGTAAGCATGGGGCAGATTGCATAAGATGTCACATGCTTTCTGGCACTGTATGCATATTATTGAATTTTTTAGAGCAGCCCATAATAATGAATAATTTAAGAGTTAATAAAATATTCAATCTGACTGATCCATTGGTTTAATTTTAAAATAAAGACAACTAATAAAAGGAGTTACACTTCCTTACCAAATTCCAGGCATTGATATACATAAATTGTAAAATTAAAAACAACAACACTCAGAGGGAAAATCCCAATCCCTGTATGAATTACATATATTATGTACAAGATTGGGGTGGGAGAGAAACAGTGTAGAGAAAATTCTCCTACTGTGTTAATGTTATCATCCGCTTCAATAAGTTTGCCCCAAGTTTAATTGTTTGGAGCTGTGGGCAAGCCTTTGCAGGAAGGAGAAGGTACATAAGTTCAACAACAACAACAACAAAAATAGCTAAAGCAAGGAGATTTCCCCTCTGGCTGGCTTAAAGGCAGGGGAATCTATTGGAGAATATTTGCCTGAGCATTGTCTAAGGGAATCAAGAAACAAAGGCACACAATATTTCCAAGCTTGGTTTGACCAGGAAAGCAGCAGATAGCCTCATCTTGAGGCTCTGGAAAGCCAGGACTTGCCGGCCTAGCCCCAGGGCTCCCTCACACTCTGGAAGACTAGCATGGCCCGGCATGTTAGATGCACTTTTCTCCGCTCCCTCCCTGGGGTCCTTCACCTCTGAAAGGGGACAGATGGTGGTCAGGGTAGCTGTGTGTGTGTGTGTGTGTGTGTGTGTGTGTGTGTGTGTGTGTGTGTGTGTGTGTGTGTGTGTGTGTGTGTGTGTGTGTGTGTTCCTGGTGGCAGCAGAGTCCATAAAGGAAGGAGAAGAGAGGAAGAGGGGATGCCTGTTCTTCCCTTTCCCTTCCTCTAAAAAAAAAAAAAAAAAGAAAGAAAGAAAAAGAAAAGTCCATAATAAAATAAAAGAAAGGAAGAATATTGAGGATGAGATCATTAGCATTTCCTTATCTCTGGGGACTCTGCTGAGCAACTCTGAAATCATTACCAATTTCTTAACCTTCGGTAGAGTCGCTGCCGCTGCCAGATAACTAGAAAGACACTTTGGCAAACACCGGAGAGCCAAACACCTACACACATACACACACACACACACACACACACACACACACACACACACACACGCACGCACACACACACACACACACACACACACACACACGCCTACAGGCTGGGAATAAAATAGCCACATTCTGGGGGCTGAAGGGATGTCCAGGTAAGGCGCCAGGGCAGATCTCCCCTGGGAGGGCACGTAGGCAGGACCATTAGCTTCCTAGGCAAAAGTCACCCAAGAGTCTATCCTAGGTCTACACCACACCACCACACGGATCTATGGTGTAAAATATTCACTCTGTGTCTAATCTCAAGTGGATTCGATTCGAGCTAACGCAGTTGCAATGCAACTACGTTCTCTAGATGTGTTTTACAATCCTATAGTGGTGAGTGCACTCAGCTTTCCACTTGAAGCTTGTCCGCCAAGGCTTCTAAGATCGGGCTTTCTTTGACAAGAAATACCCTCCTTGGAGAATACAGAAAGCACGCAGTTCCCCAGAAGCCTTATCCCTCCCTTTTGTCCCTGAGAGACCTCATTCAACCCCACCGGAGACCCAGGTCTGGGACTAGGGTTCCTACCGACAAAGCTCGGCTCTCAGAAAACCTGAAAGTCAGATCAACAACTCCGCAGCAGCCTCATTCAAGTTCTGCATTTTCTTTTTTTTTTAAGACTCTTGTTTATTTCCTTTCTCTTCCCCTTGCAAGACAAGAAACGCTGGGCCAGCCCACCTTGACAACTTTTCTGCTCTCATGTTGGAGGACCGAGTTGGGTGGCTTGCAGCGCCGGGTTCCCCATGAAGAAGAGTTACATACTCAGGAGTGCCTAGCCGAGCTCCAGACCCCTGGGGTTAGACCCACAGTTTGCTGTAATCTCTGCCACGCATCTGGGATTAAAGCAGTGACCTAAGAGCAGACTCCCCAGCCCTCCTGGCCCCAACTCCAACCTCCCAAGTGCCAGATTGCGGCCGGGCTTGGCCCCAGCCCTGCACCAGAGCACAGTACCGCGAGACAGACCGCTGACAGGCAGCTCTCCCCGCTTTCCCCGCATCCACTACCCGATTCCTTCGGGCGCGCTCTGCTCTCCGGTTCCCGCGCCCACACCACAGCCCCGCCCGCCGCCCTCAGCCAGCATCTCCAAAGGGTCGTAGGGGAGACCTGGTGGCAGAGCGAACCCAGATTTTTTTTTAATTGCTGGGAGCTCTCCTTCCCCACCCATCCCTCTGTCCACCTCCTTCTTAGATCGCATCCATATCCCTGCGCAATCCAGTCCACTCCGCTTGGACTTCGCTGGCACTTTCTTGGGGCACAGAGGGCGCGCCACCTCCTTGGCGCCGCCCTAGGCGCTCTCCACCCTGGCCAGGCTCGGAGCCGCCTCTGGTCCCCTGCGCGGCTGCGGCGTCTCCCGGGGGGTCGGTGGCGGGGGGGCGGGGGGGAGTAAAAGGGGGACACCCTGCCCGTCCCGCATCCAGAGATCTAACCCTCCTCACCTTTGCCGAACTGGGGTATACCAAGGCTGAGACCAAGCAAGAGCCAGGCGACTATGGAGCGCTTCATGGTCCAGTCTCCCAGACGTGACCCTGGCTAGATCAGGAGGTTCGCGGAGGAGGGCAGGGTAGCCGGGGTGGCCCGCAGGGTGGAACGAGACACCGCCCCTGTTGGAGAATTCAAGATGATGTCTTCTTCCCGCAGCTCTTGCTTAAATTGTTGGAGAGGGTGTGAAAGAGTGGCGGCCAAAGAAGAATGTGTCCTCTCCCTCGCTTTGCCTGCGCTCGGCCGTGCGCGCGGAGATGGTGAGCTCCGGAGAGCCACTGGCGGGCTCAGCCCTCCGCGGCGGGTGGGTCCTGGCCGAGGCGCGGCGGGCGGGGCGCAGGCTGACGAGGCGGCTCTGGGTCTCCCCAGCGGGCGGGTGGACCCGAGGGCGAACCCGTCGACCGGGGCGCCGTGCTCTTACTGCTCCCGCCCCTGCGGCTGCGGGGCTACTGACTTGGAGAACAATGAAGCGTGAGCTGGTGGGGAGCGAGTCAGCGGCCGGGAGCGCACTGTGTACAAACAGAGGCAGCGTGAGTGTGAGCCTCGGTCTGCGGGCGCGCACACCGCTCCCCAGCATCTGCCCGCCCCCTCCCGTCTTCTCTCTCGCCTTCCCCCTCTTAACTGCTCCCCCCTCCACCCTCGTCCTCCCTCCTCCTCTTTTTCCTCTCCCTCTCCTCCCTTCTCTCCTCTTACCCCTCTTTTGAGGTGGCTCCTTCTGCTGGAAGAGAAAGGGGAGACAGCTGCAGCCACACCCCGAGCACCTGCCACTATTTCCAAAGTTCCTACATGGCCAGTAACCTGGTCCATAAGTACCTGAGAATCTGGACTGCTTGGGAGTTCCTTTGATGTCTGACAGACTTGGTTTCCAGCCTTGGCTTTATAATTAACCACGTGAAGGATTCCCCTGAACTACTATTCTCAATGTATTCAGGAAAAGAAGTTAAGGGATTGTTTTTAAAGTAGCTCTTGAAGCATCAAGCTGCCTGTAAAACCAAACCATGACCATTTAATTGTCCGGATTTCTCAGGAAAATACGATTCGCAGGAAGCTCTTCCTAGAGCCAAGATAGGGCTGGTTGCTTTGCCTTTCTGTCTTGTCTTCTCTTGGCTCTTAGAGCTGGGGAGAGAGTTTTGTGGGTTCATCTGTTCCCAAAGGCATGGTGGAAGCAAGTAGAAGAGCTGCATCTGGTTAAGCAGGACATTTACTTCAGAGGAGAATTAAACCAGTTTGGCGATCATACAAGAAAACAGAAGGCAAAGGCAAGGCAGATTCTTGAGTCATCATTCAGTTGTATCAAATTTCTCTGCTACCCACCAAAGCTAAAATAAATGGACTAGTTTTTTGCAGTGAAAGTGATTGAACTAAAAACACAGCCTTTGGCTTACAATTGTGCTTTCTCCTCTGTTTTTGGTTAGAATAATTGCTTGCTGGATTCAATTCCTGCAGTTGCAGGTACCAAATGAAACAGCTCTCTTGCTCTCTCACCGGCCCCCTCTTTTTTCCTAATTCTTATACTTAGGAAAGTGGGGAGAGGAAGAGAAACACAGACATAGGAAAATAGAAGAAAACATTTTACAAGATAAGAAATAGAAACAAAAAAATAAGAAGAAAAGAATAACAGGACAAGCACTCATGATCCTTGAGCCCTGTGTATTTTAACTTCTACCTTTATTCCGGTTTGTGAAGTTTGAACAAATAGATAATAAAGTAATACCAAACACTGTCAGGGAGAAGTTCAGGTTTTATATCATGGACCATATATACATGTATATATATATATGTATATATATATATATATATATATATATATATATATATATATATGAAACATAACTTTAGGAAGAAGACATGTTCATAGTGTTCATATTCCATATTGGGTAGAAGGACAATACAATTTTAAATACAATTTTAAAATGCCATTTTGCAAAGGAAAGAGGAAGATTACTTTGTTAGCTATCTACTTTGATGCTTAAAGTCATAGATATTAGAGCAAGACAGTATTCAGTCCTGTTACAATGCCATTTCAAACAATTAAATTCCAACTTATGACACATCATTACTACTTAATTCTTAAAGTGCCTTCTGCCAGGCTGTGGCAGATTCCCTACAAAGGACTTTAACCAGTGAAATGAAGTTCTGTATGTTAATTTCAAGGTATTATTTCCAAAGGAGAATACTAAACCTTGAACATACAGTCTCTATGTAATATTTAAGGGAAAATAGTGGTGTTTAATTTCCCATTTTATTCCCTGTTTCTCCTCTTCTGATAAGGTATTATTAATAAGCATGTTAGGAAATAAAATAATGTGGCAATATCATATGTTACTAAAAATTTATAGTTCTTATATGAAAATGTTTTTTTCAAAATATTCAGTCTTTTTTATTAAAATAAATATTCTAGTTTCATATAACTGGAGCCATGACAGGAAGCACCCTTTTTATTATCTGGCATGCAACTTGTAGAAGGTGAGCTTATTTAATGTCACTATTTCCTTAAGTCTTATTTTAGGTCTGTAAAGGATTCAGAGTATTAATCTTATAGACGTGGGTGCATACTTCTCTTCTCCTTTTGCTCTACTTATTGATAATGACTGTCTACAGTAAGCCTTTCATTTTGAAGATTCCAGTCACTTTACCCAATTTACATTTATCAGGTTCATTTCACTTTTATGAAACTCATATGTCACACCTTTAAAAGTGGAATATAAGAAATGTTAAAGGAACACACAAATTAAATTATAAAAGTAAGAATAAAAAGGCAAAAGCACAAAAGTCTGTTATGAATCTCACATAAAAAGCAAAGGGATGTGTACTAATGGCCTATGATCTAGTCTATGCTTTTAGGGCTCTTCCAAATACATGCCTAAAGAGTCAAAAATGAACCTATACATCAGTAGAAGACAGTATTTCTCAACTTATTTTCTGCAGGTCTTCTTATTCTCAAGATGTACCTAGGTTTCTGGGGAAAAATAATGCTGCATGATCAAATAATTTGGGAAAACATCTCATGTTAAGAAGGTTCTGGAGCTTCAACCTGAGTGTTTCACATTAAATGTCCTAATTTTTCTAGAAGTCTTTAATGCAGATTCTGTTTATCTGGATTCTGTTATATCCCCATTCCTGAAAAATTCATATATTGAAGCTTAAATACCCAGCTGAAGTTTTTGGAGGCAGTTATGTCATGATGGCAGAACCCTAGTCAATGGGACTGGTGTTCTTGTAAGAAAATAAATCATCTCAGCTATGTGAGGGTGTAGTAAGAAAATGGCGTCTACAAAATAGGAAGTACATTTTGACCAGACAGACATTGAATTTAGAATTTCAATATCCAGAATTTTGAGAAACAAATCTTGTTTATCTAACTATGATAATTAGTTTTGTCAAACTAAGCTAATCCAAATAATTATCAGGAATTGTTCATATAGGCTGATAATTTGGAAACTAACACCTATCTGGATATTTGGCTGTACTTTAATTTGACTATTGTCTCTATCTGTAAGACATCTTTTCTTCTTTCTTTCTTTCTTCTTTCTTTCTTTCTTTCTTTCTTTCTTTCTTTCTTTCTTTCTTTCTTTCTTTCTTTCTTTCTTTCTTTCTTTCTTTCTCTCTCTCTCTCTCTCTCTCTCTCTCTCTCTCTCTCTCTCCCCCTCCCTCCCTCCCTCCCTCCCTCCCTCTCTGTCTGTCTGTCTCTCTCTCTTTCCCTCCCTCCCTCCCTCCCACCCTCCCTCCCTCTCTGTCTCTCTCTGTCTCTGTCTCTGTCTCTGTCTCTGTCTCTGTCTCTGTCTCTGTCTCTGTCTCTGTCTCTGTCTCTCTCTCTCTCTCTCTCTCTTCTCTCTCTCTCTCTCTCTCTCTCTCTCTCTCTCTCTCTCTCTCTCTCTCTTTCTTTCTTTCTTTGGGGGGGGTGTCTTGGGAACTTGAACTCAGTCTGGGGTTGTTCCTTAGAATTTTTGTGTAAGGCTAGTATTCTATAGTGATCTACCACATGAGCCATAGCTCCATTTCCACTACTGCTATTTTAGGGGGAGCAGTTAATTGGAGAAAAGAATCTCACAGACTTTCCTACCTGGGCTGGCTTTGAACCATGATCCTCAGATCTCAGTCTCCTGAGTAGTTTGAATTACAAGTGTGAGCCACCATAGCCTGGTCCTTTATGACTTCTTAATTTCAATTGCAGTAAGATCATTTCCAAGCCACATCTGTAAGAAAAAGTCAATGACTCAATGACAGTACAAAACTCTCAATAGCAAATATTGTGGTACAGAAGAGTGTCTAGCTGAGAACTGGTTGTGTGGTAATGATGATGAAAGTTTATCATTATAACCAAAAGACTGCACTCATGTATTCCAGAGTTTCCCTCAAGACCTGATTATCTTTACTCTCTATTTTCTATTCCTACTAAATGATCTTGAAAAAAATAAATCTGTAAAGCAAAAATAACATTAAATCTAAACTCAGTATTTCTTATTATCTCTGTCACTGAGGATAATTATAAATCAGACAAATAGAGATGATATTTTAGGTTACCTCATCAAATTACACTTAGTACTACCTGTTTTTCTTTTCCTATGGTGCTGGGGGTCAAACACAGGCCCTTATATGAGATAAGCAAATGCCCTACCCTTAAGCTATTTCCTCAGCTCTCTGTATTATTATGAATTCAGCCCCAATTGGATTTCTGATATAATATTATGAGTTAATAAGTTGGTGTCTTATACTGACAATATTGCATTAATTTGCTTTGCAGAAATAGGAAAGTATTAACAGTAGACCACCATTGTAATTCTCCTTTGAGTGAAAAAGGACAAAAATAAAATACAGTGAAGTTACCTGTGTTTGATATTGGAGCCAAAACTTAAATATAAAATAAATAGGAATCCAGAATGCCTTAGACTTCAATGTCACCAATTGTAGAAAAGGTCTTTGTTAGATAAGTTGGGCAGTTTTACATATGCTGGCTTCCAAAATCATCTCCAAACTTTATAAATCTTAATATTTACATTTAAAAGATAAGGCACCCAAAGATGAAAATATTTAAGTACTTTCGTTGGATATTGGAACCTTATGCCTGTAGTCCTAGCTTCTCATGAGGTTGAGAAATGTAGGATCATGGTTTGAAGCATGAAAAATCTTCAAGACAGTATCACCAATTAACCAGCTCAAGGCCAGAATATAGACATGACTCCATTGGTAGAACACTCATACTTTGCCCAAGATCAAAATAAAGGATGAAGCCAAAAGCCAGAAACTTAACCCTGGTTTAATTCCAGGAGTTATTTTTCTGGTCATTATAAGGGATTTTTGACAGTAGTCTAACTTACTTTATTCATTTCATTTTCAGTTTGAATTATGATCATATTTGTCATCATGAATTGGGGCAGAGGGAGGATGGGAAGGGATGGGAAGGGGAAACAAAGGAGGAGGCTACAATGCTTGATAAGAAATGTACTCATTATCTTGCCCATGTAATTGTAACCCCCTCTGTACAGTATTTTCACAATAAAAAATATATAAAGTAAAAAAAAATCTTTCTGAGTTGTTATTTTAGAATACATGTTGACTGAATATAGAGTTCAAAACACATTTAAACATTCTTTAAAATATGTGTGGAGAGCCAGGTGCTGGTGGCTCATGCCTGTAATCCTAGCTACTCAGGAGGCTGAGATCTGAGAATCACAGTTCAAAGCCAGCATGAGCAGGAAAGTCAGTAAGACTCTTATCTCCAATAAACCACTAGAAAACCAGAAGTGGCGCTGTGGCTCATGCGGTAGAGTGCTCTTCTTGACAGAAGAGCTGAGGGATAGCACCCAAGCCCAGAGTTCAAGCCTCAAGACTGACAAAAAAAAAAAACTGAAAAAATTAAAAAAAATATGTGTGGACTGCTGATGAAATACTTTAGTTCTTTGGAGCTTTTTTTTCCTAGTAGACCTATTTGAATTCAGGGACTTAGTATTACCTCTACCTTTTTTTTTTTTTTTTGCTGGGCTATTATAAAGATGGAGATTTCCTACTGATTTCCTGGCTTCATACTGCAGTCCTCCAGATATCAGCCTCCTGAGTAGCTAGGATTAGAGGCAGGAGTCACAGGTATAAGTAATATATTGTGGGGTTTGTTTGTTTGTTTGTTTTTATTACTGATCAAAGGACTGAACTAATTATTTCTTCTTACCCTGTGATCACAGTAATTTCCATCTGGAAGGTCCTTGCCTGACTTACTTGATTTGTTACTATCACTTAATCTACTACTTGATAATTTCCATCTCTTCTTAAGACCTCAAGTTATTCTAACACTACAGAACCATCAGATCTTAAAACTACCAGTGCTTTTCACTTTTCTCTAGTGAAAATTTTAATCATATTTTTAATCTTAATCTTACAAAGAATTAATTATAAGTAGGCCTGACTGTTTAGATAGCTGTGTATCTTAGAGATAATGCTATCTTGCAAACTTTCATAGTCTACTGTATATATGGGAGAAAATTAATTTTTCAGACAACTTTTATACCAAATCCCCAATTCCCACTGTTTGCTGGCTTGATTCCTAGGTAGATGCTGTGCCTAGAACACTGAAGGGTAATTGAACAAGCATGCATCTCAGTCTACAAAGAAATTTGTAGTGCTTACAAATTTCTGTACTCCAGTTTTCTAGTCAATCCATTACAGTGACTTAGATTTTTTATCTTCCTGAAGTAATTTTGAATAATTGATGAATTTCCAAAATATAATCTAAAGGTAGAAGAAGTGTATAAAAAGTAAAATTACCTACTTAATGACATTTCCTTCATAGACAAGCTTTCTTGTTCCTAGGGCCAATTTCTTATAGCTGGTGGGTATTGTTAATTCATACACACACACACACACACACACACACACACACACACACATTATATCAGATGTGTATATGTGTGAAGGTATGTGTATACTGTATGGATGTATTCACATATATGTTTTACAAAAATTTATGACATATAAACATCTTTATGTTTTCACAATTTTCCCCAAGTTGTATAGGGTTACATAGAATTTTTGTAAATTCCCTTGGTGAGCATTAATTATTTTCTCATCCTTGATGTTGCATTAGTGACATATAATTCAATAATGAAATAATGCAATATCTCACTACAATTGTGTGCAAGACACAGTGATGAAGAGAGAGACTACTTGAAATCATTTTGTTGGTTGAAGTTATGTGCATGTAAAGTTATGACGGCCATCATAAATTTATAGTTCATAAAGGAAGCTTATATTCATCTTTCAAGCTCTGTTGCACCAGAGCAAGTCTCTGTAAACCTGGCCAATTTGAAATCTTAGCATCACTTGAATCTTGTTTGTCTGATGACTGAAAATGTCATCTCATGGTTTTGATCTGTTATTATGACTGACTAGGTTCTGGCAACATTCACATATACAAAAATAACATTTACATATACAAAAATAACTTATATTTTCTTCTCTGACCTGGCATTTTATTTCTTTTGCTATTGTCTATTGCATGCTGACCTTTTCCCCTTATTGATTTGTAGAGTATCTCTATATACACAGGAAATGCTTTATTGTATATTTATGTCAAAATATCTATCCAACTGGCATCTGTCTTATAACTTGCTTTTAAGTGTTTTCTTTGAATTCCCTGTGCTATGGTGTAGTACATTTGGGTGATAACATTGATTCAACCTTACTATAATATTCCAAGGTTTTAATTGTTGCTTAGATAAGCTCTCAGTATTCTAAGTTCATAAACATTGTTTTACAACTTCTGAAAGTAATTTTTTGAGTATTATGTTTTCATGAATGCCTTTGTAATATTTATCAAACTCCAACTTTACGTATGCTTTGGCAATAAAGGTTACTGATTTTCTCCAAAACTATTACTTACATCAAAGCTGCCTACTGAATGAGCCCATCTCTTTTTGGTGGATACCATACTATATCAGTCTCCTAGCAAGTATATATTTATGGCATCTGCTTACTTATCTAAATTATTCCATTGAGTTATCTATTTACATACCAGTCTCACTTTCCTCATTCTAAAATGTTTTCAACAACTGCTTAAGTATAACTGTCACCTACTTCTTTAGAAAATATTTCCTGACTATTACACAACTGCTTTTCCCTATCTGAACTTTAGAAACAATCATGTCTAGATGAAAGAGGAGAGTAAATAGGCATCACTAATATATTTACCAATTTGTATACAATTTCTTGGTATACTGTTATTTGGTTTCTACTTAGGCGTTTTGTTCTTTTTGTTTACTCATGCATTCTTTTTCTTTGTGCTGTCATACTTTTTTTTCATGCTACTTCTTTTTGTCACTGTGCATAAAGCTAATATAAAGCCTAGTCACTTTTTCAAAGTTGTTGACTTTGATTATACAAGTATTTGGGTTGATTCTTTTGGATTTTCCAGCTATACAATGACATCCCATGAAAATAAGATGTAGTTTCTTCATGTCTCAGATCTTTATTGTTTTGTCCTTCTATCAATTTGTATAACAACTGTAACACAAATTCTAACTAAATAGATTCACTTGAAGTGTTGCTCACTGCAGTGTGAGCCCTCCAGAAATGTTTACTTGGTATAATCGTTTTATTTTCCCTTGGGTCCATGATACTATTCTTATTTTTTTTTTATATTTTTGAGACTGAAAGGTGTTGAAGTATGGGATGAACCTTGAAAATGAAATCTTTAGAGGATTAAAATAACTTTAATGCAGAGAAGAAATAAATGTTCAAGAATGTCCAGAATAGATTAAAAAGAAAATACTGGTTCAGGTCGGGCTTTTCTCCTAAGTAAAAAGAAATGAGTCTCATTTGAATCTGAGAAGATTGTATACCCTAAATTTTCAGGTTGACAGAAAACTGGCACTCAGTTGGGTGTAGTGTTATATACTTGTAATGCCATCTGCCTATGAGAAGGATATGGCAGGTTTCTAAGTCTGAGTGTAGGCCTGAGCAAAGTTTCCAAGATGCTATCTTAGAAACAAGATGTAACAACATGTCATTTGAGAGCATTGTGGAGTTGGGAAAGATGGGGAGAACTATGGAGGGGTAACACTGATCAGATGCATTGTATTTATAAACTGATATGTTGCCTTGAGTCACCTTTGTACAACTATGTAGAAAATAAAAGAAAAAGACAAAAGCAGAAGAAAATGGTTAAGGACGTGGTTCAAGATGTCTCGTGATTGACTAGTATGCAGGAAGCCCTGAATTCATACTCACTATAAAACCTAAAACATGTATTTTCACTCATTATCTTCTTATTGTGAGCAAAAAGATAATGGCATCTGTCTTCTCCACCAAAATTATAGTTATATGACAACCTGGCTAGCCTGGGTAAAAGCACAAAAATGACAGTTCAAAAGATAATCTTTTACTATTTTCTCCTTTATCAAGTTTTTATTAGCATTAATCTCTTTTTATTCCATTTATAAAATTGCTGAAAATTGATTTGGAGATTATTTAAAATATACAAGATGGATAGGTAGATGTCTCAAGCATAGTAAGTGGATTAAATGTAAAGCTAAATGGAATCTTAAAAAATAATTCTATCCATAAAACATTAAGAACAAATAATATCCTCCTGAGTTTTCTTAGTTGAAAAAAAGCTAAAAGTTATAAGGAGAGGAAAGAGGAGGAGGAGGTGGAGGAGGGAGGAAGGGAAAGGGGGAGGTTAGATATTCAAAAGACTGTGATACAGAAGATCTGAGGTCAGTTCAGGCAGAAAAGCTCTTGAAATTTAATTTCTAAAATAACCAACAGAAAGCCAAGCAAGAGAGAGCCACCAGGAAAAGAAAACCAAGTGAATATGAGGTCCTAGGTTCAAATTCCAGTATTGGAAAAAAATTGTCTTTACAATCATTGTTTTAGTCTTAAAATGTAAGACAAAAATGAGTTTATTTCATGTGTATTACTTTTGTAAATATAATTTAAAATGTGATTTGAGAACTAGGAATAGTAGCAGATATTTGTAATTTATTATTTGGTAATAGGAAGAAGAGCATGAGTCTCGGTTACATAGAAAAACATTGAGTCAAAAATAAAAGACAATAAAATACAATAAAACAAAAAAGAAAATAACATAAGGTTTTTGTCTTCACAGATGAGAATAATCTTTACTATGTGTTTATTTCTAATATAAATGTAATTCTATACATATACTATATAATATAATTCTATTACTTCTGAATTGAGGTACAAGAGCAAATTTTCCTTTACATGTATAAGAACTTAAAATATGGAGTGATACTAATATATTCTATATGTCTTATAGCACATTTAAAATTTGTTTTCACACCTCATGTGAGAATCATATTAAATATTTATAAATTGATATATTTATATAATTATATATTTATAAAATTATGTTATACATTTCTTTAAAAGCACATTCCTATATTATGCATCCATTCAAAATGACAAAATAATGGCATTTGCAGGGAAATGGATGGAGCTAGAAGAAATCATGTTGAGCGAGGTAAGCCAAATGCAAACAGACAAATGGCACATGGTCTCTCTGATAAGTGGATGTTAAATCCAAAATGTTAGGTGATATGACAAAATTAACAGGACTTAAGAAACAAAGGACTTCCACTCAACTAGTCGAATCACTACTAAATAACCCCATGCGGCTGATCACATATATGATATATATGTGCACACCGGAGGGAAGCCAGGAGTACAACACAGAACTAGAGGGAATCAGGGAAAAACATACAACAGCAGGACCCATCAGCTGCACTGGACATTGATCAAAATGAACTAAGCAACTCAATGGCAGTGATGGGTGGGAGGGAACAAGTGGGAAAGAGGGAACAGCTGATGCTATGTAAAACAAAAGAAATGTACATATCACCTAATGTGGACAAAATAACTGTATTGCAAAGCTCATAGAACTCATAAATGTTATAGACCATGATAAACAATTTGTCCTATGAAAGTTAGAATGTGTTTGTGACTTTAACTAAGCTTCACTATCCCACAATACTGTGAAATTTGGGAAATTATGTAACCACTTAATCACAATAAAAATTTGAAAAAAAATAAAAACACATTCCTATATTAAAATTTATATATTTATATAATTATATTTATAATTATATATTTATAAAATTATAAATTTTATACATTTCTTTAAAAGCACATTCCTAGATTAAAATTCATAAATTTATGTAATTATATTTATAAAATCATAAATTTTATGCATTTTGTTAAAAGCTCACTCCTATATTAAAATTGGGTGGGTGAAATTAACAGAATTGTGCCCACTGTAAGGAATTGGGAGACACATGTTGTCTACCTGCTGTCACAAAACTTCCCCTGCTGTTCAGATATCAACGCATCACATTTATTGAGATCGTCACATGTACAACTGTGACTTGTCAAATAAAATAACACTGGCTCACAACAAAAAATATAGCACATCAAACATGTTTTTGAGGAGATAGAACACAGATAAGAGTTCTCATCTTATTTATTATTGATTTATTTTCTTAATTATTTATTAGCTTATTTTTGGTCCTGGATATGGGATCTATCAGGAAATCCTGATGCATGTACTCTATCACTGAGCTATTTGAAACATAGTGATAACCTACCTTTCTTGTTTTACTTAATTACTTTGGGGAGTTTAATTCACAGGCTCATTCTGAATTTGAAAAATAAAATAAAGAATATACAAATGGCTGATGCTTCAAATAGCATAATTACCTCAACAATTTCTTAAGAGTTTTGAGATCCTTGCTTTAATTCAGACCATTATTTTATCTTGAGAGCATGCACAGTGATACAAACTTTCGTCAAACAAACTGACATCTAAAATGTAATTAGAGGCACGTTTTGAATGAAGTGTGGAGTTAATACCTATTACAATGTGAGTCTTCACTCCTACAATCCTCAGTGACTGAAATTGAAAAGATTTGTTTCTATTCAAATCAGATCTTCCATTATCTTCGTTTTAGTAGAGATACATTATTGATAGACTTATATGAAATAATGCAATAAAGTAATATGTATCTGAGAATAGACATTGCAATACAATCTAAAATAATTTTGGTAATGAATGAATAGGTTTCCTCCGGAATTCAAAGAGAAGATGAAGCAGGGCGTTGGTGGCTCATGCCTGTAATCTTAGCTACTCAGGAGGCTGAGATCTGAGGATCATGGTTCAAAGCCAGCTCAGGCAAAAAATTCCGTGAGAATCTTATCTCCAATAAACCACTAGAAACCCGGAAGTGGCACTGTGGCTCAAGTGGTAGAGTGCTCTTCTTGAGCTGAAGAGCACAGAGTTCAAGCCCCACAACCGACCAAAAAGAAAAAAAAAGAAAAAAGAGAAGATGAATAAATTGAAAGTGCTTCAAAATACATCAAAGTAAGATTTTTCTTTCTTGCGATTGTTTCTAACATATTTATAAGGTGATTTTTTTGTTGCTTTGTATGTCCCTCCCCCACAGTATAACCCCTGTTTTCACTGTATTTGATGTTGGTATAATTTGGGGAGGGAAGGGAAAGAACAAATTGTTTAAATAGGGATACAGGTGGATCCATTGCAAGAATGAAATATTCAAGATGCTATGTCATCTTTACAACTTTGAGGGGGGAGGACGGTGGGGAGGGAGATGGGAGGGCAGGGATGGTAAGGGGAAACAAAGGAGGAGGCAACAATGCTTGATAAGAAATGTACTCATTACCTTGCTCATGTGATTGTAACTCCTCTGTGCGGTATTTTCACAATAAAAAAACTTGTTAATAATAAAAAAGCAAAAAACAAAATATATCTCAAGTATTCTGATACAAACTTGGAATGGCAGTTTTTTTTTCCCTGTAGAATATTATAAAGCCTAAAGAAAAACTTAATTCTTTCTTTTTTATAGGTAGAAGATGACATAATAGGGTGAAGAATGGGAATATTTTCAGTTTTGTTTGGGACGTTTGGACTCAGCATAAGCTGGAAACATCATGAATTATTTTAACATTTTCCTTTCCCCTGTTAAGGAACGTGTCACTCTGGGGAAGGATCTCAGTCAGTCACTGAGTTCTGACTGAAATTTTGCCTGGCAATGTTCAATGAAGATTAAAACTTACCAGGAAGTTTTGTCCTTTAAGAAGCCCTCGTTTTAACAACTGCACAGATCACTGAGTCACAATTTTTAGCCAGTTTGTTTTAAATAAAGGGAGTGGGCCGTCCTTTTACCTTTCATAATTTTTAACCACAGCAAAATGTTTCCTTGTTTTATTAGCCTTTAATTGTACTACACTTGTATTTTTATGATTATTATATTTCTTTAACTTTTTAATTTTTAATTTTAATTCTTTCAAAGGCAGGAGAATAATCTTACATATTCTCTGAATTGCTTCTATTTCCAGTAAGGGAGACAGATAACTGTGTTGCTTCTAATTAGTTTTGGGAAATCCCTTGTACTGCTCTGAAAGCAATCTCTGCTTTTAGTCTCAGATGGCACTGCTGCCCTACATACAACCAGTGTTATGCATAAAGGGTACAGCACACAGGTTCATATAAACCTCTGGCAGTCAGGAGGCTTCTGGTCCATGGTGACTTCTCCTGGGAGGCATAAGTATCAGTTCACTGACTAGTTGGGCTGAAGTCTAGTTTGCTTTATCATTTCTAAGTTCAGTCAGTTCTTCAATGAATTCATGAATTAAAGATAGCAACCAAACAATCTTCCATTTAACCTGGAGCATGGGGTAAAAAGAAAATCAGGTATCATAATTCTTTCTAACTCTTCATCTAGAAATGATTGTTCCATATGGTTCATAAGCTACACATGTTCTAATCTAGTTTCTATTTAATTTTAATGCTTAAACATTAATTCTTTTCTTGTATGTTTCCTTCCTCCTGTCACATCAAATTTATTATTTTTCTTGGATAGAATATTTAGTAAATCTCCTAAATTAAAATATAACAATTATTTGATTACAGCTCCTTTTTATGTGGCTCTGATACAATAGAATAATGCTATACTATGTAATTTGCCATACTTCCAAATTATTTAATTTGACGAATTTTCCTGGGTTCCTGCTAATTCCTTACAAATATTCTTAAAGGATCTGTTTATGAAATTTGAGTTGGGGAAACTTTGTTTTTTTTTGTTTTGTTTTGTTTTGTTTAGTGACACATTTCTTAAAGTTTCTGGTAACAATACCTGATAGGAAATGTGCTCATTTCCTTATTCATGTAACTGTAACCACTCTGTACAGCAACTTTACAATAAAAATATTTTTAAAAGAACTGCTCATTGTCATAGTGAAGCAGTGATTCAGCAAGTCTTGTCTTTGAGCTTTTGCATAAATGACACTTGAACTGCTTATCTCATGAGCCAGCCTCTCAATATTTGGAATTCTGGGTATGTTTCACCACCCCTGGACTTCTTGTTTTTATCTCATTTTATAAATTTAATTTTTGTGCTTTTTCCAGGAAAAAAAATACTGGACCATTTTGCTGTGTATAATTGAAAGAGGAGGCCAAGAAGAGAGAAACAGTCTATGTGTGTAGCAATGTGTTTGGGAATGTAATGTACCTATAGAATAAAATAGAAAGAAAAAAGTAAATTTTGAAAGACTTAGAAATGAATACTTCTGAAAGTGTCCAGTGAAGAGCAAACTATCAAAGAAGCATCAATAATTTATTGAATATACAACTGCTGATATTGATCTGTAATATATGTAACCAGAAGTTCATCTCAGATGTTAAATTATTGTTTGTGTGGTTATGTCTTGAAATCTTCACAATATGGATGTGGGTAGATTCAAATAACTATAATTTGTTACAAGCATGATATTTTCTCCATCTCTTGGTTCTTTTCCCCTCTGACTTGGCTTCTGTCAGACAAACCTACTTTAGTTCTCTGGATAGAAGTCTCTAAATGTGTTTGTTGTTCAGTTATCCTGGGCAGCAAGATTCTTAAACAACGTCTTTTCGCTGGGTGCTGGTGGCTCACCCCTATCATCCTAGTTACTCAGAAGGCTGAGATCTGGGGATCACAGTTCAAAGCCAGCCTGGGCAGGAAAGTCCTTGAGACAGTTATCTCCAATAAACCACTAGAAAACCAGAAGTGGTGCTGTGGCTCAAGTGGTAGAGCACTAGCCTTGAGTTGAATTGCTCAGGGACAACGCCTAGGCCCAGTGTTCATGAACCACCACCAGCAAAATAAATAAATAAAATAAAAAGAGTCTTTTTTTTCCATCACTCTTTAAAGGGCTTGATTCTTGCTCAAATCTAGAAGTATGCTTACCTCTTACCCAGCCTTACAGAAAGATGGAATGTAGTACTTAGCTTAAACGTAGTTGCTTAGATATTCCTGAATTAAGAAATGGAACCAGTTGCAACAAAGAAAATGGTCTAAAAGTGAGATTGGTTATGTTCAAGGAAATACCAAAGGGGGGGGGAATAGTTTAGATGATCAGAAACACTAGATTTTAATTTCAGGAAAGAAGATAAGAATACATAAGACTGTGCATTTTTACAACACTTACAATTTGCATATGAACATATGCGTAAAATGTTAACAAGGTGGTGAAAATATTTAAAAGTGATATAAAGAAGACTTCTCTGGTAAGAGAAGTGTTGGAAATAAGCCCATATGTAAAATGTTTTTAAAAATCTGTAAATTTAACAGTAAATATTGAAGCATTAAAACTATCATATTTCAGCTACTAATTCACATTTTGAAATCTTTTAAGGGAAAAAATGGGCAAGCAGAAATGATGTGTCTATATCATAAATAGCTAAATATGAATATATTTATGAAATAACCTATGCATTTAAATATTATTCATGCATGTTTATTTTTAAGAGACTCAAGCCAGGCAAGTGGCTCACACCTGTAATCCTAGCTAGTTAGGAGGCTGAGATATGAGGATTGTGGTTCAAAGCCAGCCTGGCCAGGAAAGCCCATGAGACTCTTATCTCCAATAAAAACCATCAGAAAACCAGAAGTGGCGCTGTGGCTCAAGAGCACTAGCCTTGAGCTGAAGAGCGAGAGCAGGGATAGTGCCCAGGCAAAGAGTTCAAGCCCCATGACCGACAAAGGAGAGAGAGAGAGAGAGAGAGAGAGAGAGAGAGAGAGAGAGAGAGAGAGAGAGAGAGAGAGAGAGAGAGAGAGAGAGAGAGAGAGAGATTCAAAATAGGAATGTATTAAAATGGATCAAATCATCAATATGTTGATCATTGTAATTTATTTCTCTTAATCTGAAATATAGCACAAAATCATATTCTGTTTATGAAAGTATATGTAGTGTGGTCATATTTATGCAAGTAAACGCTCAGACAAAGTTTAGATATATCTATACTAAGACACTTAAAGATACTTGTAAGTTCAGAGGCAATTTTCCTTTTGCCTTAATTCACTGTTTATTTTACAAAATAAAATTATATAATATATAAAATGTAACTTTTTATTAAAATCTTTATTAAGCAGAAGGGTTCTCATTACATAAGTCAGGAAAAGAGTAATTTCCTTTTGGAAATAAAAAAATCAATAAAAGAGCCTGGAAATTTTCCTCAATTTTTATTTACCCAGTAGAAGATTTACCCAGTTACGTAAAAAATTTTAGGCAATATATAAGCTGTTTGAATAATTAAATATTATTTATTTAAAACATTTGTAAAATGTTTTGAGGCTTCCGGGCTCTAAAAAACTGACGTCTGCATGTGTACATGCAAATTCTTTTTTTTTTTCTTTAAACTCTCTTATTTTTATTTGGTCCATAAACTGACATTCTTAAAAATTTGAAGATAATTTTAAAAATATAAAAATGAAATAAAATTTAAATCATGAATTTGATGTACAGAAAAAATAATCAAACACAGCTTTTATAATATTGAGAAATGTTCCTTGGATTCCTAGTTTTTCATCATAAAGGGGTGTTGGATCTTGTCAGATGTGTTTTCTTCACCTATTGAATTGAGCATGTGAATCTTGTTCTTGCTCCTGTTAATGTAATAAATTACATTAATTGACTTGTGTTTGCGTCCATGGAATGAATCCTGTTTGATCATAGTATATGATTTTTTAAAATGAATTATTGAAGTCAATTGGCCAGAATTTTGTTGAGAAGTTTTACATAGATGTTCATCAAATAAATGGGTCAATTATTCTTTCTTTCAATAATCCCTGTCTGTTTGGGGGATGAGAGTTATGCCAATTTCATAGAATGAGCTTGGTAGTGAGCTTTCTCTTAGAAGAGTTGTAAGAATATTGGTGTGAGCTCTGCTTTAAAGGTCTTGTAGAATTCAGCTATAAATCCATCTGGTCCTGGGCTTTTCTTGGATGGGAGGTCTCTTATCAAAGAAACATAGCTCCCATGATTTCCCTTATTTGTAATAAACCGTATACATCTAGGATAATCTTAGCAGATGAGAAAACAGCTCAATTGCTATGTACATGTGGCCATATAAGATGATGCCAAGTGAAATGAACTCCAAGACATGGACACAAGAGGTTTTTCTTTGTTGTTCTTTTTAATGTGCTACAGGATTTCTTTTTTCTTTTGTGTTTTTGTTCTCCCTATGGTTTATCCTATGTTGTCACTGTATTTGATTTTGGTACCTTGGGTATTATATAAACATTTACCTGAATTAGGGAGGGAAACAAAAAAATAGTGAGACAAAGGACAAAGGAAGAACCAATGCAACAGCAATACTCACAAGACACTATGTTGGAAATGATCTGCACAACTTGGAGAAGTTGGAGGGGGGAGTGGGAGAAAAATGAGGGGGACTGGGGTAACAAGTTGGACAAGAAATGTACTAACTACCTTATTCATATAGCTGCAACCCCTCTGTACATCACCTTGACAATAAAATTTAAATATAAATTAAAAAGAAAAAAATTAGAATATTAAAATAAAGGGGCTGGGAAGGTGGCTCAGTGGTAGAGCGCTTGCCTTGCATGCCTGAGGCCCTGGGTTCGATTCCTCAGCACCACATAAGCAAAAAGAAAAAAGCCGGAAGTGGCGCTGTGGCTCAAGTGGTAAAGCGCTAGCCTTGAGCTGAAGAGCTGAGGGACAGCACCCAGGCCCAGAGTTCAGGCTCCACGATTGGACCTCCCCCCCTCCAAATGAATATGTTATATGTATATCTGAAAATCTCCATGTGATATAAAAGGTTGACCAATTGCGAGTAGATCTTCTCATCTTAGTATCTGTTGATCACAACTGAAGGTTCTTGGGTTATTTTCAGTAAATGCATGGATAGAAGAGGATTGTATGAGTTACAGTGCTGAATCTAAGGTACACTAGTCCAGGTTAGTTCCTGACATCCATTGTGATCAAAACAGGGCTGAAACAGTCATAGGGCCTCACTAGGCCCTAGAAAGGACACAAATTTTAAGTACTCTCCAGCTGCCTTTGACCAATCTGGATATTAATCTTGCCTTCTTTTTCATACATGAGTCACTTTGGAGGGTCTACTTACTGTACAGTACAAATCCTAAATGATAATTTTAAGTCCTTATTGAGCCCAAACTGATCATCTTGATAAATTAACTATCAGCTGAATGTGCTTTCAATGATACATTATTTCTAATCAGGAAAACAGAAAGTATGCTGTATCAACATGATATAACCTCTGGAACACATGAAATAGCAAAAAAAGAAAATACTTTTAGTCTTCCACATCCTCTCCCCACTTTTTATTATGCAGGGAGCCATTCATCCACCAGGACTATTCCTGCTTGTCTTTACCTTTGCCATTTAAATGGAATACATTTTGTATTCTGTGTGTAGTTAGTATGCAATATAAGCTACAGTTTACATGTTTTCCTTGTGTTCCAATAGTCTGTCTGATCAAATTTACAGTGTCATAAAACAAAATTTATGAGCCTTTTGTTAAAAACCAGTGCCAGTATCATTGGTATGATGTGAAACTATTTGCAGCCCTGGCTTCTATGTTTAAGAAAAGAATTGGTATGAATTAAGAATACTAGGGGGATACTTACATAATACTTTCATACACCAGAATGAATTCAATGAAGAAATGACACATTTTTTGATTTACCCATTTCAAGCACATGTGTATCCCCTTGGAGAAAGCCTGATATAAGCTCACACTTTTCTCCACCAAATACCCATTTCAGTGCTCACATTAGCTATGTGCATGCAAATTCTTATATTTTGACACACATGTTCTATGTGACTATCTCTCATCTGAATTCTCTTTTTTGTGTGGGTGTGTCTGGTAGTGGGGCCTGATCTCTGGGCATGGGCACTGTCCCTCAGCTCTTCAGCTCAAGGCTAGCTCTTTACCACTTGAGTCACAGCACCACTTCTGCCTTTCTTCTGTTTGCTTATGTGGTGCTGAAGAATCGAACCCAGGGGCTCATGCATGCAAGGCAAGCGCTCTACCACTGAGCCACCTTCCCAGCCCTCATCTGAATTCTTTTATTTTCAGATTTTTCTTTCATATTGTTAATTTTGCCTAAAAGATATGTATTTTCCTAATGATCAAATAATTAAATGAAGTATATTATACTATTATAAATGATCTTAGAAATTTAGCTTTGTACATGAGCCAAAGACCTTGAACTTTCCAATAAGAGGAGTACTGCTAGCAGCAGAATATATTTAGTCACATCACTCATCTTGAAATATAACACCTAATATGAGGATAGGGAGACTTTACAAGGGTTTTTGTAAGTCATTGCCAGTGTCTTGAAGAGAAAATCTTATGGTGATTTCCAAATACTGACATTAACCAACTAAGACACACTAAAACTATTGAAATGAAGAATACTTTTGATTTATAAGAGATAAATAAACAAAAGTGATACATAACAGACCCAGAACCTTAAATCTGGAATAAGTATTATAGACAAATGACTTGAAAGCTTTTATATTATAAATATGATAGATTGGCTATAATCCTGTAAAATGACTCATCTAGAGCTCTTTAGCTCATTGAGGGAACATTCCAGACTTTATTGTCTGACTCAATCTTTTTTTTTTTCTGCTAAGCTATGCTGCTTAAACAACCACAAAAGTGCACAATACTTTTAGATTTTTTTCCACTTTATGGGTCTGGAGAAACAATTTGGTTTGTGGTGTTCAGGAATGGAGGTAAACTTTGAGTCAAGCAGTTGTTCTCACATTTCATTAAACTCTCTAATCCTCAGTTTTCTTTACCTTTAAATGTTAAATTGTATCTAAAATCTATTGCAACTCTTTGAGTTTTGTTGGTAACACTGATGTAGAGCCTACTGGATGTTAGCTTTACCTATTAAAAATGTGTAACCTTTTTAAAGCTATCTTTCTCTTGTATTAGAACTGATCATTCTGCACAAATTTCCTTCAAAGGAGGGCCACTTTCTACATAGCTACAATATTATCCTTATATTAAAAAATAGAGCTGGTGATTTATGGCAGTAATCCTAGCTACTCAGGTGTCTGGGATCTGAGGATCACAATTTGAATCCAGCCTGGGCAGAAAAATCCCTGTGAGACAACCACTCAAAAACTGGAAGGAGCACTGTGGCCCAAGTGGTAGAGCATCAGCCTTGAGCACAAAGATGCCTAGGGACAATGCCCAGGTCCTGAGTTCAAGTCCCACAACCAACCAAAAATAAAAACAAAAACAATTCTCCAACATCTTCTAATATTCTATGTTCAGTTTTTTCCTATTTATTTTCAAATTATAATTGTTAATGTTAATTAACCAGGAAAAAAGAACTGATCAACTTCTTTTTTTTTTTTTTTTTTTTTTTTGTCGGTCGTGGAGCTTGAACTCTGGGCCTGGGCGCTGTCCCTCAGCTCTTCAGCTCAAGGCGAGCGCTCTACCACTTGAGCTACAGCGCCACTTCCGGTTTTCTGGTGGTTTATTGGAGATAGGAGTCTCACGGTCTCTCCTGCCCGGGCTGGCTTTGAACCGTGATCCTCATATCTCAGCCTCCTGAGTAGCTAGGATTACAGGCGTGAGCCACCAGCGCCCAGCTCAACTTCTTAACTAATAGTAATTGTGGTGAGTACTTTATTTCAGAATGTATATGAACATCCCTAATTCCCAAGTTATTCTTGTTGTCTTTGTTTAATTAAGGTAGTTTTTTTTCTTATTGCAATGGGACAAGAAATTTTATTGGACAATCTAACACATAGAATGATAAAAAAATATCATCAATTATGTTTAAGTGCTCAGTGTGCATTTGAAAACTTCAAATAAAGAAGAACATTTATATGAGAATATACTTCATTACTTTCATAATAACTCAAAGAAATTAATTTTTAAATTTATGTTATTAAATATATCTTTACTGTGTTTTAAAATGCTCATAAAATAATAGTATCATACTACCTTTGGAAGAGATTCTTTAGCTTTAATTATTATCTGAGAATACTTATTGACATCTTATTTGTTGACAGAAATCTATTTTATATTTTTCTCTCAAGCAGATAAATTTAGGTAAACTCTGATAATGTCACAGTCTGCTCACGTCAGCAGTCTGTATAAACACTTAGTATCAAACAGAGCAAAATAGCAGAGAGGCCATGAAAGTATGATGCCATGAGTAAGACGTATTTTGAACCGACTGAGGTAAGAAAGTTTCCAAGACACACCCAGAATAGTCACTGGCTCAGAAACTATCCCCTTTCCATACAGAAAGGATCATGCAGCAGAAGGAGCTGTGGAGTTCATTATGGGCAGATCATTCTAGAATGTGATTGCACAGAAATTATGGGTGGAGGTTGCCCAGAAATAGAGTTCAGTCAGCAAAATGAGGATATTATCCAGAGATAACCAAAGTTGTCTAAAGAAAAGGAACAGAAAGGCATAATGCATATGTGCATCTGATCATACAAAATCATACTTGTGGTAAAGAGCTCTAGGAAATGGAAACATGAGGTTTTCTTTTTCTTTTTTCCATTTTACTCTTAATTTTCCCTTGCTTGTCTATATATCTTTGGGAGTGTATGGGGAGGAGGGACAAAAATGGAGGGACAAAGGGTGAATTGATGCAGAAATGGTACTCACTAGATACTTTGTTGAGAATGAATTACAAAACTTGTGGAGGGAATGGGAGGGAAAAACTGGGAGAGAGGAAGGGAAAGGGTGACATTATCACAAAGGAAATGTATATTTTGCCTCATTTATGTAACTGTAATCATTCTGTTTGCAGCATTTTCAAACAAAGAAAAGAAAATTAAAGAAATGAAACCTGGGATTTTATGTGTAGCTTTATATGAACAATGTTGATATAACCCACCATTCTCTACTTCTTCTCTCAAATATGAAATTTTCTTCAATTCTAATTCCAAGGAAAGCATAACAACTTTTCATGGTACTTTGATGAAAATTTTGGAATCTGCTAAAATGCATTCCAATACTAGTAGATAAACTTTAACCTATATTTTAAAATTTCAATTGATTTAAGACTTGAGAGTAATTAGTTTTATGTTTGCCTGTGCTAAGATCTTTAAAACAATGATCTATCTAAACATGTAGCCTGATACTGTGTTACAATTAAAGTACAAATTATGTTCTAATATTGAATCAAGTATAGCAATTAGAATTGTATCATTATTAATTAAAATAATTAATTTCATAAGCCATTCTTCTAAAATGACAGAACTAATATTAAACCCAACGTATTTTAGTGTAACTTTCTGGACTGAATGTGCACATATATGCATACATTTCCACACTTGTGTTTTCCAATTGAAAATTATAAGAAATCTTCCAAATTGGATTGGATTGGATTTAGGTAAGAGAAATGTAATGAAACAGAACTGAAAAAATCTCATTTAATTACTTCTATTTTTCTAAGAAAAATCTGCTAAAAAGTAATGACATGAAAATAGTAATGAGTACAATGACAATTTAGACTTACTTGCCCTTCATTAAAATCCTTACATATATTGCTTATGGGAGCTTTTTCCTGTCCCTCCTTGTTATGCAATTAAGGTCAGAAGCAGGTTTTAGTAAGAATCTAGGGACACATAACTTACAAATATATTGAGGTACATCAAATTATTGTGCTTGAAATCTATAGACTGAGCTGCCTAATTCCTTGGGCCCATTATTTTCACTTATAAAAACAAATAATTTCAACTTTCCAGTAAAGATATAAGCTAACAAATACTATGCATAAGATTAATAAAAACAAATACTATAAATATACTCTTGCCAAAGGAAAAAATAATACACTGCACTTACCATACCACTAGTCATATTTGTTTTCTTGTCCTGTGTTTTAGGATGACATGGAGTATATTAGTGGTTAAAAATAAACAATATATGGCTTGGAAGGTGGCTTAGTGGTAGAGTGCTTTCCCAGCATGCAAGAAGCCCTGGGTTCAATTCCTCAGTACCACACAAACAGAAAAGGCCAGAAGTGGTGATGTGGCTCAAGTGGGAGAATGCTAGCCTTCAGCAAAAAATGCTTAGGGACAGAATCCAGGCCATGAATCAAGCCTAGGGCTGGCAAAAACAAAACAAAACAAAACAAAACAAAACACCCAATATAACAAAATAACTATAGAACAACCTCATGATCGCCTATAGCTTCACAGATTGGATGATTTTTTTTACATTCTCTAAAGATGTCTAATTGAATACCAGCATATATATATATATATATATTATATATATATATATAAGCTTTATTGCTGATAAAATTCCTTTTAATTGGAAATGTGACCATCTAATTTATCTTTAATTCCCATATCTGTAGTCACATCATATGAAAGTATGGCTTTATATGCTTACAAAAGTTAAATTCATACTTGAAATTATGTTTTTCTAACACAAAAAGTTGTTGAGTAAAGTTCTCTTACTGAATTCATGTCCCTTTGTGTTGTAACTTTACTACTATATCGTCTCTACTCCCTTGCATCTGAGATTATTATCCGTGCTTTCATCAGTAATATGTGTCCAATGTGATATTGTGAGATTCAGTCCCAAGGTTACTTCAGGCCTTCAGAGTTCTGATGTATCAGTCTTGAAACCGGGAACCTCCACTTTAGGAAGAAGTCCAGTCAGGCTTACTTGGGAATGAGACAAATAGATGAACCAAAACACACCTGCTGAGAGGTGGTACTGATCGGGGGACATGTCGTCATGGCCATTTGTTCTAACTACATTTGTCCTAACTCGCCTTTGTCCTCTTCAGCAAAAGGCAACCACAGAAATGAGCCAAGTTAAAAACCAGAAGAGGAACAAGCAGCCCATAGAATCATGTGAAGCTATAAATTATTATTTTAAACCATTCAGATTTGAAATGGTTTGTTATAGAGCAATAGATAATTAATCCATTCCCTTACTCTTACCAGACCATATAATAGGGCATGAGAAATCACACTAGTTGTACATCTATTCAGAATTTATTGACTTTAAAATGACACAATAACCATGTGATTTCACTGAAATGTAAAACAGCAAGAGTGAAAAAGAGCTATCCAATAGCCAAATGGAATCAGAACACTTTTATGACTTGTTGAAAAAGTGTATTTAGTATTTTTAAATAATAAAACGTATAATGAAGTATACCTTTTTTCATACTACTCTTCAGGAAGTATACAAAGGAAGAGGATAGTGAAGAGTCAAGTCAAGTCTCTTGATAAAAGGAAGAAATCAAATGGTATAATTCCTTAGCCAAACAACTTTTAGTCCAACAAAATGAATATGAGAAATCTGGCATTTAAAAGGTGTTTGCAGGAGGCAAAGGGAAGTAGGTAGACAAATGAAGAAAGGAAGACAGGGAGAATGTGGTCATAATATTCAATGAATAACCAAAGAAACTAGGAAAATCGAGAGGAGGGGTGGGATTGGAAGGAATGAAGGTGAATAAAAAAGGTGATATGGTGACACTTTTGTACAGCTACTTAAAGAGAATAAAAATATGATTTTTAAAGATATACTTTTAAAATCTCCTTAATTAAGGAAATAGAAATATAATGTGAATGAAGACTCCTATTGTCATATATAAGATTCTTTCTCAGATTTTTAAAAAAATTATCCTTAACTAGTGACACAAAGGAACTTCCATCTAACAAACCAGTTTATGAGTACAGTGCATCTTGATCAATGTCATCCCTTTCAGTATTCTTTATTTGATAGCTGGACTGTAGCTATTTAAGACAGAGGACTCCATATTGACAGAATTTTTAAGTCCCATGAAGATGTTAAGTAATTAGATGATGAGAAATGTTCATTTCTACTTTGCTTGTTTTGGTGTATCTTAGCAAACTATTAATATTTCATCAGTGGCTTATTGGTTCATAGACCCTCACAACTTACTTCTTTGTAAAGTAAATGTTCTCTTCTTGTGGATCTTAAGGGAATGTGATAGAATGACTTTCACTTTCAATTGCCCACATATTTTGAAGGCTCCTCCATGGAGGCTCTCATTAGAGTTTAAATATCTCTAAAGCCTAGATCTAATCTCATTTATCACTCTATTCCTTGGATCAACATTTTGTAATTGTTGATAGAAGGAAGTTATTCAATAAACATTGGCTCACTAAATGAATGCTCAGAAAAAGGCTAAATATAAATATATATATATATATATTAATAAATTGAATTCTTACTACTTGTGCAAGTCTTCTACTTACTTTGTCTATCCTATCACATAGCATAAAACACATGTTTTACACAAGCAAATGAAACTACATAGCATCATTGCCTTTTAATTAAAAATATTGTGGGAAAAACTATTTTTAAAACATATTCATTGTAACCATGGACAGATACTAATTATTTTAAAGGAAATCGGTTAGAAAATGGGAGAGTATGTATTATAACTTTTAATATTCTACTAGGAAAGTCTCCACAGCAATCTGAAATAGGCTAAAGGGAAACTAAATAAGTTTCAGTACTCTGGCAATTTCCAGGGCCATGCTCTCTCAGGATTACTGAGGTGGTGTTTCTCCTTCACAGATTCTATGTATCTAACTCCTTTGCCTCTGGGCAGAAAGAAAACACCCAGGCAACTAAAACACAGAGAAAGAAAGTCTTTGCGGGGTCCATTTTCTTCTACAATCCACTTCCACTACTCTTCCACTTTGAAAGTGATTTCCCTCTGGTCATATTGATTTCCAAAAACACTTTGTGATTTTCTCATAGTAAATGCACTTAGTACTAATACTCTGCTATTCCTTGCCCCTGATTTTAGAGAACAAACATTATTCCAGAAATCTGGTAGAAATATTTTTATTTTTGGAATAATTCATCTTGCTTTTCCTGTGTATTAATTTTTGGCTTCAAGATTATCATCTTTTAATATTTGTTATTTCAAACAAGCTTTTTAAATAAAAAAACTTAAAACAACTCAGTAGACAGTGTAGTGGTCATGGAAATGAACAAGATTTGTTGTCAATAACTCTAATAAAATACAAGAAGTAGTTTTGAATAGGTATAAGCAGTATTGAAATATACATGCTAATGTCCTTGATGGCTTATAACTTGGATCACTTTAGATGATTTCCAATAACTAAAACATTTCTATGATTAAATCTTTTAGTCATACAAAATACATGGCCATCAAAGAGTAGATAGACTATTTTAGGATTAAGTTGTTATTTGTAAGATGTAGTCTTTTTCAAATAAAAAATCTCATCAGTGGTTCAGATTCATTATAATAAAGGACTTTTGAGTTGCTATTTTCTGATTAATGCTGTCCAAGACCACTTGGCATCAGGTTATGCAATATGTTTGACATAACCAACCTGATTGCCACAGAAATTGAGAAGTACAATTATTCCATCTTCTGTTCCTTCCCCTATTCTTCCTGAACAATTTCTTCCCAAAGTGATTAGGTAGAAAAGGTAGATTAACTATTCCTAAGGAGAGGGAGCCTAATAAAGGGAATAAATCCTACAGCAGCTAGCAGGACATCTATATGGGAACAGCATGTTTTCCCTGACACATTTCAGAAAAAGAAAAACAATTTTTGGGGCAGTGGGAGAGAGGGGGGGAGGGAAGATAGGAAAGGATGGGAAGGGGAAACAAAGGAGGTAAATGCTTTATATATACCTTGCCCATGTAATTGTAACCCCTCTGTACGTTATTTTCACAATTAAAAAAAAAGAAAACAAAAATTTTGCACCGTGCTTATATCTTTCCTACAAATTGGAGTTTGTTTTAAAATAAAATAGAAATGTCAAGAAGCATAATTACAGAAGATTGTACTTGTTAATGACAATAAATAGATCAATGAAATTTAAGTTTCAAATCATTACTTAAATTGTAGAGAGAATATACCTCTAAATTGTTGTGGCTGTGATATCAAATCCATGTTAAGAGTCTATGAAGACCTGAGAAACCATTAAATATCCTGAGCTTAACTTTTAACATTTATAATATAATATCTTTGAAGTCCAGCTGGGTCTGAAACATTTGGAAAAAAACCCTAATCACAACCTTTGTTTTGGAAATTTATTTCTCTTAGTTTATCTTACACACTTAAAAAGCACTTGTATGTGTGTGTATGTGTATGTTTGTGTGTGTGCATGTACGTGAGAAGAAACATAATGGTTACAATGATATAGATCTTAAGAAATTGCTTAGAGTAGGCCATTGTAGCATTGATTCAGGTATAGGAACTACAAGAATAAGAATTTCACTATATGTAGCACTGTAGACAGAAATATGGTACCCTTTGTCAGCATTTATTTGAGAAAATGTCATTACCACAATACATACAACTTTCTATTCTTTTTTTTATTTTATTATCTTTAAGTAGTTGTACAAAAGTTAACATTCAATCAGTCACTGCAATGCATCTCGATCAATGTCACCTATTTTAACATTTATTTTTAAAAATAGATAAGGTATACTCTCAGGAGCCTGATCATTTAATTTACAGGACTTATTCTTGGTCCTTATTTTTTCAAGAATCAGTTCCCAGTTGATAATGAGTAGCAAGATTCATAATTTATTTTTAAACATTTTAGTATTATTGTTACATAAAATTGTTAAGCATAGATTAAAAGTGGATGAATTAAAATGCTTATTAAAGTATCCAATGGACAGGATGAATCAAGACATCATTTGGATTAGTGGAAATGAGTAATTGGGAAGTTTTAAGTATTTTTTTCCATTTTCAGTTTAAGTATGACACTTAAGAGCCTTTATAAGCAACTATCTGATGCCTCTTTCCCATACCTCCAAACAGAGTTTATTTTGCTATGCCAAAGCAGTTAGGCTTGGCTTCATAAGATATTTTTTTAAATTTTTTGCTTAGTGAACGTTAGAGTATGTGATGTGATAACAATTAAAATTTGAGATAATGTTGTTTGAGAGATTGGACTTGCTCTTTTGTACTTCTGTCTTCTTTCAGAGAATATTCCACATCCAAATGCCAGCCCAGGAAACACAAGAGTCTTGTAAAGCAGATTTCAAATAGACCTGAAACTTGGACCCAGACCAATAAACTCAGCCTACATAAACTGAACCCCAGCCAATTAGCATATGTAGGAGCTAGAAATAAATGTGTGTTGTTTTACACTGAGAATTTGTAATTACTCGTTACTAAGTGCAATAGACAGTATAATGTCCTGCATTATCCCTGGGACCTGTGAGTGTGTGTAATACATAAACAGCGGAAAAGGGGATTTGAAAAAGAAATAAAGATTGCTAGTTAGTCAATCAGCCTTAAAATTGAGGAGATTATCCTGGGTTATTTGGAGAGGCACTATAAAATCATAGGGGAAGTTCTTACAAACAGAAAAGTTTTGATGACAGAGAACTAGAGAGGTGGCAGCTTGGAAAGAATGTTGCTGCGATTGCTAGGTTTGAAAATATAGGAAGAAATAGAAAAGAAAACCCAATTCTCAGACTTCAGAAGAAGTTCCACCCCAATGAAACCTCATCTAAGCCCATTTCAGACTTCTGACCTTCAAAAGTATAAAAGTAGACAATTGTGTTATTAATTTGCTGCAGCAGAAATAAAGACCATTACACACAGGAATAGCTGAGAGTGCAAAAATGAACACTTCTGTGGTGGCAATGTGATAAAAACTGTTTGGAAACAGGTGGTCAGTAAGGAAATAGTTTTTGGTCCTTTGAAAAATGTGAGGATCTTTGGACTTGGCTTACATCACTTAATATAAGTTTTTCCAAGTCTTTCCATTTCCTAACAAATGGGTCGTGTCATTCTTTCCATCAGGGTTGGTTCCATACCTTAGCTATGGTAAATAATGCTGCAATAAACAGTTGTGCTAGTAGCTTTAGTATGGCCTTGTTTGTGATCGTTTGGGTAAATGCCTAAAAGTGGGATTGTTGGGTCATAGGGGAACTCTATGTGGAGTCTTCTGAGGAACTTCCATACTGCTTTCCAAAGTGGTTGAACAAGTTTACACTCCCACCAACAATGCAGTAGGGTTCCCTTCTGTCCACATCCCCTCCAGCATCTGTTGTTATTAGATTTCTTGATTATAGCCATTCTAGCTGGGGTGAGGTGGAATCTCAGTGTTGTTTTGATTTGCATTTCTTGGTTTCCCTTATCTGCAATAACTAGTGTATGTCTAGGCCAAACAGAAAAAGTCGAAAGTTATGTACCTATGATGCTAACATGATGCTAAACGAAATGAACCTCAAGATAGGGACACAAGAGATTTCATTTATCTTGCTGTTGTTTTTAATGTACTTATACTGTACTATGTGATTGTTTTTTCTTTTGAATGTTCTTCTTCCATGGTATAACGCCTGTTTTCACTATATTTGATTCTGGTGCCCTGCATCTTGTATATACATTTTTCTTATTTGGGGAGGGGAATGAACTTTACAACTTGGAGTGGGGGGGGCAGGTGGAGAGGAAAGGGATGGTAGGGGAAAAACAAAGGAGGGAGTAACAATGCCCTATTGGAAATGGACTCATTACCTTGCTCATGAAACTGTAACCCTCTGTACAATATCTACCATAAAAATGTATAAAAGAAAAAAAGAAAAATGTGAGTAAACTATTATGGGCATTGATAACTTTGTAACTAGTATTATCTAATATTGATTTATTTCTAAAAATTTACTTTTTTTGATGTACAAAAAAGCCACACAACATATCTAATGAATTTTGGAGAATCATAAAAGCATTTCTAAACAATGTATTGAAAGTACATTCCAGAGGGTTCTGATTAATGTATCTTTTTAAAGAGAGGAATTCAGAAAAGGAAATGGAATTCAGAAAAGAAGGCTGAGAGGAAACAGGGAAAAAAAGCACCTGAATTTCAGATTGATTTGTTCAGAAAATGGAAACTAGTTCTTTCCAAATTGATGCCTGACCCATCATAACAATCTCAGGGAAAAAAATTGAAGCCCAAAACACTGCCAGTAAAAAATTGGCTTCAGGGTGAATATCAAGTGGAGGTTTTCTTTAAAAGTATTGTAATACTGCTGAGATATTAAGTCTCTATCTTCTTAATACATTAAGCTTCAAAAATATCTTCCAGAATTTAGATTATACCTTAGATGCACATGTTCAAATGTTAACTTCACACAAGCTTTTTTTGTCTGTACCATGGTGGCTAAAATTTTGGTCATATATTATTATGGAGATAGTCTATGAAAGTTTATTTTGGATAAAACCTGAACTTCGAATAAAACACATCACATCATGTGGGTGGATCTTATCCAGTCAGTTGGAAGCCTCAGTAATAGGAAGTCTGACATCTCCTGAGGAAGAATTAATTCTCCAGGCAGACTGTCTTTGACTTGAGCTGCAGCCCATCTTTCCTGGATCTCTGTTGTCTAAGTTGCAGATTTTGTACCAAAAGGCATCCATAATTAAACAATCATCATTCAATGAAGATAATTTCTGAATATAGATCATTTCTTGTTCTGTTTAAAATAAAAAATAAAAGAAAACGAATTTCACTAAAACCAAAAAGCAATCTAAAGGAAGGAACAAAGAGAAAAAGGAAGTGGAATTTTAAAAATGATTCAAGTTGTATAATGGCAATGGAGATCTCCAGGATGATGGAGAAAAGGAACCTCTAAGGCTGCTGTGGAATAGACCAGCCCATCAAAACCCCAAACTGAGTCAAGTAAGATATATTCAAGAAGATAAAAGAAGCAGATTACTTAACTTTTAGACAGTGACTAGAGGTTTATAAAACTTGGGGATGAGTTGCATATTGATAATGATTACAACAAAGAAATCAAGCAGATAACTATTAACCTCAAAATTTATTCAGGGAAAACAACAATGGACTATTACAGGCTTAATATGAACATGATTTAAATAATCAATATAAATAAAGGCTTTTCTAATAAAACACTTTTAGAATCACATTAAGATAGCAGAACATAGGAAGTGTAAATAAATCTTGTGTGAGAGAAAAATGATATTTATGTTTTACAGTGGAGCTAGTAACTCCTAAAGTAATTAATATTATAGTAAATAATACTATAATAGAAATGTATTTTTCATAGTTATGAAATAATAGCAACTAAGAAAGTGTATTTGGAAGTGGTGATAAATAAAAAGTTTTTGACCAATAATATAATAATAATAAGAATGATCATAGAGAGAAAAAGATCATTACCTTGCTCATGTAATTGTAACCACTCTGTATACTATTTTCACAATTTAAAAAAAACAAAAAATGAAGGCACATTTAAGATTATAGATTAATGTAAATTTGTATTTGGTCATACTAATCAACATATCAGAAATCCACAAATCGTTTAAATAGAAATACAGGTGGACTCATTGCAACAATGAGATGTACAAGTCGTTATGTAGAAGATGAACTTCACAATTTTGGGGGGGAGGGGCGGGGAGGGTTGGGTGGGGAGGCAGGGAAAGGATGGGAAGGGATGGGAAAGGGAAACAAAGGAGGAGGCTACAATGCTTGATAAGAAATGTACTCATTATCTTCCCCATGTAATTGTAACCCCTCTGTACAGTATTTTTACAATAAAAAAAGAAATCAATATTGAGTTTTTGGTATAATAATGACTTTTAGGTCGTGATTGCCATATTCTCTGAATTAGTGGAAGTTCTGATATGTCATCTAAAAGCCATTAATGCTTAGTTGGGAGTGTAGCTCACATGGTAGAGTACTTATCTAGTGAATATTAGGCACTACCTTCAAACTCCACTATAAGAAAAAAAATAAACCCTGGCTTTTAATAGCAGCAAAAGGCTGGGTAAATAATGTTATATGAAAATATATCTTAATGTAATATGATAAGATCAACATACTTTATATTTCCCATTATAAGTGAAAACCTCATTGAATTTTTATTCATTCTACCTTCAGCTCTCAAACTACATTACTTCATGAAGTTACATCTGTTTTAAAATATTCAATATGCAGATAAATAAGCTTTAAGTTCTCAGATATGCAATACTACAATTCCACTTTTCCATTCTGTGTTGAATGTCACTCATCATAATATGGATTTATCACAATGAGGGTTTCTAATTTATTGTTGAATGACTTCTTCAAATTCCCTAATATTTTCTATTTGTTTATCTTTCTCCAGCATAGCAGTCTTTGGACTAAAGGATGCATTAAAATGACTCCAGAGCTTATTTGAAAACAACAAGAAAACAAAAAGAATAAAACACCAAAAAACACTAAAGACAAAAACAACAGCAACAAAATAAACAAAAACAAAAACTCTTACTCCAAGCCCAAAGTTTCTTATTAAGCAGGTCTCTAACAAGCGTTAAAAGTTGGTATTTCTAATGTATTCTCAGGGGAAGCTGATACTGATGGGACCATTACTTCAAGAGTCCTGATATTGATTGTATGGAATTATTTTTAATAATTCAGAAAGCAAAATGATCAGTGTTCATTCAGGAAGCATCTGTCAGGCCTTGTTGGGGACAGAGAGGACAAAGATGAAAAGGACAGAATCTGTCATCAAATCAAAACAGAGCCTTTTGCCTAATTTATCACCAGAGGAATCCAACATAAAATTATTCAGCTGCTAGGCCAAAATGGACCACAAGTTTGAACCATAGCTACCTTCAAGAAGCCATATTAAATATTGGTGTAATAGTTTGCTTGCATGTATAAATATAGAAGAATGAAATCTATTAATTTTTTTGAAAGGGAAGAGGATGGAGGGAAAGGACAGATACATTGTTTGCACCTAAAGAAGTATCAAATGAACCTCCCCTTGTACAACTGTTTGCTAATAAAAATCCTAAAAAAAGAGTGAAGTATATTTGAATAAAGTATCAGCCTTGTTTTAATATAGAAAACATATTTCAGCAATAATCAATATAATCAATATTCATAACATGTTTTTCATTGTTTGGTTTCCGTGTTGAGGACAAAATTGGTGTGGAGTTTATGTCTCCAAGCCATCTGATTTGGGTCTAGTAACATTTGAGGTGGTCCAGAGTCACATGTGGCAAGGTAACTATAGAATTGAAGAGGGAAGCTATAGAAAAACATGATGCTACAGAACCTTAGCAAATATTATCAGAAAAAGAAGAGAACACACCCAAATAAACTCAGAGATGAGAATGGATACATCACCACAGAAACAACCAAGATTCAGAACATTGTAAGGGAATACTTCTCAAACCATTATGTGAATAAGTTTGGGAATCTGGAAGAAATGGACAAATTTCTAGCAAACATTGAGGTGCCCAAAATAAACCAAGATGATTTAAACTAACTTTACAAACCCATATCAAGCATTGAAATAGAAACAGCAATCAGAAGCCTCCCACCCAAGAAAAGCCTAGGGCCAGATGGATTTATAGCTGAATTCTAAAAGGCCTTCAAAACCAATAACACCAATACTCCTGCAACTCTTCAGTTAAATTCAAAGTAAAGTTCACTATCAAACTATTTCTATGAAGCCATCATAACCTTCATCACCAAAGCAGGCAGGAACTCATCAAAGAAAGACTACTATACAGCCATTTCTTGAATGAACATCCATGCAAAACTTCTCAACAAAATGTTGGTCAATTGACTTCAACAACTCATCAAAAAAATCTTACACCATGATCAAATAAGATTCATGGGCCCCAAAGCTGGTTCAATAAAAGCAAATCAGTTAGTATAATTCATCACCTCAGCAAGAGCAAATATAAGAACCACATATTTATCTCAATAGATGTACAAAAAGCATTTGACAAGATCCAACACTGCTTTATGAGGAAGCTCTGGAAAAACTAGGAATCCTCAATATAATAAAGGCTGTATATGACAAGCCAGCATTATTCTTAATGGCAAAAAGCTAAAGCTACTTCCTTTAAATTCAAGAATGAGACAAGGATGTTCACTCTCTCCACTTCTCTCCAATTTAGTATTAAAATGCCTAGCTACAGCAATAGGACAAGATGCAAACATAAAGGGGATCCAAATAGGGAAAAGTGAAGTGAAACTCTCCCTCTTTGGAGGTAACATGATCTTGTATTTAAAGCACCGTATGGACTGCACTCCCAAATTTCTCAAGCTAATTTGAAACTTTGGCAAAGCAGCAGGGTATAAAATTAACCCTCAGAAGCCAACGGCTTTTCTGTATGTCAATAATGAGAAGGGTGCAGCTAAAATCAGGGAAGCAACTCCTTTTGTAATAGCCCCACAAAAAATAAAATACCTAGGAGTTAATTAAGAAGTGAAGGACCTCTATGATGAAAATTTTAAAAACTTGAAAAAGGAAATTAAAGCAGAATATAGAAGTGGAAAAATTTCCTATGCTCCTGGATTGGAAGGATTAGAATCCTGAAATAGACAATACTGACAAAGGCTATCTATAAATTCAATGTGATACCTATCAATAGCCTAACCTCATCAGCAGTAATCAAAAAATGTATATAGAACAATATAAGAACATGAATAGAAAAAAAACAATCCTTAGCTGAAACAACAGTGTTGGAGGAATATTAATACCAAATTTAAAACTCTACTACAAAGCAATAGTAATCAAAACAGCTTGGTACTGGCACAAAAACAGACCTCAGGACCAATGGAATAGAACTGAAGACCCAGAAATGAACCCACCAAACTATAGCCACATAATCTTCAATAAGGGAGCTAGAATGGAAAAAATACAGGCTTTTCAGTAAATAGTGCTGGCAAAATTGGCTAAACACCAGTAGAAAACTAAAGCTAGATCCTTATATATCAACCTGCACCAGAATCAACTCCAAATGGATCAAAGACCTCGGAGTCAAAGCAGACACTCTGAAAACATCACAGAAAGGAATAGGAGAATCTCTAGGGATCCTTGGCACAGGTCAAAATTTTCTTAATAGAGACCCATAAACACAACAAATCAAAGAAAAGTTGAACAAATGGGATTGAATGAAACTGCAGAGCTTCTGCATGGCAAAGGACATAGCAACTGAGATCAATAGAAAACCCACAGATCAGGAGAAGATCTTCTCTAACTATATAACAGACAGGGGCCTCATAGCTAAAATATACTTAGAACTCAAAAATTAAATCCCCTAACAATAAATTCTCAAAGAAATAACCACCTGATTAATAAGTAGGCTAAAGACTTAAAGAGAGGGAAAGCATGGGACCTATGTTTCTTTGGGCCTGGCTTACGTCACTTAATATAATTTTTTCCAAGTCTTTCCATTTCCTAACAAATGAGGCAATGTCATTCTTTCTGATGGAGGCATAGAATTCCATTGTGTATATATATCACATTTTCTTGATCCATTCATCTACTGAGGGGCATCTGGGTTGGTTCCAGATCTTAGCTATAGTAAATAGTGCTGCAATAAACATAGTTGTGCTGGTAGCTTTAGTGTAGTCTTGTTTGTAAACATTTGGGTAAATGCCCAAAAGTGGGATTGCTGGGTCATAGGGGAGCTCTATGTGGAGTCTTTTGAGGAACCTCCATACTACTTTCCAAAGTGGTTGCACAAGTTTACACTCCCACCAACAATGAAGTAGGGTTCCCTTTTGTCCACATCCCCTCCAGCATCTGCTGTTATTAGAGTTTTTGATTTTAGCCATTCTAACTGGGGTGAGGTGGTATCTCAATGTTGTTTTGATTTGCATTTCTTTTATGGCTAGGAAGGTTGAGGATTTCTACATGTGTCTATTGGCCATCCTTCTTTCCTCTTCATAGAAGTTTCTTTTTCAGTCTTTAGCCCACTTATTTATTGGGCAGTTGTTTCTTGGAGGATTTGTTATTGGGGGATTTAATTTTTTGAGTTCCAAGTATATTTTAGATATGAGACCCTTGTCCATTGTATAGCTAGTGAATTATTTGCAATATCTAGTATATGTCTCAGTCAAGCAGAAAAGGTCAGATAAGGTGATGTTAGGGAAATGAACCCTAAGATATGTATTCAAATGTTTTTTTTTCTTTCATGTGATTGTTTCTAACACATTTATAAGATTATTTCTTTGTTGCTTTGTATGTCCCTTCCCCACAGTAAAATCCCTGCTTTCACTGTATTTGATGTCGTTATAATTTGTGGAGGGGAAGGGGAAAAACAAATCGTTTAAATAGGGATACAGATGGATTCATTGCAACAATTAGATGTACAAGTCGTTATGTCAAAAACGAACTTTACAACTTTGGTGCGGGGTAGGGATGGGGAGGGGGAGCGGGGATGATTGGGTGGAGGGAGAGGGGGAGGATGGGAAGGGGGAACAAAGGAGAAGGTAACAATGCTTGATAAAAAAACATGTACTAATTATCTTGCCCATGCAATTGTAACCCCTCTGTACAGTATTTTCACAAGAAAAAAAAGAAAAAATGAAAAAACATCTTAAAAAAAAAGACTTAAAGAGAAACTTCTCTGAAGAGGAAATAAGAATGGCCAATAAACACATGAAGAAATGATCAATGCTCTATGAGCATTGAAATAGAGCATTGAAATCAAGATAACATTGAGATTCCACTTCACTCCAGTTAGAATGGCTATAATGAAGAAATCTAATAACAACAGGTGCTGGAGGGGATGTGGCCAATAAGGAACCCTACTGCATTGTTGGTTGGAGTGTAAACTTGTTCAACCACTTTGGAAAGCAGTTGGAGGGTCCTCAAAAAGAACAGCATTATTTACAGCATTATTTACAGCATTATTGACCATACATAAGATATGGAACCAACAAATATGCCTGTGAGTAATTAAATAGATCAAGAAAATGTTGTATATATTCATATATAATCAAATTCTATGCTTCCATCAGAAAGAATGGCATTGCCACATTTGTTAGGAAATGGAAATGCTTGGAAATAATTACATTAATTGAAGTAAGCCAGGCCCAAAGAAACATAGGTCCCATGGTTTCCCTTATTTGCAATAACTAGCATATGTCTAAGATAATCAGGAAAGGTCAAAACTATTTACATATGATCATATAAGATGATGCTAAGCAAAACGAACCTATGATAGGGACACAAAAGGTTTTATCTTTCTTGCTGTTGTTTTTAATGAACTTATCATGTACTATGTGGTGTTTTCTTTTGCATATTCTTCCCCCATAGTATATCCCCTGTTTTCACTGTATTTGATTCCTGTGCCCTTGCATCTTGTACATACATTCTTCTAATTTGGGGAGGGGAAGGGAACTAACAAAATGTTGACATAAGGATAGAAGTTGATCCATTGTAACAATGAGATTATACAAGACATGACTTACAGGGGAGTGGGAGTTTATGGGGGAAGAGTTGGAGAGGTGTGGAGTAAAGGGATGGTAAGGGAAAACCAATGGAAGGAGTAACAATGCTGGATAGGAAATGTACTCATTATCTTACTCATGTAACAGTAACCCCTCTGTACAGTATCTTTACAATAAATAGGTATATATTAAAATTAAAAAATAAAGAAAACCATACTACTATGGAGTTCCCCTAGTCTCAATAATTTGGGCTGTGGTAGCTGCAGAGAAGACCTGCATGTTCATATTTTCATGACTGACCTTTTATTTGATATTTTGTTCTGTATTTCCAGCCGCAATTCACATTTTGTTACTTACGTTTTTCTCCATTGTCAAGCTCAAGTGTTGTAAAAACCCTTCATGTTCCATCATAGCATAGCACAAAAGCAGGACAAATATAAGTGTATGAAAAAAGGAAACATAGAAATTGATGTTCACTCTTACAGTAACTAATATATACTATAAGGGAGAAGAATTCACTTTGTGACAATTAAACAAGTCCTGTAGTAACAGTATCAATCCTTTCATCAGAGCAATTCTCTAGAGGGACCCAAACACCTCTTAGAGTTTCCTCCAACTCTCAGACTATTAATTTCATTAGAGATCAAATTTCAACATGAGTGTTGAAAGGTGCAAATTGTATTCAAATGACATCAGGTGGCAAGAATATAAATGGGAAAGGGATATTCTAATAATTTATGACTGGATAGACACATGTTATAAAAGTATATTAAACTCTTTCCTTTTATATGTAAAAATCAGCCACTATGGAAATAAGTACAGAAGATATGCACACAAACACAGATACTAAAATTAAACCTATCTTATAACACAGCCATACTCCTACATTTTGTGTATACCCAAAGGAGTGTAAATCAATATACAAGAGAGACAGCTACATAGCCATGTTTGTTACAACTTTGCATGCAACAGCCAAACTATGGCATCAGCTGAGGTGCCTGACAACTGAAAATATGGTATTGACAAAGTATACGTATAAATACACATTATGGGACATCAATTACTGAGACATCTCAGAACACTCCCATCTCTTGAAAGCTGAAAGATCATCATGATAAGCAAAATAAGCTTAACATTTAAATAAAATACAGTGGGACCCACAAAATGTTGTTTGAGAAAAGGAGGAGAAGAAAGAAAAAGAATGAGAATATGGTGGAGGGAGTGATTTTTTCAAAATACACAGTGTGTATATATATAGAATATATATATATATATATACATATATATATAAACATCACAATAAAACCCTTATATTACAATGAGTGTTAACGAAACATGTTAAAAAGCATTCTTTAAAAATATCTACTCCCCCACGGTATAACCCCTGCTTTCACTGTATTTGATGTTGGTATAATTTGTGGAGGAGAAGGGCGAAAACAAATCGTTTAACTAGGGATACAAGTAGACCCATTACAACAATGAGATGTAGGAGTGGTTATGTGGAAAAACGAACTTCACAACTTTGGTGGGGGGAAGGATCGGTGGGGGGAGGTGGGGGGAGTATGGAAAGGGAGGGGAAGGGAAATCAAAGAGGAGGCAACAATGCTTGATAGGAAATGTACTCATTATCTTGCCCATGTAATTGTAACTCCTCTGTACATTAGTCTCACAATAAAATAATAAATAAAATAAAATTTAAAAAAATTACTGAGTAGATTTAAAAGGTTATCCATGAGACAATATGTGAGTTAGTGGGTATGTTAATCCAACAATCTCAGAAGAACTCCAGAACTTGTTATTTCCAAACTCTTGATTTGTACCCAGGGTTTCTACCTCATGTGACCTGGAAGGACCCTGTAATTATCATTGAAATTAAGGAGTAGAATTTGTTTTTGAGTTTTCCTCACCTATAGAGGTCAACACGAAAATTTCTGACTCTGGACACCTCGTTATAGTATGTGTTTATTTGATGCAAAATACTGAAGAAAGGAAAAATATGGCTAAACCACATCATTGATTACCTCTGACGTAAAACATCTGTGTTTAATTTGTTTTCTTCCACGGTTTTGAGTACAAGCTGCTTAAAACCAAGGAATTAGTCTGTTTTGGCCATTTATACATTTGACATGATATTTAATACATTGCCGAGGGTTAAATTAGAACCTTCATGAAGGACTACCATCTTTCAATGGAATGTAGTGCACATTGGCAATTAGAAATGACAGAAAGTCAGCTTTTCCTTAAGCATCAACCTATTATGTATAGGATGCAACTATGTCAGGATTAATGTGGCAACAATTAACAACTCAGCAGTTACACAGAGAAAAAAACAGCTACAAAATTAAAATTCGCATTTAGTAGAAAAGGACTGGACAATTCAATAGCAAGTATTTGCACACAATTCTGGAGGAACGTATCCCATTTTTGTCTGCCAAGGTTGTCACGCTAGAGGCAATGGCTTATTTCTTATTGGTTTGATTTTAAAAGGAATGTAGTGTGAACCACTGGGAATTTACACTGAGTAATGTCCTTAAGCCAAATGATGTTTTAATTCTCAGTACTTGGTTACTGCTATCATCTTTTAGTATCTGCTTGAAGTTTGAATGTTGAAGGCTTGTCATTAATGCTATAATCATTTGAGATGGCTCTGTTGAGAAGTGATTAGTATTCTTTTAAAAGAGGTCCCATAGAGTTGTCGTCCCCTTCCAGATGAAGTGGAAGACAGCCATCTATGAACCATGATGATGTTGTCCTTTCTTCAGACGAAATTTTATCTTGACATCTTCCTAGGTTCCAGAATTGTAAATGCTATTTTGTTACTAATAAGTTATCAAGTTCATTATATTCTTAGTTCACATCCCAAATAGTGCAGACAATGTTCTACAAAAGGTGTTCCGCAAATAGAATGTTTTTGTAGTTCATTGCTACTCAGGAGATTGAGTTATATTTGTGGTTTAAAGCCAAACAGCCTCTGAGACACTCATATCCAATTAACTCCTTAAAAAAGTGGAAGCAGAACTGTGGATAAAGTGCTAGAACAGCCTTGAGAAAAAAAAAAAAAGAAAAAGCTAAGGGATGCTACCCAGTCCTAATGTTCAGTCCCAGTAAATATACAAAAATTAACAATAATATCCAAAATAGTAATTTCTTTTTTACTTTTTATGCCAGTCCTGAGATTTGAACTCGGGGCCTGATGTTCCTGATTTTTTCTTCTTCTCAAGTTTAGCACTGTATCTCTTGTACAGCTCCACTTTTAGCTTCTTTGGGGAACTTAATTGGAGAGTCTCAAGAACTTTCCTGCTAGAGCTGACTTTAAACCTTGATCCTCAAATCTCCGTGTCTTGAAGAGCTAGGATTACAGCCTTGAGCTACAGGCACCCAGCCAAAACAGTACTTTCTATTCTTATTTTTCTTTTAGATAAATTAATAGTAAATATATTTTTCAAGTTTTTATTATTCATAAGCAGTTGTAAAAAATGAGTTGCCAGCGGAGTGCCTGTGGCTCACGTTTGCCTAAGCTACTCAGGAGACTGAAATCTAAGGATTGCGGTTCAAAGCCAGCCCGGGCAAGAACATCCATGACACTATCTCCAGTGATCCACCAGAAAACCGGAAGTGGCGCTATATTGGTAGAGCGGTCGCCTAGAGTTGAATAGCTGAGGGACGGCGCCAGGCCCAGAGTTCAAGCCCCACAACCGAAAAAATAAAATAAAATAAAAAGTAAATGAGTGGCCATTCAACAGAACAGTTTATGAATACAATCGTCTTGATCAATGTCACCCTTTTTGTTATTCTCCCCAATCTCTTCCCAACCCTACCCTTTCCCTCAATTTTCTTAATTTTGTAAGATATACATGGAATTTTATGACTATTTTCTCTTCCCTTTCCACTCTTCATTTCTGCTCCCCTTTCTTTTGGCCTTTAATAGAAAATCCTCCTAAGCAAGTTTTTTCTTGCTACTTCATTTTCTATTCATTATTAAGGTTTTGCAAGTCATTAAACAGTACTATCTCAACTTCTCAGCCTGGACTCAGCAAAAAAAAAGATAATTATGTAAGGATTTGCTAATATATCAATAGAATATAGAAATGGGTGAATACAGAGTAGGCAGAAAGGTCATACCTTCTCTTTTCAGTGAAGTCCTATTTTGTTCACTTACAAAATTCGATCAATTCAATTGTGTTCTGTTTCTTTGTCTTTCTCAAAATGAGGAGGTCATAGTTTTTGAATGTTTATGATTCAGCAAATACTGCCCATGGCTCAGCATTCATGCTTGGTGCTCCATTGAATACTGACATTAAAGAACATTTTTCTGTACCTCAAAGAGCTTATGAAACTGTAGGTGAGTCAGAATTGCAAACAATTGTAATAAAAGGAATGGAAATCTGTGAATCAGAACTATAAAAGAAGACTTTCAGAGAGAGTAAGTGGAATTAAGAAAGGAAATGAAAATGCTTCATTTCAAGCACTTCTTAGCTCTTTCATGAAGAATCTCACAAATTCTTTCACAGTAGAATGTCCTTGGCTAAAGGCCACATTACTTTATTTCAAAGATTATTGGCTAATCAAACAATGATTAAAAATGTATCTCCTCAGACTTAACCTACTACCAAAAAATGTTCTTATTTCACTAATAGCCATTTGTAGATTTAAAAGAAAATCAGAAAAAAGTTTATAAATTTTGAAATATAAGAATTTTCTTGATTTTTGTTATTCTAATTGGGGTGAGGTGGTATCTCAATGTGGTTTTGATTTGCATTTCTTTTTTTTTATATTTCTTTATTTTTTATTTTTTATTGTGAGAATATGGTACAGAGGAGTTACAATTACATGGGCAAGATAACGAGTACATTTCTTATCAAGCATTGTTGCCTCCTCTTTGTTTCCATTTCCCATCCCTTCCCATACTCTCCCCTCCCCACACCTGCATTTCTTTTATGGCTAGGGAGGTTGAGTATTTCTTCATGTGTCTATTGGCCATCCTTTCTTCTTCAGAGAAGTTTCTCTTTAAGTCATTAGCCAACTTATGTATTGGGCAGTTGTTTCTTTGAGGATTTGTTTTTGGGGGATTTAATTTTTTGAGTTCCAAGTATATTTTAGATATGAGACCCTTGTCCTTTGTATGGCTAGTGAAGATCTTCTTCCAATCCGTGGGCTTTCTATTGATCTTGCTAGCTATGTCCTTTGCCATGCAGAAGCTCTGCAACTTCATGCAATCCCATTTGTCCAACCTTTCTTTGATTTGTTGTGTTTCCGGGTCTCTATTCAGAAAATTTCGGCCTGTGCCAAGGAGACCTACAGTTTCTCCTATTCTATCCTGTAATGTTTTCAGAGTGTCTGCTTTGACTCCGAGGTCTTTGATCCATTTGGAGTAGATTCTGGTGCAGGGTGATATATAAGGATCTAGCTTTAGTTTTCTACAAGTATTTAACCAATTTTGTCAGCACCATTTACTGAAGAGGCTGTCTTTCTTCCATTCTATTTTTTTTTTTAGCTCCCTTATCAAAGATTAGATGGCTATAGGTCTGTAGATTCAATTCTGGGTTTTCAATTCTATTCCATTGGTCCTGAGGTCTGTTTTTGTGCCAGTACCAAGCTGTTTTGATTACTATGGCTTTATAGTAGAGTTTGACATTTGGTATTGACATTCCTCTAGCAGTGTTCTTTCCGTTGAGGAGCGTTTTTCTATTAGGGGTCTTTTATTGTTCCATATGAATTTTTGGATTGGCTCTTCTATTTCCTTGAAGAATGAGTTTGGAATTTTGAAAGGTATTGCATTGAATTTGTAGATAGCCTTGGGAAGTATTGCCATTTTCACGATGTTAATCTTTCCAATCCAGGAGCATGGGAATTTTTCCCATTTTCTAAGTTCTGTTTTGATTTCCTTTTTCAAGTTTTTAAAGTTTTCATCATAGAGGTTCTTCACTTCTTTGGTTAAGTTAATTCCTAATAACAACAGATGCTGGAGGGGATGTGGACAGAAGGAAACCTTACTTCATTGTTGGTGGGAGTGTAAACTTGTTCAACCACTTTGGAAAGCAGTATGGAGGTTCCTCAAAAGACTCCACACAGAGCTCCCCTATGACCCAGCAGTCCCACTTTTGGGCATTTACCCAAATGTTTACAAACAAGACCACACTAAAGCTACCAGCACAACTATGTTTATTGCAGCACTATTTACTATAGGTAAGATCTGGAACCAACCCAGATGCCCCTCAGTAGATGAATGGATCAAGAAAATGTGGTATCTATACACAATGGAATTCTATGCCTCCATCAGAAAGAATGACATTGCCCCATTTGTTAGGAAATGGAAAGATTTGGAAAAAAATATATTAAGTAAAGTAAGCCAAGCCCAAAGAAACATAGGTCCCGTGATTTCCCTTATTTGCAATATCTAGTATATGTATGAGTCAAGCAGAAAAGACCAGATAAGGTTATGTTAGGAAAATGAACCCTAAGATATGTATTTTAAATGTTTTTTTCTTTCATGCATTTGTTTCTGACGCAATTATAAGATTATTTCTTTGTTGCTTTGTATGTCCCTCCCCCACAGTATAACCCTTGCTTTCACTGTATTTGATGTCGGTATAATTTGTGGAGGAGAAGGGAAAAAACAAGTCGTTTAAATAAGGATACAAGTGGACCTGTTGCAACAATGAGAAGTACAAGTTGTCATGTCGAAAACGAACTTTACAACTTGGGGGAGGGGGAGGATTGTTTGTGGGGGAGGGAGGAGGGGAAGGGATGGGAAGAGTAAACAAAGGAGGAGGCTACTATGCTTGATAAGAAATGTACTCACTATCTTGCCCATGTAATTGTAACCCCTCTGTACATTATTTTCACAATAAAAAAATAAAAATTAATAAAAAAGAATTTTCTAAAATGTTTATTTGACATTAAATAATATAATTTCAAATCAACCACTAGATATTCTACTTTTGTCCTGATATATTTATGTTATTAATATTATATGTTGGCATACTTAGTTTCTAAATATTTACAATATTTCATAAATGACTTTAAAGTTTTGATAGTTTTTTTTTTTTACTTTCAGCTAATGAACAAATGCTTGGAACTCATAATCATTATAAGACAAAGAATAAAAGGGAAAAATAGCTGTATAAACTGTAAAGCAATAGATTTTCTCAGATCAATTAGAGAGTTTAAATCAAAAGGCAAATGGTCCCCCCAAAATTTGAGAGCACAAACCATGGAATTAAGCAGAGATCAATTTACCCCTGCTAGAATCAGTCACTATTGAGAACATGTCAGTGATTATTTTGATTATTTTCTAGATATGTAATGTGTACTAGCTTGTGAATTGAAGACTTTGTAAGAAGTGTGAGCAATGTGGTCATTTTATTCAATATATATTATGTAAAAATTGAACTACGTAACTTGTGGGAGTGGGAAAAAGAGAATGATGGATGTAATGACATTAATCAAGATACATTGTGTCCATTACCTGACATATGGAATTATGACCTCTTTGTATAAGAAATTAATAATATTTTTTAAAAAATAAAAAGCTTTTGGTTCAGTATAAAGATAATCCTCACACATTTGTGTTTTTATTTACACTAATTCCCCCAAATAGATTTACTCAGCCAAATTAAGAGAATTTGTTATCACTAGGCATAGTTTGCCAAAAAAATCAATATAGAAAAATCCTGGTTAATTGAAAAGTACAGTTGACCATATTAAACTGTAGCTGGGCTAATAAAGAAAAATAAATAAAAGTCATGTGGTATCCCTATAAAAGTGAAAAAGGAACCACTATTATAGCATATGCAGAACTAGAAAAGATAGCAAAGAGATTTTATCAGCAACTGTATGGCAATAAATCCATTAACTTAGATGTATTGGAATAATATCTTAAAAACTATCAACAATCACGTAAGAAGAAATGAAATATGAATAGGCTATGCATAGGAAATAATTAAGAAAAAATCCTTTCATAAACCCAACCACTAGATACAGATTGTTTTATTGATGTAAACTCCCCACTGCCCCCTCCACACTGTTCCTAGAGATTCAGCCCAGGGCCTAGAAATGCACTCAATCATTGAAGTTCACTTCTTGCCCTCTAGTGAGTAGTTGATGAAGAGAGGATATTAATTTTTCTATAATCACCTCCAGAAAATAGAAGAAAGAACACTTGAATTCACTCTATATGGTTAGCATCATATTAATGTAATCACAGACAAAACATGAGAAAACAAAATTATAGATAAATATACCTTATAAACATAGATTTAAAAGCTCACAAAATTTACCAAATCATATTCAAAATGGTATATAAGGAATTACCATAGCCAAGTGGAATTTGCATCATTTTTACATTGCTTTTTCAGTAAAATTTAAAATCATAGAATCACTTTATTCTATACATAAATAAACTTGATCAAATCCAACTGTTATTGGTGATAGAAACTCTCAGCAAACTAAATTTATGGCATCACCCCCAACTAACTACAGAACATAATATAACCTCCTATGCTTAAGTACATACTAAATAGTAATAAACTAGGTTCATTTATTCCAAAATGAAACAAGCATGAGTATCTCTACTTTCTGTGCTCATAAAATACTGTATTAGAAATACAATTAAACTCAATAAGACAATGACAGGAAAATTTCAACTAATATGATATACCCACATCTTTAAGTAACTCTTTAAGATCTCCATCAGTTGTATACAAATAAACCACATTGTATCCAATACAATGGATTTTTTTCTCTCTAACAAACAGGCATGAGCTATTAAACATGAAAAGAAATAGAAGAGTTTAAATATGACACTTAAATGAAAAAAGTCAATGGGAAGTATTCTATATGTGTCAAGCTGTGTAACATTCAAGACAACAACAGATTAGTGGTGGTATTGGGAAAATGGATAGATGAAGAACACGAATTTTTTAGAATGGCAAAACTAGTCAGCCTCTCAAGTAGACTGATGGTAAATGTGTGGCCTTACGTATTTGCTCAAATTAATGCAACTGTATCAACAGTTTAAAAGGAACAGAACGAATCTTAGTTTAAGCCATAGGTTATTCAATAATATTGTTTCAATATTTGCTTATTAATTGTAACAAATATGCCATGATGTTGAATTCAGAAAATTGTATATGGGGGAAGGGGTGGAAGGACTATTAGAATTCTGTATTAGTTGAAGTTTTTTCCCCAAATCTAAAGGTGTTCTAAAGAATGATGTCTATTTGTAAAGAAAATATGTGTTTATGAAGTCAGATAAATAATAGAGTATTTATTTGTTACAAGTGAAAAACACTGAATTCTAGCGGACGGACTTTTAAAATGACAATAGTATTGTGATTTGGAAAAAAACTAGCTATAATAGATTATATTGATCATCTGAATTATAAATATATCATGATGAGTAAAACAATACAAAACATTTGAACAGGAAGATTATGTGCTTCTAGCCTGGGATGTGAGTTAGGTATGGACAGATGGAGAGGGAGGAAGAAAATGCTCAGTTTACAGATGTCTATAATTCACATAAAGACATTTACTCTTGGTCAATTTTGTGTCAGATAAAATTATCTAATACCACTTGTTCAGAATAAATTAAAGATATAATTTATGATTTTATTGATTATTATGATAAAGATTTAAATGTCTTTTTCTATATTTTTATTTATCAAGTTAAGTCCTTTTTACTTAATTTGTATGTGATTTTAAGAGATACAGCAAAATATATGTATTATCTTGATTTCTAGAAAATATCAAGCATCATTATTAAGATCAAATATAAAGATCTACTGTAAGAGCTTTTATTCTGCATTGTGTTATAGTTATACAGAGAAAGATAATACTAATTATGAATAATATTTTAATTATTTTCTTTTAATTCACCATATAATACTCTTCATAAGCCTTCTGACCAAGAGGTTTACTCACCAAACTATCCCAGCATTTTTGTAGTGACCGAGAAATTAATTAGAAATTCAGGATTTTATAGTAATTTAAAATCTCTGTAACTATTTTAAATTTTATTTAATTGTAAAGACGCTGTACAGAGGGGTTATAGTCTCATGAGAAGGGTAATGAGTACATTTCTTGTTGAGCATTGTTACCCCCCCCGTTTTTTCTCCTATTATCCCTTCCCTCCCCAATCTCCTTCATGCCCCCCCAATGTTGTAAAGTTCATTTCCAACATAGTGTCTTGTGAATATCATTGTTGAAATGGCTCATCCTATGTCCTTGTTTCAGCATTTTGTTATTCCCCTTCCCATTCCCAAATTAGATAAATGTATATTCAAGATGCAGGTGCCAAAATCAAATACAGTGACAACAGGGATATTCCATAGGGGGAGAACACAAAAACATTTGCATAGTGCAAATGACAAAGCAAAACCTCTTCTGTCCATATCTTGGTGTTCATTTCGCTTAACACCATCTTATATGATCATATGTACATACCTTTTGAGCTTTTCTGCTCATCTAATAAGATTGTCATTGATGTTTACTAATCATTGCAAATAAGAGAAACCATGGGACCTATATTTCTCTGGGTCTGGCTTACTTAATGGGATTTTTTCCAAGTCTTTCCATTTCCTCACAAATGGGGCAGTGTCATTCTTTCTGATAGAAGAATAGAATTCCAGTGCACACACACACACACACACACACACACACACACACACACACACACACACCTCACATTTTCTTGATCCATTCATCTACCGAGGGGCAATTTGGGTTGGTTCCATATCTTTGCTATGGTGACTAATGCTGCTATAATCAAAGTTGTACTGGTAGCTTTAGTGTGACCTGGTTTGTGATCATTTGGGTAAATACCAGAAGAGGGATTTCTGGGTCATAGGCAAGCTCTATGTGTAGTCTTTGGAGGAAACTCCATACTGCTTTCCAAAGTGGTCAAACAAGTTTACCCTTCCACCAACAGTGCAGTAGGGTCTGTTTTTGGCCACATCCCTTCCAGCATCTGTTGTTACTAGATTTCTTGATTATAGCCATTCTAAATGGAGTGAGGTGGAATCTCAATGTTGTTTTGATTTGGCCAGAGAAATTGAACATTTCTTCATGTGTCTATTGGCCATTCTTATTTCCTCTTCAGAGAAGTCTCTTTAAGTTTTTAGTCTTTAATTCTCTATTAATTGGGTGGTTGTTCCTTTGAGGACTTTTTGTTGGGGGATTTAATTTTTTGAGTTCTAAGTATATTTTAGATATGAGGTCCTTGTCTGTTGTATGGCTAATGAAGATCTTCTCCTAATCTGTGGGCTATTGATTTGCTAGCTATGTCCTTTGCCATGCAGAAGCTCTGCAGGTTCATGTAAATCCCATTTGTCCAAACTTTCTTTGATTTGTTGTGTTCCTGGCTCTTTATTAAGAAAATTTTGTCCCATACTAAGGAGCCCTAGAGTTTCTCTTATTCCTTTCTGTAATGTTTCAGGGTATCTGCTTAACTTCAAGGTCTTTGATCCAATTGGAGTTGATTCTGCTGCAGGGTAATACATAAGGATCTAACTTTAGTTATCTACAGTTGTTTAGCCAATTTGACTAACCATAGTAATCAAAACAGTTGGTACTTACACAAAAACAGACTTCAGGACAAATGGAATAGAATTGAAGACCAAGACATGAACCCTCAGACCTATAGCCACTAATCTTTGATAAGGGAGCCAAAAAAATAGAATGTAAGAAGGACAATCTCTTCAGTAAACTTTGGTGTTTTAAAAGCAACCTATCCATCATCAAAGTTTGATCAATTATGTTGTTCACCCTGATATTCTGCATTGGCTCCACACTTTAATAAAACTCTCCAGTTATTCCCCTATCAATAGAATACCTTTCATTTCAAGAGAGATATTTTCACTATCTAGTTTTCCTCATCTTTATTGACTTTCTAAGCACTGTTTCAGTCCTGACTCTCATTAAAACACATAAACAAAACCAATAAAAAGTATTTCTTATTCTCTAAATGATTGGTTTTTATTTTAAAAAAGTTGCACCAGCTTTGCCTCACTGAAATGAATCCTGTTAAATCCTGTATGATTTTTTTTTATTTATTTATTTTTGGGTCCGGTTGTGGGGCCTGAACTCTGGGCCTGGGTGCTGTCCCTCAGCTCTTCAGTTCAAGGCTAGCGCTCTACCACTTGAGCCACAGCGCCACTTCTGGCTTTTTTCTTTTTGCTTATGTGGTGCTGAGGAATCGAACCCAGGTCCTCATGCATGCAAGGCAAGCGCTCTACCACTGAGCCACCTTCCCAGCCCTCCTGTATGATTTTTATGATGAGTTGTTGAATTTGATTAGCCAAAATTTTGTTGAGAAGTTTTGCATCGATGTTCATGAAAGAAATGGGTTTGTAGTTCTCTTTCTTCGATGAGTCCCTGCATGGTTTGGGGATGAGGGTTCTGTTGGTTTCATCAGAAGAGTTTGGTAGTCAACTTTCACTTTCAATTTCATTGAAGTGTTGGAGGGATATTGGTGTGGTTCTATTTTTAAGGCCTCGAAGAATTCAGCTGTACATCCATCCAATCCTGGGCTTTTCTTGGGTGGGAGGTCTCTTATTGCTGTGTCTATTTCAAAAGCTACCAGCACATCTATATTTATCACAGCATTACTCATCATAGCTAAGATACTGAACCAACCAGATGTTACTCAGTAGATGAATAGATCAAGAAAATGTGTTTTATATATATATATATATATATATATATATATATATATATATATATATACACATATATACATATATACACACACACACACACACTCACACACACACACACACACACATACACACACACACACAATGGAATTCTTTGCCTCCTGCAGGAAGAATGACACCATCCCATTTGTTATGAAATGGAAAGTCTTGGAAAAAAAATATATTAAGTGAAGTAAGCCAGAGCCAAAGAAACATAGGTCCCATGGTTTCCCCTATTTGCCATAACTGGTATACATGTAGGATAATCTTACTAGACAAGTAGAAAAAGTCAAAAGCTATGTACATATGACCATATAAGATGATAAGTGAAATGTACCCTAAGATAGGGACACAGAGGTTTTATCTTTGTCACTGTTGTTTTTAATGTGCTATGTGATTTTTAAAATTTCTTTTATATGTTCTTCCCCCATGGTATAATATATTCACTGTATTTTATTCTGGTGCCTTGCATCATATACATATACATATACATATACATATACATATACATATACATATACATATACATATACATATACATATACATATATATATAATTCGGGGAGGAGAGGGGAAATAACAAAATGCTAAAACAAGATACAGGTAGACTCATTCTATCAATGAAATGTACAAAACACTACGTTGAAAATGAACTTATGAACTTTACAACTTGGGGGGGAGGAGTTGTGGAGGTGAGGAGGGAAGGGATGGTAGGGAAAAAGCAAGAGAGTGGGTAACAATGCTTCATAGGAAATGTACTCATTACCTTAGTCATATAATTGTAACCACACTGTACAGTACCTTTGCAAAAATATTTGAAAATGCACAAAATTCATTCTACAAGGTTTCCAATTTTTCTGTGGCTCATAATTGAAGAAATAAATATGAGGAATTTTTGTATCCTAGTTTTGAGAAGTATTAATAAAAATGTAGCAAATAAGTCATAGGATTTATACAGGAATTATACAAAACAGAGAAAGTGATTGATTCCAGCCCATTTTTATAACAAAGCTGCATAATCCAATTAAGTTATAATTGTATGGTGATATGTGTTTTCTAAGCACTTGAGAAAATGATATATTAGTAGTTTATTTCTGCTGCTTCTAATCTAGGTGCTAATATAGGAACCAATATATTTTTTTGTTTTGTTTTCTTTTTTTGGCCATGGGGCCTGAACTCTGAGCCTGGGTGCTGTCTCTCAGCTCTTTGCTTTAAGACTCGTGTTCTACCACTTGAGACACAGGGCCATTTCTGGTCTTTTCTGTTTATTTGCTACTTAGAAATAGAACCAAGGGCCTCATGCATGCAAGGTGAGCACTCTACCACTAAGCCACCATCCTAGCCCCATAATCCAATATAAATACAAGGGTCTACATTTTTAAAGCTATAAAACAAAAAAAATACACAAGAAATAATCATCTTGATAATTTAGTAGTCACAAAATTTTTCAATGATACAAAACAGCTTCTAAAATTAGTTTATCTTATATCATACTATATTGGTCAAGTAGATGCCTTTCCCCATCTTTATGGTACTTTTCTTTATTTTACTTTATTTTATTGTTAAGATGCTGTACAGTGGGTTATAATTATGTAAGTAAGGCAATGAGGACATTACTAGTTGATCACTGTTACCCCTTCCCTTCCTTGTTATTGTCCCACTATCCCTTCCCTCTCCTACCTCCCACACTCCTCCCCTCCACCCTCTCCCCACCCTCTCCCCCAAGTTCTAAAGTTCTTTTCCAATATACTGTCTTCTGGGTATCTTTGTTTCAATGGGTTTCAGAGTTTTGTTATTACCCTCCCTAGATTAGACTTATGTATATACAAGATGCAGGGTATCAAAATCAAGTACAGTGACAACAGGGGATATACCATAGGGGAAAAAACTTACAAAGGAAGCAACAACAACAACAACAAAATAAAATCACAAGGTATATTTGAAACACTAACAAGACAAACCTCTTATGTCCAGGTCTTGGGGTTCATTTCACTTATCAACATCTTATATGGTAATTTGTGTATTGTTTTTCACACTCCTGGATAGGGAGGAATAACATCGTGAAAATGGCAGTTCTGGCCAAGGCTATCTACAAATTCAATGCAATACCCATCAATATCCCAACCTCATTCTTCAATGAAATAGAAGAAGCGATCCAAATTTTCATATGGAAGAATAAAAGACTCAGAATAGCAAAAATAATCCTTAGCAGAAAGAACAGGGCTGGAGTACTAACAATACCAGACTTCAAACTCTACTACAAAGCCATTGTAATCAAAACAACTTCGTATTGGTACAAGAATAGACTTGAAGACCAATTGAATAGAACCGAAGACCCAGAAATGAACCCACAGACCTATAGCCACTCAAACTTCAATAAGGGAACTAAAAAAATAGAATGGAAAAAAGGTAGTCTTCAGTAAATGGTGCTGGAAAAATTGGTTAAACACCTGTAGAAAACTAAAGCTAGATGCTTATATATCATCCTGCACCAGAATCAACTCCAAATGGATCAAAGATCTCGAAGTCAAAGCAGACACCCAGAAAATATTACAGGAAGGAATAGGAGAATCTCTAGGACTCCTTGGCACAGGTACTCTTAAGTCTGTAGTTTACATGTTTTTTTCCTCAATATTTCAGAAGGAAATTATCATATGCATTAAATTTCTAATTCAGTATTTTTTTTGAAAATTTGAACTCTAAGTCAATGTTTTCCCAGAAGTCAGCAGTTACCTTTGAACAGCTTCAAATTCTTGGTGTTCATCTCCCAAATTTTCTAAAGGATTCTGTGAAATTTATTCATGCTCACTCACTACTTGAGAGGCTAACATCAGAAAAACCATGGGTAACTGAAGGTCCAAGCATACATGCAGTGTGTTTTCTAATCTAACTGATAGGTTTGTGGCATGCAACAGTCATCTCAGCTACATAAGCACCTGAGATTGGGAAGATTTCAGTTCCTGGTCAAAAAAAATGTTTATGAGACTGAAACTCAACGGGAAAAAGCTGGGTATGATGGCACATTCCTGACATTCCAGCTCCTATAAAAAGCCTAAAGTAGGCCAATCAAGATCCATGTATATGGAAGCAAGTCAGCCATGTTGCCCAACTATCATTAGTCCAAAAATAGCTGGCAGTATGGGTAAGTAGTAGAGAACCTGCCTTAGAAGGTCAAGGCCCTGAATTCAAACCATAATACCACAAAAAAATAAATTATCAGTACCTCAATGAAAAAAATAAATCAAATGTTTATAATAATAATTTTGCCCAACTGTTAAGTATTATACCATCGTTCACTTTCATGAAAGAAATTATTTTAAATTATTTTGACAAGAATTTGTTATATTCTTTGTTCATATATACCATCATTTTTTTAAGTTTTTCAAGTATGAATAAAGTCTTACTTCCATAGAAAATGAAAACATATCAGCTAAGACAAGGTAATGTTGAATGCTTTCCTTGATAGAGAATTAATGATTTTTGTTTGCTACCATATGCCAATTACGACTAAAGGGATGTATCTCATTTAGACAACACAATGATACTTTCAAACAGGTATCACAGTTGTCTGGCATTTAGATAAGATTCCCATCTTGAAGCAGCAGTGGAAATTTTTTCCTGATGTTTAAAGAAGAAGATATAGTTTCAACATCAGACTTTGCCAGTTTGTGTTTCCCAATAACTACAGTCTTCATCCAAATTATTAAAATTTGGCTGTCCTTTCATTGATCTCTTATATATTAGTAACATTTTAGGCTAACGCTTCCTACCACATGAGTTATTGCTCTTAGATTGGACATGATACGGATACCAACAAACACTGTAATCAATAAATACCATACTAATCTCTCTCTATTTTATGTTAAGAGAGAAAGAAGAAACTGATGTTCAGAGAGCCACTAAGTTCATCCTGCTTTGAGCAAATTACATGGCAAAATCAGGACTGAATTTCAAATCAGTCTGATAGCTCCAGACAGAAGATACTGAAGCTGTTTGATATATAAGACTATACAAGAATATATATTTTTGATATATAAGAATAAGTTGTCTGAATATAAGAATAATATTTTATCTGGCTTTCCCCTCTGTTGGATTTTTTCCTTAAAATTATATAGATGTGAATATCTACAATTTTTGGAAGATATTATTACTATTAAGTAAATTTAACTTTGACTCCAATTTCAGAAATATTCATTGCTGATTAATCTCTTAACAATATGCACAATTGTTCATCTAGTACCTCATTTTGTTTTCAGATGACTATTTATAAAGATACTGTATGGAAATTTTATCAAGATATTTTTGAAGACACATTTTATACTTACATATTTAGCATTAGGATTTAGGTCAGAGGTCCCTTTTGCTAACCTGTTAACGTATCTAGGTCTTAGTAATCACAGTGAATTAGGCTTCTCAGTATTTCATTCTACACAATTGTTTTCAATTTAGTCAAAGGAATTTTACTTTCCTGTTAATCTCATAAGATGTTTTAGTGTTCAAAATTGCTATGCTGAGAGAAATATTCAGATGTCCTGAATGTTCATATGTCAAGACACTTGAGTAATTGTATACCAACAGTTTTATTCATACATCTTCAACTAAGCTTTGGTAACATGATTCTTCAACTAAGCTTTGGTAACAGGATTCAAAAGTATGGGACAGTACATATTGATCAAGTTAAATCAAGGAGGTCCTCACGCTTGTCAATGTCAATTATTTGCTCACTCAGGGATGGTCACCTCCTATGATGGTTAGAGTTTTCACCGCTCATCTTTTCAAAGTGTGTTTGAATTTCCTTACAATTTTTTATTATCTTCTAAATTATTTTTATTATCTTTAAGTAGTTGTAAAAGAGATTTCCAAATGCATTTAATGATTGTTTTATTGTTAGTATAAATATGATGTACAGAGGAGTTATAGTTTCATATTTCAAGGCAGCTTGATCAATGTCATGACTGCATTATACTTCCCCATTTTTCTCAAACCCACTTATCACCTCAAGTTACCTGGTTCAGTTTTTACATGTGTCCATTGAATATTATGATGGCATTCACCCACACTTCTCTCTCTACATCAATATGTATCAGTTTATTATGCAAAACAGAAATTTAATAATGAAAGAGAAATACAAGGAAATGCAAAGTTAAAGAATCCACGATGGATGACTTCCTCTTTTCATCCAGTGATTTCCTTTGCCCTTTTCAGATGGTTGAGAGAAATTATTACTCATACCTGAATGTTCCACACTAATATTTTGGCTGTTTTAAAGAAAGTATGTATAATTGTGCTAGTTTTAGACTAATTATACTGAATATAGGTATGTATTTTTCTGTATGTCCTTTAAGAACATTACAAAGGATGTGAATTAGATAAAAGGAAAATGTCCTTCACAGGGAGAATGGTTAAATATTGGAATAAGTTATAGAAAGGGAAGCTTAGAAGCCTTCAAAATGAGATGAATCATCATCTTAATAACATTTTAAAAAGGCAACATTAGAAATATCATTTAAGATCAGACCTGTTGTCTATCCTGCTGCTGTCCTTTCTTAACATGAGTGAGTAAAACGTAGTTCTTCATTCTTTCCTTAAATGACATGACTCAAGAATTTTTAAGTCTTACTTTAGTACATTTCGGAGAAGTATATTTAATCCAATTTAAGTCTGGTTGTGTTTTTATCTACAACAAACTTTATTAGTATGTAAGGAGGATTTTTTTTATTTTTATGTTTTAACCACCCAATCCATTCAGACTTTATAAAAGGAATAATTATTAGTAAAATAATTGAATTGATTCATTCATCTCAACAATATTATTTTAAAAAATGTCTGAATTTACAACACCAAAGAAACTGAAATAATTCCACTTAATCTGATCAATATATTTATGGCACTGTTATTTATTGAGTTGCATTCAACTGTGAGATTAGACACCTACAAATTTATACTTTATCTCATTTCTGTAAATGTATTATCCCATTCTATTTCTTTAAAAATTTCTTATCATTTGTTATTTATCTAAAGTAATATATAGTATAAGAATTTGTCATAGAGTGTTCCTCCAAGATTCTTTCAACTTTTAGCAAGCAAGGAATTACTTTATTTAACTTCTATTGGATTCTTCTTTATTTCCCTTTTCTTAAATTTAATTAATTTTATTATCTTTAAGTAGTTGTACAAGGCTGTTTCATCATATCATTTTGTGAGTACAAGGATCTTGAATAATGTTACTTCTTTCATCTTTGTATCATATTAATGCCTTATTTTTGGTGAATTAATAGATTTACTGAATTAAATATATAATTCTTATACTAAAAGAACCCATATTTCAGTATCAGAGAGCTCACTTTAGTAAATACCACAATAAATGAAGAATTTGGTAATGACATAAGGTTGATCTATTAAAGTACTGGACACTGGAGTCTAAAACTCTTACTCTTACCTACTTAGGTACCTAAGACATGGAGCATTACCATTCAAACATAGCCAATGCAGAAAAGTCAAGAAGAATATTTCCACTTAGCCATCAAAAAGCCATTTTGGAGGCTTGGTGCAAGTATTAGAGCACTAGCTATGAGCAAAAACTACCAATGGATATTTTAAGACCCTGAGTTCAAGCCATGGAACTGACACAAAAATACATACATACATACATACATACATACATACATACATACATACATACATACATATATACATAGATGAATTACCTGTGGCTATTTTTAGTTTATAGTTGACTCCAAGTATGTATATTTCACCTTTCCATCATCATTTGCTGCATATATTTTTCAGTGATAAGACAGATTCTACTGCAGTTTTTTGTTTTCTCTACTATTGATCTTTTCTTCAGATTCTGGTCTCCTTTTCTGTGGGCATTTATACAAACTGAGCTCTCTAATGGAAAAACAAGAAAATATTTTTCTATTGATTATAATTTTCTTTAGTACTTTGCACATTGTTATAGACACTGTTTTCCCTTCAGATATATCTCTGCCTTTCTCTACCATGAGTAGATTGTATTAAAGGATTTGCATAGCCTCAGATGTCCCTTAAGGTTGGTAAGAGGAAATAAGAGAGATAAAAGTGTGATGCATTTTCTCCCCCACCTCATCCAAAAGAGGTCCTTTAAGCTAGCTCCCTTGACAAAAGATACTACACTTTTCAAGGAAACTAGTGTAATTGACATCTGTCTAGGTCACTGTTCTCTCAGACTTCAGACTTTTGAAGTGTTGAGAGGTTAGCTATTGTTTTCCCAAAGCTGCTCTAGCATTGTACAATTGAATAATTATTATTCCCGAATTCCACTGGGAGCCTTCTGTGTACATCTTCTCAACATTCACTCTTTACTTATCTCATTACATCTGTATTGGCTTCTTCTGTCTCCTAGTTAAGAAAGTGATGTGTTGCTACTTGACCATGAGGTCAAAGAGACCTGTTAATAAATCCTTCATAAGTTGAAAATATAGCATGTCAAAATGTATTTACCACCTCTAACCTGCTGAACATTGTAACTTAGCAACAACAGTGCTGTTTACTCTCAAGATGGAATGGTTGAATGTAAGACACAGCTTGCAGTTTCTGCGTGGCACGGCAAAAGTGCATCATCCTGGGTATTGGTAGCCTGGAAAGAGATTTATGTTCAAAATTCCAAATATTTTTTCTACTGAGTATACATTGCCTTTTGCACTATCATAGAGTTGAAAGATCCTAAATCAAACCACTGAAAATCAGACTGCTTCTACGAAAGAGCTTCCATTAAAGTTATCACTGACTATAAGACAAATGACCTACATAAACCAATGGAGAAATGAATGCTTTTGTTTAAATATATATTGTACAGTCTCATTAACTATAAGTTAACTTTTCCTGGGCCTCTGACAAGATTTAAAATTGTAAATAATACTTGAAAACATTTAAATTGTTAAATGTCTAGGGTAACATGAACTATGGGATTTCTTAGTTTAAATTTTATTAAATTCTGCTCAATTTTATTCAGGTTTTTTTTGTTGTTGTTGTTGTGGGGCTTGAACTCTGGGCCTGGGCGCTGTCTCTCAGCTCTTCAGCTCAAGGTGAGTGCTCTACCACTTGAGCCACAGTGTCACTTCCAGTTTTCTGGTGGTTAATTAGAGATAAGAGTTTCACAGTCTTTCCTGCCAGGGCTGGTTTTAACCACAATCCTCAGATCTCAGCCTCCTGAGTGGTTAGGATTACAGGTATGAGCCACCAGCACCCGGCAATTCTATTCAGTTTTATTATACAAACAATTTGGCATAAGTGATAATTAAAGCAGTATAAAATATTAACTGATGATTAAATGTATAATTTTATGGAAAGTTATTGGATAATGTAAAGAAATTAACCAGATAACAGAAATTTAAAGGTATTTACCAAAATTTGTCTCTTATTTGTCACTGGACTTTTTGGATATCAATTAGAAAAATGTAACAGTGGATTAGAATCATGGGATGACTTGATATTTTTCTGCATATATTTGATGAGGGAAAAATGTAAAATAGAGGCTATGTCTTTAAGTGTTGGTTAGATAATTATCCAAGTTATTTGACTAAAATTTTAATGCTAGCTGTCTTGGCCTGGTATCCTTTTCTGTTATCTCCATTTAAATCTACAAGAGACATACACTTTGGCAACAGTATCTAGAAAAATGAATGCTGAATGTTAAAAGTAGTTACCCTGAGGTGGCAAATTCCATATTTTTTTCTTTATTGACCATTTGTATTTTTTAGCTAACATAAATATACTTCTTTTAAAAGTAAATAAATAAATAGCATCAAGATGCTCAGCTGCAGACCATTTTAAGACAACAAGCTGAAAAATCAAAACTAAACTTCTGCTGCCTCTTCCTATTAAAGTCAACATTTAAGTTTCATTAATTTTACAATATACATGAGTTAACTGAATCAATTTAAGATCCACTGCTGAAGTCCTATAAATGTGTCTTAGTACTCTGTTAGGCCCTGGGTGAGGAAGAGATAGAGCCTTATCCTAAGTGGAAGACACAGAAATGTCACAAATTGTAATACAAGAGAGAAGAGGATGAAGTAGGATTAATCCTACTCTAATTTCTACCAATTAAGGCACTGAAAATAACATTTTGTTTGCAGAAAAAATATTCAGGTGATAAGGGGCGTTAGTTTCCTTGAAGAATGTATCTCTTCTGCCCCAATCCAATGGCTCATGCCTGTAATCACAGCTATTCAGGAGGCTGAAAACTGGAGGATCACAGGTCCAGACAAACCTGGGCAAAAAAAAAATTAGATTCTATTTTAAACTAACTATCAAAACAAGCCCAGCTTCAAAAATGGTACACTGTGAGTCTTGAAAGGCCCTTATTTCAATCATCAGTACCATATACACAATTTGTTAAGAAGTAATGGAAATTATGGGTTCCTTTAGCTAGTAGGACTAGAACTGACCTATTTGTATCACTCAGTTGTAGTTTTATCTGGAATTTTGCCAATATCTTGTGAGACACAATAATTGTGATTAGAGAAAACAATGGCCACATTATGAGCATCATTTCCTTTTTATTTATATTTTGTTCCTGCCAGTACTGGGACGAACTTACAGCCAAGGTGATGTCTCTGAGCTTTCATACTCAAGGCTAGTACTTTACCACTTGAGCTACAGCTCCATTTCTAGTTTTGGATGGTTAATTGGAGAAAAGTCTCAAAGACATTCCCACTCAGGCTGGCTAGGATGACAGGCATGAGCTGCCAGTGCCCTATTGTATCACTTTTTGAGATGACTTCCAGGAATTCAATTGCCTTCCAAACAGGTTGCATATACACATATTTTTACATATATTTAACACATATTGTACTGTATTAGTTTTGAATTAACCAAGACATCTTAGTTCAATATATTTTAGGGATGTGTCAGTAACTCTAGGAACTATGAAGAGATGAGGAAAAAACCTGGAAATTGTTATTGAGTTATGTATGCTGAACAATGTATAACAATAAAAGTAGACACAATCTTAGCAATGAGATTCTCTTCTTGTATTTTCACCCATGAACTTAGCAGAGAATGAATTCAGAGTCAGAAATTGTCAAGTATAGAGATAAGATTATTTGTTACCATAAAAAACTAAACTACAAAAGTTTTATATTGTGTTACAATATTTACAGATAAATGTTTATGAATTATAAAATATTGTTAAATTCTAACTTCAATTCTTCAGAGGTAAATTTTAATTCAGAAATCTTGACAAATTTTGTACAATATATTTGTGTTTCTTCCCTCCCCCAAAATAGATTCTACATAGCAGGCTGTATTAGGAGGCTCACATCTTAACAACAGCATACAGACTTAAAGGACACTTATTTTTATGTTTTGTATTTATTTGCCTATTGCTATGGAGATTTCACAATGTTCATCATGGGAAATGTAAAATGACAGTGTTTCCTTATAAGTATCAGATACAAATATAAATATTGAACTTGAATATACCAGAAGAGAAACTAATGATTTGGATTTGCTGATTGAGAATCAGAAAATGTTCCATGTTCCTGATTAGAAATTACTTGAATGTGGCTTACAGAGCACAATTAAATATGATGGTAGATTTTTTCTTTTTTGCTGGTCCTGGAACTTGAACTTAGGACCTGAGTGCTGTCCCTGAGCTTTTTTTTCTCAAGGCGAATGATCTACCACTTGAGCAACAGTGCCGTTTCTGGCTTTTTCTGCATATTTTATTGGGAATAAGAGTCTCACTGAATTTTCTGCCAAGGCTGGCTTCCTGAGTAGCTAGGATTACAGGCATGAGTCATTAGTGCCCAGCTAGTTTATAGTTTAGTTTAGTTTAGTTTTTTATTTAGTGTTCAACAGTTTAAATATCCTGCAATATCAAGCATGTTTATATGTTTGTTAGCATGTTACATCCTGATAATTGTTTAGACATGGAAAACATGAGGCAACAAATAATTTTTTTATTTTTTATTGTGAAAATACTGTACAGAGAGGTTACAATTACATGAGCCAGAAAATGAGTATATTTCTTATCAAGCATTGTAGCCTCCTCCTTTGTTTCCCCCTTCCCATCCCTTCCAATCCTCCCCCAGCCCCATCCCCACCAAAACCTCCTCTCCCCCCCCACCAAAGTTGTAAAGTTTTTTTTCCACATAACGACTTGTACATCTTGTTGCAATGGATACATCCATCCGTATCCCTACTTAAACGATTTGCTTTTTCCCTTCCCCTCCACAAATTATCCCAACTTCAAATACAGTGAAAGCAGGGGTCATACCATGGGGGAGGGACAAAAAAAGCAACAAAGAAATAATCTTATAAATGTGTTAGAAACAATAACCTGAAAGAAATAAAAAAAAATCTGAATACATCCCTTAGGATTCTTTTCCCTAACATCAACTTATCTGACCTTATCTGCTTGACTGAGACTTATACTAATATTGCACATACTGGAAACCATGGGACCTACGTTTCTTTGCACATGTCTTACTTCACTTAACTTTTTCCAAGTCTTTCCATTTCCTAACAAATGGGGCAATGCCATTCTTTCTGATGGAGGCATAGAATTCCATTGTGTATAAATACCACATTTTCTTGATCCATTCATCTACTGAGGGGCATCTGGGTTGGTTTCAAATCTTAGCTATGGTAAATAATGCTGCAATAAATACAGTTGTGCTGGTAGCTTTAGTGTGGCCTTGTTTGTGATCATTTGGGTAAATGCCCAAAAGTGGGATTGCTGGGTCATAGGGGAGCTCTATGTGGAGTCTTTTGATGAACCTCCACACTGTTTTCCAAAGTGGTTGAACAAGTTTACACTCCCACCAACAACGCAGTAAGGTTCCCTTCTGTCCACATCCCCACCTGCATCTGTTGTTATTAGAGTTCTTGACTACAGCTATTCTAACTGCGTGAGGTGGTATCTCAATATTGTTTTGATTTGCATTTCTTTTATGGCACGGAAGGTTGAGCATTTCTTCATGTGTCTATTGGCTATCCTTATTTCCTCTACAGAGAAGTTTCTCTTTGAGTCTTTAGCCTACTTATTTATTGGGCAGTTGCTTTTTTGAAGATTTGTTGTTGGGGGATTTAATTTTTTTTCCTTTGTTTATTAAAAACTATTGCCTTTATTTATTTATTTATTTTTATTGCGAACATACTGTTCAGAGGGGTTACAATTACATGGGCAAGATAATGAGTACATTTCTTATCAAGCATTGCAGCCTCCTCTTTGTTTACCCTTCACATCCCTTCCCAGCCTCCCCCCCTTGCCCCCCCAATCCTCCCCTCCCCCCCACCAAAGTTGTAAAGTTCGTTTTGGACATGACAACTTGTACTTCTCATTGTTGCAACGGGTCCACCAGTATCCTTAAACGACTTGTTTTTCCCCTTCTCCTCCACAAATTATACCGACATCGAATACAGTAAAAGCAGGGGTTATACTGTAGGGGAGGGACATACAAAGCAACAAAGAGATAATCTTATAAATGCATTAGAAACAAATGCATGAAAGAAAAAAACATTTAAATACATATCTAAGGGTTCATTTTCCTAACATCACATTATCTGACCTTTTCTGCTTGACTCATACATATACTAGATATTGCAAATAAGGGAAACCATGGGAGCTATATTTCTTTGAGCTTGGTTTACTTTACTTAACATAATTTTTTCCAAGCCTTTCCATTTCCTAACAAATGGGGCAATGATATTCTTTCTGATGGAAACATAGAATTTCATTGTGTATATATACCACATTTTCTTGATCCATTCATCTACTGAGGGGCATCTGGGTTGGTAAATAATACTACAATAAACATAGTTGTGCTGGTAGCTTTAGTGTGGCCTTGTTTGTAAACATTTGGGTAAATGCCCAAAAGTGGGATTGCTGGAGTCTTTTGAGGAACTTCCATACTGCTTTCCAAAGTGGTTGAACAAGTTTTTACTCCCACCAACAACGCAGTAAGGTTCTCTTCTGTCCACATCCCCTCCTGCATCTGTTGTTATTAGAGTTCTTGACTATAGCTATTCTAACTGGTGTGAGGTGGTATCTCAATATTGTTTTGATTCGCATTTCATTTATGGCTCGGAAGGTTGAGAATTTCTTCATGTGTCTATTGGCCATCCTTCTTTCCTCTTCAGAGAAGTTTCTCTTTAAGTTTTTAGCCTACTTATTTATTGGGCAGTTGGTTTTTTGAAGATTTGTTGTTGGGGGATTTAATTTTTTGAGTTCCAGGTATATTTTAGATATGAGACCCTTGTCTGTTGTAAGGCTAGTGATCTTCTCCCAATCAGTGGGCTTTCTATTGATCTTGCTAGCTATGTCCTTTGCCATGCAGAAGGTCTGCAATTTCATGCAATCCCATTTCTCCAACCTTCATTTGATTTGTTGTGTTTCTGGATCTCTATTAAGAAAATTTTGGCCTGTGCCAAGGAGTCCTCTGGTTTCTCCTATTCCATCCTGTAATGGTTTCAGAATGTCTGCTTTGACTCAGAGGTCTTTGATCCATTTGGAATTGACTATGGTGCAGGTTGATATATAAGGATCTAGCTTTAGTTTTCTATAAGTAGTTAACCAATTTTGTCAGCACCATTTACTGAAGAGGCTGTCTTTCTTCCATTCTATTATTTTAGCTCTCTTATTGAAAATTAGATAGCTATAGGTTCATTTCTAGGTTTTCAATTTTATTCCATTGGTCCTCATGTTTTTCTTGTGCCAATACCAAGCTGTTTTGATTACTATGCCTTTGTAGCAGAGTTTGAAATTTGGTATTGATATTCCTCCAGCACTGTTCATTCCGTTGAGGAGCGTTTTTGCTATTCGGGGTCTTTTATTGTTCCATATGAATTTTTGGATTGCCTCTTCTATTTCCTTGAAGAATGAGCATGGGATATTGATAGGTATTGAATTGAATTTGTAGATAGCCTTGGGAAGTATTGCCATTTTCATGATGCTGATCTTTCCAATCCAGGAGCATGGAAGTTTTTGCCTCTTTCTAAGTTCTGTTTTGATTTCCTTTTTCAAGTTTTTTAAGTTTTCATCATAGAGATCCTTCAATTCTTTGGTTAAGTTAATTCCTAGGTATTTTATTTTTTGTGGGGCTATTACGAATGGAGTTACTTTCCTAATTTCAGCCACACTTTTCTCATTTTTGGCATATAGAAAAGCCATTCATTTTTGAGGATTAATTTTATACCCTGCTACTTTGCCAAAATTTTGAATCAGCTTGAGTAATTTTGTTGTGGAGTCTGTGGGATTCTTTAAATACAAGATCATGTCATCTGCAAAGAGGGAGACTTTTATTTCTTCTTTCCCTATTTGGATCCCCTTTATGTTTGCATCTTGTCTTATTGCTATAGCTAGGAATTCTAATACTAGATTGAAGAGCAGTGGAGAGAGTGGACATCCTTTTCTCGTTCCTGAGTTAAGAGGAAATGGCTTTAGCTTTTCACCATTAAGTACAATGCTGGCTGTAGGTTTGTCATATACAGCCTTTATTGTATTGAGGAATGTTTCATGGATTCCTAATTTTTCCAAAACCTTCATCATAAAGGGGTGTTGGATCTTGTCAAATGCTTTTTCTGCATCTATTTTTTTAAATTTAATTTTATTTTATTTGTGAACATACTGTACAGAGGAGTTACAATTACATGGGCAGGATAATGCGTACATTTCTTACCAAGCATTGCAGCCTCCTCCTTTGTTTACCCTTCACATCCCTTCCCAGCCTCCCCCCTCTCCCCCAATCCCAATTCTTCTCCTTCCCCCCCCCCGTCCCTCCCTCCCTCCCGCACCGACGTTGTAAAGCTCGTTTTGGACATGACAACTTGTAGCTCGTTTTGGACATGACAATTTGTATTTCTCATTGTTGCAACAGGTCCACCTGTATCCTTAAACAACTGGTTTTTCCCCATTTCCTCCACAAGTTATACTGACATCAAATATAGTGAAAGCAGGGGTTATACTGTGGGGGAGGGACATACAAAGCAACAAAGAGATAATCCTATAAATGCAATAGAAACACATGCATGAAAGAAAAAAACATTAAAATACATATCTAAGGGTTCATTTTCCTGACATCACATTATCTGACTTTTTCCACTTGACTCATACATATACTAGATATTACAAATAAGGGAAACCATGGGACCTATGTTTCTTTGGGCCTGGCTTACTTCACTTAATATAATTTTTTCCAGGTTTTTCCATTTCCTAACAAATGGGGCAATGTCATTCTTTCTGATGGAGGCATAGAATTCCATTGTGTATATATACCACATTTTTTTGATCCATTCATCTACTGAGGGGCATCTGGGTTGGTTCCATATCTTAGCTATGGTAAATAATGTTGCAATAAACATAGTTGTGCTGGTAGCTTTAGTGTGGTCTTGTTTGTAAACATTTGGGTAAATGCCCAAAAGTGGGATTGCTGGGTCATAGGGGAGTTCTATGTGAAGTCTTTTGAGGAACCTCCATACTGCTTTCCAAAGTGGTTGAACAAGTTTACATTCCCACCAACAATGAAGTAAGGTTCCTTTCTGTCCACATCCCCTCCAGCATCTGTTGTTGTTAGAGTTCTTGATTTTTGCTGTTCTAACTCGAGTGAGGTGATATCTCAATGTTGTTTTGATTTGCATTTCTTTTATGGCTAGGGATGTTGAACATTTCTTCATGTGTCTATTGGCCATCCTTCTTTCTTCTTCAGAGGAGTTTCTCTTTAAGTCTTTCGCCCACTTATTTATTGGGCAGTTGTTTCTTTGAGGATTTGTTGTTGGGGGGTTTAATTTTTTGAGTTCCAAGTATATTTTAGATAGGAGACCCTTGTCCATTGTATGGCTAGTAAAGATCTTCTCCCAATCCGTGGGCTTTCTATTGATCTTTTTTCTGCATCTATTGAGATAACCATGTGGTTCTTATCCTTGTGCCTGTTGATGTGATGAATTATATTAATTGATTTGTATATATTGAACCAGCTTTGCATCCCTGAAATGAATCCTGCTTGAGCGTGGTGTATGATTGTTTGGATGAATTGTTTGTTGAAGTCGAGTGGCCCGAATTTTGTTGAGAAGTTTTGCATCAATGTTCATCAAAGAAATGGGTCTATAGTTCTCTTTCTTTGATGAGTCCCTTCCTGGTTTTGCAATGAGGGTTATGATGGCTTCATTAAATGAGTTCAGTAGTGAACTTTCTCGTTCAATTTCATTGAAGTGTTGGAGGAGTATTGGTGTGATCTCTGCTTTAAATGCCTTGTAAATTCCGCTGTAAAACCCTCTGTTCCTGGGCTTTTCTTAGATGGGAGGTCTCTTATTGCTGTTTCTATTTAAATACTTGATATGGGCCTGTTAAGATGGTTTAACTCATCTTGGTTTAGTTTTGGCATGTCAATATTTGCTAGGAAAAGATCTATTTCTGCCAAGTTCTCAAACTTAATAGCATTAAGTTTTGAGAAGTATTCCCTTATACTGTTCTGGATCTTGGTTGTTTCTGTGGTGATGTTTCCATTCTCATCTCTGAGTTCATTTATTTGGGTGTGTTCTCTTCTTTTTCTGATAAGATTTGCTAAAGGTCTGTCAATTTTGTTAATTTTTTCGAAGAACCAACTCTTTGTTTTATTGATTCTTTCTATGGTTTTTTTGGATTCTAATTCTTTTTATTCTGATTTAATTTTAATTATTTCTTTCCATCTACTGGATTGGGGTTTATCTTGCTGCTCTTTTTCAAGGAGGCTCAGATGTCTCATTAAATGGTTGGTTTCAGATCTCTCCAATTTGTTGATGTTGGAACTCAGAGCTATAAACTTGCCCCTGAGTACTGCCTTTGCTGTGTCCCAGAGGAACCTGGTAGTTTGTATGTTCATTTTTGTTAAATATCATAATCATTTGAATTTCCTTTCTAATCTCTCCCATGACCCACTCGTGATTCAGCAGTGTGTTTTTCAGCCTCCATGTGTTACTGGACGTTCTTTGGTGGCTTTTGGTGTTGAGTTCTAATTTTGTTCCCCTGTGGTCTGAGACAATGCAAGGTATAAATTCAATTTTTTGAATTTGGACAAGTTTGCTTTGAGGCCTAAAATGTGGTCTATTTTAGAAAATGTTCCATGTGCTGCTGAGAAAAACATGTTTTTTTGATGCTGTTGGGTGAAATATTTGGTAGATGTCTGTTAAATCTATTTGATCTATGCAGTTGTTTAGATCTGAGTTTTCTCTGATCTGAGTTTTTGCCGAGTTGATCTATCTAGTGGGGAAAGTGGTGTGTTAAAGTCCCCAACACTTAATGTCTTTGGATGTATGTGGGATTTGAGGTTAAGTAGTATTACTTTGATAAATTTGGGTGCTCTGTTGTTTGTCGAATAGATATTTAGAATTGTAATATCCTCCTGAAAGAGACATTCCTTAATTAGTATGTAGCAACCTTCTTTATCTCTTCTCCTGAATTTTAATTTGAAGTCCATTTTGTCTGATATTAGGATTGCAACTCCCGCCTGTTTATCGGGGCCATTTGCTTGGTAGATTTTGTTCCCGCTTTTCACATTGAAAATGTGTTTGTTTTTATGGGCAATATGTGACTCCTGAAAGCAGCAGATAGAAGGATCTTGCTATTTAATCCAACTAGACAATCAGTGTCACTTAATTGGAGAGTTAAGTCAGTTAATGTTGAGAGATAGTACTGAGAAGCATTTGGGAATTCCTGCCATTTTATTCACCTTCTTGAGGGCTGTGGCAACTGGGTTCTTCCTGTGGTTCTTGGATTCTTATTTTGCGTGAGGTGTCTTGGCCTTTATTGTGGTCCTGTTGTTTTCTATGTGTAGGACATCTTTAAGAATCTTTTGTAGGGCTGGTTTGCTGGAGATATATTGTTTCAATTTTTCTTTGCTGTGGAAGTTTTTTATTTTATCTTCGGTTATGAAGGATAGTTTAGCTGGGTACAGTATTCTTGGTTGATAGTTGTTTGTCCTTAGGGCATGCCAACATCATTCCAGGCTCTTCTTGCTTTGATTGTCTCTGCTGAGAAATCTGAGGTGGTTCTAATTGGTTTCCCTTTATAGGTGATTAATCTTTTCTCCTTGACAGCTTTAAGGATCTTTTCCTTGGTCTTAATTGATTCTGTGTGGATTATAATGTGATGGTGGGATGTCCTATTCTGGTCTGGTCTATTTGGAGTTCTAAAAGCTTCTTGTATCTGAATAGGCCTATCTTTTTGCATGTTTGCAAAGTTCTCTGTTAAGGTCCTGTTAAACAAATTTTCTAGACCATTAATTTCTGTCTCTAGTGCTCCTCTATACCCATTATCCTCAGATTAGTCCTTCTGATGGTGTCTTCCAAGTGTTCAATAGATCTATCATATTTCTTGGATTTGTCTTTGATAGTTGTATGTTTTTTCTGTATAATATCTAGGCTGTCTTCAGTTCTAGAGATTTGATCTTCTGCATGGTCTAACGTGCTGTCAAGACTTTCTACTTTTTTTTTTTATTTCTTTTCCTTCTAGTTGGTCAGCTTTGATGGCTTCAACTTCTTTGTTGGAGCTTTGTTTTCGATATCTTATGAACTTCTTTACTTCCTTAATTTGGTGTTCATTGTTCATTCTCAAATCCCTTATTTCATTGGTTATGCTTTCCTTGGACTCCCATTCCTTCTGTCAGGCTCCATTCAGCATTCCCTTTGTGGTCTCTCTGGATTCCTTCAGCTGTCTGTTTATGGATTCCATGAATGCCTCTATTGATCTTTGTCTATTCTCATCTTGCTCATACAATTCCTGTATTTTTCTTTGACTGTTCTCAGCCTGCTCACACCATTCCTGACTTTCTCTTTGTCAGTTCTCGGCCAGCTCCCACAATTCCTGTCTATCTCTTTGACTGATCTCAGCCTGTTCACACCATTCCTTTATTTCTCTTTGAGTATTCTCAAGCTGCTCATGCAATTCCTATATCAATCTTCGAGTAGCTTCCTCATACTCATGATATTCCTGTATTGACCTTTGGTTTGCCTCCCCTCTCTCCTTATCACGCTCATACAGAGACCTTTGCAGGTTTTCAATCTTTTCATTTACCATGTTTGCCAGCAGTGTTTGTAGAGCTTTTTGGGAACTCTCCTGTGGATTATTCATTATCTGTTCTGTCCCCTGATTATGATGAGTGGGAGTTGAGGTACCCAGACTTGCCATTTTTCTTGTTTTTCCAGCTTGCCCTGCCCATTTGGGATGAAAATAACACCAGTTTTGTGCTAGAACACTATCTTAAGGTAAACATCAAACAAAGTCTGTAGTTGCACAGTCAAAAGTCTGCAGATACATTCTAGTTCAACAGATATATCTATTCAACTTCAAACAGCTATGTATTAATGGGCTACGAACCACAAAGAAGAATTTAGCAAACCAGAAATTGTTAAGTTTAGGGAGAGATGTGGGTAAAAATAGGAATAGAGGGATGTGGAAAGACAGAGGGTGAGTTAATTAAGTCTTAATCTCAAAGAGGGAAATAGGTTGGATAGAATGATAGTAGAGAGAGAGGAAAAAAAAAGAAGATGAGAAAGGGAAAAAAAGAGACAAAAAAATAGAAAAACAAATATTAAAAATTAAAAAGCGAAACACTTAAAAACTTAAAAAGTATGCAAATTTAAATACATAATATTCAGAGAAGACTGTGGATAGGATGAGATATGGGAAGGGATAGAAAGGAGATGTGAAAAACTTAAAAATAAAAATGCTTAAAATATTATATAGGTATAAAGAGGTAGTACTGCTATTAAGGAATTTAAGTTTAAAAGGTTTTGAACTGAGTGATAAATTTCTGGATTAAGTGTGTACACAATGGGGGATAAGGTCTAATAATCGACTAAGGGTATATCTGAGGATGAGGAGAACAGCAATTAAGTCATGCAAAGAAGAACAAAAGAGAAGAAAAGGTGAAAAGAATGAGAAGGAAAGAAAAAAGAGGATCAAAAGGTCAGTAGAGCTAAACACAAAAAAAAAATTAAAAAAGAAAAGAAAGAAAAAAGAAAAAAAGAAAAAAGAAAAAAAAGCACACACACTTATACCCCTAAAATAAAAATTATAATAATAAGAAAAAAAAGTTAATAGAAAATAAAATTTTTTTGAAAAACGTTAAAAATTAAAAAAATTAAAAAAAGTTTTAGAAAAAAATTTTTTTACAAAAGGTACAAAAAAAGAGTTCTTTGATTTTTTTGGGGGGATAGGAAGATCCTGTATCTCCCTTGTGTCCATAACCAGTCTCTAGTTGGAGTCTCTGGTCTGCTTGTGGTATTTGATTTTCCTGTGGCTTGGTTGGTTTCTTAAGTCAGTTTGTTTGAGCAGGCAGATAATGCTCTGCTTTACCCAGGATATTTTGATCCTCCTCCCAGGCTAGTTCAATAGGAGGGAGATCTGTTTTGAGTATCACAAAAGAGGGAGATGGCAGTTTCCTCTAGTTTGGAGATGCTGTGATGAGACTAGGTTCTGGGTAGAGTTGAGGCCTTTCAGCAAACAGTAGCTTTTCCCTGAGGGGCTAACTTCTAAGACACTCACAGAGCCCAGCCTGGAGGTATTCTCAGGTTTTATGTTTACTGAATTTCAATTGATTGTCAAGGCTGCTGTAGGGAAGGGCAGCCTCTGGCTCTGTTTATCTAGTGAGGAAAGCCACTTCTAGGGCTGGCCTGGGTGACTTTTCCTTGTGTGGAGCTGAGCCTGGCAGGTCAGGTTAGGTTCCTGTGACCTGCTAAATGACTCTTGTTTTCTTCCAAGGCCTGAGTTGGAGCTAGCAGCTCAGCTGGGCCTTTGTCAGTATCAAAGATGGAGATCTCAGGTAGTGGGGAGGGGGAAGGGGTGGCCTTCCCTCCTCTGCTCCATGAGAAGGAGTGATGATGTCAGGCTTCTACTCACGTTGAGTCTTGGTTCCTGGGTTGTCTCTGGTCTGCGAACTGCAGGATGAAGATGTCTGCTCCTGGTCAGTTCTTGCTGCTGTTGAGTAGAATCCGCTTGCCAGCGGCATCTGGCGCGTTGTCTCGGACTCTCTGTGTTGCAGGTATGGTGGCTATGGCTGCTGCCACCACAGCCGTGGCTGCTGGCAAGTGTCAGATCTGTCTCCTTGCCTAGATTTTCCCTCTCTGGCCTAACTCTCTGTTTTGTGATGGATGGCACACTTGGTGTGATTCTCTGGCTTAGGACTGTCCACTGGAACACTAAAACTGCTTTCTATGTGAGAGCTTGATTAGCCTCCAGCTTCTCCTCTGCCATCTTCCTGGAACTCTCACAAATAAAATATTAATATCTAAGAATAGAAGGAGAGCATCTGACTGAATTTATTCAACCATTATATATGGATCACTATTAAGGACAGTGACAACAGGAGATATACCATAGGGGAAGAACATACAATGGAAACAAAACTATCTCATAGTACATTAAAAAAAAGCAACAACAAAGAAGAACCACTTATGTCCATATCTTGGGGTTCATTTCGCTTAGCATCATCTTATATAGTCATATGTGCACAGCCTTTGGGCTTTTCCGCTTATCAATGATACCCACAAGACAATATACTGGAAATGAACTTTACAACTAGATGGAAAGCGGGGGGAGGGAAGGGATAGTGGGAGAACAACAAAGGAGGGAGTAACAATTCTCAACAAAAATATATTCATTAACTTACTCATGAAACTGTATCCACTCTACAGCATCTTTACAATAAAGTAAAATTTAATGTATATATGTATGTGTTTTTTCATTGTTCTGTGTGCTTAGAGCATAGTAGTAAATACTATGCACAAAGGAATTGAGAAAACTGCTTTGGAGAAACACTGCTTGGAGAGTGATTTGAAAGCAGGTAGTGAGTATAAAGGACTTAGTCTGCCTATCACAGGGTTGGGGATACATCTTCTAGTCACTGGCATTATTGCTGTGAAAGAGTTACTAAGATAATCAGAAGGAAGTGTGATTGGTGTGAGAGTAGTGTGAGAGCAGATCCTAAGAGTATAGTGGGAATGTAATTGTATTATCAGTAATGACAACTTCTAAAGATTGCGTATGAAGAGTTTGCCCAAAATAGAGAAGAGTAAGATTTTGGAAATGAGAAGTCAGAAGTAAAACAGACGATTTTGTGAAGATCAGTTAGAGAGAATTTGAATTAATCAGAATGTATTTGCATTGATCTTGGGATTTACTTTAATACAATTGTTACTATGTTTAACATTTACATAAATTTATCCACTATTTGTTTTTTTCTTAAAATTAAAGCACTTAAGATCATTCTACTATATTAGATAACCAACATATTAACATATATTCCTATGCATTTGCATGCATTTCAGCTAAACCATGTTATCATGGTGATATTTGCAAAGAGCAATGATTTTGGACTCTGAAAACCTTGATTATTGTAGTAACTTTTATTTGTCAGTATCAGGGATTGAACTGAAAATTTAGAGTACTTTACTGGTTTGTACAGCAGATTTATGAAAGTGGGATTACTAGTTTCATATCACAGTAATTCCTATCACTACTAATGTATTATGAAGGGCCTTTGTAGTTACTAGAGAAAAAAACCAGCACCATATGCCCTAAATGGTAAAATATCTAATATACAATAAAAAGTTTAAAAGCAAAATCAATAGACAAGAATTTGATTTAAGGAAAAAGGAAGAAAGGAGAGCAAAAATTTATTAAGTGACAAACTTAACTGGTTACATATTCAGGTAACATTGGAACCATGAATATAAATAAATGAATAAGGAATCAAGTGTGACACTTGCATGATGAAATATGAAGCACATTTCCAATAATCTCAGTGATCCCCTAAATATCATTCAGAAACATTCACTGACCTAAATTTCCATTTGGTTAATGACTTCCTTTGCGAAGCATATGACAAGCTGTCACTGCCACAACACTAGTAATACATCAAGAAATTTCACCTCATGTGAATTTTTGTATTTATGTAACTAAAGCAATGGAAAAATTCCCAAGTACAATAGAAATTGACATAAACTCTCATAGAACCAAGAGACAATATTAAAGTTTAATACATTTATATATCTGAATGTAATACAAAACACAGGATTTTATACCTCCCTTAAGTAAAGAACAATTACCTGTACCTCAGGTTATAAATTCTCATTTATCATTTTTGTTTACAAACAAAACAGCATTCAAAACTTATTAAAATAACAAGAGATGGAGCAAGGGCAAGTGAGGAATGTATTTTATTTCTCCTTTATTTTCCTTACTAAATTAATCCTTATTAAATGTTAGTAATATTAGCAGTATCTTCCTCTCATAGTATTCTCATTGGGAAATAATAGTGAATAATCAAAAGGTAGAAAATAATTCTAGAACATGTATTTAAACTTTGATTTTAAATGTTTTAAATTAAGATTTGTATTAATTTGTACTTCAATATCTACTTGTTTATAAGTGGGTCTTCATGATCATTTAACATTTACAGATGACTTGGCCTTAATAGTAAAACAATTGTGCTGATTTGGTAAAAGTCTGTTTCTTTAGGTAGAAATTATTTTATCACATGGGGAAAAGAAAGCAACATAGAAGTTCTTTATATAAGAGATATATAGCCTAAGATAAAATCAGTGTATCAAAGAGAATAGAAGCACTATCATAATAATTGCAGCACTGCTCACAATAACTGAGATATGGCATCAGGCAAGATGTGTATTGATGCATAAGTAGACAGAGAAAATGTGATATGTGTACAAAATGGACAACATTTTGTCATTTGCAATAACATGAGTGGATCTGAAGATCATAATGTCCAGTACATTATGAGTACAAATAGAAAAGTACAACAAACTTGCTTCATAGGTGGAGTATAAAACAATAAAGTCATACAAATAGACAGAAAAATAGTGATTAGGAAGAACCACTGAGGTAGGAAAGAGGAGCAGATGGGAGATACTAGGAAGAATATGTTTTGGCCTTCCATTAGTAGGAAGATGATGATATTTAGTGATATTTTTCCTATAACTCAAAATTGCTTGGAAAGAGGACTTTGAATGTTTACATCAGGATGAAATATTAGCTGTTGAGATGATGGAGAGCCTAAATATGTTGAGTTGATTTACAAATCTCATATATATGTATTGAAGTGATATACTGTACCACATACTTATATAAAATTGCTACATCACAATGCAATTATTAATTATAAGGAGGGATATTTTGCAATTTTATATCATAGTATTTTGAAGTAAAGGCAGGTGTTTATCTCTGTCTGTCTCTGTTTCCTTTATGGAGTACAGACACATCTGCATTCTAACCTTGGGCTGATAGTTTCTACTTTCTGCTTACAATTGCAGACTGGATTCTTTTACTCTTTCTTTGTAGATCTATTCCCTCCCGTATTGCTGCCTCAATGGAAGCTTCTATATAGACTCTACACCAAACAGATAACTAAGTCAAAAAACCCATAACTGCCATCAGATGAACACCATCACTCCAATGTCCTGTGAGATAGAGAGGTGTAAAGAGGTTCACAGACCAGGACAACACCAAGAAGACCAGATACTCTTATAAGTGTCTGAGAGTGGTTCTCCAGGAGAATATACAAGCCTCACTTCTTCATTTGGCTCCAGTAACACAAACAGAGATGAGATGGTTAAAGTTTTCTTGTGTTTAGAATTTAGCAAGATCAGGAACATTCTTGAATACTTTCATAGTTATTCATAGAAATCCCTAAATTTCCATATTCAGAATTATACCTTTTAGCTAGGTACTCCTTTAATCCTAGCTACAGAGATCTGTGGAATACATCTCAAACCATGGTAGGCAGGCAGTCTGAGATAGCTCATCTCCAATTAGCTAATAAAAATTATGAGAAATGGAGCTGTGGTTCAATTGGTGGAGTTCAAGCCTTGAGCAAAATAGCTCAGTGACAGCACATAGGCCCTGATTTTAAGCCCTAGTACCAGCACCAAAAAATAAAAATAATTATGTCTTTTTGTGGAAAAGCACCTTCTCCCACAAGCTCCAAAGCCTAAGGGAAATATTCGTAAGGTGAAAGTGTCATGAACATATGAGTTTGATTGGCCTTAATCATACAATTAGAATACTGTATAACTTCAGGGAACCTTGAGTATCATTTAATCTCACTCTGTTCTGTAAGTAAATATAGCAAGTTGCAGAAGCTGAAAGGCAAGTCCACTTATTTTATAAAGGTGAATATTAAAGTCAGGATTTTAAACTACATGTCCTGGAATATTTCTATCATATTAAAGTGTTCACAAGTCAATTTAATCCATATTTTCAACTTATATTGTTTTGGAGGTAGCCACATTATTTTTATGAGAATTACAATGAATTTAGTAGTTTGTACCAAAGCAAGTGTGTAATATTAGGGTTCTGGAAGTCAGAACTCTGTTTCAATTTTCAGTGTTTAGGATCAGCAGCAAGGCTGAGCTCCCTCCTGGAGGCGTTTGCTTTTTCCATCATCTAAAGGTCACCCATAAACTTTGTTCTCTGGGACATTTCTCTCCTCAAGACCAGTAGAAAGGGTTGTCACTTTAAACACTCACTATCTTCTGCGTTTTTAAAATAAGTTTTTTATTGTGAAAATACTGTACAGAGGGGTTACAGTTACATGAGCAAGGTAATGAGTACATTTCTTATCAAGCATTGTAGCCTCCTCCTTTGTTTCCCCTTCCCATTCCTTCCCATCCTCCTCCCGCCCCCCCCCCCACCCAATCCTCTTCATTCCCCTCCCCCCACACCAAAGTTGTAAAGTTCGTTTTCCACATGAGGACTTTTCTCATCTAGCATTGTTGCCTCCTCCTTTGTTTTTCCCCTACCATTCCCTCCCTCCCACCTCCACAGCTACCCTCCCCTCCAGCCCCTGCCCCCCACCACATAAGATGAAATTAAGAGAAATGAACCCCAAGATAGGGACACAAGTGCTCTTTTCTTTCTTGCTATTGTTTCTAACGTATTTATAAGGTACCTTGTGATTTTTTTTGTTGCTTTGTATGTTCCTCCCCCACGGTTTAACCCCTGTTTTCACTGTATTTGATGTTGGTATAATTTGGGGAGTGGAAGGGAAAAAACAAAATGTTTAAATAGGGAAACAGGTTGACCCATTGTAGCAATGTACAAGACCATCTTCCGCTTTTAAAGATTCTGATTACAGTTTGAGCTCTCCTGAATAATCCAGGATAATCTTTCTACTTTAAAGTTAGTGAATGAGTACATTTAATTCCATATGCAAATAATTCCTTTTTTCCATGTAAGCTAATAGACTTTGTTTACAGGTTCTAAGAATTAGGACATGGAAATCTTTGAGAGTTTATTATTCTACCCATCACAAAGCTGTTTGTATTCTGACACATGACATTAAGCTTTACTCAACACTTTCTTTTTTTAAAAAATATATATGTTTATTGTAAAGATACTGTACAGAGGTGTTACAGTTACATGAGGAAGGTAATGAGTCCATTTCCTATTTAGCATTGTTATCCCCTACCATTCCTTTCCTCCCCACCTCCCTGACTCCCCCAAGCCCAGCAAAATTGTAAAATTCATTTTCAACCTACTGTCTTGTACTTCTCCCTAAACTAAAAAAATGTATATACAAGATGCAGGACACAGGAATCAAATACAGTGAAAACAGGGGTTGTACCATGTGTGAAGAACATACAAAAAAATCACATAGTACATTATAAGTACATTTAAAAAAAAAGAAGAAAGATAAAATCTCTTGTGTCCCTATCTTGGGGTTTATTTTGTTTAGCATCAGCTTATATGGTCATATGTACATAGCTTTTGACCTCTTCTGCTTGTCCTAGACATATACTAGTTACTGCAGGTAAAGGAAACCATGGGACCTATGTTTCTTTGGGTCTGGCTTACTTCACTTATTTTGTACAGGTGAGCACATCTTTGGGAACCAATTCTTAAGTGAGGATACATCTTGATTGAATTATTTTTGGTTTCTTTGTATTGCTGAAATTTTGCCCATATTGCAATTGACATATTCATGGCACATGAAGTTTTCTGTGACTGACACATGAATGATAATGCAATGGAGATAAAAGAAAACAGGAAAATTATTCATGAACCACATTTGAATGACATTCTGCTATGTTGTATATGATGATCGGTTTGGATGGTAATTTAGAATGTTAGCATTTATGTTAAGTGACCGATGGGGAAAACCAAACATCTGCCATAATGTGCGAGGGTCTCATTCTATTCGGTAAAGCCTGAAAAAATAAAGCAAAAAACTAGTCAACTAAGGGAAGGAAAATTTTCCAGCATGCTGCCTTCAGACTTTATCTGCAACATTGACTTTCATGGATCTCTAGCCTACAGGCACACTGTAAATTATGAACAATGTAGCCCCTAAATTCATAAGAGTCAATTCCTTATAATAAAACCTCTTCTCATATTGTCTTTTTTTCATTGGAGAACCCAGAATAATGTAGGTAGTAGTTAGCATGCACAACATAGCCAGACAAATTTCTTTCTTAAGCTACATCAGCTTTCAGTTAGCTTTGCATTTTCTATCCAGCATTGTTTTACTTTCAAGGATAAATCATATATTCTCTTTTAGTCAATATCCTACACATCTACTTTTAAATCTACAACATTACAATAAATTAATACTCTTCTTTTTGTGTGTCGGTCATGGTGCCTGAACTCTATGCCTGGGCGCTCTCTCTCTCAGGTCTTCAGCTCAAGCCTAGCGCTCTACCACTTGAGCCACACACCACTTCTGGCCTTTTCTGCTTATGTGGTGCTGAGGAATGGAAGCCAAGGCCTTATGCATGTGAGGCAAGCACTCTACCACTGAACCACCTTCCCAGCCCTCTTCTAGTTGTTTCTGAGCTAGCACCTGGTAGATCTATTTGATCAGGAATTTTTGTATATTTTTTCTAACTTCAGGAATGAACCTGATTTTAGTTACTGCAATTTTAATTGTCAATTTTCTCTCATTTTATTGGTTCTCATTTTATTTGTACATGTTATTGGTTCTTTTTTTTCTGAATATGGAACTACAGAACTACAACTTATTAGTGGGGTTTATTGTTGCTTAAATATGGCAGAAGAAATTCTAACCATCTACACTGTTCATTATTCAGGCTACTTATTTCATTTTCTCTTTTTGTAAAATTAGTTTCTTGTTGTGAAAATACTGTACAGAGGGGTTCCAATCACATGAGCAAGGTAATGAGTACATTTCTTATCAAGCATTGTTGCCTCCTCCTTTGTTTTTTCCCTATCATCCTTTTCCTCCCATCTCCACAACTACATCCCCCTCCCCCAAATTGTAGAGTTTGTTTTTCAACATAGTGTCTTATACATCTCATTGTTGCAATGGGTCAACCTGTATCCCTATTTAAACATTTTGTTTTTCCCTTCTGCTCCCCAAATTATACCAACATAAAATACAGTGATAACAGGGCTTATACAATGGGGGAGGGACATACAATTCCTACTGTACTTATCTGGTTAGCAGCTCCAAGTTTCTCTAATTCTAGTATTACTTCTATTCTGATGAATACAACAATGCTTCCATAAACTTAGTTTATATTTCAACTATTGCTCTAAGAAAATTGAACCCATGCATTATTCTTCACAGCCTTATTGTGCAACAAGCATGAACATACAGATGACAATAAAATAAGATTTGTAAATGATTAAACTCCTTTGAGACTTACATAATAGTAGAATGTTGCTATAAAAGAGGGGATTTCACCAGGCACTGGAGGCACATGCTATAACCCTAGTTTCTCAGGAGGCTGAGATCTGAGGATTGTGCTATGAAGACAGCCCAGGCAGCAAAGTCCTTGAGACATTTATCTCTAATTAACCACCAGAAAATTGGAGTGACCACTGTCACTCACTGTGGTAAAAAAAAAAAAAAGCCCTAGCCTTGAACGAAAGAACTCAGGCACAGTGCTCAAGCCCAGATTTTGAGCCAAGGACAAAGAAAAAAAAAGGAGGTATCTTGCTTGTATAGGAGATGCACAGTGGTGTCTCTTGGAGATTCAAAGTAAGTTTCTCAAATGAGATTAATTTTATCTTGGTCTTAAAGAGGGATAGAGAGGGGAGAGAGCACATTGGTTTCTTGATCTTTGTCACATTACCATTTTGTTTTTTTACCAACTTTCTGAACATTCTCTCACTTAAATGAGGCTTATATAAATCTCATATAAATATAAGCATTTATTAATATTCAATTGAAGATCACCTATTAAGCTACATCTTGGAGAGAGGATTGTTTCATTCTTATTCATCCAGTCATCAAATCCTATTAGTAGTACGTCTCATTAATAATAATAATAATTTTTTTGGTTGGTTGTGGGGATTGAACTCTGGGACTGGGCACTGTCCCTCAGCTCTTCAGTTCAAGGTTAGTGATCTACCATTTGAGCCACAGTGCCACTTCCAGTTTTCTAGTGGTTTATTGGAGATAAGAGTCTCAAAGACTTTCTTGCCCCTGGTGGCTTTGAACTGTGATCCTGAGATCTCAACCTTCTGAGTAGCTCGGATCACAGGCATGAGCCACTGGTGTCCAGCTAATTAATTTTTTTAAATACAAGCCACCATATTAGGTGAGCTAATAATTGTATTTGAAAAAACTGATAAAACACTAGCTGACCTATTTGTTTTCAATCATTGAACTTTCAACTTTAGATACATTTTTGTATACAAAATTGGTCATGCTATGTATACTTTCTAATTCCAACTAGGAAGAGTTGAAACTCAGGCTGTTGTACAAGGCTTCCTATAATCTAGAGAGAAATGATTGTTAGAAAAGTATGTTCACTATTTCCAAAACAAATTCTGTTATCCTTGCATGACATACGCATCTCCCATCTGCTTTTAAATTTTTCTAATCTCAACTCTTTCCCATTCTGTTTAACTAGGTTATAATCACGTCAGTATGATCCAAATTCCTTCAAACTCTTCACGTTTTTAGTGTATATTTATTTTTCTTGGTCTGCCCTCAGACTTTTGAACTTCTAACCACTGATGCATGTTTTACTAGAATTTATATTCTTCTGCTTTGACCCAAACATTCAAGATTGTTGTCGGTAATAGTGCCTAAATAAAATATTGCCTGGAACTCCTTTAAATGGTGAAGTTCAGTGAGATATATTTTGCTTAATCGAAGTAGACATTTAATAAAGACACAATACTTTCTGATTCTTTCTACTTATTTGTGAGAAAGGAAGTGTCTCTATTTGTACATGTGGAGAAAGGAGAGATAATTGCTTTAGTGACTTTCCATAACCTAAAGCAACAAGATAGTGACATAACAGAGACTAGAGTTTAGTCCTTTGACTTCCAATTCAGCTCTCCTGCAAAGCATCACTCAAACACAGGAAAGGAATTCCATATGAATTAAATAATCTTTCTTTGAATTACAATAAGTTTTTCTTTCCAACATCAACAACTTCACTGCAGGATATTATATGAACTGAAAAGAAAGGCTCTGAGCTAAAGCTGTGACTTGCTAACACTTCAGCAGGCATATTAACTGCTTGTTGGAGAGCTATTTAACTTGAATAGAATCTGAACAGTGGTGGGAAGATTTTTATATAACTCTCATTTTTCTATTGATGAAAGCTCTTCTACCTTTAAGATCTGAAAAGGCAAGACCTCTGCCATTAAAAAAATGTGGTTTTCTAAAAGATACATTCACCAGCAGTTAGCTAATATGCACTGGTTTTTAAACATCACCAGGCTACAGAAGCAGTGGGGAGATGGGAAAGATTCAACGGACTATATAAGTTGAAAATAATATTGACCATTAAGCAAATGTATGATTGAACTTTAGAAGTATAAATAATTTTCTCAAGCATGTGAAGTTTAAATCTCAAAATATAATAATATAATATTGAAAGAAACTGACAAGAATTTAGCTACATTTCACTAAAATAATACTTTTCTTGTCCATAGGGATGTTAAAGATACCAGTTTTATATGGAAGTCATATATACTCCAGTGTGCATGTGTATGTGTTTGTGTGTATGCGTGTATGTGTGTGTGTGTGTGTGTGTGTGTGTGCATGTATGTGTGTGTGAATGTGTAAGATTGTGTGTGTTTGTGTGTGTGTGTTGAATGTAAATTTATCTCTTCTGGGGAGGGGGAGGGAAAGCACAGAAATAGTGAGACAAAGGGTCAACTAATTCAGCTGTGGTCCTCACTAGATACTATGTTGAAAATGAACTATACAACTTGGGAGAGTAGGGGTTTCGGGGTGGGGGGAAATTTGGGAGAAAGAGAGGGGAAAGTTGACATTGTTCAAAAAGAAATATACTCATTACCTGATCTATGTAACTGCAACCCCTTTGTTCATTACCTTCACAATAAAAATAAATAAAAAAAGATAAGTTAATTGCATCAAAGTTATAGAAAATAAATAACAATTTAATAGTTTAGTGTGATGATTCATGTTTTAAACAGAAAAATGTACCAGTGTTACACAGAATGTATTGGGAATGAGATTAAACAGAACAGTAATATTGTACAGGAGAGGAGTTTTGAACTACATGGTAAGAGTGGAAAAGTATTTTAGAAAGAATTTAGGTTAAAAATTGTCAAAACTAACTGTCTGTAGGGTAAAGAAACAGAAATCAAGAACAATTATTCTTGTGATTTCATTTAGAATGACTGTGTGATCAATTTAAGAGATTAAAGAGTAAGGCAACTTGGAAGAAAATACAAGGGAGGATAAGTGCAGGCGGCATTGACACTGATTACATTATTGATTATGCAATAACAAAATATAGTAACACAAATTTCTCACTGTCTTTGACTTTTTTTTATTATAGAATGTGCATTTTTGCCATGTACTGGTGGGTCATACCTGTAATCAGAGCTACTCAGGAGGCCGAGATCTGAGGATCATGGTTCTAAAGCCTGGCAAAGAAAAGTCTGTGAAACTCTTATCTCCAATCAACTACCCAAAAAGCCAGAACTAGAGCTGTGGCTGAAGTTTTAAAGTAGCTAGCCTTGAGCAAAAAAAAATCACAGACAATGCCTGGGCCCTAAGTTCAAGCCCTACGTCCAGCACAAAACATAAAACAAGCCAACAGCCAAGAGAATGAAATAAGCACAACTATTTTGATTTTTAAGTTAAAATTGTGTAGAATTTTCTAAGAATATTTATGTTTTGTGATACTCTTGTGCATGAGACATAGCTCTGGCTGATACACTTATAGAGAACACATACTAGCAGTTCAGATTGACTTCTAAGGTTATTGCATCTTTATATCTCCGAGTAAGCTTTGAAAACATAATAAAATTGAAGATGTTCATCAAGCACTCCAAGATTTATTCAGTTAAGAATTTTATCAACATAATGCATTTAATGACTGGAGTTATGTTGACAACAAATAACTCAGGCTCTTCATCTGGTTCATGTTCACTATGAGATTGTTTCTGCTTCTTAGATATGGTTATTTCATCATCACTATGAGGCAATTGGCCAAACACAACACAATGAAAATCTTTAAAAAATAATTTAACAAAGATATTGCATCATAACATAATAAACACATTTTTTCCAAGTAATAACATGTTTACTTGACTTCAAAAAAATTTCAAAGCCAGACTGTAAGGAATGAAGGAAGACTATTAGGTTAACTGACCCTGGAATCACACACTGCTTTCTCTTTTGCATTGTGAGGTAAAAAACAATTATAATTATAATGCACAATACTAGACAGATTGATGACCTGAAATTCTGAACCATAAAAATAAACAATGTATATATTTATATTTTCCAAATTTCTCTGCATGCAAATAGCAAACATTTCTTTAGACATTTGGAACACTGTACCTTTAGTACTTTTGTAGTCCAAATGTCAGAAAGTCATATTTTTGCTATGATTTGTTGAGGATCTGATTTAAATGTCACAATTTTGAAATTGAATTGTTTATTTTAACTAAAGATAATTATTTGAAATGCCGGTGCAAAGATACTATGGAAACAATGCCTTTTAAATCTTGAGGTGGTGACTTTTAATTATTTCCAAAACATTAGTAAAACAATGCCCCACATACACTGGTAGCCTGGAAGAGTTGGTGTACACTCTTGATCACTTTTAATAATACTACTAGACTGTGATGGAGAAAGTCTAAACCTTGAAATTTAGTCAGTATGAATGTTTTTCTATATTTACTACTTATTCTGCTAAAAATTCTTATTATATTAATTACCTTTCAAAGAAATGAGTTCTATACACTGTAAACCATTGAATTACTAAATTTAATGGGCTGAACCACCTGGTGACTAACCAGAAGTGAGGACTTCCATTACTATTCTACCTCATCAAGACAATTAACTAACAGACAAGATCACACTTCACTTCTAACATGTATCCTCCAAGTAGGTGAGTCATGAGTCACAGTTGATGTTTCAGACTTCATCAAGATATGATATTTCTTTTTTCTTTTCAAAGCAGGTCATTTTTTTCTGGTCCTAGGGCTTGAACTCTGGAATAGGGATTGTCCTTGAGTTTCTTTTGCTTAAGGCAAGTGCTTTCCCATTTGAGACACAGAACTACTTTTGGTGTTGGGTTTGATTTTTTTTTTTTTGAGTAATTTATTGGAGATAAGAGTCTCAAGGAGTTTTCTGCCTGGGCTGGCTTTGAACCACAATCTCAGATATCAGCCTCCTGAGTAGTTAGGATTACAGGCATAAGCCATCCCACTGTCAAATTGCTTTCGTCAGACTTTTGGTAACAATTATCTGTGTAAAAACGTTTTTAACTTTAATTTTTGCATTGGTTTTGATATAACACCTTGATTATTTGAGAATCATTGGATTAAGACATTTTCCCCTAGAGATAGGAAATGTTCAATTTTTAGTACTACCATGATAAAAAAAATAGCTATTCCAGAGCCCCAAAGAGCAAGCCCAACACATCTATAAACTTACCACAAGAGTCAAGTTTATTTGAATGACTCCTTTAGGGGAAAATCTGCCAGAATCATTCTGAAGCAAATTTAAGGCTGGAAACACCATATACTAGCTAATTTTTTCATCACAAATGGGTCACATTAAAAAGCTTTGCTGTACTTGAGAGATTTGTTTTTCAAGGTTAGGGTATCACCCATCAATCATCAATGCATGGATATATAAGAGTGAGCAAAAGTGCAGAAACTTTCAGTTTCACGTTCAGTGATAGGTCCTTAAGAAACAAATAGACACTGTACTCTGGTTAATTTATGCTGTTCCAGGCATTTTGATGAATATTGTTTCTACCTTTATGGGCCCCCAGTCATAAACAGTGCTGAGGAATTGTGAAATATGTATATGACTTATTTGGTCATGTTTATAGTAAGAATTCAGAAAATGTAGAACTCATGATTAAACTAAATGCTTACCATGTCTTTTTGACTTAAAATAATAGAATGTCATTGTTTTATAAAAATCAAAGTGGAATATGTTTGTAGAAAAAGGCACTGATCTATAACTTACATTTGATTTTTATTTGAAACTAAATCAATAGCTTTAAAGTAGGGTTGGAAATTTGTGGAATTTCATTTTACTTTCTTTTTTTTTTTTTCTTTCATTTTTTTTTAAATTTTATTTTATTTTATTTGAGAACATACTGTACAGAGGGGCTACAATTACATGGGCAGGATAATGCATACATTTCTTACCAAGCATTGCAGCCTCCTCCTTTGTTTACCCTTAACCTCCCTTCCCCGCCTCCCCCTCCCCCACCCAATTATACCCCCCTCCCCCCCACACACCGGCATTGTAAAGCTGGTTTTGACATGACATTTTGTACTTCTCATTGTTGCAACAGGTCCACCTGAATCCTTAAACGACTTGTTTGTCCCCATCTCCTCCACATGTTATACTGACATCAAATAAAGTGAAAGCGGGGGTTACACTGTGGGGGAGGGACATACAAAGCCACAAAGAAATAATCTTATAAATGCGTTAGAAACAAATGCATGAAAGAAACGAAAACATTAAAATACATATTTAAGGGTTCATTAATAGAGGTTTATCTCCATTTTAATAAGGAAGTCAATGCTGTTGAATTATGAAATGTTGATAACTTTGAGGGCAATATATATTATGACCCATAAGCTAGGGTTCATGAATAAATTTAAAATAATTGATCAGCATATTCAAATATGCAATGAAAGTACAACTTCCCTTATGTAGTTATGTTATTTATGATTCATTGTTGCTAAAAAGATAATACAAAAACCTATCTCATCAAATTATAATTTTAAATATTGGTATTATTTTTAAATTCTGTTGGGTATTTTTGGCACCTGTACCTCAGGGTCATAATCTCGCTTTGAGCAGAGTTAGAAATTGTCTCCTACTTTTTGTATCTCTGATAATATTAAATCCTAAATATAATTACAAAGTGAAGTTCATTTCAAAATACATGATATAAATCGAAATATCATCATAGCTGATATTGACTTATTACCATTTTGTAAATGAGTATAACATATTTATTATTTTGACCACTAAATTATTAGATTTCACATGGAATTTTATTGTTCATAAAATGTACTAATCTTATCTCTACCAAAATGAAATGCAGCCTCTCAAGTTAGCAAAAGTAGATTACTCAATTTTTATTGTAACTGTCAATAAGAATAGCATGGAACTTTGGGGCTGGGAAGGTGGCTCAGTGATAGAGTGCTTGCCTTGCATGCATGAGGCCCTGGGTTTGATTCCTCAGCACCTCATAAGCAAAAAGAAAAAAGCCGGAAGTGGTGCTGTGGCTCAAGTGGTAGAGCACTAAGCCTTGAGTTGATGAGCTGAGGGACAGCGCCCAGGCCCAGAGTTCAGCCCCCACGACTGGAAAAAAAAAAGAAAGAAGAACATGGAACTTAAAAATAAGCTTGGAAAGTATCACTCCAAAAATTTCTCCAGAAAATGTGATAGATAATGATATATGTATCACACACACACAAAGTGGAATTGTATTCATTCATCAGAAAGAATGGTATTATACCATTCATAAGGAAATGGAAAACTTGGAAAATATTATAGTAGGTGAAGTAAGCTAGATCCAAAGTAACATAGGTTGCATGGTTTCCCTCATTTGTTGTAACTAGAATGTACCTATAAATCTATACACTAGAGGGTTAAAGGAAATATACTGGGACAAGATAAATTATACTGGTCTCTAGGCATTCACACAGTGTGAGACCAAAAGAGGATATCCTTAGGAGAGATCACAACTGTATAACATCTATGTACATCTGATCATATAAAATAATATTTATTGAAATTAACTCCAGGAAATGGAAACAGGAGATTTTTTTCATTCTTTGCTTTTGTTTTATTTCCTTTTCTTTTAGTCTTATTTGTTCATTTATCTTTTTTGGGGATACAGGGTGAACAAATGCAGCAGTGATACTCACTAGACACTGTTGAAAATGAACTAAGCAACTTGAAGGTGGGAATGGGAGGAGCAAATGGGGAGAGAGCAAGGAAAGGGGTGACATTGTTCAAAAAGAAATATTCTTGTTACCTGACTTGTGTAAATGTAATCTCTCTGTACATCACCTTTACAATAACATTAAGGTAACTACATTTTTTTCTTCATGTCTCAGTTAATACATTTGTAATGCAGTAGATTGAAGGGAGAACTCAAATAGTGTAATTCTTTTGAAATACAAAATCAAAGTTCTGCAAAATAATACATCAGGAAGTGGGGACTGAAAATTGTTGGGATGGAGTTAAGGGGAAAGGTGGTAGATGAATGAAGAGCAGAAGAGGGGGAGAATGTTGTCAAGAATCTAATGTATATCCTACAAAATTAATAAGAGTAAGGAAAGAGGTGGGTAGGAGGAGGATGGGTGAAAATGTTGAAAGGGATGACATTGATCAAGATGTATTTTATTCATAAACTGCTTTGTTAAATTGAAACTCCTTTATACAGCTATTTAAAATAATTTTAAGAAACTTCATGCCCTGATATAGGTAAATTAATTCTCTTCTAGATTTTTTTATTACTTTCCAGAAAGAAAAGAGCATCCTATTGTCTATTACTCTAAATATATATTACAAAAATGATTTCAGCCTTATTACTATATAATTCTCAGTATTTCAATCATCATCATTAATATTTCTGGCTAAAATTATTAAAAATTTTAAAGCCCCAGAAATCATGCCAACAGAAAGCATAGCTTCATGCTCCATCTCTAGCCCTATTGATGTCTCTTCTTGAAAACAACCAATGAACGTACAGGACAACATTCTTATTATATTAATTATTTCTCATTTAGTCATTACTCATTGAGCAAAAAATGTCCAATAAATAATGTATGAGAAGGTATTTTCACAGTAGCACTGAATTTTATTATACATTGTTATGTTTTCTCTACAAACTATACATATATATGTATATGAATGTATTCCATCCATGTCTCCTGTGAAGAGTATCTGTTAATATGTTATACATGTTAGAAATCTGCCATGATATTATATTAAAAGAGTTGTTAGAATATAAAATGTAGTAAAATAAATTACATTATTTTCTAAAAGTTATGTATTTTAAAATACTTTACATACCTTTGAAGGGACTTAGAATAAAAGTTCCATTCAGCTTTTTAAATGAATGATTCAATGACTCACCAAACATTTTGATAACATTTTTGTTTTAATAAAAATGTAATAATACCTGTAGAGTTGAAATGAAACATACTTCCAGCAATGTTGACTTATGCCATGTATATGTACATATTTGAAAAAAATGCCCTGCCAATTATTGTTAAGGTGGAATAATTCATTTCCCTAGAAATACTCCTTTTTGCTTAATTGGTACAAATAATAGCTTACCTCATGGGTTAGCCATGAAGAAAAAATAAAACAATTTTTTCATGCGGGCTTAAGTGCATCTCTTATCACTCAAAAAACTGACAGCAATGTTCATAAATGAAATAGCTGAGTTGTTTTGTGAAGCACAGTTTGGAGCAGCTCAACTTCTATTCCCTTAGTCATTTCCCTATTTCTTCTGGGTGTTGGTTGCTAATGGTTCATAAGATGAATTCAAGCACTTTCTCCTCCTCATTCGCCTGTTAAATTTAGGTTTTATTTAAATTTGTCTATCCCCAAGGGATAGACAAATGATGAGTATTTCCCTTTATGTGTTAGAGTCTTACCTACTAGGGTCATTTCCCTGATTGCAGAAACCCACACATTAGTGCAGCTTTAGGGTTATTGTGGAATTAGGAACTGGAACTATAATGGGTTCTATGATAGGCCCAGTGGTTGATATTTATAGGCATACTTAGAGTTTATTATCTTAAGAGGAGTAAAGAATGATGATATTAACTATCAATCAAACATCACTGACATCATTGTGCAATCTTAGAAGTTATCCTTATGAGAACAAGACAGAAATACTACTGAAGGATCCATGCTCAGTCTCTGATCTTTATAGCCTCAAATAAATCTAACATCCTGAGAGATGGTCAGGGTGAAGAGAGAGACATATTTAAACATGAGGCAGGTTTTACGTGGCAGTGTGGAAAGGACAATAAACAAATACAAAATACAATGCCTAATACAATAGATGGATGCTAAGATCAGCAGTTTTCTGCATTAAGCCAGACTTTGTTAGTTACATAAAGATGTCTGTAGGTCAGTTAGGAGGCTTCTCAAGTGACAGAAGGCACAGAATTACTTGTTTATTCTTTTCCAGTGGGCTAACTGAACTTAATTGTATTCTAAGAGCAATGCATAGTATTCCCATCTAAGAAGGCATAAAATTCATCCAATCATGACATCAGATCAAATATTTGGAATTTATAATATGTCTGAGCTACCAAAAAGAGTCTAGGTCCACTTTGTATGTTAACTTTCTCCTATCCTCCAGCAGATAACCATGAGAGAGGAACAGAAAAAGCATAAAATGTTTACACTTAGGGAAAAATAAGAAAGAACATTTCATTTACCAATCTATAACATTGGCAGAATACAATGAGAAGAATATTGCCAGACTTACCTATTTCCGGAAAGACAATGATTAGTGCCTGGTATTTGCTCTTGGAAATTACTCTATAGTACATCACTTTTCCCGACATTCACCTTCACCTTTTAAATGGCCTCTGTTTCAAAGTTTTGGAATAATGTTAAGATATAATTTAGAACTATGTTTTATTTTGACTATTTCTTAGTTTGGCTCCTGAAGAAAGAATAATCTTATCTCATGAGTCTTTTCCTATGCAAGAGAACCTTCAGTTAATATTTTCTAATATTTTCTCTACTTTGGTTTAGTTTACAATGCTGCTACAGAATAGTCCTAACATTCTGAAAATTGCTTCTGGTTAGTAAAGGTCTACTATACATTACCTGAATTCTTTCACATCTTATATCTGTGACATAGAGTTAGACACCATTCTGAATCACATATACATACACATATCTTTTACATGTTGGGACTAAACATTATGAACAATTTTATTTCCCAGCCCAGTTTCAATCAAGTTAATCATCTCTGCTTCTGAAGTTTGTCTCTTTCTGACAGAAGCAAGGAGGGGAACTGTCCATGTGGTTTTTGTTCTCTGGTATGTCTGGTGAGTCTTGCCTTGTTTAGATACCAGTAGTCAGTTCTGAAAGCAGAAAGAAGAAAGGGTAAAATGAATGGAATAAAGTAACTGCCATCACATTTATTGGACTGATTGGGAAAATTGGCTGTGACGCTATGGGAAAGCAAGAAATTGTGTCTGCTTTTTAATATACCACAGTAATAGTGATATAAATGATTGGTTTGATTTCTTGCAGTGACAAACTCTAGAATCGATTGCTTCCATTTAATGTTCTTTGCAAATATCCCACAGGACACAAGAACTAGTAATGATCAGTGGCTAGAAAACAATAAATGGTATGTTCTAGCACTTATAATTTTTCTCTACTGTATCACTTGGATTATGAAACAAAGAAGAAGGAATGAAACATATTACTAACCTAGACATTAGAAATGACAAATGAAGAATAATATAACTTATAAGAGTTAAAAATAGACTTTTACAGGATAAAAATCCCTTCCACTGATAAATTATTAGGATCAGAGAGTTCATCTGATCTCACATATTCAACTTTAGACACTTTGGCTCTGCTCTCAGAGAGGGAAAAGAAATTGATCTCCAGTCACATATCATAATCAGAATAGCTTCAGAGCGTTCAATATTTACAGTGGAAGCTAGACAGAAAAGGAGCAATATCTTCATATTGTGAAGGAAATATATGAATTTCAGAAGTCTCTATATCATACAAACTACCAAGCAAATGTGCATCATCACATACACTCATATAAGAATGATTCAAATTTCTTATCTATTGAAGAGGAAAAAAAATAAGGGGAAAAAAGAGGTCTCTTGTTTCCATATCTTAGAGTTCAATTCACTAAGTATATTTCTTTATATAGATATGAAGAGGCACTTAGGCATTCTACCTTTGTGTTTCTGTCCTGAGAGTATCCTCTTTTGGTCTCACTGTGTGTGAGAATTTAGAATCCTGTATGATTTATCATATCCCAACATTCTAGGGAAAATGGGTGAAAAAATGCAGCAGTGGTACTCACTGGACACTGATAAAAGTGAACTATACAACTGGAGGGTGGAAATGGGAGGGAAGGGACTAAGAGAGAATGAGGAAACAAAAGACATGTATGAATGGAAATATACTCATTACCTGACTTGTTTAACTGTAATCTCTCTGACAACACCTCTATAATAACAAGAAAGTTAATTAATAAACATAAGAATGGGAATGGACTTAGGAAAGAAAGAAAAAGGGAGAGAAAAAAGAAATAAAGAAAGGAGGGAGGAGTGATCAGAGGAGGAAAAGAGAAGGAGGAAGCATTATATACCAGAAGCAGAAGAGCCCACATGGAAGAGAAGCGAAAGAAACCTGCAGATCATGTTGTGATGGTTATTGTGCTTCCTGAGATAATTTCTGTGGACCAGGCCCAAAGGGAAACCACTTTAGCTCAATGATTTTGGATTAAGGAAATGAAGAACTCATTATCTACAAACGTGCTGAACACTGGTGAAATTATCCATCCATGGATGGTGGTCTATGTCTGTACTTGACTGGTTCACAAGATTATAAGCAAGCATGGATGTTTCCAACCTGATGAATACTATAAAGTTGTGCCTTTCAGTTAATTTATATCCATGCAGATGTCTATTAATCCCTCAAAGCTATAATGTGTAAGAGATTACATATTTCTCAAGTAATAGAAATTACCCTGAAAGGACACATAAGGAAGCTGTAGGGTTTGATATTGAAGATTTAATTTTCATTGTTTTCTCTTTTGCCTCTGTTGAGTTTCCTGTCACATGCATGTATTTACCATCCAGAAATTAAACATGACAGAAGGCAAAATGTATTTGCTAAGATAAAAAATGACTAAAGAAGTTAACTATGTATAGACACGGCAGATCCTCAAGAAATAATTTATTTTGTGGGTTAAGATTAGACAAAAAAAGGCCTAACACAGCTGGGCGCCGGTGGCTCATGCCTGTAATCCTAGCTACTCAGGAGGCTGAGATTTGAGGATCATGGTTCAAAGCCACCCTGGGCAAAAAAGTCGGTGAGGCTCTGATCTCCTAAACCACTAGAAAACTGGAACTGGCACTGTGGTTCAAGAGGTAGAGCACTCGCCTTGAGCTAAAGAGTGCAGGGACAGTGCCCAGGCCCAGAGTTCAAGCCCCATGACCAACAAAAAAGAAAAAAAAAGGCCTACCACTCTCTAACAATGCCCTCTAACATGAGCACACCATATTCATACATTTTCAACTCTTAAAAGCAAGTTGCAAAACAGTGCATATAATTAAGCCCCATTTTCATAGAAAAGGCACATACTACATGTAAATATTTTTTTATTAAAACACACATGCATGCACATAAAGGCAGAAGTTGTTTCTTGTTCCTAAAGAACTTCAGAATGGCTTTAAAAAAATGGACAGCATTGGTTACATTTGAGGAAAAGAACACATGACATGGGACCAAAGTTGGAAGAACACCATTTCCTTTTCTAATCTTTTGGAGTGCTGAGGAGAAACCCATGCCCAAACACATGCTTTGCAAATGCTCTATGATGGAGTTACATGCCCAGTATTGAGGCACATTTTCCTATGTAAATACTTCCATATTTTTGATTCATATTTATTTGATTATATTTCAAAATTTAAATCTAAATATAGATAAGTGATTAAATTTTGTATGCATTTTTACTGTTATAGAAATCTGAAGTTATCACATGTATACTGGTTTTTCTTACACTGTTCTGCAATTTGTTCAGCTGGTACAATACTTCAGTACAATGACATAACCATTTCTGGACTTCTATTTCTCATCCAGGATTCAATAGCTCTTAACACCATAGCATAGTGAGAATTATCTTTGCATTTCCCAAGTACTGGGACTATATGGCTGCCCCTCCAGGCCCAGGAATTGTCATTTCTATAAAAAATGTGATGAAACTGTTCTTTGTAATACAATGCTTATGTTCATCAATAAGGGAACAGGATTGATTCTGAATTGGACTGGACATAACAAGTTTTAGAATGGATGATTGGATGGACATTGTGGTAATCATTATTAAAGCAATCTGCTATGTAACATTTTAGGTAAAATTTAACATAGTTAAACTGTGAATATAAAATTTCATAAGTTAGTGCTTCAGTGTACATCCAAGTGCTTACTTATTATTTGGACAGTGTGAAGGCAAAGTTCAGGATCAGGCAGTATATGTTGCTTGTGTATCTATATCTCATCTAACATCAGTGACTGCAGTATATGTATATATCTATATATACATCTATATGTATTTGCTCATATATGTATACATACATTGCAATCTTAAAATCTAAAAAGTAAAATGTATATCCACATTTTTTAATTTTCCATATATAAATATGTATGTGTATATAGTAAGAAATATATATGTAATTAAATGATTTGTGATTAGAGATGGTTAGTCTGATTAGTGAAAGAATGGTTGTTTCCAATTGCTTTGATTTGCAACCTCAAATTTTACACCAATCTGTCAAAAAAAAGAAAAGCACTTGTTTTTTAGAGTAAAAGTCATATATTTTAAAAATAGGTATATGTTTCTGATTCAACTGGAAATATAAATCCCCACCAGAATTGGACTATGTGAGGAATTGAGTAAGATTAAAAAAAACATTATATTAACTATTGATGAATGAAAGTATATTGTAAGTAATACATCAAAAGACTAATTAAATGTTCATCTGCTCTGTGACTGCTTTTCTGTGTGTGACATTTATGAAAATAATTAATTTTTCATTTCATAATACACATAACTTTGCAAAAGTCTGAAAACTATATTCAAAAGTCAGTGTTTAAGAGGAAAATAACCCCTATCTTGAGTTGAACATTGTTATTTGGTTTAGAGCTGAAGACTTTGGTTGTGTATGTAATTATAAATAGTTTTATGTTGTTCATATATTTTTTCATAAAGAAACATTGTCTTGCTTCCAAAGACATTCTTAAAATATAAGAAATAAAAAATGTTTATTCATATTGCTTCATTTTTTCGACTGTTAAGTGGAACATTGTATTTCAATTTGGGGGATATTTCATATGTATGTGGATTATATGTTAAATAAGTTTTGAATTACTTTTTGGATGAATTGCATTATGAATACAGTACTGAATTACATTATGTCTGAATGTTTGTATACCTAATAAATATAAGCAATGATATTAAAGTTTCAATATGCAAATCTAAAAATTTTACATTGCAAAGTTGTAGATTTAGCACCTTCATTTCCTAGAGTTCTAGTCAAACTTCCTCAAGTGCAGAGCTCTTAAGATCCACATCAGTGCACACTTCCAACCTAAATTAGTAAAATCCTCATCTATTTTATTCTTTTCCTTTTTTAAACCATTCATTTATCAAACACTTCTTCATATAGTGTTTCTTGAGTACTTACTGTGTGCTAAACGCTATTCTAAGCATTGGATGCACAGAGTAGAAGGAAACATACCTGAATCTCCACTTTTACAATATCTACTCTATAAGGAAACATGAAATTGTGAAAGAATCAGTTAATGAATTATAGAACTTTCTGGCCTGGATGGGCTATCACATTGGCCAGCAGATATGATAAATGTGTGCCAATATAATTTACATTTGCACTATCATTTAAGTAGATGCTATGATTAAGCTATTAAAAGGATCATTAAGCAAAAATTTTCAAGATTTTTCCCATTCCCAACCTTACCTTTATCTCTCATTCTCCTAACTCTCTGAAAGATGTCTCCAATTCCATGTATCTAAATATTAGTAGGACAGTTCATAGGCATCATATTCCATGGCTTGCCCCATTTACATGTTTTATCTATTTTTCTTTCCTAGAACTTTTGTTAATCTATCCTTAATTTATTTTGAACAGATTTAATCTCTGTGAGGCAAGATACGTATTCCTCTATTTACTGTTGAGAAGCAGTGTCTGGCATATAAAGTATTCTTAGAAAACAGTATTTGAAGCAAGCTAAGAAATATTTATAGATGACCAGAATAGAAATTGCAATACCTGTAGGTAGTGAAGGGAAAATGATGGTGGCATACAAATAATATATGTCATTGATCATGTTCTTAAAATACAATCAACAAGAAAAAAAATTGGACCCTGAATAGTATTTTTGCATGAAATTCAAACAGTTGCCTTGTTCTATGCTTACTGTCTATGGGATTTTCTCTCTTTCTGTTTCAAATTTATAAAATAATCTCAATCTCTCTCTCTCTTCCCCCTCCTACCTCCTGGACCAGACTTAGTCAAGTAACAGCTAGAATACTGAAAACACTTTTTCCTATGAGCTCTTTTCTTAGAGACTTGCACTTAGAGACTTAGCACTGTTTTATAACTTGAAAAAACTTTTTTTTAAGGAACAGAAATAGTTTATAAAGTATTAGGCTAGTAAGAAATACATTTTTTCTACTTATGAGAAAAGATACATCCTCGTCTTTTTTTTTTTAATTGTATTTTATTTTATTTGGGAACATACTGTACAGAGGGGCTACAATTACATGGGCAGGATAATGCATACATTTCTTACCAAGCATTGCAGCCTCCTCCTTTGTTTACCCTTCGTCTTTAAGGTAATACATTGTTTTGTTTTGTTTTTAAGGAAAAAAACTAAATGCATTTAATTGCATGGAAAGAGACATTATGTTATGGTAATTTATATCTCGATCATAAGGCCACATGATATAAGTTCTCTTCAAATAATTGTCAAAATGAAACAATTTAATAAAACTTGAAAAGCTTTCTATCTTGCATATTTCACTTTCTGAACTATTGTCCACTCTTTGCCAGCTACAACTACAAATTTACAGCTTAAAGACCTGTGCTCCTCACCTCAGAAATTACTTATGCTCTTGGTGATTGCATCATTGCTTAAAAGGGCTCTGTTTTAGAGGTAACACATTCTAATTTTCACATTTGTGTACTGAGTAGCAGGATTACAGGTGTGAGCCACCAGCTCCTGGCATTCTCTTCTGTGTTTTGCAAGGACATTTGTCATCAGATTTATAGCCTACCTGGATGGTCCAGGATGATTTCAAGATTCATTCTTCATATCCACAGTAAGTCTCTATACTTACTGAAGGAAACTCTTTACCACAGTAAAATTATATTAATTGGTTTCAGGGATTTCAACATGGGCATATTTATTGGAAGACCATTGTCTGAAGCATTATAAACCAATACCTGTTGCCTACTTAAACTGGATTATTTTGTCTTTGGCACACTAGATTCTTTAAATTCCTAAGAGATAATGCACATACTAATAGAACCTTAAGAGCTCCATTTTGTGCTCAGAATAATCTTTCTGAGAAAACAAATTTACCATTATCATCTCATTTCTTGCATCCTAGACAAAATATTGTTTTATTTTTCCATTTAAGAGGCTTTCCATGCCATATAACTGGAAGACACAACTTTGTTGCATTTTATTACATCACTTTGATATTCTATTTGTTATTAATTCTTTCTTTATTATTTACTTAAAAATTAATCTCTCACCCACAAGAAGAAAGGACTTTCTAAGTCTATTTAAGGTTGATAGGCCAGAATATTCAAGTTATAATGTTTAATTAGCAAGCAAAGTTTTAAATTAATAAAGTATATTTTATGTGGGATGTCAATTGTAGTTTTCCCAAGAGTAATAGGATAATATGGCACAGTATCTAGAATGTTAACATAAGTGGAAATCAGTGATTGCCTCTTGCATTGCTGAAAAGTAGGATGATTTACTTGTGGCAATGCAAGTAACTAAGGAATGATTGTATCTCTGACCTGGTTGAAAAGTAAATGCAACAAATGGTTTTAAAGATTGTTTGATTCTTCCATGATTTCAAGAGGCACTGAGGAAAATCAAAGATTTAATCATGAAGGCAAAATGAGGAAATGTTCACAATCCATTTAAGTCACACATTACTTATGTATGACTTAAATATCTTTCTTCTTCTTTAAAGAGGATGTTTTCACAGCTGCTCTGGTCTTAGAGCCCATCTCCCCCAAACTCACTTCCATTTCTTATAACAAAGCTGAGGCACTTGCATGAAATTCTTGTCAAAATAGGACATACCCCTTCGTTACAATGCCCCAGGTAGTACACTGCAAAGAATAAATGATCCATAAATGATTCATTCATTTACTCCAAACATTTTACAAGGGAGATAATTTGCAAGCATATTGTAGATCTAAAACATTCATCAGAGCAATGGAAATTAACATTTTCATTCAAGCAAAAAAAGATCTGAACCAGAAATGTTGAGGTTAAGGATGAGGTGAAGAAGACTGACAGGAGCTGATAAATATAACCTCCCCAAACACTCCAATATATGCCCTTAAGGTTGTATTGGGCAAATTACGGCTGATCATTTTGCTGAGCAGAAACACAAAAACTTTTATATCAGTGGAAACATGCCTATGGACAGGTACACTTGCTGGTATTGATTCTTATTGAGACACCAAGAAGTGAAAAATAATTAATAAGGTGCATAGAATATTAATGCATTGGCATCCAAACCAAGTTCTTCCTAAGTAAATGTGACTCATGAAATAGAAAATACTAGAATGAGCCAGGTGCTGGTGATTAAAGCCTGTAATCCTAGCTACTCAGGAGGCTGAGAGCTGAGGATCGTGGTTCAAGCCAGCCCAGGCAGTAAACTGCGTGAGATGCTTATCTCCAATAAACCCACTAGAAAACCGGAAGCGTCGCTGTGGCTCAAGTGGTAGAGCACTTGCCTTGAGCTGAAGAGCTGGGGGACAGTGCCCAGGCCCCGAGTTCAAGTCCCACGACCAAGAAAAAATAAATAAATAAACATACTAGAATGACAGCTGAATGATGTAGAATTCTAGAAATATAAGTGATAGCCAATGAATTATACTTATTTTGCCTGTCTATATCTTGGTAGCTCATCTTAGAAATTGATTTGGCATTAAGAGATTTAAGGGAAAAAAGGTTTGACCATTCTAAGAAAAACTATAAAGAGAAGACAAAGAATAAAATTATAAAGATATTTAATAAAATGTCAGTAAATAAGATAAATTGTGTTACTACAGTTTAAATTCTGAATGTTCCCTGTTAGGCAACTGGTGGTCTGTCCTTGAAGGAACTGTAAGATTAAGTTCAATTTCTCTTTCATTCTTTTGCTTCCTGGACATACATTGAATGTTTTTTTTTTGTATTTTTTCCCTCCACTATGCACTTCTGACATGAAAACCAATACTCGTTGGTTCCAAAGCAATGAAACCAACCACTACTCCAAAACCTTGAGTCAAATTTAGCCTTTTCTCCTTGTAAGATGATGATCTTATGTATTTATTATAGTACAGAATGTTGACTACCACTGTACACAAGAGGAATGGCACTGGAGATGACAGAACACTTGATGTAATTCACTTGATGGAAATGGAATGAGCAACTTGACCAGTGACTGCTCACACCTCTCCCTGTAAGACCTGCTATTCTAGGTTGCTAAGGTACTGAGCCAGCTTGGGGGATCTTTGAAATGTAGTGTGAAAAATAGAGTGTTAAAAGGCTTGACAGCAAAGCAATCCGTGTCACACATCCTTTTTACATACTTAAGTGCCAGAAAAATAATTAGTGTTTATAAATTGGAGTCACAGAGGACTGCTAAGATTTTCAGACCCTAGCAAAGAGCTAAAATGACTTTAATATGAAACTGATAGGCAGGTGCTGAAATTTGGTGAGAAAACCCAAAATAATACAAATATTGACTCTCTTCATTTTCTAGACAGATTTCATTAAAAAAAGAATACTGTAGAGTTTTCTACTATTGTATCCTAAATACGAGTTTTCTGCTAGTACAGACTAAAAATTCAGTGTATCTTTACTTGTTATAATAGTTCTTAGTAAGCTATATCTTATTTGGAAAAATTTAAGATAATTTTCCATAAAACATAGCAGTTTTAGAAAAAGTACATAGTAGTATTAAAAAACATAGTAATATTTTAAAAAGAACCCAATTAAACTGAAAACCCTTTTTCCAATGATAATATATAGCACAAAATTTATCTATTTAGAAGAAATGAAAGCATCTTGTTTTGTTCATCTTACTTCCAAAAGTCTGAAATGCAATTTTAATTTTTTTGTCACAGAGTTTTCTGTGTTACAAGTTTGTTTCAAATGCAATTTGCATTCTGGTTTATTTAAACATTTTATAGAAAAAAAACATTTTTTAAAAATAAGTTTCCTTCATCATTTAGAATCCTGTTCCATTTTCCTCTTTAAGTATTTGTCTGAAATAATAATTTGTTTAGTTTCTCTATCTGACACTTTATCATCTTAATACTTTGCTGACTCTGAACATATAAACCATCCCAAATTATTCAGTTCTAGGAAACACTTGATCACAAATATGATATTCCTACACAAACAAGCCGGATCCTATTCTTTTCTTTTTGTGCCTATTGAGGGCCTTTCTCACTCAAGGCTAGTGCTCTACCACTTGAACCACAGCTCAACTTTTGTGTGTGTGATGCTAATTAGAAATGATTCTCACATTGGCTCAGTGGTAGAGCGCTCGCCTTGTATGCCTGAAGCCCTGGGTTCGATTCCTCAGCACCACATAAGCAAAAAGAAAAAAACCAGAAGTGGCGCTGTGGCTCAAGTGGTAGAGCTCTAGCCTTGAGCTGAAGAGCTGAGGGACAGCACCCAGGCCCAGAGTTCAGGCCCCACGACTGGACCCCCCCCCCCAAAAAAAAGAAATGATTCTCACAAACATTCCTGCCCCAGCTGGTTTCAAACTATGATCCTCAGATCTCAGTCTCCTGAGTTGCTAGGATTACAGGTGTGAGCCAATGGTCCTGGATTAGAGCCTATTCTTTAAACTCTCTCTTATGAATTGTCATGCTACTCCTTGTCTTCATTATCCCCAAGAAAAGTATCAGACAACTAGATGTTGTTTCAGAACATGACATTTTTTTTACAATTCTAATATAATATTTACTTATGCCACTTTTGTTTTTCTGTCCTATAGAAACCACAATAAAGTCTTGTTCACATTTCTCCCTGACTGTCCCCCTATGTACCTTCCTTCTGGTTGACCTCTGTTCTTCCCTGTGTGACCCATACGATGTGGGTGGAAACTGTGAGTAGTGTTTTTTCATAGTCATTCATCTCTTGGATCACTTAGTCTCACTATATATGAACAATAATGAAGCCTATATTTCAAAACTGAACAAGATATCTTATGCATTCTGTTTTAGGTTACACCCTGTGTTTGAATTTAAAATGCTATCTGTTATGCACTAAATGTTTTTGAAACTCCTAAAATTTACATACTGAAATCTTCCTTCTGATTCTTTTAGGAATCTTTGCCTTTGATAGATAATTAGTGGATGAGAACAATGCCCTCATCAATAAGATTTTTATCATATAAAAATGACTTTGTGAAGACCTAATTCTCTTCCTACTCTGTGAATATATAAAGAAGAAGCCAGAAATGTACAATGCAGAAAAATTTCTCATCAGATCACACTGAACTCCAGGCAGTAAGTAGTAAGTACATGTATTTTATAGGGCACACAACACATGGAGATTTTTGATGTGAGCCCAAACTGACTAAAATAGTATGCATTGCATGATGTTGGTTAGATTGGAAAGAATAATATTTTTCACTCAAATTCATATATTCTTATATGCATAAAGTCTTTTTGCCAAAAGTAAATAACTTTCAGGAACAAATTAAACATGCTATATTTGACTATCAAAACATGCTATATTTGACTATTAAAAACCTTCTACTCATTTGAGATATGCCCATATATTTATAATTATGAATATATCTATCCTATCTATGTATCTATGTATCTATCTATCTATCTATCTACTTATCTATACTACTAGGTGCCAGGAATAAACCTAATCAAAACAGGGTAGAAATGTTCTGTATAACAGCATATTTGATTTTAGTCACTGTACCAGAAGTAAAAAGAAAGTGTACATATTATAATATCTTAGATTGGTACTGAAGAATTTATATTTCATTTTCTTTTAAGTGGGCTCTATGTTAATAAGTAGAAATTCCAGCAATCCTATAATCTGACTGCTAGATATATGTATGACCCCTTGAGAAGTTTATAGCAATTAACCGCTACCAGAAAAGTAACCAACATTAACTTGGCACAGCCTGACTTGAATGACACCAAACTTGGACATTAAATCTAACTGAAGGGGTTAAGTAGATGAAGCTATATTTAAAATTCCACATAAGTTCTAATCATTAGTCACTGGAGAAAATATGAATATAGGTTAAGATTGAAAACCTTAAGAAAAGTAGTTTTAAAAAAAGAAAGAAAAAAAATCCTCCACACTTTCAAAATGGGAACAAGTCTTCAACAATGGAGGTCTCTCTCTTCAAATCCAATGCTGGTTGTGAATTATTTATGCAGTTACAAAGGAATTTTTCCACATGAAGATATTATCAACACGTCCTTTTATACAGTCATAGTTGTCTGCAAGTCAGTTTCCTCAGCTCTAAGGAAATGCCATATGCACAGAATGAATAGGATTTCTAAGAATATGGATTTGATATTTCAATGTGTTAAATATGTGTTCAATTATAAAAGTCATATTAGGGACACAGTTAATGTAACAGCAAAGTGGACACTTTTATTATAATAAACATGGGCTTTGAAGCAGGTCTTCCATTTTTCAAACTGAGATTGGGCCACTGTAAGTGATTCTTTAGGAAAAAATTTTCATTGTAATTTGTAGTACTAGCATAATAAAAGCTTTCACAATCCTATCTCTACTTATTGAATATTTACTATGCCCATACATTGCCCTAAGTGTTTATATTTATTTATTTCTTAAAACTACAATTTGATAAATAATATTAATATCCATTTTCAGAAAAAGGAACTAAAGTCAGCAATCTTTGAACAATGGTCTGCAAGAAATATTTGTATATTAGACCATGAATAGATTTCTGAATTTTACAATATGTAAATGCAAAAAAATGATCTGCATATTGAAAAGCAAATCTATAAGTAGGCATTGCTTGGAGTAGAAATAATTTTGTATTTGTTGACAAACACAGTATATTTCAGATATATGATATTCTCCTTTCTTCTTTCCTCCCCTTATCCTTCTTTCCTTCCTAACTTCCTTCTTTCCTTCCTTCCTGCCCTCTTTCTCTCCCTGTTTTCTTCCCTGATAATTCTTTTCTTTGAACTTTTGGTTCTTTGCTCAAATTCCACTCACTTCTACACTTTGCCTGTTCATTGCTCTCTATTTCATTGCTTCCTTCTCTCCTTTTATCTCACCCTTCCTTGATCAGATAGCCATATCCAATATTCTCTTTGAATGGCACATAGTGCCTGGGTGAACAGCACAGATACAATACCTATCCTAGTGGAGATTCTGAACTAATGGCACAAAATGACAGAATTAATAAATAGTTGTCCAGTTGTTAAAATTAAGGAAGAGGCATAAGGACCTAAAATATTTTGTCTAGAAGACATTTTTTTGTATACAAAAGTATTTAACCCAGAGATTTAAAATCCTATTAGATTAAAATAAACTTACTAAATCTTATTTGAGATTAAGTTTTCATATTAATGCTATATTTTATAGGAGAATTGTCTGTTTATATTTCCATTGAACTACAGATTTTCCAACGTTATTTTAAAGAAATATTCACAATTCTGGTATTTATACTAAAATTAAGACATTAAAAAAACCTTAACTCTATTTTTCAGGATACGTGATTATTTTATGGCTATTTTTCATTGGACTTGCACTTTTAAAAATCAATAATGAAATAACACTTGATGTACAAAATTCAACTTTTTTGGAATATATCTTCTTGCATAATTAAAAATACAACTTAGCTCAGAATATCAAAACTATTACACAAAACATAATCCTTATATTATTGAGTGAGTCACAGATATTATGACTGGTGAAACTCAAGGATAAGTGAATTATCCCAGCATTATAAGTTCATTCATATATTTAGCTAATCATCTCTTAATCAACTCCATGGGAACATGTGAATTGCTTGGTACACTTTAAATGGGATCATTTGAAATGAAAATTGCAAGGTAGATTTTTTTAGTTTGAAAAACTGGAGAATTTTGACACCTTGCATCTTGTATATACATTTGGCTAATCTGGGGAGGGGAAGGGGAATAACAAATTGCTGAAACAAGGACCCTGGATGACCCATTGCAACAAAGATACCCACAGGACAATATACTGGAAACCACCTTTACAACTTAGGGTGGAGAGGTGGGGAAAGGGATAAGGAGTGTGGGAGGTGAAGGAGGGAAGGGATAGTACAACAAAAACAAAGAAGGGAAGGGATAACAATGATCGACAAGTAATGTTCTCATGGCTTTATTCATGTAACTGTAACTGTAACTGAAACCCCTCTGTACAACATCTTAACAGTAACATAAAATAAAAAAAAAAACTAAAGTTCCATTTCTATAGAGAAAACTGGGATGCAATTTGAAATAAGTTATACTGTTGATTTCCCACCACTAATCTTATTAGCATGTATCTGTCTGTCTGTCTGTCCTTACCCACCTATCTGTTTTCTGGGCTACTTTGACACTTGACAAAACTACAACTATTTTCAACTTTACTGTTTAAACTGTGGAAGAGAATGTATGTGTTGCAAGGTCAAAAGATTGTTGGATAGTTGTTGATGACAATAGAGGAATTGTGAATAATCTCTTGTGGCTATTTCTTCCTACTACAAAGCAAAGAACACATAAATGCTATCTTCAAAAGCCATCTTGACTGTAGCATCTCATAGTTAAAAGTTTGAGCATAGGTTAACTGGTCCTGTGTCTCTGAATCTCATGAAGAGATTGAAGCAAAGTTTTCAGCTAGAGACTTCGTCTCATCTAAATCTGAGGATTTTTCCAAAGCTCATTAAATGTCAGCAGACTAAAGTTCTGAGCTCCTAGAAGATGCTCACCGTTACTTTCTTGTGTGGACCCCTTGGCATTGTGGTAGTTTACTTCTCTCAATACTGAGATAATGTGATTCAGACACTACAAATAACTTTTTTCTCTGAATGCAGTTCTTCAATAGTAAGCTGACGTAATTACAGCCTATTTGATTAAAGTGACAAATTTAAGGGCTATAACTGGATCTTCAAAGTCTATTCCTCCTCCTATATGAACTAAATAAATGGCATTTCTCAGTCTATGAGCCCTCTGCCAGATAAAGGGATGGAGAAATATGGTCTAACAACTGGGCTTTCCCAAAGTCATTGCAAGCAGCATTGATTTCAAATAATATTATAAAGAAAGAATACCTTAAAAAGAGAGTTATTTTATGGAAACTCAATTGCACAGAAAAATGATATTTCTCTAACATTTTAATTGATATGAAATATATTTTATAACTGCAGAAATATAACACATATATTCACTTTAATTTTAGGCATACTTAACATGCCTTGAAACATACATTTATATTTTAATAAAAAGGAAACTATGAATAAATATAAGTAGACAAGTTATTTATAAGATTTTTATTAAAAATTGGGAATTTTTTTGATGAATTGAATTGAATAAGCTACTGCTACAAATTCATTGAATGCAGATTACAAGAAAAAATGTTTTATCCAATTCTGCACCCAGAATAGGGAAAAAACAGCAAATTGATATTTACAATAGCCTGGAGTTAAAGGGAATTAATATTATTATTTTATCTTAAGTAGTTTATATCTATTTTTTAATCCAAGAAACATTAGATCTCCTGTTTGAAATGGCCCAATACATTTCTGTATATTTGATTTAAATGCAATCTTAGAAATATAACATTTTCTATCTTTAAAGTATCTACTGTCTTGGACCAATGAGTATATTTTTATAAAATTAAAATGGAAAACTATAAGAAATTGCAAATGTTGAAAGACATGTAACAGATTAACAATATCAAGTTAATAATGCTTAATGATGTTATCAAAATGTTAAAATATTTCCCAGTATCCATGTACAAATTAAGCTTAAAACTTTTATTTGTGAGTTATTTTATGTATAAGCTATCATTCCTAAGTTTGCTTCAAAGCCATATGAACAAGTAAAGAGTAGAGTTAAGATTTTTAAAGTATATTTGAAAGGAATTTCAGAAGAAAAATATTCCTAGCAAAATTGCCATATACTCATTTCACATTAACTTATTTATGTATTTTAGAAGAAATTTCTGTATCTCTGTGGAATTAAATGCTGCAGAAGTTGGAAAACATGGCTGTCATAAGTTATTTTCATATAGGACAAAATGAGAAAATGCTACTTTGAGGCATGCCAAGGTTTAGGCGGTTGATATTTGTGTGAATGTAATTGGTTAACCAACCTAAGGCCCCATGTGTATCTCAGACATTGGAGTCAAATAGAAGTTAAAGGCTATCATTATGGCTTAAACACTTCCTAATCAAGTCAGCTTGACTTGTTGTTTGATTTCTCCAAAGGCCAGTTACTTAATTTATAAAGCTTAATAATGAAGAGATGATGTATGAAAAGTGATCAGTATGCTGTCTGACACAAATTATGATCACAAAAAAGTTGTTTTTCATGTTCATGAACTATGGACATCTTATATTTTTTAATAATATCAAAACCATGCTATTTACTCCAATTTTATTTGGGATAATGGAACACTGGTAAAGAATACAATAAGAGTATAGATCACAAAAAATTGTTTTTAATGTTCATGAACTATGACATCTTATATTTTCTAATAATGTCAAAACCATGCTATTTACTCCAATTTTATATGGGATAATGGAACACTGGTAGAGAATATAATAAGAGTATAGAGAAAACATCACAAGAGTTCATGTTTTGGCTCAAAAAGTTTTTGATTGAACAGATGAATGGTTTGTGTTATATATCTGCATATCAGAAAGCTATATTTGTAATATTTTATATTGTTTCTGTCATTTGGGCAGCTTGGATGTGATTCATTTTCTATTTATGATCATTTTATTTTGACAGTACTTGTGTTTTTAATCATGAGCATAAGGGAAAAATGGGTATATGCAAAAGAAACTTTAAATTTTGAAAATACCATTTCAACTTTTTAAAAAATCCTCTGTGCATGACAGAGATTGTCTAAACTGTGCCAGATTTTTAATTTCAAGGGTTGTGGACATTCAGTCTGCCATGGTTCATCAGGACATGGAATATCTTTAGTGAAGACAGATGCTTTTGAGACACTGTACACTAAGTGCTGACCCCTATTGAACTTCATCTGCCAACTACTTGATGTTCATACAAGAAGAAAATGAGTACTGTTGACACACTGCCAAAAATCTTGTTTGTCAAAAACACTCACTATTAAAGCTTATGACATCAATAAACTTCATCCTGCAATCAGTAGGATAGTGCATTTGGATATCTTTTATCCCTAACATAGGGAATTCTGGGTGACTATGCTATTTACTTACTGACACAATTTTAAAAGATAGAGCTTGCATACTCAAGACTGTTTATGAGAAGGAATGGGAACGGAAAACAAAGGAGGAGGCAACAATGCTTGATAAGAAATGTACTCATTACCGTGCCCATGTTATTGTAACCCCTCTCTACAGTATTTTCACAATAATTTTTTTTAAAAAAGACTGATTATGTTTCCTGCTTCACGTCTCAACCAAAAGGAATAACTGTGTTACCAAGGTAATGCTAGAATAAGGTAATTAGCTGATTAATTCAGTTGGGCAAATAAGTGCTACTTACTTTTAAAAAATCTTACAAGTTTTTTTCTGGAAATTATGAGGTAGTGCATATAGAAAAAACTGTTTGGGTTCAGATTTCTGTTCCTTCACTCTTTAGGCTTTCTTGTTAGCAATTTTCCATTTACACAGCCTGAGTCAATTCATTCTTTATATATAAAAGAAAAATAATGGCAACAATTAAGAATGTTTCTAAGGAAGAAGTAAGATTATTACAAAACACTACTATCTAGTAGAAAAAAACTGCCAAAAAGCACTAATATGAATAATATGTATAATTATTTATATTTATTTAAAAATGACTACCAAAATACTGATAAGATTGTAAAAATAATTTCTGTGGGAGTTTCTCATGATTAAACCTCACTATGTAGATTTCAGAACCCCAAAATGTATCATTACAGCCAGAGTACAGCAAAATCTCCATGTGAAATTAAATACAGAATACAATATTACCAACTAGATGAATAAAGATTCTGATGTCTAGAAGCTAAATATTAGAATCGACAGTAGTGGGTGCTTCAAATATGAGAAAATGGTGACATGGAAGGGATTAAAAAATTATGGTTTAGATGACCTTTAAATACTTTTAAAACATAAAGAATAATCAAATTGATCTTGACTAGATCTAAAATATTATTTAAGGAAAAGTCTATATTATTGAATTAGAAACAAGAAAGCACACCAGATGAAGAAATATTATAGGCATTGAATAAAAGAGCACAGAAATGGTGAGACAAAGGGTGAACAAATGCAGCAGTGATACTCAGTAGATACTATGTTGTGGGAGAGGGGAGCCAGGAGGGAAAACAACTGGACAAAAATGAAAAGGGAAGATGTGACATTGTTCAAAAAGAAATGAATTCATTACCTAATCAATGTAACTGTAACCCCTCTGTACATCACCTTCAGAATAACAATAACAATACAACTTTTAAATTAAAGAACTACATTTTACATGTATTGAATCTACTTTGTGTCTAAGATGTTCTATATAAGGGCTCAACATTAAATGTTTCTCTTTCCCTGCACATGGCCCACATTAATTAATATTAAAGATTGAGAGATAATTCTCATGAGTCTTATGGGGCTCTGGACATGTTGCGAACAGGAGCATTGACTGTCTTCCTCCAGAAGAACTTTCTGGGGTAATATCCTAGCATGAAGGCTTGGAAAATAGAGATAATTCATCTCTCAAGAGCAAAGGGGAGGAAAGGTTACTACTTTCTTAGCTTGGCGCTGGTGGCTCATCCTGTAATCCTAGCTACTCAGGAGGCTGAGATCTGAGGATTGCGGTTCAAAGCCAGCCTGGGCAGCAAAGTCTGTGAAACTTTTATCTCCAATAAACGACCAGTAAACCCAAAGTGGCTCTGTGGCTGAAGTAGTAGAGCTGAAGAGCTTAGGGGCAGTGCCCAGGTGCTGAGTTCAAGCCCCACGAAAAAAAGATTTAAGATCTTGAAGCTGAGAATTTCTGTTCTGGGAAACAGTGACATATATTGGTAGGTGTCATTTCACACACTGATTTGCATTGTCCTTATGTGTAGGTTGAACATTTTTCTTATTGTTCAATCCATTGTATATTCATATCTTCATTTGAGAAATGGTATTTGGTTCATTAGGTTATTTTTAGTTGGATTCTAGATGCTTTGCTGTTCATGTTCCTATATATTTTATGTTAATCCTTGTATTCCTTATCTGATGAATAAGTTGCAAATATTTCCTTTTTTACTTTAGCTTGTAATTTTAACTCTGTTGATTGATTCCTTTGTTGTGCATAATCAACAACATATTTTGATAACCTTCATTTGTAAAAATCTGCTTTGTTTTTTGGAGAAAAACATTAGTTAATGAACACTTCTTTTCTAAGCTCAGGACTCAGCTGTAAGGATACATGACTAAGGAAATTTAACTGCTTGTACCATTATTGGTTTTACATAGAAAACCATTGCCTCCTGAGATAAACAAGTTTGAGCTTAATGTTGATAAACACCATGGAAACATTTAAAAGCTGCTATAAAAGCAACGTTAAAGGAGTGATATACATAGTATGTATGAGTGTATGATCACCCCAAGTCATAATGAAGGATTTATGCATTTGAAGGTTGTTTATGACATCAAGATGGCAGATTGAGAGACAGGTCTTCATTACAGAAGAAAATAGTCACAGGCTTCAGATCACAAAATTATGGCCATAGAACATAGTGTAAGGTAACTGTCTGGCAAAGGATTTTGCATGTATACTTGGAAGATAATGCAGAAAGATTAATTGGAGGCATATTTTGAAGAGTTCTATGTTTCAAATACTGACATTTTTGGATATTTCACTGTATAAATGGAAGTCTCTGAAGGTGTTAATGTGGGGAATGATGTGCTATGATATTTATTGTGCTTGGAAAAAAATGTTATAAAACTCATGGAGCTTCAATAAGAGGAGAAAAGATAGGAGACAGAAAACAATTATAATTTTTATGTGTTCCATTTTAAAGTGCTCTTGCCTTTTTATTTCTCCCATTTAAATTGATTTTCTTTAAAATCCTTAAGAAAGCACTTTTTGAACTATATTCTATTACATGATAGTAAAACATCTTTATTTTATTGCATGATGATAAAGATGCATCTAAAACCAGAATTTTCCAACATGTCAACTCAGTCCAAGACCAGCATTTTGATTACCACCATTGCTACTTAGCCCTTCTCTAGAAGCAGTGTTAAGTGTAACCAAACAAGGAAAAAATGATAAAGGCATGAAAAGTCCAAAAGAAGAAGGAATACATCTACATATAACCATAGGTGGTATGACAGGCTGAAAAGTTAATTGTAAAACAGGGATAGGCATTTTGGTGTACTCCTGCACCAGCTTCGTGAAAGGTAGAAGTTAGGAAGAAAATTGTTGGGATCAAGTCTAGAAAAAAGAGCTAGCCTCAAGTAACAAACTGGGTATAATGTTACGGTATACACAATATACAATATACAAGGCGTATATGTAAGGATTTTATGTCCAAGGCTAGGTCCCAGCAAAAATGAATGACCTTCTCCAATCTGTACTTCAAGTATAGAGTGCTTACCTAGCAATCATGAGGCTTTGAGTTCAAAGCCAATTATCATGAAATGGGGAGAAGGGGTAAAGAGATGAAAAACCACAGAATAATGAATTAAAGAGAAGTAAAAAAATACATTAAGTGATTTACAGAAGAATTTAATCAATTAAAAAGATATTATGGCAACATTATTATGGTATCAATTTTTTTGCTAATTTTTAAATTTAACAATTCCATAACAATATGATTACTACATTTTTATTTAAAACATGGGCTTTATAAAATTTGTGTGAAATATATGTGGTGAGCAGGGTATCAATGGCACTATGTCTATAATCCTAGCTACTCAGGAGGCGGAGATCTGAAGATCACAGATCGAAGCCATCCTGCATAAGGAAAGTCCATAAACTCTTATCTTCAAGTAACTAGTAAAAAACAAAAGTGATGCTGTGGTTCTAGTGTAGAGCACTTGCCCTGAGCAAAAAAAAAGCTTATCAAGGACAATGCCCTATACCTGAGTTCATGCCCTAGGACCAACACCAAACAACAACAACAATAACAACAGCACCAAAAGTGTTATTAAGCATGAGTTCATACTTAATAATGGATAGAGTTATGTGTCCAGGGATGTATGGAAATACATGCAAAGACTCAATATAGTGATAAGGCTTTCATGCTTCAGCTGTGGAACACATAGCCATCTTGAAAAGTAAAGTTAGATACAAGTGTTTTTCCCTTATCGATTTACAGACTACAAATATAAATACATGTAATCTCTAATATATTTAGGGAACATTAGATTTTAAAATTTGATTATGCAAATTAACAAGAAATAGACCTATAACTCAATATAGATGCATAAAAGTTAAGAAAATACACTGTTAATGAAATAGCAACAACAGTTCTAAATCATATTACACATGTACAAAGATAAACACACATTCAGATGACTTGAGGATCCATTTCTCATTTACTTGATTTACAACTATCAAAAAAATTGACAAAATATTGTTTTGGCCACATTGCAAGGAAAAACAAGTTAATGCATACACAACATATTTGTGGGGGAATGTGTGAGTTCATTATATTTATAATGTCAGTTTCTTCTAAGAAAAAAAACAGGATTGCTAGGGAGATGAATAAGAGATTTTATTTTATGAATATCAAATTATACTTGCTTAATGTATTTTCTATTGAAGTCAGTTTTAGAATGTGATTGTGGCCAGTTACATTGGTCTAGTAAGGATGGCATCTGTTTTTAACCAAGCCATCTGAATTTCCTAGATGTGCACAAGTTTGGGTTACTGGTGATCTGATAGTAATGTGAAGGGGTGGACATATTTGCAATCTCTTTTGCAATCTGATGAGTCCTAAAGGTTCCACTGAAGGCAGTTTTAACTGTATTCACTTTTGAACCTATCTAACATTACAGCTGTGTTTACAACACTCAAGGCTCTCAGAAGCAGATGTGATTGACTACAGACCCAGTCACAATGACACCATGCAACAAAGAGCCAGAGCACCCATAAGCCTTGTATAATCAAACAGGATAAAAATACTAAAGGCATGAAAAGTCCAAAAGAAGGAATACATCTACACATAATTATGGATGGCATAACAGGCTGCAATGTTAATTGTAAAACAGGGATTGGCATTTTGGTGTACTCCTGCACTAGCTTCATGGTGAAGAAAATTGTTGGTACCAAATCTAGGAAAAAGCTAGTAAGCCCTAGCCTCAAGTAACTTGTGTCCAACTTTACTTTTCATGATAGCTATGTAGTTAGGTAGCAGAGGAGTGAAAGCTTTATCACTATATTGAGTCTTTGCATGTATTCCCACACATCCTTGGACACCTAGTTCTAGCCATTACTAGGTATGAAATCATGTTGGATAACAAATTGTTGAGGTTTTAGATCCCTTTGTCAAGGGATCTAGGGTGTCATTGCATCTCTCTTTTTCCATTATGAGTTTAAGAGAGTGGTTTGTCTGTGTATGGTAGAAACAGGGGTAGCAAATAGCTTGCAGATCATCTTATCAAATGTAAGAATGGATCGCCGATCTAATTGACTAGAACTTATATAGCGAAGGTCAGTAAACTGTTGGAGACAGGGATCTAGCTGACTAGATTTGTAAAACAATATATTATGATCTATTCATGAATAGATATTACTTCAGAAAATGGTCAGCCCTCTTTGTTTTTGTTTTATTATATTAAAAGGGGCATTGCTATTTTCTATGTGCAGATAAATTATTTATTTATTTTTTATTTATTTATTTTTTTTACTTTTATTTTTGTCGGTCGTGGGGCCTGAACTCTGGGCCTGGACTCTGTCCCTCAGCTCTTTAGTTCAAAGCTAGCATTCTACCACGTGAGTCACAGCAACATTTCTGGCTTTTGCTGTTTATGTGGTGTTGAGGAACTGAACCCAGAGCCTCATGCATACAAGGAAAGCACTCTAACACTGAGTCACCTTCTCAGACCCATAATTTATTTTTTATATTTTCAACTGTATCTTAATATATACTAAGTGTATCCGTATATACGAGTATTTATATGTGCATATATACATACACATATATGTATGTATATAACCACACATGCCCATTTATTTACATGCATACACAAGACAGCAGGTAAAATGGGCATGCTTGGTTATATAATAAATGACACAACACATTAAACTTGTAAGACATAAGTACATATTTATTCCCAGATTGAAGCTATTTACACAATGACAAGAACAACAATAAATTTAAATCCAAACATCGGAGAAAGTAACGGTATTCAAAATGTTGAGATTAAACTACATTTCTTTTTCCATAGCCTCCAGAACCAGAGGATACAATGAAGTGTTCAGAATACTTTTTAATTCCTTAAAAATGCTTTATAAAGGCCAAAAGTTATGTACATATGACCATATAAGATTATGTTAAGTGAAATGAACCCAAGATAGGGACATAAGTATCTTTTTCTTTCTTGCTATTGTTTCTAACGTATTTATAAACTACCATGTGATTTTTTTTTGTTGCTTTGTATGTTCCCTCCCATGGTATAACCCCTATTTTCACTGAATTTGATTATGGTGCCCTGCATCTTGTGTATATACTTCTCTAATTTGGGGAGGAGAAGGGAAAAAACAAAATGCTTAAATAATGATACACTTTGACCCATTGTATCAATGAGGTATACAAAACACTATGTTGAAAAGGAACTTTACTACTTTGGGGAGGAGGGTAGTTGTGGAGGTTGGAGGGAAGGAATGGTAGGGGAAAACATAGGAGGAGGCAACACTGGTCAATAGGAAATGTACTCATTACCTTGATCATGTAACTGTAACCCCTCTATACAGCACTTTTACAATTAAAAAATGTACAAAAATGCTTTCTAAAGGGTCAGATACCAAAAATGAAAACTGTTTGATTCTGTTTAAATGGGTTTCCTGTGGGGAGAAATGTCTTTTCCTTACCCAGAGACCCAGAAATCTCCATTTTACAAAATTCTGGTTCACTTCAGAGTTGCAAAGCCTCTGTAGGTGCCAGAGGACAAAGCCTCTAGAATAGAGGAGATAATTCTCTGCATCCCCTTCTTCATGTTTTCTCTTCATTTTTTTCCCTTTAACTTTAGTAACGTTTGCTCTTGTGCAAAGTGCTCTGGAGGACATACCTGCACCTATTTATATTAGAAAGTAGTTATTACAAAAATATATGTGATGTTCTTATAATGTTAATGAAAAATATATCAGTCTTTGTTGTCAAGATCATTCCACAAGAAATGTTCATTACATCTCTTGTTCCTACTTAGCTCAACCAAGGCGAACATGCTAGCTTATTATCAGGCTTGAGGGAAACTTTTCTTTTTTAAAAAAATATGTTATTAAAAATATGTTATTGTAAGGATGCTATAGAGAAGAGTTACAATTACATGAGTGAATAAGGTAATGAGTACATTTCTTGTTGAGCATTGTTACCTGTCTTTTGTTATATAGTAGGGGAAATTTTTCTTTCAAGTCCTCCTTGATTTGATTAATGCAGAGGAAGATAATCCTGCTGGGTTTGCTACAGCAAATTGTACTTACATTAAACAAATTAATCGGTTCTGGTGTGGTGATATTGAACAAATCCATCTCATTCTGACTGTTCAGATCCCAAATTCTGTGTGTCCTTGACTAGTGTACAGGCTTTTTATTCCAGTATTAACTTCCTCCAGTCTTCTGCCAAGAGCACATTGGAGGTCACAGGCCACTTGCATGCAGTGTTGATTTGAACTTGAAAGGCAAGAATTCTTTGTAGAGCTGGTAAAATTCAGCCAGCTGGACATAGTACTAGGTGTATATATCTCTCTGTATGACATCTAGGTCTATATCTGTATCACTGTCATTTCAAATGCTCTAAGAACCATACTGGATCTTGAAAGTACAACCAGAAGTGTACTGAAAGATTAAATAAAACACAGCTGCTCTGAAGAATTGAAAACAGAGATAAAAGAATTATGAGTCAACAAAAGAAAAAAGAGCAAAACTGAAAAGTCATAACCTAGTTCTTTTTGGAAAATGAGTCTTCAAACATAGTTAGAATCAAACAAATAAAAAGCCTCCACAGAATCAGAAATATGATGAATGTTGCCCTGTACTTTCCTCTAAAAATTTCTCCCTACAACAGCTGTTATATCTCCAATTCCTATTAAACGTGTTGTGATTGAACAGGGATAAAATGGAGAATATAAAGTAGTTATCAGAATAAAAGCACGAGATCAAAATAGGCAATAATCTCGTGAAAATATTTTCTGTCTATTTCTCATTGAATTTGGACATGGGTATGAAGCATATATTTACTGAATAAATAAATACACTTTTTTTAAAAAAAGAACATACACACAACTGTTTCTTTCTTTCTCGCTATTGTTTCTCACATATTTATAAGGTACCATGTGATTTTTTTAGTTGCTTTGTATGTCCCTCTCCCACAGTGTAATCCCTGTTTTCACTGTATTTGATGATTGTATAATTTGAGGAGGGGAAGGGAAATAAACAAATTGTTTGGGGATACAGGTGGACCCATTGCAACAATGAGATGTACAAGACGTTATGTCGAAAAATGAACTTACATCTTTGGCTTGGGGAGGCGGGGGACGGGAAGGGTGGGTTGGGGGGTGGGAAATGGGAAGGGATGGGAAGGGGAAACAAAGCAGGAGGCAACAATGTTTGATAAGAAATGTACTCATTACCTTGCTCATGTAACTGTAATCCCTCTGTACAGTATTTTCACAATAAAAACTTATTAAAATATAAATAAATATATAGTTGTTAAAATTTACCTTTAATCCGAGGCATAGTTTTTATTTCACTGCAGATATTGCTGAAAAAAATTAAAATAGCCAAAAATGAAGATGCTAACTTCCTACTTTCTGTAGTTCAGAAAATTTTAGTCTCTCAATTAAATCATTTCTTTCATATCTTTAACGCAGGTTTCTGAATACCTTTCCATTTGACAGTGAGTGCTAAGATCATGAATTTTCTTAAATCCTTTCAGCATATCCTTATTTATTCAGACATCTAAGTCAGAATACTTGAGTTCAAATTCATTCTCTAATATTGAAAACCAGCCATTAGTCAGATGGATAATGGGGTGTCACACACATGAGGAAATTCACCAGAAAAGAAGATGGTATAGAAATGAAAAGTAGATATATTTTTCTTAGGGTTGAGGATTGGGGATCATTTTAATCAGTGTTTCTTGCTATCTCACAAAAGGAGATCTAATTACCTTTATTTTGCAGAATGTCTTCAGTAATATTTATGTAATGAAGAGTCTTGGATAGAGATTGTGTCACACAGAAATAGAGTAAAATAAATAAAGGAAAATATAAGAAAATGAAGTAAATCTGTCTCTAAAGAAAAGGCTCTGCATGTTGTTCACAATAAAACTTCATGTTCCATAAGTCCAGCTCTATTTCCTCCTTTGTGTAAAGACCCATTGTGTGGGTTCAGCATTGAAATGCATTCTTCCATATGCCCATGAAGTACATGGGGACAAGTAAACTGCCAGAATACAGGCAGTTTTACTGCTCACTTTGCAGTAAATTACAAAGACCCTCATCTCTGGCCTAGGATGCTTGGGTTTGCCATAAAACTATAACACACAAATATTTTGCTTTCAAGTAGGAAAGCTTTTAATATTTTTCAGGTTATTAACAAGTACATCATCAACAATGGTTAACTCACTCCATTCTTCAGAATCTCAATTGACAAAATAAAGAGATTGTAAAAGTAGTCCTACTTTGGGGAGTTGGAGAGGGAAGGGATGGTAGGGGAAAAACAAATGAGGGGGTAACAATGCTCAATAGGAAATGTACTCAATACCTTACTCATGTAACTGTAACCCTTCTGTACAGTATCTTTACAATAATACATATAAAGAAATTTAATTTATATCATTCTATGGATTTCTATTATTTAAATAACCTCATGATATGTAATTTTAAGATAATAACATGATGCCAACCATTTTGAAAAATTCTTGAAACTTTAACAAACTTAGCTCTTGTGAGTTAGTAAAACCTGGTAAGATTATATGTAACCCCTGGCTAAATCAGAAATTGATATAGTTTTAAATGATTTTGATGCAATAAAGAAAGTTAAGAAAAAGTAGTCCTACCATAGGATTGTAGTTTAAGTTACCTTTCCCAATGGCTATTATAAAACTACTCAGTAAAAAGCTATCATGACCTATAAGAAACAATATTGCTTTAGTCTACTGAGAGGGATATGATATTTCTATCTTACCAATGAATATTCCATAACATCCTATGTTTTTGTTCTTAGAAAGAACTGCTAAATTCCTTCAACTTCTTCATGGTGTCTTGAGTTCTCTTATTTATGTCACTGCAGTTCACTCAACATTTACTAGACTACAGTGTGAGTACTCAGTTTTATAATTCACAACATAGAGGAGGGCAGGTAAAGATCATCCATGCTTATATGACTTGCTTTAAATCGATTCTTAATCACTGCATTTAAAAAGTCAAAGCAAAATTTAAAAATATATGTATTCACCCTTGGAAATATGTCAAGTATGTCTTTAATTGTGTATATATATTCAATAATACATCTGAAAACAGAATATTCTATCTTGCTGGCCTACAGGTCACACTAATCTCAATTCTCATATATTGCTGTCTGTTTTTTCACAGAAATCAAGAATATAAAATTATAGCCAACTCTTTCCAGTTGATTCTGGGAGGCCCAGAAAGGTGTTTGAGGTATCTAAGTGTAATGTCTGCTATTGTCTGCATTTCATGGTAGAGCTGCTCAGCCATTTTCTTGACCACTGCCGTTCTTGGAAAGGCTGTGATGTTCTCCTGGCAGGCAGGGTAACCCCTGATCACCTGAGCAGATGCTAGTACAGAAAAAGGGAATATGGTGAATGTTCAATTCCAGAATATATCAACACACAGGCCCTGAATCAATATGGTTGTGTCAAATTCTACATTTTTCTCCTTGTAGATAGTGTTCTTCTGTTCTGTATTTCTTCTTTTCCTTATGCTGGACTTACTTCAACACCAAAATCTTGCAGAAAATATACATTTATCTTATCACCATTTTCTCTGATACATTGTCCACTTCCCAAACCTTCAAATAGTTGAAGTAAACCCTTCATCTCAAATCTCAAGTAAGGACTTGAATTTAAATCTCAGTACTGCAATAATAATAATAATAATAATAGTAATAATGATACTAGAAGTAGTAGTAATAACTTCTATTATTATATAATTTTTACTGTGCTGTAATAGCACAATAATATTTAAGAATATGTAAAAACAGTATTTGTTAGCAAAATTTATAGGTATTTGAGAGTTTGGGGAATGTTTGAGAATCTGTTTTCTTTTTCAGAATATAAAATTATTCATTTTAAAGAATTTTGATATGTAAGGATCTGGAAGTGAACTTTACAACTTTGGTGGGAGAGGGAAGGGATAGTAGGAGAAAAACAAAGGAAGGAGTAACAATGCTCGACAAAAAATGTACACATTACCTTACTCATGTAACTGTAACCCCTCTGTACAGCATTTTTTACAATAAAATAACATTTTACAAAAAGAAATGATCACACTTTTACAACTTCTTAGATCAAAGATAAAAAATGTCATACGGAGCCATTTTAAAAGTTCCTTTAAATTATATAAATGCCAATCTTACGATCAATACTCCTGTGTATTTATATTCTCATAATTTTCTAGAGGGAAAATAATGCAAACTTGATTTTATTCAATAAATAAAACTACTTTATAGAAAAAAGAATTTTGAATGTATTTTCTCTGGAAAATCTAGTTAAAATATTAGAGATATATAGCTCATGAAGCTACAAAAACTTTCATAAGTATGATACAGTTTATTTGAAATATAGTCTAAAATATCCAGGGTTCAAAATTAAAATTTACTAGATTCACAAGCTAGAATTAGGAACTTCAGATAGTAATAAATCTTGCGTATATTTTTAAAATGTAAATAAATGCAAATGATTGTATACTTTATCTCAAACTGCAAATAACTTATAATTCAAATAGATGTATCTCATAAAATATTCAATTAAGCCAAATATTAACCTCCAGGGGTTTGGCAAATTGTTGAGGGAAAAATATATGTAACTAAAATTTCATTTTCTGGAGAAATTTTTTCTACAAAATTATCAGTGAATTTTAGGCACATAAAAGACATTTTTTTCTTTCATCATTTTTTTATTGTGAAAGTACTGTACAGAGGGGTTACAATTACATGGGCAAGATAATGAGTAGCCTCCTCCTTTGTTTCCCATCCCTTCCCACCCCCCACCCCCCCAATCATCCCCTCCCCCCTCCCCCTCCCACCAAACTTGTAAAGTTCGTTTTCGACATAACGACTTGTACATCTCATTGTTGTAATGGGTCCACCTGTATCCCTATTTAAACGATTTGTTTTTCCCCTTCCCCTCCACAAATTATACCGATATCAAATACAGTGAAAGCAGGGGTTATACTTTGGGGGAGGTACATACATAGCCACAAAGAAATAATATAAACGACATTTTTCATAGGAGAGCAAAACCTTTTTAATAATATTTTCAATAGTAGATTAGAAGGTTTTTATATGTGTATTTATTTAAATAAATCCTAAAAATTTTCTGAAAAATTTTCCCAAAGTATTTGTTAATGTTATTTTCTTTATTTTCTTCTTTATTGTATCTCAGTATTACAAACATTTTTATTTATCTGTTTTATACTTGACCATCATTCAAAAATAGAAGATTATGAGCTGGTAGTGTCAGAAGAACACCACCAATTTGGGAATAATTTTAACATGACATGGACTTGTGTTCTCAATGCAGTTATATCTACCGAGAGACCGCATTGGAATTGACCTATATTATATCCATTATGGACACAAGAAAACCAGTGAATTGCCTTAGGCACAACAACAAAGAGTTGTTTGAGGAGAACACAAATTAATAGAAAACATTCTAGGTAAATTTATGTATCCACTAAATTCAATACACTTTTTAGTAGCTTACACACAGAGGATGGATTTCGTTGTTACATTTCCATACATGCTTACACTCTTATTCCATTAATAAATTAAATATACTTATAAAGAATACTATTTCCTTCAGTCCCCAGATCACTGTAGTGATTGAGAGATATTGACAAATTATTAACATAATGAATATAATGTATTATTTTATCTACTGGTACTTACATTTTCAGATTTTTATAAAATAGTTTAATACTGTCATATAAATAAATCATCTATGAATTACAATGCATGTATTTTATCAAAATAATCATCATGACACAAAATAAAAACATTCTAGTAGAAAGAACCAGGAGCAAGATGGCAGATTCTTGAAGATTGTTCTACCAATTAGCAGCAAGCTGAGACTATCATAAGTGATCAGGAGGGAGAGTTCAAATGAAGACTCACAGACTGGTAAATGGATTGGACAAAATTGCTCTTCTTTTCCACTCTTCCTTAAATCCTCATGCTTCTGGTATGAAGTTGTAGCACTTTATATTTAAAGATTAATTTTTTTCTCATACACCCTCCATCCTGGTGGTTTGGAGACTCATTTCTGATAATGGATGGAATACAGGGGAAGTGATTTAGAGAGAGTTTTGAGATGTCTGAATAAGCCTGTATGCATCTGTGCTTTTTCTTCTAAAGATCCCCTCCCTGAAGCCACTTGGTTTTACTTTCATCATGACAACCAAGACCATGTGATCCAGCCAGCCTCCAGCCAACTAACCAGCTGATCCATGACAAATCAGCCAAGCCTGGCCAGTGTCAGAACTGCCTAATGAATACTGGTTCTTAAAAGAAACAATATGTCATTGTGGAAGCCACTGTTTGACAATTGTACTATGCTGCTGGAACTAATATACAACACAGATTCAAGTATTTAAATCATATGTATAATGACAACAGATTCTTTTTATTAGTGTTTGTATTTTTTACAACAATTTGTGAGGCCTGGTTTTAGTTCCAAAATTTCAAAACTATTGATTTTCTAGAGCATAATGTACAGGTGTGGGAAAAAAAACAACTCCTTCTGACCCTGCTCACAGCCTTCTGACCCTGCTCACAGCCTTTGCTTTATGTATCAGCTCTGTTCTTTTACACAGGGGACCTAATATCCACAAATGTGGGTGTTGCTGCTTACAAGGTCTCTCTGCTCAGGAGATGAACCACAGGCAGCTGTAGTCATACCAGGAAGGAGAGTCTCTAAGAAAAGATTTTCCCCATCTTACAAAGAGACTTGGGGCACTACAGAGGGATTTACAGGGGACCATGTACCCTAAGTGTGAATTAGAAAGTGTCTAGAAACAAATCACATGGTTATTTACTTTCCTTTCCTAGACTTGATCTCATAACAAGAAAACAACTGGAAAGGGGTGACATTAATTAAGATGTGTTGTACTTATAATTTGACTGATGAAGTAAAACCCCTTTTTACATTGACTTAAAGATAATTTTAAAAATATAAAATTAAAACCTAGAAAAACATGAGTAGTGATTTTAAGAGGGCTAAAATATATTTTACACAAACATAAAGGTAGCATAATAAAAGCCACCAAAAAGGGAAAATTCTGGACAGTCAATCTACTCAATGTAATCAAATGTATAGTTATCTATATGTAAAGATATACAAACTATAGCAATTTAAAGTGAAATGCTCCAAATTTCCTGTTTTTACTGATTACTTTTGTATTTTTTTTCCTATCATGCAAAAATTTTGGCAGTTTCCTAATACTATTATTGAACTTTTTAAAATTTTCATATTTAATATCAGTTTTTGCTTTATAAAGTTTGAGCCTTCTCAGTACTGGTAAATTTTAAGTTTATTATAATATCTTCACAGCAGGTGGGATTTTTATCTTGTCATAAAACTCCTACATACAACATAAACTTGTTTTACTGTGGTGAGTCTAAATAACATTTTATAATATTTACATGTAATTCATTTTCTTGTACATTTGTATTCAAATTTTCATTAATTGTTGTTATTATTAGGAACTTCATTTTTATTTTTAATTTAATATTATTGTCAAGGTGATGTATAGATGGGCTACAGTTACATATGTAAGGTAATGAGTACATTTCTTATCAAACATTGTTACCCCTCCCTTGTTTTTCTCCCACTTTCCCTTCCCCACCTCCCTCCCCCGAAGTTGCAAAATTCATTTCCGACATAGTGTCTTATGACTATAGCTATTCTATTGGTCCACCCTTTGTCCTTTGTTTCATCATTTTGTTGTTCCTTTTCTGTCCCTGAATCAAAAATTGTATATACAAGACAATGTACCAATATCAAATACGGTGACAATAGGTGATAAACCAAAGCAGGGGAAATGAAAGAAAAAAGAAATAATTCCACACAATACATTAAAAAACAGCAACAACTCCAAGATATGTCTTGGAGTTCATTTCAACTAGCATCATCTTATATGGTCATATAAACATAGCAATTAGAGCTATTGTAATGCTGTGATAGGACTGTCCTAGACATATACCAATTATTACAAATGAAGGAAAACATGGGGGTCTGGCTTGCTTCACTTAATATGATTTTTTTCCAAGTCTTCCATTTCCTTATGAATGATACAATGCCATTCTTTCTGATGGAAGCATAAAATTCCATTGTGTATATATACCCCATTTTCTTGATATATTCATATACTGAGGCATTCTACCACTTAAGCCTAATTTTGTCCTTTTTGCTCAACTGGTTTTCCAATAGGGTATGATATTTATAGCCCAGCATGGCTTGGACTAGGATCTGCCCTTTAATATTTTTACTGAGCTGGGATAATAAGGATAAACTACCACAAATTAGCTTTGTTGGATAAAATGAGATCTGGTAAAATATTTTGGGGAGTGGGGAACTGGTGTTGACCTTCAAACATGACCCTTGTCATCTCTGTCTCCAGAATAGTTCGAAATAGAGGCCTGAACCATCACTCCTGACATGAATTTACTTTATCCTGTTGTTTCAACTGTGGTATGTGTATTTATGTATGTGTGTGTGTGTGTTAATGTCATTTTTTGGGGTAACTTGTAGGATTTTGTTTTGTTGTTGTTTCTTATTTTCTATGGTTTCAAGGTATTTCTCTTTATTACTAATATGTAGTTATTTTTATAGAAATTACAAGGTACTTGTACAAATCAGTGCTTTTGTACATAATATCGCAAAGACCTTCACTGTTCATCTTTCAGAACACATTTTTGTATTAATTCATCTTGCATTGTGAAACCCAGAGAGTGGCATTGTTTTGTTCACTAAAATGAGTATTCACTTAGGCTTGTCCCCAAGTGACTATTTCCATTTCTCTTCACTCCTTTTGCACAGTTGGCTTCCCAGCCATTCTTTCTGCCTCAAGAAACCTCTATAGTAATTCTCTGGTTTGGTTTTTATGTAGGTGTTTTTATTTTGCCTTCATAATACTTTTCCTGAGTTTTGAATTCCATTTTGAAAACATTTCTTTTTTAACTTTGAACAGTATTCTTCCACTACATACTGATGTGTCAATTTATCTACAGGTGGCTACATTACTCTTATTACTATAACTTTCAAGGCAATGTTTTGTAGTCATTCCCTGGCAGTTGTTAAGGTTTTCTCTTTTTCTTTTGATTTTTAACAATCTTATTATCTTCTCTTTCATTTGGGATTGTTCATCTGGTATACTGAGAAACTTTAGAAACATTTTAGTTTTGATTTCCTCAAATATTATTTTTAACTATTTTTAAATTCTCTGTTATTTTCTACATATGTTAGGCATCATTTGCAGAACCATGTTTTTTTTCTTATATTTTTCTAGGTTTATTTTCCATTAAATTTCTTTATACTTTCTGCTAAGTTTTTCATGCTTAATGATATCTTTTCTTTCATGAGCAAATGAGTTTCTATTAAGGACATTTATTTAGTTCTTAATTTGATATTGTAATTTTAATTTTGCAATATCTACTTCATTAAAATGTCTAGAAGATTATACTCTCTATCATGTCCTCTATTATCTTAAATGTATTAATTACTTATTTTAAATTTTGTGCCTGACGTTTTCAATGTGTTCATTTCTATTGTTCCTTTCTCCCTGTTTTTCTGTCATTACAGCTATACTGTGTCATATTGGGCAAGTATTGCTTGAATGAAGTATATGGTTTCTGTTTAATTGCAGAGGATTTAGTAGATGGTTAGTTCTCTCATGGAGAAATGATTTTAGTTCCTTCAGGCAATTATACTGATGGAAGACAATCCTAATTCAATTAGTATTGAGCTAATTTAAGGCATGGTTAGCATTTGCAAGGATTGGTGTATGATTCATTTTTCCTATTCATAGATGTTCTTCCTATTATGAAGTACAATTTTTATTAGAAGTGGTTTACTTTTGTATTTTTTTAATCTCTGAAATACAGTCCTAAATTACAACTAAGAAAAACCTGGACTATTATCCAAGCCCTTTCTCCTCACAAGATTCTGAATTCTAATTCATTTCTTCAATTATCATTTCATCCTCCAAATCTGTGCAGCTCCTTAACCTCATTACCAGAAGTGTAAACACAGCAAATGTCTGGGGAATAATGGAAGTAAGAGACAAGTACATGGAATATGGGCTTATACTATTGCATTTTTGAATGCAATCTTGATTACATATAAATGTCACATCTAAAATGTTTTCAAATAGATAATATGTATAATTTTGCAGCTTCTTTATATCTTTTCTTTGCAGAAGAATTGGTCTGATTAACGCAAATTCATTGTAAGTTTTCTTTTCTTGATTTAAATTAAATATTGTTGATTACTTATAATTTCAAGAGATATCAAAATATGAAAACTTTCTTGAAACTTAGAAAATATTTGGGTTTTACTTAGCTAGTGCTTTAGCAAAATGTTAAATATCTTTGCACTAAAGGAACAAATCTTTCCATCAGTCCTATATTTTACATTTAATTTTAGGCACTAAATATGCATTAAATATGACCATTTTTAGATGATATTTTAATCTATTTTAATATTTCAACTACTTTCATCCATGGATTCAACTGTCTTTTATGAATTATTTCATTGAAATTTATAATTGAAATTTTATACATTATTCTTTGTTTCATCATTGTAATTATTCTGAATCCTAATATTTATTGTAATTATTCCTCTGAAAATTATTCTAATTCTATTCCACAATTTCTGTGTTTTTGCATGGATTGATGTGATTTGGTTTGGTTTCAAGCACATGCTCTCTTCCAAATCTATTTTATAAATTTTAAGCTCCCTTAAATGGAAAAAAAGATGACAATTAGCACAGATATATTCTTTTTAGATTTTAATATTACTATTATTAATATTTATTTACCTAAGCTTCAGATAAAAGGATTTAGTTTAGAATATATGTTCTCCAGTCTCACATTTAAATGTTATTGCATGAAATTACTTTGAAATGATAATCAAGAGCATAAATATGTGTATGATATGGTTATATCATACCTCTGCTACTTAAGGAAAATGGAAAGCTTCTGAGTGTTTGTTACATAAGAAAATTGGACTGATAGATTGCAGGGAGATTTGGATAAGAATAAACAGGCTTGATAGTATTTGATTATGTAAGTTATTATGCAATAAAAATAAAAGTGAGAGACTTTCTGAAAATTCCAAGGATACTTGTATGCATACATCCTAGTATCTCAACTCCTCAGCTTCCCTCGGTTATCAGCTTTCAAAATACAGGAAAAGAGTGGCTGAAAAAAATACATTACTGGTCATATCATTTTAGCTCCCAATAGTTTATTTTATTTTATTGTAAAGATGCTGTGCAGAGGGGTTACAGTTACATGAGTAAGGTAATGAGTAAATTTCTTGTGGAGCATTGTTACCCCCTCCTTTGTGGTTCTCCCACTATCCCTTCCTGCCCCCACCTCACTCACTCCTCCCCCTGCCCCAGGCAAAGTTGTAAAGTTCATTTCCAATATAGTGTCTTATGGGTATCATTGTTGCAATGGGTCATTTTGTGTCCTTGTTTCAGCATTTCGTGATTCCCTCTCCCCTCCCCAAATTGGACAAGTGTATAACAAGATGGAGGTGACAACAGGAGATGTACCACAGGGAGAAGAACATACAAAGGAAACAAAATCATATAGTACATTAAGAACAGCCACAACAAAGAAGAACCGCTTGTATATTGGGGTTCGTTTTGATTAGCATCATCTTATATGGCTATATGTTCATACCTTTGACCTTTTCTGCTCATCTGATAAAATTATCCTAGATGTATACTAATGATTGCAAATGAGGGAAAACATGGTGGGGGGGGAAACAACAATAGAGAAAAAGAACAAATTGTATAGAAGATCTAAGAAGAGCATCTTTTTTTCCCAAAAGTTGGAGTTCTCGTTAATATGCTTCATTATACGTAGTCCTTTGCACTAAGCTTTTAGGGATCTTGAGATCCCATGTTTACATATTCTAGTTCTTACAGATGAGGGCGATCATGTGATCTGCTTTTCTTTGGGTCTGGCTTACTTCACTTAATATAATTTTTTTCCACATCTCTCCACTTCATTTTGAATGGAACAATGTTATTCTTTCTGAAGGAAGCATAGAATGCCATCATGTACATGTACCACATTTTCTTGATCCATTCATCTACTGAGGAGCATTTGGTTTGGCTCCATATCTTGGCTATGGTAAATAATGCGGTGATTAACGTCATCCTACTGGTGGGTTTAGTGTGGACTTGTGTTTTTCTGGTCCTGGGGCTTGAATTCAGGGCCTGGATGCTGCTCCTCTACCACTTGAGCCACATTGCCACTTTCAGCTTTCTCTGAGTAGCTTATTGGTGATAAGAGTCTCGGACTTTTTGGCCCTGGCTGGCCTCGGACTGTGATGATCAGATATCAGCCTCCAGAGTAGTTTACAATTACAGGCGTGAAACACCAGCGCCTGGCACAGAATTATTTTTCAGAAAATTTTCAGATTAAAAATAAATTGGCGGGCTGGGGAGGTGGCTCAGTGGTAGAGTGCTTGCCTTGCATGCTTGAGGCCCTGGGTTCGATTCCTCAGCACCACTTAAGCAAAAAAAACGAAAAAAGCCGGAAGTGGCGCTGTGGCTCAATTGTTAGAGCGCTAGCCTTGAGCTGAATAGCTGAGGGACAGCGCCCAGGCCCAGAGTTCAGGCCCCACGACCGGACCCCCCCTAAAAAAATGGGCAAATGTAGGTGCAAACATTTAAAAATATGGTAAGGTTCTGATATTCAGCAATTTAAGTTACACCATTAGTACGCTTGAGAGAGAAGTGTAGATTAATAATGTTTTGATTTAATACTTTTATTTCCTAAGAAGTTATTTATTAATTAAGTTTATGAAAACAACTTTCAGTATTATCTGCCATGGGTAAAATGCTGAAGAAATGTGGTACTAAAATTTTGTTGCGTTATAAACAATATGTATTTGAAATTTCAAACACATGCTTGAGATGATTGGGAAATTATTTAGCATTTATATATAAATCATTCTTTAAGCTCATATGGTTCTTCCTTTTCATTAACAAGTGGTTTTATTAAGTTTAATTCTTGCAGATTGTCTGAACTTCCTTTGACTCTGCTTCCAAGGAGCCACTAATTGAACAAAGAAAAAGTTGAGCAAAGCAAACTACAATTTTGTTTCAGAAATATTGTTCAACCTGAAATTCAATGATATATATGATACGTAAATTACCAAATGTTTTAATTCTATACTGAGTTCTATTATATCTGCTACTATTATTTTAATAAATAGAAACATCACTGATAGTACATTAATGGTGATCAGTTTTCTTATGAAACAGAAATCAGATTTTAAATATATCATGAAAAAATTACATTATTGTAATGTTCTCTTTTTAATGAAAATAAGATAACACAATACTCTACTACTCAAAGCATTGTTCATTTTTATTTTAATATAATATACTCTAAAATTTTATTCATATTAATTAAAAATTGTCCATTGACTATGAAATACATAGGAAAAGAAATCTAAAACAACTCAAAGAAAAATGATTAAGAGATGAAAAATCTAGAATCTATCTGTAATATGAGTAATAACATGGGTGATTAGCATGGGAAAATATTCAGACACAGCAGTATTGCAAATTGTCTGTTCTGTATAAAACCTATAGATAATTTGCATACACTGCTAAAAGTTTGTGGTTGATGATAGTTTAATTTTTAATATTACATCTATTACTGACAATAAATAAGTGAAGGTTTAAACATTTTGTATACATATCATCTTAAATATATTTTTTTTTGGTCAGTTGTGGGGCTTGAACTCTGGGCTTGGGCGCTGTTCTTGCGCTCTTCAGCTCAAGGTGAGTGCTCTACCGCTTGAGCCACAGAGCCACTTCCAGCTTTCTAGTGGTTTATGAAAGATAAGATTCTCACAGACTTTCCTGCCCAGGCTGGCTTTGAACTGTGATCCTCAGATCTCAGCCTCCTGAATAGTTAGGATTACAGGCGTGAGCCACTGGTGCCTGGCTTTAAATATAATCTTAAATACGAAATAGATGTCTAACCATACCTACTCATAAACATTTTCAACAAACAGTATATTTGGGATTTTATACTTTATAAGTTGCTTAAAATGTTCGTTAAGGCTATAAATGAATTGAAACATATCTGATATTGAACAAAATAAATATACATTTTATGTAAAGTTTGCAAGATTATACTAACATTATAAGGCCTGAATATTTTATAGAAAAGTTCACATAAATTTTTTAATAATAAACATCAAATAAAACTGGATATAGGATCTCCTTCGAATAATTATTTGTCTTGAAAGATTTCATATTATCAACACATTTTGAGTAATGATACAATAAATATAATACCAATATTTTTACCTCTTAAAGAAATGTTAACTATGCGAAGATATTTCTTTTTTGTTGTTGTTGTTGATTGTGGGACTTGAACTCTGGGTTTGGGCGCTGTCCCTCAACTCAAAGCGAGAGCCCTATCGCTTGAGCCACAGTGCCACTTCTGGTTTTCTAGTGGTTTATTGGAGATGAAAGCCTTTCGGACTTTCTTGCCTTGGCTGGATTTGAACCGTGATCCTCAGATCTCAGCCTCCTGAGTAGCTAGGATTACAGGCATGAGCCACTGCCCGGCTGTAAAGATATTTCTTAATAGGTCTTCTCAGAATAATACTTAACGCTCCTCTATAATTCAAATATATTATACCATTTTTTTTTTGTCAATTGTGGGGCTTGAACTCTGGTCCTGGGCACTATACCTCTGCTCTTCAGCTCAAGGCTAGCGCTCTACCACTTGAGCCACAGTGCCACTTCTGGCCATTTCTGTTTATGTGGTGCTAAGGAATTGAACCCAGGGCCTCATGCATGCAAGGAAAGCACTCTACCACTGAGTCACCTTCTCAGCCCCATATTATCACTTTTTTATGTTGTGTAGGTCTTTGAACAATCTAAGATATCTCTTACCTATAGGAAAATATCATGTGTTGGGCTTCTCTACTCTTACCATGCTAGTGTGCCTCTTGTCTTCCTGAAAATTCTCTTTGTTCTCTTTGGTTCATTAGAAATACTTTTTCTTCTCAAAAGCATTCTGGTTTTCGTAATAAAGCAAATAAAGTATTGTTTTATTCTCAAAATATATTTATAAACTTGAAAAAGATATTGTCCTTAGTACAAAAAAGAGTCTGGTTATTATTCAACACTGTCAGTATACTAGAATCAGGGACTTGGTATTTTTTTAATTTGTTTCATTCTCCTTCACCTTTCCTAACAAAATAAGTTGCTTCATAGAAATGAAAGTCCTTTTAATGACAACAGTGTTCAGAAAAGAAAAGCTTGCATTTTCAAAAGCATGAAAGCCATGTATTTATATATTTATTTGTTTAACAAAGTATTAACAAAGCCTCTTTTGCAGACAATCTATTTTTTTTGGGGGGGTCCAGTCGTAGGGCCCAAACTTTGGGCCTGGCTGCTGTCCCTCAGCTCTTCAGCTCAAAGCTAGCGTTCTACCACTTGAGCCACAGTGTCACTTCTGGCTTTTTTTCTTTTTACTTATGTGGTGCTGAGGAATCAAACCCAGGGCCTCATGCATGCAACGCAAGCGCTCTACCACTGAGCCACCTTCCCAGCTCCAGACAATGTATTTTTAATTCAGGAATACACAAAAACCTATTCTGACTTTCTATACTGAACAAAGATGCATTTACTATTGACAGACTAAATAAGTGAAGGTGCTCATGGTAAAAGCTACAGGCTTGAAAATATACCTCAGTTTACATTAATATGCCTCCATACAACCTGAAATAAAATTTCAAATTATCTTCAACTACATTTGTTAATGAAGCAAGGCATTGGTCACTCACCCTTATAATTTTAGCTACTTAGAAATCTAAGATCTAAGTATCTTAGTTCAAAGCCAACATGGGCAAAAAAATCCCATGACAATCTTATCTCCAATAAACCAGCAAAATCCTGGAAATGGAGATGTGAATCAAGTGATAGTTTTGGGTAAAAAAAACCATGTCCTCATCCAGTGAAGTGTGAGTCTGATAATCCAAGAGTGAATTGTAATGGACAGTATACATTTTCTGAAATAACAACAAACCTAAGTGAGAACATAAGTCCCTGAGTTCAAGTTCCAGTACACACACTCTCTCTTTCTTTTTCTCTTATTACAGTCATAAATTTTGTTGTTTTGAAATGCCTTTGTTGCAACTAAAGATACTAAAAACGTTAAAAAAGCCAATTAGTATTTTCCACGTGCATAGATTTAACTCAGTCATATGGTAACCTTATTATTTATTTATTTATATTTATATATACATTTATTTATTTATTTCATCCATTGTGGAGATTAAACTTGGGGCTTTTGTATTCCAAGCAAGTGTTCTAACACTTGAATTTTATCCCTAGATCTAACATTCTAAAAATCTAGTACTGATGAACATTTGCTGATCAATTTTTGAGATTCTTGTACTAAAGATATTATATAAATATCCTTTTCTGAAGTTAGAGATGAGGAAATTGGAGTATAATAGATAAAGAATCTTCACTCATTTCATGTAAGCAGAAGTTTTAGATTTAAAATCTTTTTAGGTATTTTTATTTAATTTTTTATTTTTTAAGTTGTCATGTCGAAAACAAACTTTACAACTTTGGTGGGAGGGGGGGGTTGGGTGGGAGGGGTGGGGGGAGGGATGGGAAGGGTAAACAAAGGAGGAGGCTACAATGCTTATAAGAAATGTACTCACTATCTTGCCCACGTAATTGTAACCCCTCTGTACAGTATTTTCACAATAAAAAAAAAAAAAGAAAAGAAAATTTTGGCCTGTGCCAAGGAGACTTAGGATTTCTCCTATTCCATCCTGTAATGTTTTCAGAATGTCTGCTTTAACTCCGAGTTCTTTGATCCATTTGGAGTTGATTCTGGTGCAGGGTGATATATAAGGATCTAGCTTTAGTTTTCTACAAGTAGTTAACCAATTTTGCCATCACCATTTATTGAAGAGGTTGTCTTTCTTCCATTCTATTTTTTTTAGCTCCCCTATTGAAGATCAGATGTCGATAGGTTTTTAGGTTCATTTCTGGGTTTTCAATTCTATTCCATTGGTCCTGGAGTCTGTTCTTGTGCCAGGACCAAGCTCTTTTGATTATTATGGCTTTGTAGTAGAGTTTGAAATTTGGTATTTATATTCCTTTCTGTTAAGGACCTAGTTACAGCAATAAGACAAGATGCAAACATAAAGGAGATCCAAATAGGGAAAGAAGAAATAAAACTCTCCCTCTTTGCAGATGACATGATCGTGTATTTAAAGAATCCCATGAACTCTGCTCCCAAATTACGCAAGGTGATTCAAAACTTTGACAAAGTAGCAGGGTATAAAATTAACCCTCAAAAAATCAATGGCTTTCTGTATGCCAACAATGAGAAAAGTGTGGCTAACTTTAGGAAAGCAACTCCATTCATAATAGCCCCACAAAAATAAAATACCTAGTAATTACCGTAACCAAAGAAGTGAAGGACCTCTATGATGAAAACTTTAAAAACCTTTGAAAAAGGAAATCAAAACAGAACTTAGAAAGTGGCAAAACCTCCCATGCTCCTGGATTGGAAAGATCAACATCATGAAAATGGCAATACTTCCTAAGGCTATCTACAAATTCAATGAGATACCTATCAATATTCCAACCTCATTCTTCAAGGAAATAGAAGAGGCAATCCAAAAATTCATATGGAACAATAAAAGACCCTGAATAGCAAAAACGATCCTTAACAAAATGAGTACATTTCTTATCAAGCATTGTTGCCTCCTCCTTTGTTTCCCCTTCCCGACCCTTCCCATCTCCCCTCCTCCCTCCCACGATCCCCACCCCCGCCCCAGCCAAAGTTGTGAAGTTCATTTTTCGACACAAAGTCTTGTATATCTCACGTCTTGTACATCTCATTCTTGCAATGGGTCCACCTGTATCCCTTTTTAAACAATTTGTTTTTTCCCTTCCCCTCCACAAAGTATACTAACATCCAATAAGGTGAAGGCAGGAATTATACCGTGGAGGAGGGACACACAAAGCAACAAAGAAATCATCTTATAAATATGTTAGAAACAATTGCAAGAAAGAAAAACACATTTGAATTCTTATCTTGGGGTTCATTTCGCCTAACATCAACTTATCTGACTGTTTCTGCTTGTCTCAGACATATACTAGTAACTGCAAATAAGGGAAACCATGGGGCCTATGTTTCTTTTAGGTATTTTTAGAACCATAGTTTTCTCCCTTATCTGTGGTTCCACTTTCTACAGTTTATGGTCTTTGATCAACCTTGCCCCTGAAATATGAAATAAGAACTTTCAATTGTTTGGGTATATTTTAGGTATGAGACCCTTGTCTGATGTATAGCTAATGAAGAATTTCTCCCATTCTTTGGGCTTTCTATTTATCTATGCACTTTGCTTAGCAGAAGCTCTGTAGTTTTATATAATCCCACTCATTCACCCTTTCTTTTATTTATTGTGATTCTGGATCTTTGCTTAGGAAGTTGCACCACGTTCATAGAGGCTTCGGCTTTATCCTACCTCTTCTTGCAGTATTTTCACAGTATCTGGCTTTACATTGATGTCTTTGGTCCATGTTGAGTTGATTCTGCTACAAGGTGATATGCAGGTATTTAGCTTCAATTTTCTACATGTAGATAGCCAATTTTGCCAGCACCATTTACTGAAGAGGCTGTCTTTCTTCCAATCTGTGTTTTTGCTCCTTTATCAAATATTACATGGCTATATGTTTATGGGCTCATTTCCAGGTCTTCTGTTCCATGCCATTGTCTATTCCATTGATCCTTTGGACTTTTCTTATGCCAATACCAAATTGTTTTTATTACTGTGGCTTAGAGTTCAAAAAATTACCCACCCACATAAACCTTCAAATCACAACAACCTAATCAATAAATGGATTAGTGACCTAAAGAGAGACTTCTCAGAGGATGAAAAAAGAATTGCTAATAGACACATGAAGATGTGTTCAACATCTCTGACCAGAAAAGAAATGCAAATTAAAAATAAAAAATGCTAATCAAAACATAGAGATTCCACCTCAGTCCAGGTAGAATAGCCATTATCAGCAATACTAACAATAACAAATGTTGGTGGGGATGTAGCCAAAGGGGAACCTTATTACACTGTTGGTGAGAAGATAAATTTTGTTCAAACATGCTGGAAAGCTATAAGGATTTTCCTTTAAAAAACTCAACATAATGCTTCCCTATGACCAAGCAATTCCACTCCTGAGCATTTATCTAATGGACAATAAACGAGGTCAAACTAAAGCCACCAGCACAACCATGTTTATTGTAGCTTTGTTTACCATACCCAAGATATGGAATCAATCCAGATGCCAGTCAGTGGATGAATGGATCAAGAAAATATGTAATTCTACTCATCCATCAGAAAGAATGATATTGTACCATTTGTAAGGAAATGGAAAGACTTGGAAAGTATTATATTAGGTAAAGGAAGCCAGAACCAAAGAAACATAGGTTGCAAGATTTTCCTCATTTGTGGTAAGTAGAGTGTGCCTATAAATCTACTACTAAACACACTGAATGACCCAAACAAATGAATGAAATTGGGACATCATAAATTATATAAGACTCTAATTGTTAGCATACAGAGACCAAAGGAGGCCAAGCATAAGAGTAGTGGACAAATGGTCTATATCTATGGACAAATGATCATATGAAATAATATTCTATGAAATGGACTCCAAAAAATGAAATGAGACACTCCTTAGTTGTCATTGTTGATGCTTTTATTCTCTTTTTCTTTTGTATTGTTTACTTTGCTTGTATTTGGGAGGTAAGGGAGGACACATAAAAGGTAGAATAAGGACAAACAAATACAACAGTGATACTCACCAGACACTCTGTAGAAAATAAACTGTATATCTTATAGATGGGGATGGGAGGGAAATATTGGGAGTGAACAAGTGAAAATGGTTCAAAATTAATTGTACTGATTGTATCTGATTCATGTAACTGGAATCCTTCTGTACATCAACTACACAAAAACAATGAATAAAAATTGTAACTAGAAAACAATAAGTTTCAAAAATTAGTTATTCTTACATTTTAAACAGTTTCCTTATTCTGCGTTGTTATAATTATTCCATTTAATTTTAGTTATTTTTATAAATCTCTTACTCTGAATCATTATTTTGTAATAGTTATAGGAAATAATAACTTCAGCAATCATTTGAAAATATTTGTACTAATTCTCCATGGATAAGTGAACAGAAATACTAGACACATAAGTGAAGATACCCTGAGATACAACAAGATGCACCTGTCCTTATGCAAACAAGTACACTGATTTCAAAATGTCATCATATAATTTAAGTGTCCATATGCTAGAAGTGTGCAATAGAAGTTTGTAGCTAGAATCCATTTAGCTTTTGCTGCTGTTTAGTGTTTGTAAAAAGGCTTTTTATATATGGGATCTAATAGTTTATTGGAATGACTGAAACTTAAATTCAATGTATCTTCATTACATAGTGCTAGGGAAGAGTGCTGACAATCAAGCTGTTTTGAAATATTTCATTGACCTTATCTAAAAATTGTATACAACATATGCAGCCAATATATTTCCAGTCCTAATTAATATAGAATCCAAGATAATCCAACATTGCTTTCAATTCTCAAATGTGAAAAATAAGATTATCTTATGTTTTAACTTCCATTTATATAGTTGCATGCCATTTAATCTAAATCTAAGGCATCCATACAAATATTTACAATGCATGATAATTAACAAATGCTAATGTGAGGTTGAAGGTTGATATGGTGGTAAGTTCTGATGAAGCAGTTATATGATGGTATCCTTATTTCTAGTTTTCCTTGACAATCAGGTTTTCTTTTGCTGCATTTGTCTCAGATTTCCTCCACTTGATGTCCAGTTGCCCTGAGGATTGACAAGTTTGTATTTTTTCCTATGCCGAAATGGATTACATTGTAACTTGCATTTGATCGTGTGTGTGTGTGTGTGTGTGTGTGTGTGTGTGTGTGTGTGTGTATTTACCTAGACACAAATATCCTTCATAAACTGGGTAGATAAATTCTCATGTAAGATGATGCTGATTAAAGTAGCATTTCCACAAATTATTGTACAAATAAAATCTATACTTCTGTACATATTTGAATTCTGAGCCAGCTATTCTGTTATTTTTTTCTACTTACCAGAAAAAATAATGTTATAAGGTTGCTTCTTTATCCCCAATGGAGAAAATAAAATTCAAATTCAAATTCCACACAACTGAATTCACTTGCTATATGATAATTTTTTTATTTTATTGTAAAGGTATTATTCAGAGGGGTTACAGTTGCATAAGTAAGGCAATGAGTACATTTCTTGTTTAACTTTGTTATCCCCTCTTTTTTCTTCCACCTTATCTCTCCACCAAATCTCCCTACCTCCCCCTGCCCGCCCCCCACCCCCTGCAAGTTGTTAAGTTCATTTCTGACATAGTGTCTCGGGAATATTGTTGTTGCATTGATTCACCCTTTGTTCTTTGTATCACCAATTTGTTATTCTTCCCTTCCTCAAATCAGATAAATATATGTGTATATATGACATACACACACACACACACACATACACAGGGTACCAAAATAAAAAAACAGTGACATCAGGTGATAAACCAAAGGAAAAGAAAAAAAGAAAAAAATGAAAGAAAAAAGAAATAACTTCACACAGTACATAATTAAAAACAACAACACTAACATAAAAACTATTGTTTCCATAACTTGGAGTTCATTTCAATTAGCATTCATTTTATATAGTCATATGTACATAAGTATTAAACTATTGTGATTCTCTTCTAGGATTATCCTAGACATATACTAATTATTACAAAATTCACAAGGAAGTGGAAAGACTTGGAATAATTATATTAAATGAAGTAAGCCAGCCCTCAAGAAACATAGCCTCTGTGATAAATGTTTTTTAACCATTAAACATGTAAGGAATCAGATGCAAGGGTGAGCTTTTATATATATCATAATGCTTCATAAAAAAATTTGGGAAGAAGGTGCCAGACTTTGAACTGGTTTTAATTAGGTCCATGATTCTACCTTTAACTTTAAAAGGGAAGGCAAATGTATCCATCTAAAAAATATTTCAGGACTGAAATGAATTTCCAACTTTGAAGTGTTGTCAACTAAGGAGCTAATGCCATCAATATAAGCATGGATCAGTTTCCCTAATTCCTACCTAGAAAGATATATATCTTTCATGGGACTCTCATTTCACAGGCAGCTTTATTTTAACTCTTTATAATTATGCAAAGATAAGTATTGAGTTCTCAAGCCACTTATAACTTTATTTAATATTCCTTATTCTAGACCCTCTGTTGAGGAACAGAGGAGGGATTTAGGAAATTACACATACATTATATACAATGAGTATTGTAAAGTGAAATATAATAACATAAAATATAAATTAAAAGCTATTTTTATTGAAAATAGCCATTTGATGGAATATTTGATCTGGGAACTGAAAGCAATGTATGGCGAACAGTTTAGTCAATAGAGAAAATGTTATTAAGAAAAAGAAAATAATATATTCAGTTAAGAAATTGTTCTTCATCTTCAAATTTCATATTTCCCACCCTTAATTTCTCCACTGTATCCATAGATTTAACTACTGCAAATAATCAGTGAATTCAATCATAACACTCAATGTACATATGTGAAAGTCAAACCAGGAAACCTGATAGAGTAGGTAGTATTGAAATAGATGAGGGGCCATGATGGAAGGAATGGCACTGATCAAGATACAATGAATTTATATAAATTTACATGTTGAATTAAAACCCCTTTCCACAACTATTATCTAAAAATTTTAAGTTAATAAAAACATCAGATGAAGTAAAATAATCTTTATCAATTGCATGCTTCTCCCTAACCCATAATGTTATGTACTATATTTCCATTCTTAGTCCCTAGTACCACACTACTGAAAATGTACCTTAAAACAGTAAGAATGTGAGTCATTACTGGAGGCTGGATTCTGAAACTAATGATTCTGTTAAAGGTGGTGGGAACAGTGTGTCCCTAGCTTCTTTCTTGCTCCATGGAGTGAAGCCATATTCCAGCCTCCATCTAAATCTTTCCATAGCCTTACTTCCTGAATGATTCTGGATGGCATGTCTACTCAAAGCACATCAAACATTAAAGGTCCATCTTATATCCCTGCACATTTCTAAATAAGATCTCATTCACAAATTTCAGAAATTAGAATGTGAACATCGTTTGGCATATGGGTGTGAGTATAGTGTCATAATTCAACTCTACTGCTTGCCCTGAACTTCCAGTGTGAGTGATGGTCCACAACTCTAAAATTTCAAAACATTGACTATTCAGCATTTTTCTGGTATCCAATATTACCTATGCATTATTACTAGACGTTCATTATAATAAAAAAGTGGGAGAAAAACAAGGGAGGGGGTAACAATGTTTGACAAGAAAAATTAAATTTAAATAAATAAATAATAATAAACATAAAATATCTTAAACGAAACTGTCAAACTATCTTTATTGCCTGTTCTCATATATCCACTTTATTGCCATCTTATATTAAAATTATAAATAGTGTATGTCTGAGTCAAGCAGAAAAGGACAGATAAGGTGATGTTATGGAAATGAACCTTAAGATATGTATTCAAATGTTTTTTTTCTTTCATGTGATCGTTTCTAACACAGTTATAAGATTATTTCTTTGTTGCTTTGTATGTCTCTCCCCCACAGTATAACTCCTGCTTTCACTGTATTTGATGTCGGTATAATTTGTGGGGGGAGAAGGGGAAAAACAAATCGTTTAAATAGGGATACAGGTGGACCCATTGCAACAATGAGATGTACAAGTCGTTATGTCGAAAACGAACTTTACAACTTGGTGCAGGGGGTGGGGAATGTTGGGCGGGGAAGATTGGGTGTGGGGCTGGGGGAAGGATGGGAAGGGATGGAAAGGGGAAACAAAGGAGGAGGCTACAATGCTTGATAAGAAATGTACTCATTATCTTGCCCATGTAATTGTAACCCCTCTGTACAGTATTTTCACAATTAAAAATATTAAAAAATTATAAATAGTCTCAGATTTCAACCATATCAACCCTCTGATAAAATGCACTTAAAGGTTTCTCTTTTCCATCATTTTAAAATATAAGGAGCTAAAGACAAATATAATAAAATACACAATTTACAATGTCTGTGGAACAGTTTTAAAAAATAAACTCCCTTGTTGAATTGAGGGATACCATCATTCCACTCCTCAAGCTTTATTTATTTAATTTTGAAGTCGTTTTTCACTGCACTGCTCACACATACCTGAACATCTTGAGCTCCAGAGATTTTTTAATTTGATTCTCAACCTCCTAAGTAGCTAAAATTATGGACATGTGTCACCACTCCATGGTCAGTTTTCATTCTTTCATACCCAGTAGCATAGGTGCTAATTCACATTCTAATTTTCATTTTTCTCACTTATTCAATGGACATAAGTTGTAGATTAATTTGAGCTATTAATCTGTAGTTGGTACAAACATCCCAAGTGCAGAATTCTCACATGCTACCTTTCCAGGTACTTCTCTAATCATACTTAGCACTTACCAAGTGGTCTTTTCTTTTCCTGGTGATGCTTTTGCAGAATGTCTAGCATTTCTTACAGAATGCTATCAACTCTCTTCTTGGCATTTACTCCTGACTTGAAAGCTGTTTGACTCTCCACCTTTAGCAGGTTAATTTCTTTACACCTCTTTAATCCTGTTGAACATAGGCATCAGCTATGCTAGGGAAACAGATCTGACTTCCTAGTCTTACTCAGGCCTCTCTTTGGTAGGCATTCCTGTGCTAGCATTTATCAATGCCAAGTACAGTTATTCTCTATTTCCCTCCCTCTCTGATATGCTATCAGCTTTTTGGAAGCAGGGACCACATCTTATAGGGACTGTGTATTGCAGAATCTCTCATTGTTCTACATCTGGGAGAGAAAAAAAATGAAAGGCAGTTTCTCCAGTGCAGTGATTTATCCCTTTAATAAGGATCCATTGCTGTAACTAGAATCATTTGAAGTTATCACATATTAAGATTTTGTTTGTATCCATTATTTTAAAATAAGGACTATTTGTGGTAAATACCAAATGTTCACTAAGTACTTCATTGGTGGATAAGTGAACACCTTAGCTCATTGAAATTAGCATAAATTGCTAGGAAACTTATTGGCCAGAAAGTTTCATTTTAGCCTTACACAATAATTAACAGAAATTTTCAACACCCCCACCAATTCATATTTCTATTAGCAAAATACAGAAGAAAAAAAGAATAAACAAAATAAATATCCTATTTGTTAACATAATAGAAAAAATTCAAACAAATATGAAAAGTATTTTATATACAGAGAAATACCTGTCACTTAATATCAGGTGTCAATTATTTTACTTGCTCAGCGACCTGGACCTGAACATTCTTCTTCACACCTGATAATGGGTGGCTCTCCAATTCCCATCAATATGAACCCCTTCAATATACCTAAGACCCTTTTACTTCAGCTCCAGTCAAGACTATTTTCCAGGTTCTCTTCCCTTTTCAAAGTTCTCATCAAGTTTTCATGCTACAGAGATCATTTCCATTAGCTGACAAGCATGTCATTTCTCTTACTTAGAACAACTTGGCTTCATCAGTTTTATCTCTCTAATGCACTCACTTTCTAGGCAAGCGTTCACCATCTTATAATTATGTCCTCCAAACTGCTTTGTCTTCAATTTTATTTTGATACCTTAAGCTTACTTAAAATTGTTTTCAGGTAAATAATCATCTCCATATTTCTAAATATCCTGGTCAATTCTAAGGTGTCATCTCATTTGATCTATGCTATGATTTAAATGTGTACTATCCATTGTACATGTTGAAACTTTATCCCCAATGTGGACGTATTAAAGGGAAGGGAATTTGGGAAATGAGTAAATCAAAAGGATGTTTTCATTCTTATGAGTGATGCCTTATAAAAGTACTGGGAAACCTAATATTAAGCCATTTTCACATTCTATTCTTTTGGCCATGAAGATAGAAAGCCTTCACTAAATATTGAACATATGCAACTTGACCTTGGAATTCCAGACTCCAGAACTGGGAGAAAATATGTAGATATTTATCCTATATAAATTTGTCTGGGCCATATTGTTATAGAAGCACAAATGTACAGAAATGACACATCATAACTTTGTAACAAATCATCCCACTTTCTGTGTTGTGAAATTGCCTTTTATACTGATATATATATATATATGTATGTGTATATATGTATATATATGTATGTATATATATATACATATATATATATATGTTATTGGGTTTCTTCTACCTTATCAGCTACTATTCCCCCAGATCTGATTATTAGTGTCATCCTTGTGGTTTTAATCGTTTGTGTTTACTTTTTAAACATATTCCCTTCATATTCTCATGTGACCCCACAGCTACAATTACATAAATATGCTGACCAGAGGAAACATAATTACATTTACAATTCTTATTTTACCCAAAGTTCACAATGGATCTCTATGCTTGGCATCTTCCCTTAAATAGTTAACAGATTCTTTTAATACTGAGACCTTGTTTTCCTTTATTCAAGTTCTGCGTGATTTTAGTTTTCCTATTATTTAGGTCAGCACTTGAAATTATCATTAGTTTCCATTTGCTTCTCATACTTACTATTTTATCAGGTCAAAGTTTTATTGAATCTATCCATAAGGAGGCTGTTGTGATGGGGCACATTTCTAATTTGAGCTACTCATTAAACAAAGATGGGAGGATGGAAGTTCAGTGCCAGATGGGGCAAAAGTTAAGGAGACTCTATCTCACAGGAAAAAAAGAACTGATGTAACAGTAGCTGCTAGTGGTTCACAGCTATAATCCCAGGTAGGAAAAGAGGACTTAAACATGGATCAGTCTGAGGATGGCTCTGGGATAAAGCATGTGTCTATATGAAAGATAAAATAATTAAAGGATTAGAGGAATATCTTAAGTGACAGCAAGTGCAAAGTCCTGAGTTCAATCCCAAAGTAAGGAAAAGAAAAGAAATATATTCCCATTTTATACTCTTCTCATGCAGTCATACAATTCAATGCATCTTCTATAAAATAAAGAAAATTGAGGGGAAGGGAGAAGTTGGAATGTTATGGTGGAAATGATGAAAGAGGTAAAATTGATTGAGAGTCATTGTAATCTTAAACGTCTTTGGTGAATGGCAAATCCTTTAAACAAAGATAATTTTTAAAAAGTGGGAAAAAGAGAAATATATCACCAATATATACACTACTTGCAACACCTATTGCTGCCACTATGGTCTGGGTCATAATTACTCTCTCTTTTATTGTGAAAATATTGTACAGAGGGGTTACAATTACATGGGCAAGATAATGAGTACATTTCTTATCAAGCATTGTAACCTCTTCCTTTGTTTCCCCTTCCCATCCCTTCCCTTCCTCCCTCCCGCCCCCCCCCACAATCCCCCCCAACCCGACACCAAAATTGTAAAGTTCGTTTTTGATATAACGACTTGTACATCTCATTGTTGCAATGGGTCCACCTGTATCCCTATTTAAACAATTTGTTTTTCCCCTTCCCATCAACAAATTATACCGACATCAAATACAGTGAAAGCAGGGGTTATAATGTGGGGGAGGGACATCCAAAGCAACAAAGAAATAATCTTATAAATGTGTTAGAAATGCAAATCAAAACAACGTTGAGATACCACCTAACTCCAGTCAGAATGGCTAAAATCAAGAAGTCTAATAACAACAGATGCTGAGGGGATGTGGACAGAAGGGAACCTTACTGCATGGTTGGTGGGAGTGTAAACTTGTTCAACCACTTTGGAAAGCAGTATGGAGGTTCCTCAAAAGACTCCACATAGAGCTTCCCTATGACCCAGCAATTCCACTTTTGGGCATTTACCCAAATGTTCACAAACAAGACCACACTAAAGCTACCAGCACAACTATGTTTATTGCAGCATTATTTACTATAGCTAAGATATGGAACCAACCCAGATGCCCTCAGTAGATGAATGGATCAAGAAAATGTGGTATTTATACACAATGGAATTCTATGCCTCCATCAGAAAGAATGGCATTGCCCCATTTGTTAGGAAATGGAAAGGCTTGGAAAAAATTATATTAAGTGAAGTAAGCCAAGCCCAAAGAAACATAGGTCCCATGGTTTCCCTTATTTGCAATATCTAGTATATATCTGAGTCAAGCAGAAAAGGTCAGATAAGTTGATGTTAGGGAAATGAACCCTAAGATATGTATTCAAATGTTTTTTTCTTTCATGTGATTGTTTCATAATTACTCCTTACAATACTTTACAGTAGTCTACAAACTAATCTCCTGTTATTGTTTGAATTAGAAATATTTCCCCAAGAAACTCATGATGGTGACTAGATCCCCAGGTAGTGGTGCTATGTAGGTGTAGGAGGGAAGTCTAAAAACTTGTAGACATAAAACTAGTTGAAGAAGTATGTAACACGACATAGTGTCATTGTCTCTGGTCTCCATCATTCTTCCTGTCTGCCCCGAGGAGATTAACCACTGTCAAATGCTCCTGCTGCGATGCTGTGCATCACCATGCACCTTGTGTCAGTAGGATAGTGCAAGTTACTTTTCTTGGACATGTGCTCACAGTAACTAGAAAGTTAGAATAATATGGAAAACTGGTAACAATGAAACAAGATTGTTTTGTAACTAAACCTGTCCATGTCACGATGAACCTGGGCTGTCGGAACTTGATTGCACTAAATAATCTGGAAAAGTTTGGAGAAGCACACTATATAAAGTCTACAATGCAGTAAGCAGTGCTTACTGTATGATACTTTCTGGATCTCAGAAGACCAGTGTGTCTATAGAAAAGTCCAGAGTGAAGGCTAGGCTCACTACATTTCAGATGGAAAGAACACTGTCATGAATAGAGCTGGAAATCATTCATGAATCATTCTGGCAAATAATTTGTCTGCATGCTGTCCCATGTCCTGAGAATATGAATGAGGCTTAATTGAGAAGTAATGGACTCATTAATTTGATAAAAGAAACCCCAAGAGAGCATAAATTCAGGCTGCATTATGATTTTTGCTGAGCACTTTTAGAGAAGATTACAGTTGAGATCTAGGATCAAAAAATGGAGCAAAACAATGTGAAAACTTAAAATTTCATCAGAGAATTGGAAACAATAGTACAAATTTGGGGATGAGGAATGTATGATTTCTGATGAGAATAGAGCCATTAAAAGGAAACCAAATACTTGGGATAAGGATGTGATGAACGATGCTTTAAGAGCTGCTAAAGAATTGTCCAGACTCCAACAATGCAGTAGGGTTCCCTTCTCTCCACATCCCCTCCAGACTCTATCATTGCAGGCTCAAGGGTATGAAAATGTCAATTTATTTGAATGGTTTTTCTTCAAGGACAGGATAGTTCTGTGGACCCCTGCTTTCACAGAGACACCCAGTAAGATATTCACTAGGATTCTTTCTTATTGATTAGCTGATCAGCCACTCAGAAACCATTCTTCTATGGTCACTAGGGGACTTGCTGCTACTGCATCTGTTTAAAAATCTCTGATATTGTCAGTATGATGTTGTTTTCAGATCCCAAGAGTTGTGCACTTATGGAGGTTTCCACCAAAATTTCAAAGGAAGATCTGGGAAATGAGGAAATGAATAAAAGGGTCAGAATTCATTCAGGCAGCTCCTCAGTGGGTAATGCAGAAAACTGTGAGGGTGAATTCTAACTTGCATCAGAGTTGCTAGAATGTTAGGGGTGCCCTGAATGTGAAATATCTAGTAAGAAATGTTCGGGCAGTTTTACCATCTAGTAAAACATCTGAGCTGCAAACAGCAAAACAGTCAGACTGGTCTGCTCAAATTCATATCTTGTGGATCAGGGCCTATAGGACCTAAGACTTCTCTGTGGGGTTTTGGTTGCTTTGGTGTCCATTCCTCCTATCTATGACACTATATATTTCATTTGGAATGGGAATGCTTACTCCATGCCACTATATACCATAAATATAATTCGATTTTTGCTTTTACAGAGGTTCACAGGTGAGAGTTTGCCTTGAGTCTCAGGAGATAATAAGAACTTGGATTTTTATGAATGTAAGAACAAGGGGGGACTCATTGAGGATAGAATGAATGCATGCACATGAATCTTTTCTTGATATAGGTGGAATACAATGGTTTGGATATGAAACATCTCCAGATGTGATGTTGTTTCAGGAATTCTGGAATCTGTTTGGAGGAAGTGGGGAGGGTTCTAAGGATATCTTTCAATCTGTTTCCCTCTCTGCTTCCTGTGAGTCTTAAAGAGTGCAGCTTTTGTCACATGTTCCCAACCCATATGCTCTGCCTCATTGCAGGCTAAAAATTAATGCAGCTGACTTTGAAGACTGAACTCTGAAATCCAAAAGCCAAAATCGGAACATGATACCACATGCACTTTTAAGTATTAAAAGCCCTTTAAGTTGCTTTTCTCAGCTATCTGTTCTTGGCGATACAAAAGTCACTCACAGATAAAACTCCTCAATGGATCCCAAAATGTACTTCACATCTGCAAAATTTTCCTTAAGTCAGATCTTGAGTTTTTTTTTAAGGTTTACTGGGTTTCCCTTTCACTTGGAATGTAGGTTTCAGCTCTTGCAATAGCTTACAGCTTAATTGGTCCACTACTCTACCATCTCCATATTTTCCCTAAATGCACTCGAATCCCATTTTCCTCTTTCACCTTCTGGTAGCCAAATTGTCTTACTTTAACTCTCTAGAACCCTGATAGCCTGCTAGACATGATTTTGTTATGCATTCCCTGATCGAGAATGTTCGTTTTTTTTGAATTTGATTATTATTCTCAGTCACCTGCCAAGAATGTCATTTTGGTTAGAACTTCTATATTGCTTTTTTTTTTGAGGGGGAAGATATTTAAGACTTGAGCTCAATATCTGGTGTTACCTATAGCTTTTTTGCTCAAGACTGGCACTCATCACTTGAACAACAGCTGTACTTCTGATTTTTTGGTGGCTAATTGGAGATAAAAGTCTCACAGGCTTTTCTGCCCATACTAATTTCGAATCACAATTCTCAGTTATCAGCCTCCTTAGTAGCTATGATCACTTGGCTAAGAGTTGTATTATTATTTTTAGCTTTCCATAGAAGTGCTTCCGTCTTCTGGTATACTTACTTTCCTGTTAAATTATGACTTCACAATATACAGTATCATAAATGAAATCACACTGTAATCATATTTTGCAATGCAGTATAATTTACAATGCAATATATAGTATTACTCTTGGAATTTTAAATTGTTTGGTCTCCGTTCAATAAAATGTTTACAAATATTTCAAAATTTGTCTTTGTCTTAAATTCTATGCCCTTAGTTCATAGCAAATAATGAATATAGTAGGTTCCTGTAGTAGGAGTTTTCAAATAGCATTTAGATTTTCAGTCTCATGTGCATATATCCTGATCCTTACATGCAGTTAATTACTAATCTACATAGTGATTTGTAATTTTGTAGATGTCATGAAAGTTTCTTTTCTTTTCTTTCTTTCTTTTCTTTTTTCTTGTCTGTCATGGGGCCTGAACTCTGGGTCTGGGTGCTGTCCCTCAGCTCTTCAGCTCAAGGTTAACACTCTACCACTTGAGCCACAGTGTGACTTCTGGCTTTTTCTGCTTATGTGGTGCTGAAGAATTGAATCCAGGACCTCATGCATGCAAGGCAAGTACTCTACCATCAAGCCATCACCCCAGCCCATCATGAAAGTTTTGAAACAGAGTTTGATGGACCTGACCTAATCACGTGGCTCTAGAATTTGGAGAGTAATGGGAAAAGACATTTAAAATGTGAGATATTTGACATAAGGTGATGGCTTGGTGATGGTTGACACTTTCTGACAAGGAATGGGAGTAGTTTCTAGGTCCCTAGAGAGACCTTTGTGTAATAGTCTACAAGAAAATGTAGAATTCAATTCCACAAACATAGGGAACTGAATTCTTCCAGCCTAAATATGAATTTTAAACTAATAGTAATCCCTATAGGCACCAGAGAAGCACTTCACCCAATTGACACTTTGAGTTCAGTCTCTGGAATACTAACAAGAGAATCCAGATGCATCATGTGTCTAGGACCTTCAGTCCTAGAGATCTGTAAGTTTAAAAGCAGTTATTTTTATTGGCATTAGTCACTTACACCTGTAATCCTAATCACTTAAGATGCTGAGATCTGAAGATCTGGATCTAAAGTCAGCACAGGCATACAATTTCATGAGACGCACATCTCTACCTGACTAGCAAAAAGGTGAAACTGGAGGTGTGATCAAATTGTAACGTATCAGCCACTTCCTAGAACAAACACATACACAAATAAATAAATCTTATTTTAAGCTACTCCTTCAGTAATTTACTTAGTGGTAGAAGAAAACATCACCAGTAAATATGCATTTAATTAATAAATTAATTTTTATAATGAAATCATTCAAACGTAATTGGTGTTTCATTATACCATGATCCTGACATTCTATTAAATAAAAAAGACTCTCAGCCTTCTGAAGCATGTCTTGTTATTTCTGAATAAATGTAAATTATTAATTTTTCACCTTCAGAACACTAAAATACTTCTTGGATAATAGTCACTCTTTAGTGTAATAAATAATATTTACATTTTCAGTAACTTTTTAAAAGTCTTTGATACATGTGAGTCTTTAAATTTACAATGGTGGATTTTTGCATTTTCTACAGACCTGAGTTCAAATCTATTCACGCCCCACTGGCAGGACTGAATACTAAGGATAGCTGTTCCACTTTTACTTTCATAATCACAAGTGGAAGATGATTGATCATGGAAAATTAGAGAGCTGTGAATAATAGGTTATCACCTAGCACCTTCTTCTGAGTTGTCATCTATTCTGCACAGTCACACTATCAGGCAAGTGATAAATTTTAGTCACACTTCCTGACATGTGCTTTCCATTGTTCTTCAGAAAAATAAATTAGGCTTCCTTCCTATCTGCATATCTTAACATAAAGACTGAGAAGTATCTGTTTCATGTTATCTTGAAGTGATATAAAGATCACTTTTATTAGATAGTGCTTTAATTTTCCTAAAATCAAAAAGAAACTTTTAGTTCATTTTCTACTTTTAGAGCTATTTTGTACTCATAGACTACTGTAGATCAATTGAAGAGCAGAGTTAAATGTTGATATTGTATAAAAGAGACCAAGGTAACATCTAATATGTATATCAAGCTATCTGTGATAGCTGAATTTGGCTTTCATCATTTTCTAGAAACTGGGCAAGCACTGTCATTTTTTTCAGGTTTTCTACTGCTTATTTTCATTTCATAGAAAAATGACCTTATTCATCCTAAAATTAAAACTCTCTATCTCTCTATCTATATATCTATATTCTATGACAACCTGGATTGTATAGTTGACATTATTGTATTGATCTAATAGTTAATATTTCTGATAAATTATCGTACCTAACTTCTTGACTTGAGATGCACTTGAGAACATTGTAAATGTTTTTCCTCTGAGGAACTACTATTACTCACTGAAAAAATTCTCATTTTTCTCACATTATAAAGCAGTAGCTGTGCAGAACATATATTTTGAAGGAGTCAGCATTTTTCTAAGATGTGATTAAAAATAAAAGTAGCAGAAGCCTCAGTTCAAAGAATATTGTTTGTTTGATTGCTCTGTAATCTGATGTGATTTTACCTGTGAGTGGGATAAATGTTACAAAACGTGGAAAAAATGAAGGCCAAAGTTCCTACTCTTAACTGCAGCAGTAAGATGTTTTAAGACATGAATTCTATAAACTTTATTCCTGACTTTGCAGTATTTTTTTTTACTTCTTCATTTTTCCTTGGAACCTGATTTCTTCTCACACATTTCATTTGCTCCTTCTAAAGTAAACTGTTTAAATCTTTTTTGGGAAAGAAATGGAAGGAATCATAGTCTTCACTTATTTTGGCCAAGCAATTAAAAAATGGATGTGAACAATACTAACACTATTAGGAAAACTTCAAAATCATGCTATAAGTTTGCCAATGACCCTGAATAAATGTTTAGGTTTTGAGACTAAATCTGTTTCTCTATTTGTAAAACAAAGAAACAGAAAGGAGTGTAATAAAAATTTTTATGTTATTAATTAGTTTATTGCCTATTTAATTTGTTGGAAAAGTCATGATTTAATTTATTCATTATAGTCTTAAGAAATTCTCCAAATCAATGGATATTAGTCATAATTTCCTTTCTATAAAAATAGAAATGAAACTGGCCTAATTGTATAGGAAAATTAAACCTGAGTTCTTCTGTGGCTATTTGAAATGACCTGGACATGCTCATTGCCAGTGAAGTAACAATAAACGATCCTGTATAAGTGAATTTATAAGAAACAGATAGTGGGTAAGTACAAGTATTATGAAAATCCTTTATTAGAGTCTAGAGTTGAAACAAGCTACAAGAAATAAAAACATGATTGAGACTAGAGAGGCTATTGAAATTGAATGAGTAGAAATGAGCTTTTGTAAAAAGACTAACTCAGATACTTTGGGGGAGCAAGTAACTTTGAATAGACATGCCACAAAGTTGTTTTTTGTTGTTGTTTTTGTTTGTTTTTTACATGTGAAGTTAAGAATTACTGCAAGCTCCTAGCCAAGCAATAAAATCACAGGCGAAGCAACAACTTGGGCATTCTCTTGAAGGCTTTGACTTCAGAAGTTATTTATAGAGTGCAAAAATAATTCTATAGTTTAATGATTGGACTATCAACAAAAGTTATAACATTCGTATTTGAGGGAAGCAATGGCTTTTTGGAAGATAATGTATTAATTAAAGACAACAGCTTTAAGAATGCATCCCACAATTTCAAGCTGCAGCTTCTAGCATAAATAAGAGGTAAGACATTTATGAGCAGATTGATATTGGACATTTCCAAACCACAAAGTGTTCTTGTTAAGGAAACTGGATGAAACTTGTTTTATTGACTTATTATATTCAAAACTGCTGAAATTCCATTTCTTCTAAGGAGAATTTCCTGGCATTTTTCTTACCTCAACAAGAACTCCTGGCACAGACTAACATCCTCTGGATTTGATCTTATGCATATCCGACATTAGATCTTCCTCCCCATAAGTGTAATTAGTTTTTACACTTCATATCACTTACAAGGCTGTGTGTTGTTTGAAAGGTAGTGTCTTATGTCAATATGTTCATTGTCTGAAACTTATGTTGTATTGGGTACTTAGTGGATAATGAGTAAATAAATCAATTCCAGGAAAAACTAAATAAAAGTTATTATCTGGACTCTGAGTAATATTCCAATTTATATGTAAAGGCTTAATCTCCTAGCATTTTCTACCAGATTTTTTTCTTTTTTTTTTTTTTTTTTTTTTTTTTGGGTCCGGTCGTGGGGCCTGAACTCTGAGCCTGGGCGCTGTCCCTCAGCTCTTCAGCTCAAGGCTAGCGCTCTACCACTTGAGCCACAGTGCCACTTCCGGCTTTTTTCTTTTTGCTTATGTGGTGCTGAGGAATCGAACCCAGGGCCTCGAGCATGCAAGGCAAGCGCTCTACCACTGAGCCACCTTCCCAGCCCCCAGATTTTTTTCTTTATTAAGTTAGAGATAAAATCATAATAACTTCCAGGCATCTTGCAAAGTTTATCAAAACTTTATCAAATTTTGATCGTTGGTGGGAATGTAAACTTGTTCAACCATTTGGAAAGCAGTATGGAGGTTCCTCAAAAGACTTCACATAGATCTCCCCTATGATCCAGCAATCCCACTTTTGGGCATTTACCCAAATGTTTACAAACAAGACCACACTAAAGCTACCAGCACAACTATGTTTATTGCAGCATTATTTACCATAGATAAGATATGGAACCAACCCAGATGCCCCTCAGTAGATGAATGGATCAAGAAAATGTGGTATATATACACAATGGAATTCTATGCCTCCATCAGAAAGAATGACATTTCCCCATTTGTTAGGAAATGGAAAGGTTTGGAAAAAATTATATTAAGTGAAGTAAGCCAGGCCCAAAGAAGCATAGGTCCCATGGTTTCCCTAATTTGCAATATCTAGTATAGGTATGAGTCAAGCGGAAAAGGTCATATAATGTGATGTTAGGAAAATGAACCCTTAAATATGTATTTTAATGTTTTCGTTTCTTTCATGCATGTGTTTCTAACGCATTTATAAGATTATTTCTTTGTTGCTTTGTATGTCCCTCCCCCACAGTGTAACCCCCGCTTTCACTATATTTGATGTCAGTATAACATGTGGAGGAGATGGGGACAAACAAGTCGTTTAAGGATTCAGGTGGACCTGTTGCAACAATGAGAAGTACAAAATGTCATGTCAAAACCAGCTTTACAATGTCGGTGTGTGGGGGGGGAGGGGGGTATAATTGGGTGGGGGGAGGGGGGAGGCTGGGAAGGGAGGTGAAGGGTAAACAAAGGAGGAGGCTGCAATGCTTGGTAAGAAATGTATGCATTATCCTGCCCATGTAATTGTAGCCCCTCTGTACAGTATGTTCTCAAATAAAATAAAATTAAATTAAAAAAATTCAACTGTCAACTAATTGATATGTCAAAAATCTAAAGTATTCCTCAATGTTTTTCACAGAGATAGCAAGATGAACCTCAAAAAATAAAGTCATTCTGATCTTCTAAAATATTATGTTCCTGTTTAAATTTTATCCTATAGTTCACTTAAAGAAGCAACAGACACAACTTTAGAGCAGTCAGACATTTTGTAGCATTTACATTCTTGATTTTACAATATTTGACACTTTAAATTATTTACATATATATAATCTTGAAAGTCTATCAGAGTGTGAAAGTGTAATTCTCTTCCTTACAATAAGTGGCATACAGTAGGTATGAAAGAGTATTCACATTTATAAAATTAAAACTGTAATAATTAAAAGCAGGCAATTATTCTACATAAATCACTTCTAATGTTACCTGAAAGGTCAGGCACATATTGGTAGTTTTTCTGGGTATTTAATGGCTCTATAACCTGATGAAAATTTTATTTATTATGAATAATATCTATTGTGAATACTAAGAAAATATTCAGAAGCAGAAATAGATGAAGGATAGAGAGTATATTGTAATTATAACTGACATTCTGACATGCTGGGATCAGACAGTCATATTTGCAGATCAGGGTTTCAGTGCATACTAGTTAAATAAGTCATTTGAATCTCGGGGACAGAGTATTTTGATCTGCAAAATTAAATATAAAGAGCTTGCAGGGCTGTTCTGAATGTAAATGAAAAGAACTTTAATAATCTCCAATAAATGTTGAATGTTATTACTTTACTGACTTGCTTTATTTTTTTCTTCACGAATTCTGCTTCTAACATTACCTTGTTTCTACATTATTTTATTTCTCTTTTCTGTTTCCTTAAGTTTCAAGATGATCCAGTTATTGAATACCACTATTCTCCAAAATTAGAATTTGAAGCTAAATCTTTATTTAAAATAACTAAACAAAGAAGACATACTTACAATTTCTTTTATTTTCCCTTCTTCCTAATCATGTTAGAGGCATGCTTCTCTCTCTCTCTCTCTCTCTCTCTCTCTCTCTCTCTCTCTCTCTCTCTCTCTTGTCTCTCTCTCACACACACACACCACAGAGAGTTATTGAGTACCTAAATATAGAAAATTAGATATATGTTAATTTACAAAATTTAAAACTAATAAGCCTCCTATATTTCAGCTACTGTTTTCAATATTGTGATTAGTATCAAAGATGTGCATAGATAAAAAAATGCTTTGATCCATTTGCAGTTGATTTTAGTGCAGGGTGATATATAAGGATCTAGCTTTAATTTTCTACAAGTAGTTAACCAATTTTGCCAGCACCATTTACTGAAGAAGCTGTCTTTCTTCCATTCTATTTTTTTTAGCTCCCTTATCGAAGATTAGATGGCTATAGGTCTTTAGGTTAATTTCTGGGTTTTCAATTCTAGTCCATTGCTCCTGGGTCTGTTCTTGTGCCAGTACCAAGCTGTTTTGATTACTATGGTTTTGTAGTAGTTTGAATTTGGGGGTCCTGCACCAGAATCAACTCCAAATGGATCAAAGACCACGGAGTCAAAGCTGACACTCTAAAAACATTACAGGATGGAATAGGAGAAACCCTAGGTCACCTTGGCACAGGCCAAAATTTTCTTAATAGAGACCCAGAAACACAACAAATCAAAGAAAGGTTGGACAAATAGGATTGCATGAATTGTAGAGCTTCTGCATGGCAAAGGACATAGCTTGCAAGATCAATAGTAAACCACAGATTGGGGGAAGATTTTCACTAGTCATATAATGGACAAGGGTCTCATATCTAAAATATACCTGGAACTCAAAATTTAAATCCCCCAAAAACAAATCTTCAAAGAAACTCCTGCCTAATAAATAAGTGGGCTGAAGACTTAAAGAAAAACTTCTCTGAAGAGGAAAGAAGGATGGCCAATAGACACATGAAGAAATGCTCAACCTTTCTATCCATAAAAGAAATGTAAATCAAAACAACATTGAGATACCACCTCACCCCAGTTAGAATGGCTAGAATCAAGAACTCTAATAACAACAGATGCTGGAGGGGATGTGGACAGAAGGGAACTCTACTGCATTGTTGGTGGGAGTGTAAACTTGTTCAACCACTTTGGAAATCAGTATGGAGTTTCCTCGAAAGACTTCACATAGAGCTCCCCTATGACCCAGCAATCCCACTTTTGGGCATTTACCCAAATGTTTACAAACAAGACCACACTAAAGCTACCAGCATGACTATGTTTATTGCAGCATTATTTACCGTACCTAAGATAAGGAACCAACCCAGATGCTTCTCAGTAGATGAATAAACCAAGAAAATGTGGTATATATACACAATGGAATTCTATGCCTCCATCAGAAAGAATGACATTGCCCCATTTGTTAGGAAATGGAAAGACTTGGAACAAGTTAAGTGAAGTAAGCCAGGCCCAAAGAAACTTAGTTCCCATGGTTTCCCTTATTTGCAATAAGTCAAGCAGAAAATGTCAGAAAAGTTGATGTTAGGGAAATGAACCCTAAGATATGTATTCAAATATTTTTTCTTTCATTTGATTTTTTCTAACACATTTATAAGATTATTTCTTTGTTGCTTTGTATGTCCCTCCCCTATGGTATAACCTCTGCTTTCACTGTATTTGATGTTGGTATAATTTGTGGAGGGGAAGGGCAAAAACAAATTGTTTAACAAGGGATACTGGTAGACCCATTGCAACAATGAGATGTACAAGTCGTTATGTCGAAAATGAACTTTACAACTTTGGTGGGGGAAAGGAAAATGGGGGGGGGGTTCAGGGGAAGCATTGGAAGGGATGGGAAGGGGAACAAAGGAGGAGGCTACATTGCTTTATAAGAAATGTACTCATTATCTTGCCCATGTAATTGTAACCCCTCTGTACAGTATTTTCACAAAAAATGTGCTACCAAAACCCTAGAAAAATACTCAGCCCTTCACAAGAAGAAAAAATTGAAATTTGTGGCAAAAATAGATGAATATAGTGAACAGCAGGCTCAGTGAAATATGGTGGGCACACAAAGCAAATGTTCCAAGATCTCAAAACACTGATCCAATAGATGCAGAGAGAACATCAATAATTGCCAGAGTTGAGGTGATTTGTTGGGAAATGGTTAAGTTAGTTGTTGGTCAAAAAATGCAAAATCTCAGCTAAACAGGAGGCACAATTTAAAGAGATTTATTTTTCAAGGTTCTGACAATTCAACCACTTTAGAAAGCAATTCCTCAAAAGACTCCACATAGACCCACCAATCCCATGTTCAGGCATTTACGTGAATACCCACAAACAAAGCCATACTAAAGCTACCAGCGCAACTATGTTTATTACAGCTAATGTTTGGAACCAACCCACATGCCCCTCAGTAGATGACTGGATCACAAAAATGTGATACACACACACACACACACACACACACACACACACACACACACACACACATATCTGTCTATATATCTATATGTGGATATATGTCACATATAGATATATAGATATATACATAGATATAGATATAAATAATGAAATTCTATGCCTCTATCAGAAAGATTGACACCACACCATTTGTTAGGAAGTGAAAAACTTGGAAAAAATGATATTAAGTGAAGTAAGCCAGACTCAAAGAAACATAGGTCCCATGGTTTCCCTTATTTGCAATAATTAGTATATGTGTAGGGTAATCTTACCAGTCAAGCAGAAAAGTTCAAAAGTTCCGTATGTATATAATCATATAAGATGATGCTAAGCAATATGAAACCCAAGATTGGGACATAAGAGGTTTTTACTTTGTTGCTGTTGTTTTTAATATACTATGTGGGTTTTTTGTTTTTTTCTTTGTTTCTTTTGTATGTTCTTCCCCAATGGTTTAACCATGTTTTCACTGTATTTGATTCTGGTGTTTTGTATATACATTTATCCAATTTCAGAAAGGCAAGGGAAGTAACAAAATGTTGAATCAAGGATATAGGTTGACCCATTGTAACAATGAAACATGCAAGACACTATGCTGTAAATGAACTTTACAAATTGGGGAGGGGGGAGGAATTGGAGATATGGGCAGGAAAGTGATAGTAGGGGAAAAGAAAGGAGGGGGTAAAAACACTCAATAGGAAATGTTCTCGTTATTTTAGTCATGTAACTGTAATCCCTCTGTACAATATCTTAACAATTAAAAAAAGATTCTGACAGTGGATTAAAAACAATATAATGCAATTCTAAAAATTATTTGGGAGGATAGATCCTCAGCAAAATTTTCAGTAGGAGACTATATATAGAAAAAAGGAAGATGGCAGAGGAGAGGCTGGGGGATAAACATGCTCTCTCATAGATAACAGTATTAGTAGTCCAGTGCAACATCTACAGCTTGAGAGAAACACCAACTGTGTTATCATAGTACAGAGAGTTTGGCCAGAGAGGAAGAACTCAGGCATCTTACTTAAAGACACAGATTCGAGCAACCCATCTTTGGGACTGCAGAAGCAGCAGTGGCTGCTGCCACTGGCCACCATATTCAACACAAAAAGCCGGAGACAAAGTTTCTACTCACTGCCAGTAAAAACCAACAAGGAGCAAAATCCTCATTTGGCCAACCATAGACAGTTGCAGACCATGGACATGGACAACCCAGAAACCAAGGGATAGGCGTGAGTACCCCAAGACATCCTTACTTCTCACGCAGCAGTGGTGGGCAAGTACCCCGTCCCCTGAAAACTCCATTTTTTATATTGATAGACCCAGTCAGAGAAGTTAGCACAATTTGACCTACAGCAGAGCTCAGCTCCAAACAGAGGCAGCTTTTTTTGCCCCTCCCAAACAGAAGCAACTTTGCATGGGATGAGAGGCAGATTCTCCTTAGTGGGTAAACAGAGCCAGAGGCTACCCTACCCAGCTGCTGCACAGGAAACAACGCCAGTCTTTGAGCAATTGGAAACTTGGTACACCTAATTCCTGAGATTGGCTCTAGGCTGAGCTGATTGAGGGTCTCAGTAGCTAGCCGTAAGGGTAAAGCTACTGATCACTGACAAGCCACAGCCCAACCTGCAACCTAGCAACCCAAGCTAGAGGAAACAGCCACCTTGCTCTTTTGTGATACACAAAGTAGGTCACCTTCCCACTGAACTTGTCTGGGAGGAAGGAGCTAAACTCCTGGGTGAGGCCGAGATTCCTTCAGCCTACTCAACCAAACTGATTTAAGAAACCAACCAACCCATAGGACAAACAAACACCACACATCACCAAGAGACGGGCTACAGTCTCCCCCCAAAATAACTTTTTTTTTTTCGAAGAACTTTTTTCTATCTAATTTTTTAAAACTGTTACCTATTTTTCTCATTTTATTTTAGTTCTTTTATTTTGTTGTTTTTTTTAATTCTCTCTTTATACTCTTTTCCCTTAGGTCTTTTTATGTTTTATTGTTTTTTTTTTTGCAATACTTAATTGCTGTTCTGTTCATCCCCAGATATATACCTGTCTTCAATTATTAGACCTTATCCTTCATTGAGTGCATATTTAATTCAGATATTGATTAATCAATTCACAAACTTCCAGCTTTAACTCCATTAATTATAGAATTATTTCTTTATAGTTATATAACTTTAAGTTTCATTTTATTTATTTTATTTTTATCTTTCCTTTTTTTTATTTCTCTTCTCCCTTCCTGCTTTCCCTCCCCTTTCTATGAATTGCTCTCAGTTTTCCTCCCCACATTCCTCCAATCTTTTTTTCCCTCAAAATTATCCCTAAGCCTATTAATTTAATTTTTCTTAGTCTATTTATCCTTAGATGTTTGTTGTTGAACTAGATTGTACCGGTTGAGCTGGAATGTATCTGTACCCATTTTGATTGGATCAAACAATCAATGCAACTACAGGACTCTGGTTGCTTGCCTTAAAATAGTGTTCTCTCTCAGAATCAGTTTGGTTATCAAACCCCAATGGACAGAATAATCAGAAACACAAGAAAAATGGAAAGTCCAGGCGTTTCAACTCCAGGTCATGACAATCAGGCAACAGGGCATTCAACCCACAGGACAACCAAGCACCACACAAAACCAGAGACTCCATCACCAAGAGACTGGTTACAGTCTCCCGCCCAAAATAACTTTTTTTTTTTTGAAGAACTTTTTTCTGCCTAATTTTTTAAAACTGTTATCTATTTTTTTCATTTTATTTTAGTTTTTTTTAAATTTTCTTGCTTCTTTTTTTTTTAATATTCTCTTTTCCCTTTTGGTCTTTTTACATTTTATTGTTTTTGTTTTATTTCATTACTTAATTGATGTTCTGTCCATCCCCAGATATATACCTGTCTTCAATTATTAGAACTTATCCTTCATTGTAATTCAGATATTGTTTAATCAATTCACAAACTCCCAGCTTTAGCTCTAGAGGAGAGTTACCCAAATGCTCTGCAAATAATACCAGTAAACCTGCTGAGTGAAAAGTTTAAAAGCTTGCAAAAGTCTCACTGTGAGCATGATAGGGAAAAGTGTGACCATGATGAGACTACCCAAAGAGTAATACAGGAACATCATAGCCATGACAAAGCTAACGAAAGATTAATACAGGAATATAGCAAGCAAAGACTAATACTGGAATATTGTGAATGGGAGATGAGGCTAATCTAAGATTAATAAAGGAATTGCTTGAACCGGGGGAGAATAGACAAAGATGAATTGACACATTCGTGGAATCCATAAATAGACTGCTCCAGGAATCCAGAGAGTCCACAAAGGGAATGCTGGATGAAGCCAACAGGAGGTAGTCCAATGAAACCATAACCAATCAACTAAGGGACTTGAGAATAAACACTGAAAGCCAAATTAAGGAAGTAAAGAAGTCCATACAAGACCTAAAATAAAGCTCCAACAAAGAATTAGAAGCCATCAAATCTGACCAATTAGAAGGAAAAGAAATAAAAAACAAAGTAGAAGCCCTTGACAGTAAGTTCATGCAGAAGATCAGATCTCTGGAATTGAAGACAGCCTAGCTATTACAAAGAAAGAGCAAACAACTATTCAAGACAAATGCAATAAATATGATAGCTCTATTCCACATCTAGAAGACACCATCCGAAGGCCTAATTTGAGGGTAATGGATGTAGAGGAGCACTTAGAGAAAGAAGTTAATGGTCTAGGAAATTTTTTTAATAGGATCCTAGCAGAGAAGTTCCCAAACATGCAAAAAGATAGGCCTATTCAGATACAAGAAGCTTATAGAACCCTAAATAGACCAGACCAGAACAGGACATCCCACCATCACATTATAATGCACACAGGATCAATTCAGACCAAAGAAAGGATCCTTAAAGAGGTCAAGGAGAAAAGATCAATCACCTATAAAGGGAAACCAATCAGAATAACTTCAGATTTATCAGCAGAGACAATTAAAGCAAGAAGAACCTGGAATGATATATGACATGCCTTAAAGACAAAGAACTATCAACCAAGAATACTGTACCCAGCTAACCTCTCCTTCATAATGGAAGGTCAAATAAAAACCTTCCATAGCAAAGAAAAACTGAAACAATATATCTCCACCAAACCATCTTTACAAAAGATACTTAAAGATGCCCCCAAGAAGGTAGATAATAATCTACCAAACACCTCTCAGTCATGACTCTCAATGTTAATGGACATAACTCTCCAATTAAGTGACATAGACTGTCTAGTTGGATCAAAAAGCAAGACGCTTCTATATGCTGCCCTTCAAGAGACATACATTTCCCACAAATACAAACATACTCTGAAAGTGAAAAGCTGGGGTAAATTCTACCAAGCAAATGGCCACCATAAACAGGCAGGAGTTGCAATCCTAATATCAGATAAAATAGACTTCAAATGAAAATTAGTAAGAAGAGATAAAGAAGGTCATTACATACTAACTAAGGGATCTCTCCTTCAGGAGGATATTACAATTCTAAATATCTATTCACCAAAAAATGGAGCACCCAAATTTATCCAAGAAACATTACTTTCCCTCACATCTCATACAGATCCAAAGACATTAATTGTTGGGTGCTTTACCACACCAGTATCCCTGCTGGACAGTTCAACCTGGCAAAAACCCAACAGAGAAACCCCAGACCTAAACAACTGCATAGATCAACTAGATTTAACAGACATCTACCGAATATTTCACACAGCAGCTTCAGAATACATGTTTTTTCTCAGCAGCACATGGAACATTTTCCAAAATAAACCACATTTTAGGTCACAAAGCAAACTTATACAAATTCAGAAACATTGAAGTTATACCCTCCATTCTCTCATACCACAAGGGAATAAAATTAGAACTCAACACCAAAAACCACCAAAGAAAGCCCTGTAACACATGGAGACTGAACAACACACTGTTGAACCATGAGTGGGTCATGGAAGAGATTAGAAAGGAAATTCAAACATTCATGATATTTAACAAAAATTAACACACAAACTATCATCTTCTCTGGGACACAGCAAAGACAGTACTCAGAGGCAAGTTTGTAGTTCTGAGTCCCTACATTAACAAATTGGAGAGATCTGAAAACAACAATTTAATTAAGCACCTAAAGCTCCTTGAACAAGAGCAACAAGCTAAACCCAATCCTGTAGATGGAAATAAATAAATAAAATTAAATCAGAATTAAATGAATTAGAGTCCAAAAAATTATAGAATCAACAAAAGAGTTGGTTCTTTGAAAAAAAATTAATAAAATTGACAGACCCTTAGAAAATCTTATCTGAAAAAAAGAGAACACACCCAAATGAAAAAATCAGAGGTGAGAATGGAAACATCACTACAGAAAAAAACAAGATTCAGAATATAATAAGGAGATACTTCTCCAAATTTTATGGTAATAATTTTGAGAATCTGAAAGATATGGAAAAATTTCTAGTAAATATTGACATGCCCAAACTAAATCAAGATGATTTAAACCAACTTAAGAGACCCATATCAAGTATCAAAATAGAAACAGGAATAAGAGACCTCTCACTAAAGTATAGCCCTGGAACAGATGGATTGACAGCTGAAATCTACAAGGCCTTCAAAGTTAAACTCACACCAGTACTCCTCCAACCCTTCAATGAAATGGAAAGCAAAAATTCACTACCAAACTCTCTCTATGAAGCAATCAAAACTCTCATGCCAACACCAGGCAGGGACACATCAAAGAAAGAGAACTATAGACCCATTTCTTTGATGAATATCCATGCAAAACTTCTCAAAAAATTTTGGCCAATCGACTTAAAAAAATCATAAACCATGAACAAACAAGATTCATTTCCGAGATGCAAACTGGTTCACTGTACTCAAATCAATTAATATAATTCATCACATCAACAAGAGCAAGGATAAGAACCACATGGTTATCTCAATAGATGCAGAAAAAGCATTTGACAAGATCCAACACCGCTTTATGGTGAAAGCTTGTGAAAACTAGGAATCCATGGAACATTCCTCAATATATTAAAGGCTGTAGATGAGAAATCTACAGCCAGCATTATACTTTATGGCAAAAAGTTAAAGCCAAGGATGTCATCTCTCTCCACTCCTCTTCAACTTAGTATTAGAATGCCTAGCATTAGAATGCCTAGCTAGGACAATAAGACAAGTTGCAAAAATTTAGAGGATACAAATTGGGAAAGATAAAATAAAACTCTCCCTCTTTGTAGATGACATGATCTTGTATTTAAACAACACCATGGACTCCATTCCCAAGTTACTTGAGCTTATCTGAAACGTTGGCAAAGTATCATGGTATAAAATAAACCCTCAGAAATCAATGGCTTTCCTGTACGCCAATAACGAGAAGAATATGGCTGAAATTAAGAAAGCAACCCCATTTTTAATACACACCCCCCAAATAAGACACCTGGGTGTTAACTTAAGTAAAGAGGTGAAGGACCTCTATGAAAAAAACAACCCACATAAAACGTGAAAAAGGAAATTAAAGCAGAAATAAGGAAGTGGAAAAACCTCCCATGCTTCTGGATTAGGAGGATTAACATCATGAATATGGCAATACTGCCAAAGCCTATACAAAAATTCAGTGTGATACCTATCAATAATCCAACCTCATTCTTCAATGAAATAGAAGCAGCAATCCAAACATTCATATTGAACAATAAAAGATCCTGAATAGCAAAAACAATTCTTAGCAGAAAGAACAGTGCTAGAGGAATATCAATTCCAAATTTCAAACTCTACTACAAAGCCATAGAAATAAAAAATGGCTTGGTACTGGCACAAGAACAGACTTGGGGACAAATGGAATAAGACTGTAAACACAGAAATGAAGCCAAAGACCTATATCCACCTAATCTAAAAAAATAGAATTGAAGAAAGACAGCCTCTTCAGTAAATGGTGCTGGCAAAATTTTTTAAATACCTCTAGACAACTAAAGCTAGATCCATATATATCACACTGCACCAGAATCAATTCCAAATGGGTCACACACCTCAAAATAAAAGCAGACACCCTGAAAAAATTAAAGAAGGAAGAGGAGAAACTCTAGGGCTCCTTAGCATCGGCTGAAATTTTCTTAATAGAGACCCAGAGACCCAACAAATCAAAGAAAGTTTGGACAAATGGGATTGTGTGAAACTGCAGAGCTTCTGCATGGCAAATGACATAGCTAGCAAGATCAATACAAAGCCCACAGACTGGAGAAGATCTTCACTAGCTATACAACGGACAAGGTTCTCATATCTAAAATATACTTTGAACTCAAAATATTAAATCTTCCGTAAACAAATCCTCAAAGAAACAACCTCCCCATCAACAAGTTGGCTAAAGACTTCAAGAGAGTCCTCTCTGAAGAGGAACTGAGAATCGTCATTAGATACATGAAGAAATGCTCATCTTCTCTAGCCATAAAAGAAATGCAAATCAAGAAAAAGTTAAGATTGCATCTCTCCCCAGTTAGAATAATTATAATCAAGAAATGTAGTAAAAACAGATGCTGGAGGGGATGTGGCCAAAAGGGAACCCTACTGCACTGTTGGGGGGAGTGTAAACTTGTTCACCCACTTTGGAAAGCAGTATGGAGGTTCCTCAGAAGACTTCACATAGAGCTCCCCTATGACCCAGCAATCCCACTTTTGGGCATTTACCCAAAGGATCACAAACAAGATCATATGAAAGCTACCAGCACAACCATGTTTATTGCAGCATTATTTACCATAGCTAAGATATGGAACCAACCCAGATGCTCCTCAGTAGATGAATGGCTGAAGAAAATGTGGTATATATACACAATGGAATTCTATGCCTGCATCAGAAAGAATGACATTGCCCCATTTGTTAGGAAATGGAAAGACACAAAAAATTATATTAAATGAAGTAAGCCAGGCCCAAAAAAACATAGGTCCCATGGTTTTCCTTATTTGCAATAACTAACACATATGTAGGACAAGCAGAAAAGGCCAAAAGCTATGTACATATTACCATGTAAGATGATGTTATGTGAAGTGAACCCTAAGACAGGGACACAAGTGTATTTTTCTTTCTTGCTATTAGTTTCAACATACTTATTATGTACTATGTGATTCTCTTGTATGTTCTTCCCCCATGGTATAACCCCTGTTTTCATTGTATCTGATTCCTGGTGTCCTGCATCTTGTATATACATTTTTATAGTTTGGGGAAGAGAAGGGATATAACAACATGCTTAAATAAGGATACAGGTTGACCCACTGTAATAATGAGGTGTACAAGACACTATGTTGAAAAGGAACTTTACAATTTCGGGGATGGGGGAGGAGGGAGGTGTTGGGGAGGTAGGGAAGGAAGGGATGTTAGGGGAAAAACAAAGGAGGAGGTAACAATGCTCGATAGGAAATTTACTCATTATCCTACTCATGTAAATGTAACCCCACTGTACAGTATTTTTACAATAAAAATATATATGGAACGAAGAAGAAAAAAATATATTAATGAGTTAAATTTAACCATTCTTCAGCATACAGATTTATGCACAAAATGTTGTACAAAATGAATACATACAACTTTTAAGAAGACCAAAAATGAAATTACCCATATATATGTATATATATATATATATATATATATATATATAAAATCTCTCTAAAAATGAAGTAAACATTTCTCAATTTTTGATTGAATGGTGTATTAAACAACACTTTCATGGGGCTTGAGAATTGTTTCCAAATTTCCATATGTTCATATCTTTTTTTGCAGGGGGGGGGGGATCCGGTAATGGGGCCTGAACTCTGGGCCTGGGCGCTGTCCTTCAGCTCTTCAGCTCAAGGCTAGTGCTCTACCACTTGAGCTACAGCACCACTTCTGTATTTTTTCTTTGTGCTTATGTGGTGCTGAGGAATCGAACCCAGGCCTCATGCATGCAAGGCAACTACTCTACCACTGAGCCACCTTCCCAGCCCGATATGTTCATATCTTTATCAAATCAAACTAATACCACAAAACATAAATAGGCTTGCTTACAAAAGCTAATAGTTGATGTTCAAAGCAATAAATGTGTTGACTTGGGTGAAGGACTTTGATCAATCAGAATTTTGGTGCTGGCATTTTAATTTTTCTTATATTTCTTAGTTAATTTCATAATTAAGTCTGCAAGTATTTCTGAGTTGTTGCATCTTTTGAAAACCTTAGTCATTTCTGGTAAATGGAAGGCTTATTTTCGGTCTGTTTTCTCAAATTGTACTCATTGTACATGGATAGCTATACCAGAAAGATGTTTCTAAATTGCATATTTCTTCTCTTTTGCCTAGTACAAATATTATAATACCTGCTATTCCAAGCCAGATAAAGGAAACAGGAGATCAGTCAAAACTTCAAAAACTTTATGAGAATGTGGCAGAATCACTCTGCCTAGTAAACTGCAGTATATCATTCAACTTCTGGTAGCTCTTCTGAGGACATTAAAGTGACACTACAAACTCAATTAGGGTGTCTTAAATTTTCAAGTCTTTTGGATAGATCATTGCCTTCAAGTATGATTTGAAATTTATCACCAAAATTTTTGAAAATAAATTGCTGCATATAATCAAAATGATACCTTGGACAAATGCTTTGTTTATCCTCATTATCTATAATCACAGCATAAAACTTTTCTACAGCCTTACAATCTAAACCTCTCTATTAAGCATAGCCTATATGCTTAGTGGTAGTCTTTCTATTTTCTGGAGCAAAACTTTTTTGTTGTCTGACCATATTATTACCAATATTATTAGGAAGGCAGAAAAAAGAACTCAAAGTATGGTATTCCAAATATTACTAAATGATACATCTAGACAATTGTTAGTTTAAGAAAATTACAGGTGTTAGAGGGAAACAGAGGGTACCAGGAGAAATGATGTGGTAAGATGTTCAAATGTTGACTTTCTGAATGTCAGCACACAAAGTAACATCACATACATTTTAACCTCTTCTGCTCTTTCTCCCTTTTGGCCCTTGCAATTGTTCCTATGTCCAAATACAAAAGACAAAATCATAAAATTTTATTGACATTCTGAATCCTTAACCCCCTATTTGAGGTACAAGCGAAGGTCAAATGTAGTTTCTTTGGGAAATACAGGTAGTTTTTGAAAAGTTCAAAAGATGTCAATGTCACAAATGTACGAGGATATATTTTTCTGAACATATTATGTGGTATCAAACTTTTCTTCCATACCATGCTCAAAGGAAGCAAAATATTTTGTGTAGAAACAAATAGATCTTTTAAGATAAATAATATGTAAGGTGTTTATGCATATTTGTGAGCAACAAAAGGATTAAAAGGCTGAGTTTGTATCATCATTCCTTTCTATCCTGACACCATGACTGTCAGATGTAATGCTCATTTCCTGATGAGGTAGTTTTTTTTTTTTTTATCATTTGGATATGAAGTCTCAGGTATTGAAGGCGAGGCTAGGAATGCAGCAATTTTCAGATCCAGGCTATCTTCAGATCCAGGTGATTGAATCCTAAAAGTTCTCACATCATCATTGAATAAATTTACTTGTGATTTCTTAAGATGAGGGAAAATCTTTGTCACCTAGTTACAGGAAGAAGGTCACTGAGGAGCTGCTCTTGGGGTGTATTTTGCTGCATCTTTTTTTCCTCTCTTTTTTCTTTCTCTCTCTGCCCCTCTCTCACCCTCTTTTTTGTACTGTCATATGAACTTTTTTACTATTCTGCATACTCAATATCAGTTTCCTCCAGATCACCTAGCACAAAACCAGAAGCAACATTTGGAAATATCTGAGATAATAGACCAGGATAAAGCCTTATTACTTGAAGTTTTCTAAATAATTTTGCTATGCTGGCAGAAGGTTGATTGACACAGTACTGGAGAAAAAGTGAAGTGTAACAGTTATTTATAAAAGAGAAGAGGGAGATAGGAAATGAGATGTCCAAAAGAGGAGCAACGTGTTTATATTTCGAGGTCAAGAGCATACTTGACAGAGTGTAATGAATGGCACAGTGTCTTTAACAAAGCAATAAACAATTTCAAGTTTTTGGAATGCTTATTGGTTTTTAAAAGAAATTTTAATTTCACCACCTTAAAGTGACAAACCTGAAAGCAAAGAATGGACATTTTCCCACACCAGATATAATAAATAAATGGCACTAGTTCCTCACCTGTGTTGAGTATGTTCCAGAAAATGTAAGACATGAAGAAGACCAACCCTTCCAGACCTTGATAGCACATTCTGTGACACCCAATCCAGGATACTCAGAGTGGACCACCAAGGTAAAGTTGCTGAAGTGTCTAGGATGAACATCATCTCTCCAAATCTCCCTGTGGGAGCTGGTCTCCAGATCAGGAGAACCTTGTGTCTTTGGAGTTCAGCAGTGGTTAACAATATACAGTGGTAGAACCCCTACCACTTCTGCCTCAGCATCATTGCATATACCTCCAGTGAAGAACCACAATACAGGTCCCTGGAGCCACTTTAGGAGAGGATAAATGAGACTTGTACACATACTGTGTACTTTCTAAGGAGAATGCAGGATCAGTAACCCAGCATGCCTTCATGTAACCTACTGATCCTGCATCTTCCTTGAATCTTACCATTTTTAAAATATTCATTAGTTCATATTATGTTATTCTTTAAGTAACATATGTTTTAAAATTTAAATATTGACAGAGTTCAAAATAATAACATACTATCAGCTAAGGTATAGTTTATACATTCCAGTAATTTAATACTACTTTGTTTGAAATTAATATATAATTCCACCTTTTAAGTATATCTTATTTAATTTCAATATGGTACTACAAGATATTTTAATATGAGAGAGCCAGTCTTCTCTAGAAATACAGTTCGCCAAATCCCCCTGGTCTGCCATAGCCCAGCTAAAGAAGCACAGCAAGTGGATTCCGTTCGATTTGATGACACTATATTATTTTTCCTTTGCTTTGTAACAAGTTTTCATGCACAGAGGGGCTTGAATGCACATTGTTTTGTCTCATGGTTTCTTTGTATTCAGTTAACTAACTCACAGGCACAGGTAGCTGTTTTTGAATTGAGTCTCAGGAGGCTACAATGAGACTTCAGGCAGGGCAGGAGTGAAGCTCAGTGGTAGATGATGTGCTCAGCATGTGCAAGGCACTAGCTTAAATACCCAGAACAACAAATAAGAAAGACTTAAATCAGAATCTATTCTCATATAGAGATTGACTCTTCCAACTCTGCCAAAATTACTTTCTTGTTCATCAGATACAGTTATGTGCTTCTTCAAGGTCAGCTGAGAAATCTCTCTCTCTCTCTCTCTCTCTCTCTCACACACACACACACACACACACACATACACTCTCTCTTTTTCACTCTTGCTTGCTAAAAAAGAGTATGAATTTCTTTTATATTTTGTGTGAAACAATAAACAAACTTGTAAATTGTTTTTGAATTTATTAATATCCTATGGTCCTCTCTTTTTGTTGCCAAACATATATTTGATCTTCAGTGATGATTTTTATTTACAATCTTCCTATCTGTGTTTTCTTACAAAAAAGGAAAATGGGAGTGGGCTCCAATGCTAGCAAGTGCTGCATTCAAAGAGAAGCATTGAAAGGCTGTCCTGGCTTGACACCAACAGTAAAAATTAAATAAATAAATAAATACAAGGCATTATTTATGAAGCCTGCCTGGTTACAATTTTCCAGTGGTAATTTCTATGCCTTGACTCACTCCTGTCTCAGCATACACATTTAATGAAAACATTATGGAACAAAACCCAAAGCAATCTGATGTCAAAGCACACTTAACTACTGCTTAGCGTGATCAAAAACTCTAAGAACAAATCACTGCGACTCTGATATCAATGGGATGAGCCCTAGTTTCAAAGTGGCTGTGGGTATAGGATTTAAACCACATAAATAAAGCAGCAGCATTTGTCTCTGAATAGCACAGAGAACCACACCCTTATCTAATTGCCAGACTAAACCTTTTCCCACTATCAGTTAGGCTGGAGTGTTTGTTCTCTGAGGCTGTTTCCCTGCAGAAATTATCACAAAGGACCAGACAGCTGAGATAATGATGTAACCAGGGTTACTGAACATTTCACTGCTTGCATTAGTGAGAAGATTATATAGTTAATCAATCCACAAATCCTGAGTTCCCATTATATTCAAGTTGTATTAGGGCAAACTACCCACCATAATCAAATGAGATTGTGCCAATGATAGCATGCTGTTAAGTAAATCCTATCTAAATGGCCATTATGATTGTTTAAAGTATTTCCATGCACTCACCTCCACCACTAGTGAAGACAGTGTTTTTAACTGATCTGTCAGTTGGAAAAACTTGATTGAAATCATGGTAGCCCAATTCCTTGGGACGTATCACTGAGATTTCATGAGATTCACAAATTAAAGAAACAAAGGCCTTTTGCTCTCCACTAAGTAGGTAGACTGATGTGATGGAGGGAAAGGTCTATTGTGGATATCTAATACTTCAGACAAGTCTGTTTTAGAAGACAGTATTCTAAATTGAAAGTGTCTTTCTGCTCAACAATAGGTTCAAGAGGCCTTAAAACCATTGTTTCAATTTGATTGTAAATGTATTACTTTGCATAATTGGTACATCTTGTAGATATTAAGAAATTATTTTCGTTACACTGATTAAAGAAATTGAATTATGCATTAGCCTTAAGCTAACTTTTCTGTATTAGGATCTAGGATTCTTGTTCTTCTCTTTTATTATTTTTTACTCATTTATCATTCACTGAGCACTTCATTTATTCATCATTTATTCTTCATTTCTCTTCCACAAATATAGTCTGAACACTAGGCAGCAATTTTAGGAAACAACACCAATCCCAGATAATTATTACAGTGACTTTGAATACTCATAATGCAATGTTCTCTCTTTGCTTTGTCAAGTTTGGTATTGCTGGAGGGAGTAGACAGGAAACCTATGATTTTTTGTGTTTGCTTTGTTTTTCCCTTTCTGCTTAGCAATCAGAAGCAGTACTACCAGAACACAGGCAAAGAGCAGCTCCCAACACAGATGGCTCTGGTTCTGCCTCTGTGTTCATAAGTGAAGGAGAGTGAAGTTGCAGACCATTATAATATCCTTCCAATCTGCACATTGCCATTTTGATGCTAATGTAATATTCTTAAAGAATATTCCTTGAACTGCAACTTGCTAAACAGATGCATTCTCCTGACATTCCCCTTCATTTCATAGAGAGTTTCAAATTTAAAGGCACATAAAAGTCTCCTAGCAGACTCATTTCAGCAAAGGTACTTGCTTCTATATACCAATTGGAATTGCATACATATGTAAGGATAAATTGTTGTATCAATACTAAACTTAATTTGAAAATTCTTCATCCTACCTGATAATTAAGACTTTGTTTTATTTAATATGGTAATTTATTGCTAATTTGATATAGGGGTCTAAAGCCTAATTAATAAATACCCTATGAATTCTAAATGAATTCAGCATACAGTAGCTCAAACCTGCAAGTGACTGAGGTTGGACCTTTTAAAACAGATTCAGTAAATTCAATAAACCCTATAGCCCATTTGTCCAGAGTCATCTGGTGAACATTTTACAAGTCCTTAAATTCAAAATACAGTTGGTTTGAGGGTGATTGACCTATGAAATGAATAATTCCATAATGATTCAGCATTTGTCTGAAAGAATTCTACTCTTGTTTCAAAAGTCAAATTGTGAATTAAATTAAATTAAGTTAAATTTAATTGCCACAGGAAGAAAACCACTGGGCAAGAAAAGGGTTGGTATCACAAGCCTCAAAAACAAGGGTGGATGAATGGAGTTTAAAAAGAAAAAGACTTTCCCTAGGCCCCTGTATTTACAAATGAAAATTATCTGGCATTTTATTTTGCAGAAACCTTCCTTAGATCTGTGAAAGAATCAGCAGTGTTTTGAGCCATAAAAACAGAATACATGTGGGTAAGGGAGATGTTAAGAGCACAGAAAGCATTTTGTTTTGAAATTTGTTGATATTAGGCTGAATTGAGCATGACAAGATAAAATAAAATGGAATGTAAGTGACTTTTCTCAACAGACTTTCAGCAAAAGTCAAATGCCTAGTCTTAAGCTTGGAAGATAATGGTTTGACCTTGACCTGAGAGGAAAAATACAGGACCTGCCTTTCAAGGACAAGGTAGAAGACAGAAAGGCAAAGGTGCACACATATGCATTCTGTGTCTTGCACATGTTTTCTAGAGGTCCTTGCATACCATTTTGCTTTCCTTATGATGTTTTCCCAGTCTACAGTAATGAGCATATTTAGCTGAAAGGAGTGAGAGAAAAGTGTTCTTTATCAGAACAAAAATCGAGGCATTATTTCCCTATTTAACAAGAGTAGAATAAATAATGGAGAAGTAGAATCTTTTATAGCTGATAATAAGCAGGAAGTTAAATACTGAGACTTGAAAGACAAAAATATACGATGTTTACTGAAATATTACCAGCTGTTCCTCAAATTTTGGGTCTTTCTGAGTTTGAACTCACAGAATTATATTTTGTAGACAAGTACTCTACCACTTGAGCCTTACCCCCCAAACACAAATCCTTTTTACTTTACTTATTATTCAAATAGCTTTGTCCTTTTTTACCTAGAGCAGAATTGAACTGTGATGTTTCCAATTTCATATCTATTGTAGCTGTGAACCTGGGATATGAACAACCATACTATGTTTCTTTGTTGAGATGACTTTCTTTTTACCTTAATTCCCTTCAGTCTCTACTTCTTGAGTAGCTGATATTTCAAGAATGATACACCATACCATGCATTGTAATAATTTTCAATATAGTTTTTAATATTATGAAGGTTATGAGTATATCTAGTACTCTGTATTTAATAAATCATTATAGAATTATAGTTGTTTCTGCTAAAATAAAATTTAAATAGCCTAAGTAAATGTTTAAATTCAAACTAATTTCATTAATAACATGGTTTTTGGAAAAAGTTAACGCAAGCAGTGGCCATTTCATGATTACATATTTCTCAGATTTAACAATACAAAATGAATAATAAAAATTGTGAATAACCTAAATTAAAAAATAAAATATTTAAGGCAAGCATCAGTAGCTCATGCCTGTAATCTGAGCTACCCTAGAGGCTGAGATCTGAGGATCATGGTTCAAAGCCAGCCAGGGCAGGAAAGTCCTTGAGATTCTTTTTTTTTTTTTTTTAATACTTTTTTATTGTAAAAATTGCAACAATGAGAAGTACAAGTTGTCACGTCGAAAATGAACTTTACATCTTTGGTGGGGGGGGGGGATTAGGTGGGGGGACTGGCGGAGGCTGGGAAGGGATGGGAAGGGGAAACAAAGGAGGAGGCTACAATGCTTGATAAGAAATGTACTCATTATCTTGCCCATGTTATTGTAACCCCTCTGAACCGTATTTTCACATTAAAAAATAAATTTAAAAAATACTGTACAGAGGGGTTAAAGTTACATGAGCAAGGCAATGAGTACATTTCTTTTTTTTTCTTTTCTTTGGGGGGGGGGGGGTCCGGTCATGGGGCCTGAACTCTGGGCCTGGTCGCTTTCCCTCAGCTCTTCAGCTCAAGGCTAGTGCTCTACCACTTGAGCCACAGCGCCACTTCTGGCTTTTTTTCTTTTTGCTTATGTGGTGCTGAGGAATCGATCCCAGGGCCTCAGGCATGCAAGGCAAGCACTCTACCACTGAGCCACCTTCTCAGCCCCTCTTTTTTCTTTTTTTAATATTGTGAAAATACCATACATACCATACAATTACATGGGCAAGATAGTGAGTACATTTCTTATCAAGCATTTTTGCTTCCTCCTTTGTTTCTCCTTCCCATCCCCCTTCCCATCTCCACTCCCCCATCTCCACACCCCCTTACAACCACCCCCCTTCCCCCACCTCTCCCCCCCCCCCAAGTTGTAAAGTTCCTTTGTTTTTTCCCTTCCCCTCCACAAATTATATCAGCATCAAATACAGTGAAAGCAGGGCTTATAACCTGGGGGAGGTACATACAAAGCAACAAAGAAATCATCTTATAAATACGTTGGAAACAATCACAAGAAAGAAAAAAATATTTGAATCCTTATCTTGGGGTTCATTTGCCTAACATCAACTTGTCTGACAGTTTCTGTTTGTCTCAGACATATAGTAGTTATTTCAAATAAGGGAAACCATGGGACTATATTTCTTATCAAGCATTGTTGCCTCCTCTTTTGTTTTTCCCCTACCATCCCTTCCCTCCCACCTCCACAACTACACTCCCCCACCCACCTAAATTGTAAAGAACTTTTTTATCTTCAATAAGCCTCTCAGAAAACAAGAAGTGGCACTGTGGGTCCAGTGAGAGAGTGCTAGCCTTGAGCTGAAGAGCTCAGGGATAAGGTCCAGGCCCAGAGTTCAAGCCCCACAACCACCAAAAAAAAAAAAATAATAATTTTTGGGTGCTGGTAGCTCATACCTATGACCTCAGATATCAAGAGGCAGATCTGTGGGTTTTAATTCCATTCTAAGTGAGTTCTAGTAGACAAACTCTTGAAACCCTTATCTCCAATTAATCAACACAATTCTGAAAGTGGAGACAAGGCTTAACTAGTAGAGTATAAGCCTTGAATGAAAAACTTGAGAAAGATCCAGAGGCTCAAATTTCAAGACCTAGTACTAATAAAAAAAAAGATAAATAAATAAATACATAAAATCTTGCCTTGCTCTGTTGTTTTTGAGCACAAACATATGGTTTTAAGTAGTAATATCATTAGATTTAAAGTAAGGCTTTGCTGAACCCTTCTTATAGAAGAGATAAAATCATTCCTGCAAAGAAAATAATCCCAATTTTAATTTATTGTCATAGTAAACATAATTCTTATTTTTTCATGTTTTTATAATGAGCTTTAGTAACTAATCAAAACTGTTATTCTGCTATATATCTCAATTAAAACATACCATATAAAACCAGAGACACATGCATGCATATATTCATCTTAAATGTCTGTCTGTAGTCTAGTATAAAATATAACCAGAGATAAACGTCTCATATTATTTGTATTTAAATGTTACTGGCTTCAAAGAAGATCCTATTTTGAATGTTATAACTTTTAAAACAGTACATTCTGATTATGAAATGAAGCTTCATATACTTTCATCTTAATTACTGGAATGGCAATTATTTTTACATACCTTAAATTATTTTTCTATAAATAATCATGAACATGATTTTTTTTAGGAACATGGGTTCTTATTTTTTAAATGACAATCTAGTAATATCATCAACAACTTGTTCAATTTAGGAGGTTGCTGTAAAGATGTTATTAAAATTCTGGGAAAATTCTGCATTAACACTAATTTATACTGACTTGGACAGTTTTTCAGTAATGTGACATTGAAGTAAAATTCTCATAAATCACATCCCAATGTATTTAAAAGAAAAAAATCTTGAACTTATCTGTATTTCATTGTATGTTTCTATAAATTTGTAGCATATCAAGGAGCAAGTGAAGTGAGCCAGGCCCAAAGAAACATGGGTCCCATGGTTTCCCTTATTTGCAATAACTAGTATATGTCTGAGACAAGCAAAAACTGTCAGATAAGTTGATGTTAGGCGAAATGAATCCCAAGATAAGGACTCAAATTTTTTTTTCTTGCTTGCTATTGTTTCTAACATATTTATAAGATATTCCTTTGTTGCTTTGTATGTCCCTCCCCCACGGTATAACCCGTTTTCACTGTATTTGATGTCGGTATACTTTGTGGAGGGGAAGGGAAAAACAAATTGTTTGAATAGGGATACAGGTGGACCCATTGCAACAATGATATGTACAAGTCATTATGTGGAAAAATGAACTTTACAACTTTGGCGCCGGGGGAAGGGGTGAGGAGATGTGGGGGAGAGGGAGGGAGATTGGAAGGGATGGGAAAGGGAATCAAAGGAGGAGGCAACAATGCTTGATAAGAAATGCACTCATTCCCTTGCTCATGTGATTGTAACCCCATTGTATGGTATTTTCACAATAAAAAAGGAGCAATATGACCGAGTTTTAAGAAATTATAAGTGCAATATAAGTGCTTTGATACATTCATGTATCCATGAATGTATCCATGCCTCTGTCTTTTGGGGTCTTTAATGCTTTTTACTCCTTGTGTGTTTGTGCATGGAGAAAGATACACCAGCTGTAAATACATTCTTCATTACTACAAGTATACATTTGCACGTGACTTGCTTTCAGCTTTCTTTATGCATGGACCCATGAACTGAATAACACTGGTTTAAAAAAATCAATCCAAACCATCAACACTGGGAAGTTTGAATTCACCTTGAATGCATGGTCACCTCCTTAAGTACTGGGAATGGTTCCTTCCATCTTCTTTGTTAACATTCTCACCAAAGTCTCTTTCCAGATGCTCCATACTGATTTCCCACCTTTGCTATGGACTACACTATTATCTAGACTTTGAAAAACATTTTTTTTCTTTCTGATATAAAATGTGAATGGCTTTGTATCAACCTCAAGCTTAAAAGCCTCCGATGACTTTTGGGTGCCCTCATGGAACCACAAATGCTGGCAGGATGCGTTCAGTACTTGCAGCTTTTGGCCTTTCTCTGCTTCCCATTCTCACTTGGGCTGTCTTTTTCATTATCATTCTTAAGACTTAATGACCTTTCTGTTTTTCAGACAACATGATCATCTTCTCCCGAAGGTTTCAATTTAGCTTTTGAAGTTAGGCTAGGCTACTGGGAAGCCTTTACTGATTATTTTCCCTATGTACAGATCTACTGAAGATTCTTCACTGTTACCTCTCAAACAGGTTATTCATTTTTTTTCTAATTACCTCTTAAGATATATTATTACATTTTTAAAGCATCATCCTAAGGCATGTGCATACCATAATACAGAGACCTAGCTTCATCAATATTGGCTAGAGGAGTGGGTGAGTTAAATGTGCCCCAAATTGCTTGCTGTAAACATGATTTTTGGCATCAGCACATAAAATAGTAAGTCATACATTAGATTTTCTTAAATAATTGGTGGATCATCATAGTCAGAAGACTCATCATCAATAGTCAGAAGACTATTCAGTCAGTGGAACAGTAACAATGTGTTACTTACCTCAAATACACAGAAGTAGATTTTTACATCTCCAACACAAATATCATTGTACAATAAGTGATATTCATAGTTTGTTTTGTTTGTTTGTTTCTGATTGATCATGGTACCTGAAATCTGGGCCTGGGCACTGTTCTTCAGCTCAAGGCTAGAACTCTACCACTTGAGTCACAGCACCACTTCTGGCCTTTTCTGCTTATGTGGTGCTGAGGAATCGAACCCAGAACCTCATGCATGCTAGGCAAGCACTGTACTGCTGAGCCATCTTCCCAGCCCTGATATCCATAGTTTTAATACCAAGGAAGAAATAGACATAACATGGAGGTCTCATCTAATCATATTGTATAGAGGGAGAAGCTAAGGGCCACACACAACTTATGTATCTATATGCTACCCAGCTGATAAGTGACAACACTACTACCAGGATCTATGTGTAAAATCATATACTTTGCCTAATCTTATTAAAACTAAGTGCAGGGCTTAATAATGTATAAGTTACCATGTTGTCTGAGTCTCTATGTCCTAATGTTGACCAAATTATACATCCCAGGTAAGAGGAGTTCAAAACACTTTTCTGTGGTTGCTTTTCACTGAACCTGAACTATCTGTATTATCTGGATATCTTTAAAACCCTTCATATAGGCTTTTTAATATAAGGTATTATTATACACTAATATACATACAGATATTAAGAACTATTTACCCTATAAATAAGGGAAACCATAGGACTTATGTTTCTTTGAGCATAATGAATTAGAAATGATAGTAAAGGTATTGCTTCAAAGCTAGATCCTTATATATCACCCTGCACCAGAATCAAAGCTAATAAAATTTATTTTAGATCTTTTAGACGTATTAAAATACTTAACTAAAACATAATTCTACAAGTTTATTGGCTTCCATGAATTGCTTAATACAGGTATAACACTCAAGTAAGCATGAAAATACCCACCTCTTCAAATATTTATTTTCTTAAAAATACATTTTTTACCTGAGTCACATTTTATGTTTTAATGTTCAAATTATTTCATCAGGCATATGAAACAATAGTGTATATTAATGGGAATATGTAGTATGTGTCTTCTATTTCTTTATGGTAGAAAATATTTAATTTTTTTCTTTAGTTTCTTAAAATTATTGTACATTATCATCATCTATAGTGAATGAAGGACTTACCTCTCCTCTCTTGGCACAATCTTTTTATGTATCCTAAGATGGAATATGAAGGACTGAATCCTACCCTATTATCCTAGATGCATCAGGACATCAGAAACACACCACTGTATCCAGCTATGGATTGTAGAAAGTTCTTGATACAATTCTGCCCAGGATGGCTTCAAGAAAAAAATTATATAAACTTCCAAAACAGGTAAAGTTACAGGCATGAACCACCAGTAATGAAGTCAGCTTAAAAAAAAAACATATTGAGTTCTAGTTTTTTTCATTGTGTTCAGAGAAGACACTGAATATAATTCCATTTCAAAATATTTTTGAGGCTTGTTTGATGACTCTGTATATTTAGATAAATATCTTTGGACTGTTGAGAAGCAAAAGCACACACTACCTTCTTATTCATCTGGCTTCTTTAACTATTACAAAGATAGTTTGGTAAGTGAAAACTGTTCAAAGTGGTGTGTCTGTGAAGAGAGGATCCCAGAAATTTCTAGCTCTGATGCCATATTGCTTAAACCCACTCAATCCCTCCATTGAGACTGTAAACTAGAAATTAGATATGTCAAATTAGTTCTTATCCAAAGACCTCTGTAGAGTAAATTTTATAGGACCTATGAAGACACAGGCAGTTTCTGTTAGTTGAATCTATGATTTTCTGTGGGTTATTTTTCCTCCCTCCTTCAGCCTTATAGTTGTTAATACATATGGAAAGTAATCTCTTTGGCTTATTTTTTTCTGCACAGCACTTTTCCAGTTCTTACTTATTATTGCCTTATCGTCTCTTTCTTTTAGGTCACATCTTTCAGTTACTCACAAAGATAGTGGGACTGCAAGGAAACACAATCAGAGAAGTGTATCTGACTAGGTAGATTCATTCAATTAAAATAAAGTGAGTTGTATTTCATCTGAATAGGCAGTGTTCTAGAATTCCAAGACAGAGATAATTGCATCCACAGGTCATGCAGCTTTTATTTATGGTTTTATTAAACTGTATTGCTTATTATCATGTTCAAGTCTGTAGACTGTTCATTCAATTTATTTTTATTTTTTCTTTGTTCCTAAAGAATTCTATTTCTATATACCTATTTCTAATTTCCTATTCATAGGTGGTTTTATATGTCTTTCTCTTTAGTTTGCATTGTGATTTTCATCCACTTCATGAGGCTTTTATTAGGAGATCCTGGAGAGCATTAGCATGAGCTCCTGTGTCTGGATTCACAAAACGTATAAATATACTTCTCACTACAATAAGCCTAGTGCCTTTAATCTATAAACCAATCACTCTGAAAAGTTTCTTGACCTAAAAGTTATAATAATATCAAAATGTGCTTGGGCAAGTCAAAATTCAAACCTTACATCTTTAGCTTACCTAACCCTCAACTTACTGTGTGGGCCAAATGATAATACACCTTAGAAGGATAATATCATAAAAATGAGGGATTTATATGTCATATTCTTTCGTAATTGTCAGTCAGAAGGTAAGACAGACACAGAATTGTTCTCCAGTGAGAAATATCCAGTACTTTGCTGATTTTCTAAAAGATTCTTGTTGTATCTCCTCCTAAAGCAATGACAATACAGATGTAGGGGAAACAATTTACTATCATTTCTAATTCATCAGGCCCAAAGAAACATAGATCCCATGGTTTCCCTTATTTGCAATAACTAGTATATGTCTAGGACAATCAAAAAAGGTCAAAAGCTATGTACATATGACCAGATAAGATGTTGCTAAGCAAAATGAAAACCAAGATAGGGATACATGTGGCTTTATCTTTCTTGCTGTTGTTTTTAATGTTTTTATAATGTACTATATGATATTTTGTTTCTTTTGTATGTTCTTCCCCCATGGTATAACCTCTGTTTTCACTGTATTTAATTCCAGTGCCCTGCATCTTGTATATAAATTTTTCTAATTTGGGTAGGGGAAGGGAAATAACAAAATGCTGAAATAAGCACACAGGTTGACCCATAGTAACACTGAGATGTCTAAGACACTATGTTGAAAACGAACTTTACAACTTTTTAGGAGGAGTTGGGGAGGTGGGGAGGGAAGGGATGGTAGGGGAAAAGCAAAGGAAGAGGTTAGCAATGCTCAATAGGAAAAGTATTCATTACCTTACTCATGTAACTGTAACCCCTCTGTATAGTATCTTTATAATAAAAATATATACAAAAATAAAAATAAAAAAGAAGGAAAGATAAAAATAAAGATAATGCAAAAGTTTAAAAATAGGATTGTTGCAAGCAATGCAAAACAAACATTCAAGATAAAAATGATGCTACATTTTTGTTGATTCTGCATTTCGATTTCCATCTATTATATATTTCAAAGTGATTATATTTCTTTCTATGATATATTCAGTGCATAGATCATTACTGTTATTCAATGGTTTTTAATATTGTAAGGGCCACATCAATCTCATCCAGAGTCAATTTGTCCAATAAATTATATGGAATTAATGGTATCTCAGCAATTTTCCTAAGTTTAATGTGTTTAAATTTAATAAAATTTTAATAGACATTTATCTCCATATAAAATTTAATTTAAATGAATAAATGTTTATAAGGAAAAAATATGATTAATCCAAATGTCTTACATGTGCTCAATATTTACATGTTCAGTTCCATTTTTCTGATATATTGATATAACAGGGATTTAATAGGTACTTGTTATAAACAGGCCCCCATGTCTCATGTTGAGCCACAAATAAACAAAAAGTGGTGAACTGCTTAATTTTTGTTTCTGTCTTTATTCTAAGCTATTCTCTTGGTGGTCACTTCAGAATCTGAGGATAGTGCTAGTAGGTAACATCTTTATGAACAAAATTAAGGAACAATGGAGCCTCACAGAAGAAACCACTTCTCCAAATGAATGGGATTTCATATAATGAAATTACACACGAGGGCAGGACTCACTATGGGAATGAGTTTATTTCCCTCAGGTGATGGCAGCAATTCTCTCTTTCTCTAGAACCCTTGGAAAACAAAGGCTGAAATAAAGGTCAACCAAGATCTACTGCATCAACTCTGAGACAATGAGTCCAGATCTCTGCTGCCCCTCTCACTACATAAACATAACTGTGATTGGGGCTGTTTTATAATAATTATATCTATCTATGCATGAAAATAGAACAATCATACCTGTTGAGCTTGTCACATAAATCAGATGGGAAAAAGAAAAAGAAAATGATATTGTAGGTAGAGTGAATGGAACACCTTATGTACATGAATGAAAATGCACAATGAAATCCCCCCACTGTAATTGATGTTTCCTATTAGAAACTAATAATGACACTACATAGCTCTCCTATTGCCTCATTTCATTGACTCTTTAGGCTAAAAATTTGTGTTTGTACCCTTCAGAGAGCAGAAAATGCGCTGAAGTACCTTCTTGGTCTCTGTCTACAGCACCTATGTTGTACAATAAATATCTTTTGCTGATCTTCACCATTATCACATCCTTATAGGGGGCCTAGAGGCATGGGGCGAGCATTGGCATGGAAATTCCAGGAATTTTGGCTTGGAATTTTGGCTCCAGTTTCACTGAGGGCAAATGCTAAAAAATAATTGGTGGGTAGGGAAAAAACTTTGAGGTGCAAAGAAATTTTGATGACTGGCATCATCAACTTCTGACTGAAGATCATAAAATCAATTCAATAAAAACCCATTTATTTTAGTTATGTTTAGTTCTGATGTTAGTTGACAAATATTTGAAGGCATGATTCTACAATATTTATAATAACATAATTCTTAGCTTCGAAGGAGTGGGATGACTACAATATCTGTCCCTTGATATGGCAATTGTATTCAAACTTAATTTAGCATTAGATGAGGATATCTGAGTCTTCCTGGAAAGATTCTCATTTAACTAGAATTATCCATACAGTGTTTCAGACAATTTTCTTGTCAAGCTTTTATGCTTATTGATGAGAGGGGTTTATATGTAACTTGATTTGAGTCATTATAATGAATCTATTTTCAAACCATTGAATGTTTTATAAATTCTATAATAAAATAACAAATAAATCCTTATCAAATTCCTTTTGAGGTTAAAGAATGAAAATAGAGAGAAAAACTAATGACTATAATTATTCATCCTTAACATTAATAATAACAACAAATTTTGGCCTCAATATTATTACAGTCTCAGCTTTTTATATCCATAAGGTAAAATAACATTTCCTCATTATATGTTATGTGGATAAAATTTCCTCCACCTAGTCACTTATCAAATCCAGACCTGTTAGTGAACTTTCCTATTGGATCTCAAATTGTATGTGGTCCGTATCAGTTTCTGCTATTGCATTTTATGTTTTCACTGTTCTTTCCATAGGCCTGTACTCACTTATCTGAACTTCTTTCAACTTCTTCATATGAACATTTGCCTGTATTATGGTTTCAAATAGATGAATATTCATCAGTGTGACTGAGGATTATTTCTCCCTAACTATAGAAATGAACTGTAACAGTATCATTAATGAATCTGTAGCACTCAGTTTGTGACTCCTAAGAGCTAGAAAAATACCTCAGTGTCCTCAGATCCAAGGATATGTGTAGTGTGTCCCAGAATTTTCTTACATTAAAGTGTAAAATCTGTAATGTAAGTCTTCCTTTCCTTATTTTATCTCCATTTGTCTCTGTAATTATCCTTTTTTTAATGAACAATTTGCACTCAAATCTGAATCTGTGGTCTGTTTCTAGAGTACAAACTGTTACTGTATAATTTATCATGTCACATTGTATTTTTTTCTTTTACCATCTAGTGTGTTTACTCGTAGATTTATAGGCACATTCTAATTACCACACATGAGGCAAACCATGCAACCTATGCTTCTGTTTACTTCACGTAAAATTATTTTTTCCAGGTCTTTCTATTTCCCTATGAATGGTGCAATATCATTCGTTCTGATGGATGTGTAACATTCTATTACTCATATATATCATATTTCTTTTTCTTTTGAGATTTTATTGTTAATAATAAGTACAGGTCAATGTATTTATTTTACCATCCTGTACATTATTAATGACTTGAAACTTATAGAAGATTTTTTCATATATGAGGAAAATTTAATTACATACTTTTAAAGAATTAAGTGTTGAATTATTTGAATAGACCATGTTTTTATATACTATCAATTTTACTTTTTTTACTTTGCCTTTTATTTTGCATTTCATTATTTATTTTTAAAACTGTTATTATATATACAGAGCCATTACAATTACATAAGTCAAGTAATGAGTGCATTTATTTTCAAGCAGTGTCACCTCATACCTTGATGTCTCCCAGTTTTTCCCTCCAACTCCCCTCCCTCATGAGTTGTGCAGTTCGTTTTCTATGTAGTGAGTACCAACCTTTGTCCCACCATTTCTGTGCTCCCCTTAGCCTCCCGAAAACAGATAAATGTATGTACAAGACAAAAGATATAGAAACAAAAACAACAACAAAAAGCAGCAATGACAAAGAAGAAAAAAGGAAGTAATATAAAAAGCCTGTATTTCCATTTCTTGGAGTTTGTTTTGGTAAGCATCATTTCATATGATCATATGCCCATAGCTATTGAGCCTTGTGATCCTCAACTAATAATAACCTCCTTTGGTCCCACTGTGTGAACATCTAGAATTCTGTTATATTTATAATGCCCAAATGTATGTTTTTGTCTTTTACCAACCAGTATGTTTACTTGTAGATTTATAGGCTCATTCTATGACCACAAATGAGGGAAATCATGTAGCCTATGACTCTGTTCATCCACAGAGAGGCATCTGGGTTTTCTTTTTGCTGTGAGGAAAAATGGAAAAGAACTATTAGGGGGAGTAAGCAAAGGAAGATGATAAAGGAAGGAGGATCAACCATACTTCTCTATAAACTAAATTTGCAAGCAAGTAGAAATATACCAACAGAATGTCACTTAGCAGTTCTTTAAAGGAATCACATTAATGGCTGTAGAAACAGGAGAGAAATGGTCTTTCTGTAAAGGCAGTGGAAAAAAATGAAAAAAAAAATCTATGTTGAAGCCACCTTTGAGGACTAATATTGTGTCTTTTTTTTGTCTCAACTTTGATCCAATTGATATTTAATTCTCCAAAGGAATAATACAGAAATATTCAAGCAACCTAAAATAGGCTTATACATTTCTATTGTTGGATGAAGAATGTACCCAGTTTGTGGAGTTAGTAACAAGAACTTCCTTACTTACAAATACAGATTTCTTAGTACATTATTTGTCACCTTCAAGAGAAGGCTATTTTCCTTCCAGGCCGTGTGCATTTGTGTGGGTAGAGGAAGGAAGCTGATAAGAAGAGGACTTAAGCCTAGAATAGAATGAATCCACTCCCAATGTTTTTCTCACAGACACATAATAATTGCTTTTAGTAATGTCTTTTCCAAAGTTGAGAGCAATAGCACAAGTAAAATAAATGTTTATAGATAACAGGCCTTACAGCCAGTAAAACTGAAACAAACATTCTTAAGTTGCTCCTTAGAGAAGAACACAATTAATTGAAGTCAGATAATTGCATGTGTAATGGCTTCTTGTACACTAAGTACCTGTTTACAAATCAAATTATTCAATTTGGAGTCTCAAGTGTGTGCTTCTATGCCCAATTAACCCCTTATGGTTAAGGATAAACACCTAGTTTATGAAAATGTGGTCTTTAGTATTTTTAAGATGAAATGAAATATAGCTCAAAATTTTATAATAAAATATGAAGTAAAATCTGCTGGTTCATATATATGTATATATCATTTCCAGATATGGTTTGAGGCTTATATATTTCTTTTATAAACTGTATTTAAATAAATTTTCTATGCAAGTGATATACATTCTAAGGTATAAAACCTGATGGGCAGGGATAGGAAAGTGGCTCAGTGGTAGAGTGCATGCCTTACATTCCTGGGTTCGATTCCTCAGCACCACATAAGCAGAAAAAGCCAGAAGTGGCACTGTGGCTCAAGTGGTAGAGCGCTAGCTTTGAGCTGCAGAGCTGAGGAACAGCACCCAGGCCCAAAGTGCAGGCTCCACAACCAACAAAACAAACAAACAAAAAATCTGATGGGTAATGACCTAAAAAATACATTTTTATAGGTATTTGAGTATAGCAACTAAGCTGCAACCATGAAAGTTTAGAATAATTAAATTGAATATCCATTCAGCCATCCATTCATGGAAATGCTATTGCACATCACATGCCAGGCACTTTGGGAGTTGTCCAAAAAAGACAAGAACTTAATCCCTATATTCCACACATGAGAATATGGCTCTCATCCATACCTCTAAGTGCTTGAAAGAGAAATAGGTACATTGTTATGAGTTCTAACCCTAGTATCGTACAGAATTTTAAAAAAGAAATAAAGCAGTTCAGTACTTATTAAAGTGAGCAGGCTAGAATATTTATAGCATCATTTAGTCTCAGTTCCCCTATCAAGAAAAATAACAATCAGTATAGCATACTATCTTGCATGGGTTAAAATGCTATGAGCATGATACCTTTACATACTTAAAAAGCAATAAAGAAGCAAATGAATTCATCATATAAGTAAAAGAAAACACTTTTTAAGTTATATGATTAATTTTCTGTTATGTTTACAGATAGGATATAAAAGGGTATGACAGAGAAAAATTCCTAAGTGGGTAATGAATGCCACAGATAGAGTGAAATCTTTTTGCATGAATTAAGATTTTATGTAGTGAAATTAGACTATGCATTTGAAGGTCATGTGAACATATGGCTAAATAATTGGAAGGATAATTTGATAAGAGGGCAAATGAGAATTTATGCCAAGGAAAAATGACAGTTTATGTTGTTTTTGAAAATGTGAAGCATAGTTTATTGCTGAAAGGGCTCTCATATGAAAATATAAAACATATAAGAAAACAAGTTTTTTTTCTATAATTCTTGCTTATTTCATATTGAACTCTTCAACTTGAGCAAAATGATTGAAATTATTCCTCTGTATGAAAACTAAAGAAACTAATGTAGACTTGGGATGAAAACCTATTACATGCCTACTTGATTTTTGCTTTTATGCCATTTAAAAGTCTCTATTCGGTAATATAAATTAGTTGCCTTTGTAAGAGCAATGAATTTATTTAAAAATAAATGCATACAATGTATCTCCCCATGAGTAGGATAGTTGGTAAAAGATTGTTATATCCTCAACATTACTGCTTGTAACACTTATTTAGGTGACTGAGTATTGACTGTTTGAATTTGGTAGAGGTTTTTGGAAATCTATATTCATTTTATATGTCTTCTGAAATATAATCACATTATCTGGAAGATTTATAGGCTCAAGAAAAGAAAATTTCAAGTATAGTTTCTTTTCTTATTTTGCTAGCTTGTTCTCCCTCTGTCTTTCTCTTCTTTACTCCTTTCCACTTCTTCCATTTCTGAAAAGCAGCATTTCTTTTTTTTTCTAGTCTCTTAAAAGGAAGAATCACAAATATTTTTAATTGTTGAATAGATATATCCATATAGGTCTGTCTACAGATGTGAAACAAATACAATAAATTAGGCTTAAATAGGAAAAACCAACTCTAACTGTCAAAATCTAACTGTATATATCAGTTTTGCTTGTAATGAGGTAAAAATATATTGACATAACCAACCAACCCTGTAGTACTGCTAGACTGAATCATGCTTTCCATGAAGTTTCTCTATCCGCACACATCTCCAGCAGCAACCAAAGCAGAGGGTATCTCTTGACATTAAGTATTATATACTGCTGATTCTGATACACAACCTCAGAGTGTGATGGTATTGTAACTATTTTCTTCATGTTTTACAGTCTCTATTTTTAAAAAAATGAAATGTACTGTTAGCTGTAACCCTGAAAGAGGATGTACTTTTAATTCCTTTAGTTACAAGAGAAGTTATGCATATATTACAAATGGAATGGATATTCATTTTTCAAAAAGATGATATTTTAACAGTTTTTCAATGTAGAATATTGTAGCCTTATTTTTTGCCTGAAATAATTAGAAAAAAGCAAATACTCATTTGGTCCACTTATCTCATTTAGCAACACATCTAATTTTTTCATTATACCTCATTTTTTCATAGATATTTTTTAAAATAAATGTTATCTGAATTATGGTGACAATGTATATTGAATATATATGTATATATAATTTGAATATTTTCAACATAAACCAATTAAATAGATGTCTCAAATTATCCAAATGAAAAAGGATACACTGGATTGAAGGTATGGCTCAATTGGGTGAGCAGTTTGACTCTTGGTCTCATAACTACAACAGCAACAAAGAAAGTGAAAAGAAAAGGAGAAAATAAACACACGCATAAAATTTATATTGACAGACTAACATTTCTTTCTTAAAAAATTGACTAACATCCCAGGACAAGAAAATGCAATCATTGCCAAATGATTAATAGTTATCTTGTAATGTTAGCAAATAAGAACAGTTTCAGCAGACAGAGTATAATTACAAGGTTCAGTTTATTGAAGAGTTACGAGATTACACAATTTGACTATTCTTTGTCATTTCCTTAACGAATATATAAAAATAAAATGATTTCATCTTCTGATTTCCTACATAGAATCAGTTTTTTTTACTGGCACAAAGAAAATTACAAACTCAAAACAAGACAAAACCAAAGTAATCATAACAATGTCTAATATACATATCGAGTAATTTACCAAATGGAAAGGATGTTCTCTACATCTTAGAAAAATGTAAAACATCAAATGTTATAGTTCTGAGTGATCTTCTGTAGTTTATGTGGTAAAAAGAGAATGCCATATTTTAAATAGTAAAAATGAAGTCCAATTTAAGGGAAGGCATTTGCAAACCGCAGGTAGTAGCATGTGGATTCAGTGTTGAGATTCTTATTGTCCCACCTGTCAGCAAGGTTATGTGTCTGCATCTGGCTGGCTAGAGAATGCATGCTCCATTTCTGATTTATTTCTAGTTCTGTCTTTGATTCAATTCCGTCATATTCTAAACACTGAGCTACAAGAGAGTACTTGTACCTCAGTCATTTGCTTTTCTCTTTTTGTTTTCATTTTTACTTGCTTAGTAACAAACTTTTAGCAAAAATAAGAGCTATCAATAATGCATTTATTGTAAATTCTAAAAGATTATTTTAAACCTGCATCCTAAGAGCTCAGCTAGAAGAATGGTAAGGCACTTGGCACATAGTGTAGGGTGAGAGGATTGGGGTAAAGTCAGATTTCTGGGTTTGATTCAATCATCTTTAGTCATTTGTGTCCATTACACAACATTTTTGGGAACGGGGCACTATATCTTACTCAATTTTGTGTGCCAAGACAAACAAATAAATGAACTACAAGTAGTGGGAATTTTAGATTTGCTGACTAAACTGGAGAAATGTAAATTTTGCAGATCTGGGAAAAGTCACACTGCAGGAAGATTTTCTAGAACTTTGGCTTTATAACTACTGCAGCATCTATCTTCCTAGATCAGCAAATACAACAAGCTGGGAAGGTGGCTCAGTGGTAGAGCGCTTGCCTTGCATGCCTGAGGTCCTGGGTTTGATTTCTCAGCACCACATAAGCACAAAGAAAAAAGCCGAAAGTGGTGCTGTGGCTCAAGTGGTAGAGCACTAGCCTTGAGCTGAAGAGCTGAGGGACAGGACCCAGGTCCAGAGTTCAGGCCCAACAACCGGACCCAAAAAATAAATAAATAAATAAAAATGATCAGACTAGAAAAGGAGGCATTTGCTTCAATTAGTTATTTTAGTTTATATATTTGCTACAAATGAATGATTCTTCACATATTATATATGCAATAGAAAACTGTCTGTATTAAAGGTAAACTGCATCGAGGAATAACTGTTTCCACTAATGAAGGTTTAGAACTCTCTTGTTTCTCAAGTAATTGAGAACATTTATTGAGCTCTCACAAAAGGTGTATCACGTAACATCAACTTTTATAAAATTGAAGAGATAGTAAGGGTTTATTTTTATTTTCATGTTTCCTGAGTAAAAACATATATTATTTTTCATAAAACTGTTTCAGCTTTTGTGCATGTACTAATTTTTCTCCTTTTCCACTCTGTTTTCTTAGAAAATTTTACAGTTTTAGTTTTTATTAATGTTAAGCACAAAAAGGAGTTACATTGTTCTATGACTATAAATGCATAAATCATACTCACTTTATTATCCATGCTTGTCCACCTTGTTTTCTTTATGCATTTTTTAAATTTAATTTTCTTATCAAGGTGTTGTGTAGAAGGGTTACAGGTACATAGGTAAGATAATGAGTACATTTCTTGTTGAACATTGTTACTCCCCCCACCTTGTTTTCCTCCCGTTCACCTTATTTTCTTCTCCTTTTTTTCTTTTGCTTTTATTTGGCACATGTAATTAGATTATACTGCTTTCAACATTTCTTTCACCACTCTGTCATCATCTGTTTTTCCTTTTTTATGTACTGTTGATTATTCCCATTTTACATTCATGTCATGCTCTTAAATTTCTGGACTCTACATGAGTGATTCTACATGTGTTATTTGTCTTTCTTAACTGTCTTACTTAGTTTAATATAATGACCTCCAGAATTTGGGAAAGATTCTTTTACTCCAACATGTTCCTCCTTTTCCATAATATGTGTTCAAATGGATTTTTTTTGCAGGTCCTTAGGCTTGAACTCTGGGTCTAGGTGTTATTCCTGTGTTCCCTTTTGCTCAGGCTAGCATACTACCATTTGTGCCACATTCTTCCATCTTTTTCTGTGATTAATTGGATATAAGAGTCTCCTGTTTGGGCTGTCTTTGAACTGTAATATTCAGATCTCAGCCTCCTGAGTAGCTGGGATTACAGTCATGAGCCACCACCACCTGGTGTCAAATGATAGGATATTATTATTATCTTGCTGACCTTTATTTTTCTCTTACATCCCAAACTAACTATGGGGATTAAAATATAGTGTATAGCACCAATAGTTTCAATACTATTATGTTCTTCTATTTTAAATTTATATGGTTGAACTATAAAGTTTACAAAGCAATAAATGTTGAAGATTGCCAGGAGATATACATAAGGTTTTTAATGAAGAAAAAATAAATCAGCTAGGATCATCAAAATAATCATTGTGAGAAAATAAATATATAAATCCTTCTACTTATTTTTATTATTTTTTTTCTGTCAGTTGTGGGGCTTGAACTCTGGGCCTGCGTGATGTCCTTCATCTCTTTTGCTCAAGATGAGCACTCTACCACTTGAGCTACAGCGCCACTTCTGGTTTTTTGAGTGGTTTACTGGACATAAGTGTCTCATGTACTTTCCTGCTCAGGCTGGCTTTGAACTACGATCCTTAGATCTCAGCCTCCTGAGTTGCTAGGATTATAGGCATGAGCCACTGGTGCCCAGCTACTACTTAATTTTATTATTGCCTTTAAAGTTACCTTAAATCCCTTATGTTTGGGAATTACACAATAGGTAAGTGTATTTACAACTTTCTAGAAGTGAATAATTTTTCTTCTTTATGTTCCAGAGATAAACTGGAAACCAATTATATGCTAAAATGCTTATATGAGTTCTGAAATAACCTGCTCACTTTGAAGCCATAACAGAGAATAAATGCCATGCCATAAATGTCTATACATTATGGATATCTTAATCCCTAATCATTACTTATCAAAAGAAAGAAAAAACTTAATTATGAAATACTGAGAAATATTCTGAAGGTATGTTGAGAATATACAGATAAAGTCATAAACCAAGTTATCATTTAGAAGAAAACAATTGGCAATACTATGAGATTAACTAGCCAATTAGGTAGTCACTTTCAATTCTGGTACATAATTCATAAAACATGTTGGGGACCACAAAATTATATTCACTAATTTTCTAGTGGGTATTAAGAAACAACTAAAAATAGTATATGTAGTATGTTACATTCATTGCTTTATTTTTACTTAGGCTCTTCAGAATTTTTTACTGTAATCTCGTTCATTGTTTCTTTTTTTCTGACTTATACAATGCTTGAAAAATATCTTAATGAATTTTAGAAGGAAAAAGTAAGGAAACCAAATTATTAACAAAACTTTTAACTGTATTATTGATTAAATTGGTAGATAAATAAAAGCTAACACAATCTCTTGTTCTGATAGCACTCATAAAATTATTATCCCCAAATAATATATCAAGTAAGACCTACAAATATGAAATTCAAATTATTAATATCAGGTTTTTGTCAAATAATATTGTTTTGTCAAAAAGTAAACAGTATTTATGTTGTGAACATCAGCATCTGTGGTACAACTTCCAAAAAGCTAATGTAACAATTTTCCATCCCAAATTACACAAAGACTTCCATGTATAAAACAGCAACAATGTTTATTGTTCTCTTGGTGTGAATTGCATTATTGTGTTCATGGTTTTCCTTCATTAGAATGTGATAAAGCTGTATTATTGAAAACTCAATACTACAGTAGGCAAAAAGCAGCTACTGAAAAAAGACTGATATTAGGATATAGGTATAGATAAACATTAAGATATATATTAGAATTTTACTATTGAATATTTAAAAGACTAGAAGTGTGTTCTAAAACTCATAGAGCACTTAATATCAATATAGAATATTAAATCATTTACAAACAAGATATAGGAAACACACTTAAAATAACCACTAAGAATTATCAGAATGAATATGTGTTAGGGAGAGAGGCAACTATCAGAAAAGAATAACAATTTGGAAGTAAAACTAAAGAAAAGGTTAATATGCAAAAGAGAGAAATTCAATGATATGTTATGCATATATTAAAACATTATTAATTTGTATAATTATATACCTTAGTATTATTATGCATTAGTATATTACTAATATTATATACACATTATGCATGCATATATCATACTAAACAAAAATTTAAAAGAAGGAATAGTATGAAATAACAGTTACAAGGCAGGTTCTTACATTTAGTTTTTGCTCTTTGTAAAAGGGCAAAGGCAGCATTAACTTCAGAGATAATGCCAATATGGAACATGGGGTCAAATTGTAGCAGGGTTGAAGTTAGGATCAAAAGCAGAATATCTAGTGCCCCCAAAAGGGCATCCAGTGTCTAGTCATTTCAGAATCCAAAACAAATTAAAGAGAGAGAAGAAGGTCAAATATGCTCAAAATTTTTCTTTGGGGATTCAGTCTTGGTTGGCAGCCAAGTCTTTGTCCTTTGATGTGAACTGACTTCTATCTAAACTTGTGATAATTTTCGTTTTCTTTTGTTAGTTTTAGCATTTTCCAGCAGAATTTTTTTTTCCTATTCTTACATGGAGAAAAAGAGCAGCCTTGCTTGAATAAAGGGAAAGTCTTAACTAGATGAACTTTCTGTGTTGATACTTGATAAAAAATGGAGTTATTTCCACAGCATTTTGTGTCAGTGTTTTACTTGCAACATGGTGATTTCATTACTATTTTGCAATAGATCCTTTTTTTCTCCAATTTTTGCAAATACAAATATGAGTTTCAGATTTTGTTAGTATTACATGATAAAGCAAATTTAATTTTTGAAACTTTCATGCAATAGGTCTTTTCCCAAATTGTACTTTCATTGAGAAAAAGAATACATTAAGAATGGAAACTTTGGGAAGATTTGCCACAGATGTGTTTAATAGGAAAACTTTTTAAGGCAAATTATCTAAAACCATGTGCTGGTGGCTCACATCAGTAACCTAAGATACTATAAGGCTGAGACCTGGATGACTGAGACTCAAAGCCAGATGGAAAAGTCATTGAGATTCCAACTACAATTAGTCAATAAAATGTTAGAATGGGAGAGTTGCTCAAGTGGTTGAAACTTACCCACAAGCTAGGATGCTGAACAAGAGTTCAAGATGCTGCTATTCTGTGTCTGCTTATTTGTGCTAACAAATGTCCTGTGAAAATATAAAGAAAACAATATTTATAATCATACAATGGTCTGTCATTGTTGCTTTTCCTCCCTATGTTTAAGTATTTTTAATATAGATATAATCCACTTATTATTTCCTGATTTCTGCAAACAATATAATATAAGCATCTTCCATTATATTATAGTTTTGAGTATAGCTACAAGAAACTGATATAGATTTTATTACAAAATATTAGATTATCAAATAAGCCAAAATATTGAAGAACTAAACAGAAGCTCTAACTCTAAATATTCCAGGATTATCATTAGCATTTTGTTGTTGTCTTCAGAATTTTCCTAAATATGTAAATTAATTTAAACAAATTTACAGAAAGTTCATCTCATGCTAGAAAAATATCCCCTATACCGGGCTGGGAAGGTGGCTCAGTGGTAGAGCGCTCGCCTTGCATGCTTGAGGCCCTGGGTTCGATTCCTCAGCACCACATAAGCAGGGAAAAAAAAAACCGGAAGTGGCGCTGTGGCTCAAGTGGTAGAGAGCTAGCCTTGAGCTGAAGAGCTGAGGGACAGTGCCTAGTCCCAGAGTTCAGGCCCCACGACTGGACCAAAAAAAAAAAAAAATATCCCCTATACCCTCAGTGGCATATACTCTTAATATTCTCTACAAAGCACTCATGATTCTTCAACTGAAGCAATGCTGAGTCAATGTCCAGTAAGTAGTCTTTGTCCAATAGTAAAAAGAATAAACAATAGCCTTATCCAGAGGTAATACAATTGCTTCTTCTTTTTTCTTTGTTTTATTTTTAATTTTTTTATTGTGAAAATACCGTACAGAAGGGTTACAATTACATGGACAAGGTAATGAGTACATTTTTAAAATGAGATTAGGTTTTTATTATAATCAGATTTTCCTGGAATTTTTTTAATTTTTATTTATTTTTTATTGTAAAAATACTGTACAATTACATGGGCAAGATAATGAGTACATTTCTTATCAAGCATTGTAGCCTCCTCCTTTGTTTCCCCTTCCCATCCCTTCCCAGCCTCCCCCCGCCAGCCACCTAACCCTCCCTCACACCAAAGTTGCAACAATGAGAAGTACAAGTTGTCATGTCGAAAATGAGTACATTTTTTATCAAGCATCGTTGCCTCCTCCTTTGTTTCCCCTTCCCATCCCATCCCATCTCCCTCCCCCACCACCCCCTTTTTCCCGCCCTGCCTGGCCAAAGTTGTAAAGTTCATTTTTCAACCTTACGACTTGTACATCTCATTGTTGCAATGGGTCCACTTGTATCCCTATTTAAACGGTTTGCTCTTGCCCTTCCCCTCCACAAATTATACCCACATCAAATACAATGAAAGCAGGTGTTATAGCATGGGGGTGGAACAAAGCAACAAAGAAATCATCTTATAGGGCTGCGAAGGTGGCTCAGTGGTACAGCACTTGCCTTGCATGCATGAGGCCCTGGGTTCGATTCCTCAGCACTACATAAGCAGAAAAAAATGCCAGAAGTGGCACTATGCTCAAGTGGTAGAGCACTAACTTTGAGCTAAAGAGCTGAGGGATAGCGCCCAGGCCCAGAATTCAGATCCACGACCCCCCCTCCAAATAAATAAATAATTTGAAAACGAAATCATAAATATGTTAGAAACAATCGCAAGAAAGAGAAAAAAACATTTGAATACTTATCTTGGGGTTCATTTCACCTAACATCAACTTATCTGACCTTTTTTGCTTGTCTCAGACATATACTAGTTATTGCAAATGAGGGAAGCCATGGGACCTATGTTTCTTTGGGCCTGGCTTACTTCACTTAATATAATTTTTCCAAGTCTTTCCATTTCCTGACAAATAGGGCAGTGCCATTCTTCCTGCTTGTTGTTCTTGGGGCTTGATTGAACTCAGGGTACTTTCCCTGGCTTTTGGGCTGAATGCTAGCACCACTTGAGCCAAAGCTCCATTTCTGGCTTTTTGCTGGTTAATTAGAGATGAGTGTCAGAGCTTGTTTACTTGGGCTAGCTTCCAACGATGATCAATAGATCTCATTCTCTTGAGAATCTACAAAAAAGGGCATGTACCATGGACACCGGCAGATTGCTTTTTACACAGTAGTTGCATGTAGAAATAAATATGGAAACTGAAAAAACTGCTTTCATTTCCCTCATGCTTATTTAAATTTCATAGATATTTAAAACAAATTTTAACTATATAAACATTGAGAAGCACATGATTGGTCAAAGTGTAGGCTATCAAGCATGAGGATTGTGTCAGGAAACAAGCATAGTTACCAAGACCTGATAGAATTTAAAATGGGTTGCAGAACAGGGAATGATGAGCATGCCCGATGCCCTTCCCATCTTAAAGTGACTGCATTGTTAGTTTCTCTAGTTGGTGCCATCAATCTCTCAGTTTTAAGCTTCTGTTCAAGAAGAGAGGGACATTAGGAACCTGGATGGAGATATTTCTTGAAAGACTTTGAGAACTGCACAGTTTAGTGGGTGGATTTTGGAATCCATGGAATATGTTGTTTAGATCTATGTAGTAGGGCTCCCAGATGATTGCCAATACCAGCTCCCATCATTCTAGATCCAACATGAGGTTTGTATTACAGTTATTTTTTAATATGTTTTTATTGTAAAAATACTGTATAAAAGGGTTACTGTTACATGAGTAAGGTAATGAGTACATTTCTTATTGAGAATCCTGCATGCAAAGCAAGCACTCTACTACTGAGCCATCTTCTCAGCTACAGTCTCATTTCTTGAGAGTCATTTTTAATCATTCTTGAACATGGCAGGTTATTAAGAGTATGCCATTCTTGAAGGCCCTAGAATTCCATAATGGGTCCCACAATTATCCTAAAACTTAGAATTGCACTTCACTTTGAATTGCTAGCTTTTGAATTCCTCTTTTTTCTCCCCCCCCCAAGTAGCAGATCTGCTTTGTGTTCTAAATATTTTTCTTATTTACTCCTTTCATCTCCCTTTCAAAGAAAGCCCTATACTGTATTTATTGTATGCCTAATTTTAACTTCCTACACACTTCTTAAAATGTATTTTTTGAGGTCCAGAGGATTTGCTGCGCAAACTTTCCTACTTCATTTAATGTGCACATTACATATTTTGTTTAAATTTTCTTTTCATTCTATATTTCCTATCCCAATATTTCTATTAGTCCTTTATGGGTTTTAATTGATGTGGTTGTTTAAAAATGAACCTATACAATATTTTAAAGAGATAAAGCCTGCTTTTCTTCCTCTTGCTGTGAGCTAGGTTTTATCAAGACGATCCCACAAAGAAAATGAGGCAGCAATAATGAGGCAGCAATAGTAATTAACTTTACCAACAGCTAGCTAGAAAGTCACTAAGGGTTCCAGCATGTGTGTGTGTGTATGTGTGTGTGTGTGTGTGTGTGTGTGTGTGTGTGTGTGTGTGTGTGTGTGTGTGTGTGTGTGTGTGCCCTTCACTGGCAGATCTTTTTTCCTAGGTCACCCTTCAGATGGTGCAGGTATCTCCACAGTATTTCCAAGAGACATTATAATGCTTAACTGTCCAATTATGCCATTTGACACATTCAAATCTAAGAAATAAAATGAACTGTTACATAGAGCTCCCCTATGACCCAGCAATCCCAGTTCTGAGCCTTTACCCAAATGACCACAAACAAGGCCAACTAAAGCTACGAGCACAACTGTTTATCACAGTATTATTCACCATAGCTAAGATATGGAATGAACCCAGATGCCCCTCAGTAGATGAAGAGCAAGAAAAATGTGGTACATGTATATATTGAATTCTAAGCCTCCAACAGAAAGCATGACACCGCCCCATATGTAGGAAATGGAAAAAATAATATTAAGTGAAGTAAACCAGACCTAGAGAAACATAGGTCCCATGGTTTCTTTCATTTGCAATTATTAGGATAATCTTATCAGATAAGCAGAAAAGCTCTAAAGCTATGTGCATATGACCATATAAGATAATGTTAAGTGAAATGAACTCCAAGATATGGACAATATAGGTTTTTCTTTGTTGTTTTTTATTTTATTTTTCTTGTAAAGATCCTGTACAGAGTGTTATTTTTAAGTATTATATGATTTTTTTGTTTCTTTTGTATGTTCCTCCTCCTAAGGTATATCCCTGTTGTCATTGTATTTGATTTTGGTACCTTTCATCTTGTATATACATTTATATAATTTGGGGAGGAGAAAGGGGATATCAAAATGCTGAAACAAAGACACAGGATGACACATTGCAACAATGAAACTCATAAGACACTGTGTTGGAAATGGTCTTTACAATTTTGGGAGGAGGAAGAGAGGGGGTGGGGAAGGAAAGGGGTTATAGGAGATAAATAAAGGAGGAGGTAACAGTGCTCCACAAGAAATGTACTCATTACTCATGTAACTGTAACTCTGTACAGCGTCTTTCAATAAAATGATTTAAAAATATGAAATCTTGGTTATTTAAAAGGTATTAAGTTATATAAAATATTTTCTGTAGAAACTAATTTTGTACATGTGGTTATGGAGTATTTATGTGTATATTATATAAAAGAAATATTTGAGGGGTTGGGAAGGTGGCTCAGTGGTAAAGCGCTGGCCTTGCATGCATGAGGCCCTGGTTTCGATTCCTTAGCACCACATAAGCAAAAAGAAAAAAGCCGGAAGTGGTGCTGTGGCTCAAGTGGTAGAGCGCTAGCCTTGAGCTGAAGAGCTGAGGGACAGTGCCCAGGCCCAGAGTTCAGGCTCCACGACTGGACCCCCCCAAAAAAAGAAATATTTGAAAAGCATGAAGTAGGGCTGGGAAGGTGGCTTAGAGGTAGAGTGCTTGCCTTGCATGCATGAGACCCTGGGTTCGATTCCTCAGCACCACATAAGGAGAAAAAGCCAGAAGTGGCGCTGTAGCTCAAGTGGTAGAGTTCTAGCCTTGAGCTGAACAGCTGAAGGTCAGCACCCTGGCACAGTTCAGGCCCCACAAGTGGCAAAAAAAAGGGAAAACCATGAAGTATTTTTGTATATATGTATATATATATATATATATATATATATATATCATACACTATATAATATTGTATTATTTAAATGCCATAATATGTTTAAGTACTTTTTTGTGTGAAATTAAAGGTATTTCCTGTTTATAATTATCTACTACCTATTTTTAAACAGTAAATATTAGATGATAAGCACTGGTTAAAAATGCAAAGCATCTAGTCACTTATATCTTACACTGTTAAATATTTCAGAAACATACTCATTCTGCAGTTATAATTAGACTGAAAGACAGATGGTCAATTTTAAAACAATGTGTTTATAAACCCTGTGTATGTTGCCAAGTTGTTTCTCACCATCACACATGTCTATAAATTACATGCTCCGTTGAGACAGGATCATTGAAATTGGAGGGTGAGAAGACAGAAAAATAAAGAACTCCGGTATCTATAGATGCAATATACATTTAGTTTCAAAGCAGATATCTAAAAATGCCAAAGCCAGTATTGCAAAGAGTTTTTGTTTAATCAAAGTTACAGTTGATAAAACTTTTTAAGAAGTCTGACTATTCATTGTTTTTCTACAAAGTAGTAAAAGTTGAACCAATAGTTTGTATATCTATATTATTGTATATTTTCATATTATGTGTGACTGTTTTACCTGAAGACAGATATTCTCACAAATACATTTAAGCATAATGAAGATAAATGTAAGGGCTCATAGCAATTAAACATTCATTACACAGCGAAGACCAGTGACAACTAGAGTTCCATTGCAATTAATTTACTTTTTCATGCATATTTTGTAAATGCATGTCGGCTTCTTTTTGTTTTTGATTCATAATATTCATTAAGGTTGAATAAAACAATTGATTACCACCAATAACCTCAATTATTGTTTCCTAAATATCAGTTCTCTATTCATGTGCCATTCTATATAATCCTCAGGGAAACAGGTCAATCTGATTTGAGAGGATCTTTTAATCTCTAATGATTCACATTTTTTAGTCCAAAATTGCTGATTCACTTTTTTCAATTTAAAATTTATTGTGAAGTTGATATATAGAGGGGTTACAGTTACATGTCAGGAAATGATACAATTCTTTATGAAAAATGTACCCCATCCCTCATTATCTGCCACTTTTTCCCCTCCCAACCCCTTTCCCTCCAAATTGTAAATTTCATTTCCAACATAGTGTCTAGTTCACTGCTGAACTGGTTCACCTTTTGTCCATCATTTCTGTGATTCCCCTTCCCCTCCTCAAATCAGATAAACTTATATACAAGACAAAGGGTATAAAAATAAAAAACAGTGACAAAATGAAATAAACAAAAGGGAAAAAAAGAAAGAAAAAATAAATAGCTGCAAACAGCACACTAAAAAAACCCTCTTGTTTCCATTTCTTGGTGTTCATTTCAGTAAGCATCATTTTATATGGTTATATACTCATAGCTATTGAACCATTGTTATCCTTCCTTAATAATATCCTCCTTTGTTCTCACTGTGTGAATGCTTACAGTGCTAAGATATGAAACCAACCCACATGCCCCTCAGTGGATGAATCAATCAAGAAAACATGGTATATATACACATGAAATTCGGTGCTTCCATCAAAAAGAATGGCATTGCCCCATTCATGAAAAATGGAAAGACTTGGAAAAAATTTTATTAGGCAAAGTAAGACAGACCCAAAGAAACAGAGGCCACATGGTTTTCCTCACTGTGATAACTAGAATATGTCTATAAATCCACAAGTTAGTCCAATGGATAGTAAAAAACAAATAAAATACTTGGACATGATTAATTAAACATCACTGTAAGCATTTACCCAGTGAAAGATTCACTTTCTAAGTTTCAGTTTATATGGAAATCTCAACTTAGGTTGGATCACAAACACCACCTAATTCAATCAGCTGTGATGGCATAATACTCAAAATTATTTCCTCCTGAAACAATGTAGACAGTGATTAACAAGGGCCTTTTCTTGAAATAAAATGGTGTGTGCTGAGATACTGGGAAAATATTAAAACCAAGAAGAAAATATGGACAAATTAATATTCCCCATATTTGGAAAAATAATAGTAGTATCTGTTCTAGTTTTCATTTTTTTAAGTTTTAAGTTGTGACAAGGGATTTCAATTCCTGTCAGTTTGTGAGTACAAAGCATCTTGACCAAAGCCACCTCTTTTCATTGTTCTTTCCCATATCTCCTTAACATTTCCATCCTCTCAAATTACCTGCTTCCATTTTATGTATGTATAGTGAATAAAATGATCAAATTTACCTACCCTTCCTATCTTCATTTCTCCTTTGTCACCTCTCCCCCCAAAACTGGTATTTATTTTCAATGGATAGTGGAAACTATTCATGAACAGTACTACAGGAAAACAACACTAAGGAATTATAGGAATTACTAAAGCTGTTCATTGGCCACTGATTTTATTTTAAAAGAAGCTTTCTTGCTTCATATTCATATTTTCAAATTAGAATATATTCTCTGCATTGACTCAACTTTAAAGTACATTTTAAAGTTGAAATAAATCATTCTATACAATAAAAACCTGTTTGAGTCCTATATTTCTTGCTAGGCAGAGTGCTTGCAAGGGGAGTTAAGGTAAATTTATAGCTTGATAGAAAGTTTTAGTAAAGTTTGGTGCACCAGTGGAGTAAAGCACCTTACTGTTTAAATATCCACCTACATCAATAACTACTCCAATATGATTTCCTAAATTGGTAAGTTTTGTGCCAAAATGACATATGCCTTTCCATTATTTTTCATAGTACCCAAGTGTATATATTATTAAAAGTTCTGTCCAGATTAGGATTTGATTTTGATCATAAATGGAAAAGAAACTGCTGTTTGATAAAGTTGGATATTGCATGGAAATTTTAAAATATAATTAACCTACACAAAGGTTACTATTTTGAAAGGCAGAAGATTTTTAAAATTCTGCATGAATTGAAGATAGACCAACATTGGAAGAGAATTAATCCAATTTTTAACTAAAAAAATCAGTAAGATGAAAGTAAGTCTTTCAAACTAAAATTCATCAACAATATCCTTATATTTTGGCATGCTCTATTTAGTATAAGCTAGTCACTTCATCCAGAACTCATTCAAAATGGGGAAACCACAAAGGAACCAACTTTACACTCGTAGCTATTTACCATCATCCTGACTACTTGGGAGAATTAATTATTTAATGATTGTGTTCAACGAATTGATCATCAATGAATTTTAGATTTCAGAAAAGTGGCTAAAACATTTCAATTGTGTTTCTATCGAATAAAAATAATCTATGACACATAATAAATTATCAAGAACAGAATGCTAACATTGATTCAAAATTGTTAGCTATTCAGGCACTGCTAAAACTAGGAAAGCTGTCTGTCTATAATTTAACAAGTATCAACTTCCATATTTTAATAGTACAAATCAGTGTGTGTAAGTTAAGGTTGAAATCCAGAAAGGGACCGGATTAATAATGATTAATAATAATCCCTTTGGCTTATACTATTTGCTGGGTGGTGAACTAGGTGTAGAGAATCAAAGGAGAAGTGATTGTAAGAGAGGGTTAGATGTAGCCTTTTGTGTGGTATCTCTGGGCCTATTTTATACTTACTTTTGTCCTGTTTTGTAACTACACAATTTCTCTTTATTGTTATTAGTATTTTTTAGTTGTCAAATAAAATTGTACATATGTATCACCTCAAAAAAATTGTTAGCTAAAACAAAAACCCTACCCAAATGTAACTTAATTTTATTTCTAATCTTCTCCTCTCTCGGTATCTTTCAAGGATACCATATTGCATTCACTGTCTTTTTCTCTAATCTTTTTAACAATACCATAGTTTTTAAGACATGATACCTTTGCCTTATTGTCATTAGCTCATATTAACTTACAAAATAATTTGTTTCAAAATGAAATTTTCATACAAATGCTTAGCTTCTCATCACACTTTCTTGTCCCAACTTAGCTCTCTTATTTTCTATGGGTCTTCTTTTCCATAATAGTCTTCCAATCTATTTTACTGTCTTTTTAAAATATAAATAATGCATATAACATAATACATGCCATATTTCTCTCTTTGAGAATGGCTTATCTAAATTGTCATGATGATTTCTAGTTCCACTTTTATAAAAATTACAAATTTTGTCTTTTTTTGACTGAATAACTTTTCTGTACATATGCCAGTAATTCTTTATACTCATCAATCTATCACCTTTTTCTCTTGTCTATCTGTTTTATTTTCTGTATCTTTTTAGCCATTAGTGAATACATAGGCACCTCCATAATTTGCCGATTGTATATATTGTCACAATAAAAGTAGGTGTGTAGGTATTTCTACTAGTTGCTGATTTAAATTCCTTCCAACATTTTCCACTTAGTATACCTAAGTCATGTGTTGGTTCTCTTTTTAATTTTATTTAGATCTTGTCATATAGTGCTGCACTGTTTTGCATTCTTAGCAATAACATAAAAAAGTTAATTTCTGCCAAATTCTTGCCAGCATTTATCATTTGTTTTTTTGATGATAGCCATTGTGACTGGGGTGAGATAGAATGTCAATGTGCTTTTAATTTGCATTTTTTCCTCATGAGTAATGATGTTGAACATTTTTCATGTATTAATTGTCCATCTGTACTTTTTTTGAGAACTGTCTGTTCGGTTCATTTGCCCATTTATTGACTGGCTTGTTTGTTCTAATGGTGTTTAGTTTTTTGAGCTTTTTCTAATATTCTGGATATTAGTTCCCTGTTGGATAAATAGCTGCCATTTCCCCCCTCTCATTGTGAGTTGTCTCTTCACTCTGATAATTGCTTACTATGATGTGAAGAAACATTTTTAATTTAATGCAGTTTCATATGTCAAATATTGCTATCATTAGCTTAGCTATTTGGAGACTTATTCAGAAATTCATTGCTTATGTCTGTACCTGAGGTGATTTCCCTTAATAGTTTCAAATGTAAGATTTTATATTAAGGTCTTTGAACTATTTTGTACAATTTATGTACTAGGCAAGAGATGAAGATTTAATCTTCTACATGTGGATATGTAGTATTTATAGCATCATTTGTTGAAAAGGCTGTGTTCTCTATACCAACTGTTTTTTGGTAACTTTATCAAAGCTCAGATGGCCATATTTATGTAGGTTTTCTATTATATTCCAGTGGTTTTTGTGTTGGAATTCTCCCACAGTGCTTTGTATCCAAAGATTCATGTGTCATCATGTATGCTATTTCCAATTCTGTATAAAAATCAATATTGCAAAGAATGTTTTTGTAGGCTGGAGTTTTGGGGTTTTCATAGGTAGATTCCAGAAGTTTGCTTTAAGAAAACCAAATACAATGCACCAGTCTTGGTCAACTTTCTGTCCAGAAAAGTTCTTCTACTTATGTTCCTACCAGCAATGAGCGAGCATGTTATGTCAGAGTCAATTGAAACTAATTTTTAATATGGGAAATAATTACTCAGTGTTGCATGATTTACATTGCAGTATGGTGAACCTGAAATTTTAATATATCTGAGAACACTCTTATGTGAATTTTCTATTCTATCTCTTTCATTCATACATATATACATAAGTTTAGCATATATACTTAGCAATCATACTAAAACATTCATTTTTCATATGCATGCTGATTTATTAGAAATAAACACAAAATATACATAGTTGAATGGCTTTGAAACATTTTTTTAAAATGATGGTATTGTTAATAAATAATATGGTATGTAAGAATTTAATTAACTTCAACTAAATAACGTACTGTATACTATTTAAGTATTTGGCTGAGTTAACAATAATATAATTAACATACTACCTCTAAAATTTGTCTAAATATTTTTGACAAAATAATCTAGACACAAACACACAAGATAAAATGTACATGAAAATGGACAAAATATATAATTATCACAACTCAGCAAGAGGAATTTCATTTTACAGAAGAAAATATGTTCAACATGTTCAAGGTAATCACCACTTTTGTAGCTAAAAATGATAAAAAGATCCAGGAGTGGGTGGCTTATGCCTGTAATCTTAGCTACTCAGGAGGCTGACATCTAAGGATCATGGCTCAAAGCCAGCCTGGGCAGAAAATTAACTATTTCAAAACTGTAACTGGTGCTATAGCTCAAGTGCTAGGCTTAAACACAAAGAGGCTCAAGGCCAGAACCCAGGCTATGAGTTCAAGCCCCATGACTGACAAAAAAAAAGAGAGAAAATGTGGCTATTAAAAGATTGTCTTTCCCCAACATCATCACTATACGGAACTTTCTACTATCTTTGTTGGTGACAATTATATCTTTAAGAGACATCATTTTTAAAATAATATAATTTTGTATTATATATCATTGACATTACTTTTTAAGTGGAATTTTCACATTTTTATTGATTAGGTTTTATTAATTTTGTATTGTTTATAGTTTCACAATAGGCATGGGTGTGAAGGTGTCTCTACTGTCTGATCAGTTTGATTCTTTGTGATATATATCCAAGAGTAGTATAGCAATTCATTATCTTTTTTTATTGTGTTTCAAGGAACAACCATACTGATTTCTATAGTACATACACTAATTTATATTCCTGGAAACAGTGTATTCTATCCCCTGCATCTTAATCAGCACTTGCTGATGTTGATTTTATCGGTGATTATAATTGTGATTAGGATGAAATTAAATCTCAGGATCTTTTTGATTGTATTTCCTTGATGGCTAATTCTGTTAAATCACTATAATATGCACTAGTTTTTTTTTAACTATTTGTATTATTCTTTTGAGAGTTAACTATTCAGATAATTTGCTTATTTATTAATTGAATTATTTGTTTTTTATTTATTTTTTGAGATCATTATACATTCTGGATGTTATTCTTCATATCTTGAATAGCTGACAAAGATTTTCTCCCATGAGGTTTGATGTCTATTAACTCTGAAATTTATCTTTCGATATGCAAATATTTTATTCAATACAATTGCATTTGCCAGTAGTTACTATTATTCTGAGACATTGTAGTACTAATCCAAAATTCATTATGTATATCTATACTTAAATATTTTTTCTTATGTTTGAATGTAGTTATTTTGAATGTTAAGCATTTGCATTAGAATGTTTATAACTAGGCATTGATGGCTCATGAACACAAGAGGTTTTTCTTTGTTGTTGTTGTTTATAATGTACTATGCAATTTTTTTTGTTTCTTTTGTATGTTTTCCCCCTATGGTATATCTCTGTTGTCATTGTATTTGATTTTGGTACCTTTCCTCTTGTATATACATTTATCTAATTTGGGGAGGAGAAAGGGAATATCAAAATGCTGAAACAAAGACACAGTATGACCCATTGCAACAATGAGATTCACAAAACACTATGTTGGAAATGAACTTTACATCTTCGCGGTGGGGGAACAGAAAGGAGTGGGGGAGGTGTGGGAGGGAAGGGATAGTAGGATAAAAACAAAGGAGGGAGTAACAATGCAATAATGCTCCACAAGATACGTACTCATTTCTTTACTCAAGTAACTGTAATCCCAACCCAAACCTGTAATCCTAGCTACTCAATAGTCTGAGATCTGAAGATCACAATTGGAAGGCAGCTAAGGCAGAAAAGTGGATGAAACTCATCTTGAACTGACCACCAAAAACCTGGAAGGGGAACTGTGGCTCAAGTGGTAGAGCAGTAGTCCTGAGCCAAAGAGGTGAACGACTTTTTCTATAAAAAATTTAGGGGAATTCTATGCTTCCCTCAGAAAGAATGGCATTGCCCAATTCATAAGGAAATGGGAAAACTTGAAAAAAAATCATATTGAGTGAAGTAAGCCAGACCCAAAGAAACATAGGTCCAATGGTTCCCCTCATTCCTAATAATTAGTATATGTCTAAGATAATCCCAGCAGAGGATCACAGTCGCTCAATAGCTGTGCACATATGACCATATAAAATGATGCTAATCAAAATAAACTTCAATATATGGAAGCAAGAGAGCTTATTTTTTGCTGCTGTTTTTAATGTACTGTGTGAAGTTCTTTTTTTCTTTCATTTTTTCCCCCTTTGGTTTATCTCCAGTTGTCACTGTTTTTGACTTTGGTGACCTGGGTCTTGTATATATGTTTTTCTCTTTGGGGGAAGGGAAGGAGAATAACAAAATGATGAGACAAAAGACAAAAGGTGAACCAATGTAATGGTGATACCCACAAGACACTATGTTGGAAATGAACTTTACAACTGGTGGGCGGAAGAAGGAAGATTTTGGGGGAAGGAAAGTGGGAGAAAATTAGGGAGGGGGTAACAATTTTTGACAAGAAATGTACTCATTACATTACTTATATAATGGTAACCCCTCTACATCACATTCACAATAAAATTAAATTTAAAAAGTAAACAAAATAATTTTAGGATTTTTAAAAATTTAAGTATGCCATTGCACTTTGATAGAGATTGCATTGAATGGATTTAATTTTCTCAATATCAAATCTTCCCATACGTGAACATTAGAGACAGTTCCACTTTTTACTAGGTTTTTCCATTAAAATTTTCACTGTAGAGGTCTTTTACTCCCTTGGTTAGGTTTCTTTGTGGTATTTTTTGATGGTATTATGAACATGATTGTTTTCTTGGTTCCTTTCCCAACACATTCATTATTGATATTAAAAACAATTAAAGCTATTGATGTTTGTACTGAAGTTTTGTACCCTGATACTTTCATTGCTGGAAGTGTTTATCACTGTCAAAATGTTTTTAAGGTTATATGCCAATTTGCAAATTAAATATAAGAAAATTATACTAAAATTGCAAGAATGAGGAAAAGAGAAGATATTTAAATATGAATCATTTACCTTTTGAATTATGGACAATTGTTTTGAATAACTTTTTTCTCTTTATCATAATGTGTTTTTGTTTTTAATAAAAGTATTTTTATAATGATATAAACTTATATGAACAATTTCTTTTAATGGAACTTTCACAAACTTCTTGTTTCTTTATAATAGACCTTGAAAATTATATCAATTTGCCCTGCTATGATTATGAAAATTAAAAATTATGAGAATTTTGAACCTAGTGTCAATGGGTCAAGATGAATCCTCAAAACTCAGAAGGCTGATATCTTGAAAATCATGTTTGGAGCCATTTTAACCAAGAAAGTATACAAGACAATATCTCCAAAAATACTAGCAAAAAGCCAGGCTACAGGCATGATGTAAGTGATAGAATACTAGTTGAGCAAAGAAGACAAGTTACAGCAAGGCCCTCAGTTCCATTCCAAGTACTTATCTTTTTTCCCCTTTGATTCATGCTTCCTTTAATTTATTTAAGTTAGAAATTTTGTTTCTTTCTTTGGTTGAAGTGTGTTTTTTTGTTTCTGCATATATTATGAAATTAATTAGACGTTATTAAACAGGAAAAGGCTGTTATTTTATTTCTCTTCCAGGACCTTTTGTGGGACACAGATTGTGGGTAGGGTACATGAATAGATATGGAAGAAAAAGTTTCACCCAGGAAAATTTTCCCCACCATTCACTATCAGAGAAACTTCTCTGCTTTCTTAGATCTATGATGGATGATCAAATTTTATGGAGAAAAATAAAAGGGACTGTTATGTCATAAAACAAGAAAATAGATGATTATGCCTAGAACTTTCAATAAAAATTGATAAAAATTAACTGAAAACCAACATCTTTAACATCATAAATGTATCATTTGCTATAGCATATTCTAGAGTTCCATCCTAACCATTGTTATTCTCTTACTTGTACACATATCAGGCAACAAAATATCTGTCTGGAGACTTCAAATAATACTTACCTTTTTATAAATACATATATACCAGTGATTCTCAAATATATGTTGTTTTTTGGCAGCCCTCAAACTTCTGACTCATGTTGTATAATGATTTAAATCTTTCATTTACTCAACTAATTCAAACAAAATTTATGAAATACTTAGTAACCTTTGCATTAGATGAACAAAAATACCTTAGATAATTTAAGGGAGGAAAGATTTAATTCACCTTGCCATTTCAGATGTTTCAATCTGTCTGTATACAGTAATTATAGTCCTGAGGAACAGCAGAATCTTTATGGCAGTAGCACCATCCTAGGGAGAAAGTTCAATTGATAGCTTTAGAAGTAGAGAAAGCAAAGCTGGAAAGGTACTCGAAGACTAATATACACCCTTTAAAGATATGTTCCCATGACTCATTTCCTCCAACTAAACCCTAGATTATATTAACTAATAGTTGAATGCTATGAACTCATCAGTAGGTTTATCCTTTGATGAAGGTGGCACCAAAATGATCCAGTCACATTTCATCTAGCCCAAAGCTGGGGAATAGCCTGTCATTCATGGTCTTTTTCACTTTATATATAAACCTTTTCAAACACTTTTCTAGAAACGGTGAACAGTGCAGAACCAGTCTCCCTGATAATTTGGGTATACAGTTGGGTTTTTTTCTCCTCAGTTCAAAAAATAACTCACGGACTCTCTCCTTTGGTTAGTTGATTTATCATTTAATCAGTTACTAAAACTATATTAATATTTCAAAGTATGCATGCTATTATTCCTCTTAAGGATAGAAGAATACCTGTGAAAGACAAAAATAGAGAAAACATAATCAGGCTTACATTTTTAAAGAAGTGTATTCTGAAAAGATGGTATTGTTACATCCACCCAATCTCCATGGACATGCAGGCAGTATTACCAAGAAAGCTAAGCAAATCACACTTGAACAATATGTTCAGGATAACTTGGTAATAAAGTGCCCCTATAGACAGTAGGTACCTGCAGGCAAACAGATATGCCAGCACACAGCATCTTTACATTAACAGCCTGTCAATGGGAAGAAGCTGAAGAAAGACATAGAAATCCTGAAATCCTTGAAAAATTCCCCACAGGTGCACATTGAAAAGATGTGAAGTCTCATCTGAGAGGAACAGCTGAATTCATTGGCACCAATTCATGAGGGAAACAAATAAGTATGACAGTGGTGGAGCAATCTTGGTCCTTTGAAATATGGAAATTAACAAGACAAAGTCCCATGTCAAGAAGAAAATAATTGCTTCAAGTGGATTTGAAATGAACAAAAAAGGAAATAAGGAATGAGAAGATTCAGTGAAAAGTGGGAGTGAGAGTGGGGAGCAAAATTGGCAACTCAATAAATTATATGAAAATTTTCTTCATCAATATGTCATAATAACACATGGAAGATCTGTTGAGATGAAATGTCCAAGATAATAAAGCAAAACAACAACAATAAGATAAACATCCTCTCAGTAACTCAAACCTTCCAAAAGTATTAAATACTAATTAAATACTAATATTAAATATATGTAATATTCCCAAAGTGTTAGTATTAATTTTATAAAAGGAGCCAGTTCCACAGAGATAAATGATGCATGATTTACCTGTTTTGTAGAGACTAGATTTATTTCGCTTATAAACTTGTAATTAAATACATTGGGTGTGATGCAAGTGTATATACATGCACTAACTGAAATACAATAGATTCAAGGGAGATTTCAAACTGTAATTTCTTAGAAAGTCAAAATCAAAGGTCAGGAAAATTGAGGTCAGGTAATTGAGGGGTGGGATCAAGGGGAAAGTGTAGTCTAATGTTGTGGAGGAGAGGGAGAGAATACAATCAAGAATCCAATGTGTATAGTTAAGAAGAGTAAAATAAATGGGTTAGGTAGGATGAGGTGAGAATATTGAGACGGTTGGCATCGATAAACATGCCTTATATTCACAAATAGCAAGTCCTTAGTGAAACTCTTTAAAGATAGTTAAAAAAGAAGCAATGAAATATTCCAGCCAACTTCATACATAGTGAATACTGAGGGAAAAAAAGCCAAACCTAATAGCACCCAAGTAAACAGTTAAAGACACCAGAAAGATTTATTCACAGGACTGAGTCAAACTGTAAGCCTAGAAATTGTCAAAGCTAAATTTAAAATGATGGATTTTAAGAAAGAAAAATACAGATCAAATTAAAAACAAAAATTCAAAGTCATGCTGTGGCTCAAAGTGGTAGAGTCCTAGCCTTGATCTTAAAAGCTTAGAGATATTGCCCAGGCTCTGAGTATAACACCCAAGATCAGCAGAACAAACATTCAAACAAAAACAAAACAAAACAAACAAAAAAGAACAGCTAACTTCTCAAGGTATGGTTAGCTCACACATGTAATCCTAGCCACTAAGGAGCCTGAGATCTGAGCAACACAGTTCAAAGTTAGCAGGAAAGTCTGTGGGACTCTTATTTCCAATTAAACAAGAGAACACTGGAAGTGCCACTGTGGCTCAATATGATCAAATGCTAACTTTGAGTAAAAGAACTCAATGACAGCACCCAGACCCTGAGTTTAAACCCCATGACTAACAAAATAATTTTTAAAATTAAAGTACATTTTAAAATTAAAGTACATAAGGTAAGTTACACTATGTAAGTAATACAAATCACTTCAGAAATGGAAATGAAAAGATACAATATTAAATTAATGTGTGCTTTTGTTAAGCAAAAGAATTGGATTCAAAAAATGAAACACTAAAAAAGAAAAAGAATGTTATGCAGTAAAAAATGTAAACAAAAAAATTAAGAAAAAAATTTTAGATAGAGATGAGAACTGAGGGTACACATACACAAAAGCTATTTGTAAAAACAGCTAAAGGTAACAAGATAAATTATTGTCAAACAATGAAATTTTAAAGAAAAATGTAAAAGTTCCTTTAGGCATTCAAATATAATAAGCCTGTTACATACAGAGAAACAAACCTCAAGTTTCATTTTTTAAGAGAAATATTTAATGCTAGATGATATTAAAATTGTATTAAGGTATTATTTAATGAAGGATTCCTACACTGGGTAAAATGGAATCTAAATAAGGAGAAATTAAGAATATAATTTGACTAAAATTAAATTCTCACAGTTTCTTTTAAAAAATATACAGATTTCTGGGAGTTATTTTAAAAAGAAAGAACCTGATATTTAAAGATAATGTTAAATGTATACTAAATTTTTGCTATTTACATGCATAATTTGGCAATGTTATATGCTAAATCTGTAAAGAATAGAAGTAAGATTGAACACAGAAATTTCCTGGGATAATAAGGTTATTTCTGAAAGTCAGCTTTTAGGAAGAGTGATGTGATGTTGCTCATTTCATTAAAGCAAGCTTATAACAGGGAACCAGATAAATGGACATAAAAGCAGAGGGCTCAAGCTATCACATTAAATTATTACATTAAAATTTCAAGGAGAAATTAAACTCTTCTTTAAAAGGACAAAATATATATCCAGACACTCTCCCACCAAAAGACCAGGTACTATGAGAAACAGACAGTACAAATGTATAAATCTAATTGATGTCTTGTATAAAAGAAAAAGTATTTTCACATTGATGATTTAAAAATAAATGTAATATGATATACAGAGATTAAATACAATGAAAATGTACACAGGGTTAGTGTTTTTGAGACAATGATAAAGGAATAAAGATAAAGTGAAGGTAGATGATAAGGAAGAAATAATATGAAATTTGTAATGACCACATATTTCAGCTAATAACAATTTTAAAGCAGAAAATATAAACTGTGCAAACAGAAATACAAGAAAACCTCACCTTAACAATAGGTTATATTCTCAGAGCAAGCAAGTGAGCCAAGAGGAAGCACGTACAGAAATCTAAATTTATGATCAATTAAGTAGACATAGATAAGTAACAAATCCTAAAATAAAAAATGCAGCCTGTCTCAAAATGTATGTGGAACTGTCAGGGAAAATAACTATATTTTAATCTATCACATCAATTATTTAGTGTATCAATTTAGACAAGCTCTATCATTTTGCTTCCTAGAATGGTTCTAGGAATGGCTAGTGTTCCCAATATGAAAATCGTTCTAAGTCAGGAAGTAGAAATCATGCATAGTGAAGCTCAAGAACTTTGTCAGGGTGTTTGGTTCACTTTGCTTCAATAAGGTTGCAGCTGACACTTTTTTTTTTAATTTTATTTTATTTTATTTGAGAACATACTGTACAGAGGGGCTACAATTACATGGGCAGGATAATGCATACATTTCTTACCAAGCATTGCAGCCTCCTCCTTTGTTTACCCTTCACCTCCCTTCCCAGCCTCCCCCCTCACCCCCACCCAATCATACCCCCCTCCCCCCCCCCACACCGACATTGTAAAGCTGGTTTTGACATGACATTTTGTACTTCTCATTGTTGCAACAGGTCCACCTGAATCTTAAACGACTTGTTTGTCCCCATCTCCTCCACATGTTATACTGACATCAAATATAGTGAAAGCGGGGGTTACACTGTGGGGGAGGGACATACAAAGCTACAAAGAAATAATCTTATAAATGCGTTAGAAACACATGCATGAAAGAAACGAAAACATTAAAATACATATTTAAGGGTTCATTTTCCTAACATCACATCACGCAGCTGACTCTTTTTAACTCTTGATATTCATGCTGAATGTGGCATTTTCTTCAGTTTGTATCATGCGGAACCCATCTGTATGAAGGACGTTGGCAAAATGTATCATCTCTTCTACATTTCATTTTGGAGACCTGAAGCCTTGAACTGATGCAAAATCCGGACAGAATTGATAGGAATTCTAGTTTATTGTCAAAGTTCCAGATTGTTCTGCATTTTGTATTTTTTCCCTCTCTGCTTTACAGGAAAAATAAAATCCTAATCTGGCACTGGTGCCTCTAGACTGTAATCCTAGCTAGTCCAGAGGCTGAGATATGAGTATTGGGATTCAAAGCCAGCCTGGGCAGGAAGTCTGTGAGACTCTTATCTCCAATTAACTACCAAAATAAACAAAGTAAAGTTGTCACTCAAGTAGTAGAGTACTAACCTTGAACAAAAGAGATCAGGGACAGCACTCAAGTCCTAAATTCAAACCCAGGACCACCACATAAAAAAGAAAAACAGAAAAAGAAATGAAAAAAAATTTTATTTCTTCCAGGAGAGTTTTTCTATGAAGATTGTATTATAATTACCTCTCACGTATAATAAATACAAAGAGACAAAGTCATAGAGGAGAAAGTCCATGGTACCATGACTTGCTCCTTGCCTATAGTCTTCTCCACCCAAATTCCACATGGATCATGTAACACGCAGTAAGCCATTTAGCAAACATGTCTGGTGTAATTTCCAACCACAACCTTCAACTAGAGGCAGAATGCCCAGGACTTGCTTTGAATTAACACTGAGGCAACTCATAACCAACTTTACCATTATGGAACACATTTTCAGAATCTGAGTAGAAAGAGTTCCAAGAAAAATGTAGTTACATTTTACTGCAGAAAAAAATTTTAGTCCTTCAAGAGTTGAGGTGAACAAAGTATTATTTTTCCCACAAGATTGCTGTGATTACCAAGTTCTTTTAGAGAAAGTTAATTTTTTTTCATGTAGGTTAGTATAAGAAAATAAAGAAAGTTCAAATAATATATTTTAATATATTTTCTTTAGAAAATATTCTTTTTTCTCTTTTTTATTGTAAAAATATCATACAGAAGGGTTTTGAATTAGATTCTGTTTAGGGATAATATACGCTAATATGCCAATAGAGACTTGCTCTAGGAAGTTTCTAACAGGAAATGGAAAATAAATTGTGAGAGAAGGGGCAAAAATTCACATTGGAAAAAATATTAACTTCATCCTTATAACTTTTATTAAGAAGAACCAAGCAAACAATCAATTGGGGATGCCCTAAATTTTTATTGAAAATAATATATGTGTATATTGTATCCTTTATTCTCAAAGATTACATTATTTAAAGTATTCTTTGCTAAAAGCACAACAAAAACACTCTAAAGACAAGCAGCATTCATCACTGAATAATTTATATTCTTAGAAATACACACTGAACTCTCTACAAGACAAGTATATCAATTATAAAACATTCCCCATCTTTTTAGAATGTGTATTTCATATAAATAATGACATTAGTGTTAGAATTTGGCTGATAAACTTTGCTCTTTCAAAGGTTTCTAATACTTACAAGAGAAAATACATTTGAACTGAAATTTTGGTGACAAAAATATATTTACAATTCCAATTTTTCTACCAAGAGACAATTTCATGGTACATGGTTCTGCCAAGCTACCCAGAGGTGGGACTCTATTCAATGAATCTATGAGTTTTTACCTTTGCACTATATACATCAATAACAAATAATAATATACCAAAAGATTCAGGCAGAACAAAATAATTTACTGCCTTGCTTTGTTGAATGAAAACTCCTTTGTTCAACGAATAAAGATAACAATAAAAATTCCAATTTCATTTTAAAAAAGACCTGCCTCCAGAAGCGAAGTGCTTAACATTTAATTCTGTCCTACTTCCCAGAAACAGTAAAAAGACAATATTGGAAGGAAAAAAAGGGAAAATAAATACTGTGACTTTCCAGTAAAACCACTGCAACTTTTGTTAGTAAGCGTATTTCTTTCATTTGCTTTGTTTGGAGTAGAGTAGAATCATATGACCAGTCCAGTATGAAGTCAAACACTTGAAAGATAATTGTATCAGATAAATTTCTCATTATATCTGGCATTCAACAAATGTATCCAACGTTTATTGGCCGAAAAGAAGTGGAATCATTTGTTTTTCTCATGAAATCTGTAATTGAGAAGGGCTCAACGGAGTAGCTGTTTAACTGAGAACTAAAGATCTATTTCTAAGATGACTCACTTTATCAGCATCAAACAGGTACAGAATCTCACTAAGATCTTCAGTGAGATGGAAAGATGAACTCTCATTATTTTTGTGGGCCTACCTTTGTGACCTGACTTTCTTCACGGACTGATATCTAGGTTTGGAGATCACATATTTTAAAGGAGTGCAAGCAGACATTTTTAATGCTCTAGCCTTAGAAGTCAGCAAGGCAGCACAAACATGTATTTGGCTTCAAGAATGGAGCTAGATTTTTTTTTTACCTCTGCATGAGATATAATAAAGTTCTAGAAGAATGTTTATGAGTTAGAAAATATTGTTAAAATCAGTTAGAAATTAAATTTTCCACAAAGCACGTAAGATATATAAACAATTATATGCTGACTCAAGCTTAAATTATTGTGGGAACTTTTTAAGTAATTGATGATTTGGGTGGTAGTATTGAAGACTGGGTGAGAGAGCAGAGAATGGAAATCTCTATTGATAAGACATGAATTAGCTCTTGAGGAATTTGCAGCCAAAAAAGTAGAAAAGTTACACTCACAGCTACATTATGAGAGACATTCCAATTGAGATAAGATAAAGCTCCTATAGATTAAGTAGATGAAAATTCTGGGAGAGATATCTAATGGAAAAGAGGAAGTTATCTCATGTTAATAGAAAGAATAAATTTGAAAAGCCTATAAAATATATGCTCAAGGAGTTGATAGGTTGTGAAATATGGATTTTAAAAGGGAAAACTGACTTTATATTCATTCACTTTGCAAATGCAGTGGTTTCCTTAATTTGTGGCTTATCATTATTAGTACCTCATTGAATGAACATAGTTTTGGTTTATTTATCTTAAATATTAAAAAAATAACATTTTTCAGTTTGTGTTTCCCTTTATATTAACCTTCTTTTTGTCATTTTATGTTCTCCATTCAGGCAGCCACACAATGCATATTTAATTGACATGTTTTATGGATACAAGAATAAATCATTGTTTCCCCTTCTAGACCCAAAAGACACTATTTACTGCAATGAACAACCCTTGTCATGTCAGCAACTCTCATCCCCGCATTGTCTGGAGACAGAGAGTAGTGCAAGCCAACATAACCTCAATGAAAGTAAATCAAGGTGTGGAATCCACAAAGCATCCCTTCAAGAGATAAACTATTATTCCTCTGAAACATAATTAGAAATGATGCTAAACAGAAATAAAAATGAGTTGGGCAATGCATTTTGCTAAAGAGTGATTTCCCTAATAGTTGGCAGAAGGTTGCAGAAAGTAAGTTGAAAAAAACTTCATCAATAAGTAACAGTGCATTAGCATGAGTGATTTTTCCCAACAGCTTCATGAATCTTCACTCAGAACAATTATCACTGTGTTTGTACACACTGTGGAGTCCTAATGTTGAGAAATCTATTTTAGGGATGAAATCTAAGTGAAAGCAAGTAGCTGAACACATTTGACATGTTCAGAAGATTAGCCTTGTCAGAAATGAACCTAGAGCCTAACCAAACCAATGGTCTCTGTCTACAGTAATCCGGATGACCGTCTTTTGGTTACTTTTTCCCAGCATAATTAAATGTCCCAACATGGATCCTTTAAATTTATATCCTTTTTATAGTAAAGGAGATATGTATTTTTATCTTATAATTCAGAAAAGTAAATTGTATGCTCAAAAATATCCAGTAGCAATTAATTTAAATTATGTTAAGAGATGATGAATTTATAAGTTTCTAATATAGATATGCAAAATAGAGAGTGTACTTCAGAGAGTATATATCAGAGTGTATGTTGTAATGATTCAAACATTATACAGAAAGAGAGAGAGCATGGACAGGAATATGAACAAATGTAATATTAACAATATTTTGGGGGAAGTATATTTAGCTCCTGTTTTGAAAGAGTAAGTTTAATGTACAGATTTTAAGTATGATGATCATCAATTTTCCCATAGTCTGCTGTTAGAAACTCTAGGCATGTAAATTTTTAAATTCTTGTTTGTAAAAATCACTTCATATGCCCATTACTACCTTTATGAATTTCTCAGGATCTGACTTCTCTAGTACAGGGACTGCTTTGCTTGCCCATTTTTTCATAATGCAAAGAAGTTCCTTGATTTCTTAAAGTTGTACAGTAAGAAGTAATTCACAGGGCAAATAAACATGCAAAACTGTTCAACATCATATGATATCATGGACCTGCAAATCAAATCTGCAGCATATAGCAGTTATATCAGATGCATATTTAAATATCAAAACAAAACAATTAGATAATCTCACCATACCAAATGTTGTTGAGGGTGTGTCCTCACAGAGTGCTCACTTATTGCTATGGGGATGCAAAATATTATGTCAGTTTGGAAGAGCTTTTCTTCTTGTAAATCTATAATAATGATCTGGCAATAATAGCTTTTGGTGCTTCCCAAATAAATTCCCTGGACCACAATAAAAAAACCCTGCAAATTGATGTTTCTATTATCTTTGTTGTCAAAACTTTGAAGCACCAAAATGTTTTTCAGTAAGTGAATGAATAACAGACAACTGTACATGCACAGGTGTGCATGCAAACACACACACAATGAAATATTGCTAAGCAGTGCAAGAGGCAAAAATACACATATAGGAAAAAATTGAGGCTGAAGGTAATTCTGCAGAAGGAGAGAGGTAAGTATGGGAAATTTTAGGTATGTGAAGCCATTCTCTTAATAAAAGTACAAGAAAGAATTCTACATGGGAACTGTATGTTTTCTACTCATATTCTGTTATCTTTATGTAGCTCAGAAATAAAGTCTATTCACTAAGTTTTAAAACTAAAGTAAATTAAAGTTGATTGAATGGGTGGTTTCAAACTAAGTCAGTCAATGTTACAATCAATGTTCTTAAAACCAACTGCACTGTAATTTAATATATCACCTACCTTCCTGAATGTTATACTATTAGCCTGCTTTGTTTAAATTATCCATGCAGAGGAAATGTTGGTCAGAGTCAAGTGTTGACTCTGAATTGAGTACAAAATTATTGTGACAGAGTTCTCTAGAGGAAAAAACCCAGTAAGCCTCAACTTCCTGGTACAACTTACAATCTTTCCATTTTACTGTGGAGCAAAACAATAGCCATTTACTAAAAAATGCACTTCAAATTTAAAATATAGATATTTTCCTTGACTAGCAATTTGCAATATAATGTTCTCTAGTGATTCTGGGTATAAGCATGGAGTAACAGCTCCCAGTCAGCTATACAATATTGAAGATGAAATGAATGGTCTTCTACAGGAACTGCATGACTACCCTTTGATGTTAGCTAGATAAATCTGGAAAAGACATTCTGACTTTCATTTCAACCTTTGATTCTCTGATGGATTTATTGAAAAATAAGGTCATTCTAAGTTGTGGATCATATATGTATATATTTCTCCCTCACGTATATAGTTTCAGATGGAGTTTATTATGAGTCTTAATTTATATTTGTTAAGAAGTCCCACATTAAGCCAATAGTAAATTGAAGAACCAGTAAGGCCAGTAGCAGAATTCGTTGAGTCCAAAGATTTGAGGATTAAAGAAGCTGATGGTCTTGTTCTTCTCAGAGCCCAAATATAGGCCTAAGAACCTGTGAAATTCTGGGGCAAGTCACAGTATCAAAAGCTGAAGAATGCAGAGTTCTGATGTCCAGAGACAGGGTAAAAACAATGTCCCATCTCTATATTGAAGAACAAGTTCTCTTTCTTCTGCTTGGCTATTCTAACCAGCTTCTCAGTGGACTGTGTAATGATTACGTGCTCTGGTAAAGGGCAAGTTAGAGTTTCTTACTCAGAGTAACTCCTCTGGAAATATTCTCATAGACATATTAGAAATGATTCTTTACAAGTGATATCAGATATTATTTAATTCAGCCCATTTGAAACCTAATTTATCCAATTATCAATTATTTATTGGTGTGATATAGTGAATATTAACTAATTCACTTTAAATGTTAGCATTGATGGCAATGACTATCATTTAGTAACAACTCCTGTGTCATAACACGACCCATTTTTAAAATTTAATATTTAATTGCATACTTAGAAACCTATGGATTAATCATTATGTACAGGTAAAGAAACTGAAGTTTAGAGAGAATAAATAACTTGCAAAACTTCACACTGTTATAGAGTGACAGAAATCAATATTCTAACCAGGCCAATTATAACTCAGAAGACTCAGTTTTTCTCAGATATTTTATATATTAAGGTACTAGATATCCCCTATAATCTTAAATACAAGGGAAAATGAATATATTATCAAAGTTTAATACACAGACACATTTCTTTTTATTCTTTAATGCTGTGTGAATGCATTTATGCTGTGGGATAAAGACCCACTAATTAGCAGGGATCTGTGTAATACTCATGTGACTTTCCAGCTGGTGAGGTGAGTGCTTTCCTTGTAATTCATCATGAACTTGTGAATTGCTGTTGCTGCTGTTTCAAAGCCTCTTGTCCTTCCCTCAAACCAGTGGGGTCTCAGCTGTCATCTACAGAAAATGATGGCCTCAACTCCTCATTATAGGAATTTGGAAATGTGCAAACATAAGTAAAAGAAACTCTTGGTAGCAGTAGTTTTCTTTTTTTTATTTTTTTTATTGTGAAAATACTGTACAGGGGGTTACAATTACATGAGCAAGGTAATGAAGACACTTTTTATCAAGCATTGCTGCCTCCTCCTTTGTTTTCCCTTCCCATCCCTTCCCATCTCTACAACAACAAAAAATCAACAAAAGAAATCATCCTTATATAAACAAACAATAAGAAAATTTCTAGTTTCGTAACATAGTTCCTCTGCCAGGTACTATGGATAGCAGATAGAATGGTCATTTTCCCATGTGGAAGTCGAAACTATAGCTATTTTAAATTCTTTGGTATATTTTTCCATACTTTTCCATTGGATGCTCAAGTGTATTCATATAATACATCAGGATCAATCATATCTCATCATTTAGGAAGAAATAGCTGTTCTGGCTTCAATGAATGTTCATTATGCTCTGTGTAATTTTATTTCTGTAAATACTATCTTCACTATAGAATTCATTGCACCCACAAGTTCTACGGATATTTAGTTACTTAGGGGAAGTGACAATAGAAACTATTGACTTAAATCTCTATAAAAATTTTACTTTTAATTGGTAAATAATTCCATATATATGTATATATGGTACAATATGATATTTTGATCTACTAATTGATTATAGAAATATTCTAATATATCAATGAATACATTCTTTAACTCATCAACCTATCATTTTTATAATGGAAATATATTTTCACAATTTTTAACATTACTATTAACTTTAATAACTCAATGCATTCAGTTCAAGAGATCCCTAAAACACTTTCCCTCACAAAGTTGAAACTTTCTACCATTTCTACATATTTCCTGTCGATATCTTTTCTTTCCCTCTCTTTTCATTCATTTTCCAATAACTGATTTTTCATCATCTATTTAATGGTGTTGACACTTATATTAACTTACCCTAAGATATCGTTTTAATCATTTTAAGCATATTATTTTCCATGTATTTAATAAATTATCAAGTTAGCCTGATTGTATGAAAAAGGTCATATGATGAGTAGTTGTTAATGTGCCTATTAGTATAATGGGAACAATTGTTCCTATTAGGTATATATTTATGACAAAACATGGACAACAATCACGTTTATTTTCTTCTATTAGTTGAGAGAATATAAAACAACAGTCTTGAAACTCATTTCATTTTTTCCTGTCCACATTTAGTCTTCCCACATTGTTTCTTTTATTAATAAAAAGTTTTTATTATTAATAAGTGAAAATATGGTATAGTGGGGTTACAATTACATGAGCAAAGTAATGAGTCCATTTCTTATCAAGCATTGTTGCCTCCTCCTTTGTTTTTCCCTTATCCACATTAAGTTTTGAGATTAGCAACTCCCACAGATTAATGAACATGTGGGAAGTTCATTATGACATTATATTCAATAATATGGAACAATTTACAATAGCTTGCTCTAGATGATACAAATCTAGCTTTTAATAGAAATGACTTCATATAGTGTTCGAAGAGTATATGGAGATGAATACTTTCAAGACTATCTTTTTAGATAGAGTCTGATTTGCTTATTCTCTACCTGCTGATTTTATTAGTTATAATCATGAAATAATATATTGCTATTTTGCTACTCAGCAGTGTAGCTTTAAAAAATCAAGCTTTCTTCTTTCTACATTCTTGAACAAGTGGAATGATCATAGCTGTGACCTGAGATTCAATAATACACATTGTGATGGTGACATTTCAAACAAAAGCTCATGATTTCTTGAAAAGTAAGTCACATTCTTAAGGAAAAGCCATAGATAACTGTGGAATGAAATATTTTAAATATCCATATTTTAGTTTTATCTTCTGTGAATCAATTTTCAGATATATTTTTGTTTAGAGAATATATAAATCTCGTCTTCCATATCTTCACAGTAAATCTGTTGTGCAATTTATTTATAAGACTCAAGTTTTGATAAAGCATATGCATAAAGAAAAGAATTTTTCATGTTCTTTGTATAGGATCCTGAATGTCTCAGACTTTGAATAGTAGTAGAAGTAATGCAAAGTTCTCTTTTTCTGCTTAAAACTTTAACTGGGAATTTTTGTATTTTTCTTTATCCTAAAAGGAGGCCAGGTTCCAGTGGCTCATGGAACCTGTAATCTTAGTCCCGAGGCTGAGATCTGAGTATCACAGTTCAAAGTCAGCCAAGGAAAGAAAGCCTGTAAGACTGTTATCTCCTATTAACTATCAAAAAAAGCCAGAAATGAAGCTTTGGTTCAAATGGTAGAGCACCAGCTCTGAGCAATAAAGCTGAGACAGTGCCCAAGTCCTGAATTGTAGCTCCAGAACTGGATATAGCATAAATAAATAACAACAAAATAAATAGTCCAAAGATCATTATACTTAATATTCCTATAAGGAAATTTAGTTGTTAATTGAGTTGTTAAGCCTTACTCCTGCTTTCTAATACGGCTATTACAAATTCTTTCTTGGTGTATTCTTGCTATTGGATTTTCTTAACAAAGAGAGGGGGAGTATTATTGACTCTTATTGGATTCAAAAGAGATTTTTAATTTTTTTTGCTTCAATCAAATATTCATTAGTAATCTATTTTAGTATGATTGTATAATTTTTTCCTGTGAAATCTTATGATTGAGTATAAATTTGATGAGACATCAAACAATCAGATCAAACATTTTAGATGGAAAGATAATAAGATTTGTTGCCATAGCTTGGCATTAGAGATAAGCAAATCATACCCAGGGAAGTACATGCAAGAGAAACTTTTCAGAGAAATCATAAAATGCTTGATTAAAGTATTTCTTCAGTTGCCAACAGAAGAGAACTCCCGGGAAATGATTTAAGTTGTACGTTATAGCTATGCTGGGGAAAACGAAAATAAAAGGCAGTTATTATTTACATCTACTTTTCAATGGAAGAAAAAACACACTGTTCTATACAATTCCTTTTAAGGAAGAATTTCTACTCACTAAAAGCTAAAGCAGGAGCTCAGGTTTACCACAAAGAGACCATTACAACAAAACTAGGCCATGATTTACCACAAGATCTTCAAATTCCAATTCCGAGATTTTTGGTCAAATTATTTTCTTCTTACTTGACATTGAATTGGTAACTCCTAATAAATTTGAAAGAAAACTAGAATTTCTAAACATAAAATTCACTTTTAAGAAACAATAAAGCACAAATGTCTGTCTTTTACAATATTATTTGAGTCTTTTATAACTGCAAATGTCCAAATATAGTTTCTACCTCTCATCCTAGAAGAAGTTCAATGCTTTGGCTCAGTGCAGTTGGCTCATGCCTGTAATACTATATACTCAGGAGTTTGAGATGTGAGGATTAAGGATAACACCAGCCTTAGAAGAAAAGTCCATGAGACCCTTATCTCCAATTAATAACTCAAACACCAGAAATGGAACTGTGACTCAACTGGTAGAACACTATATCCTTGAACAAAAACGCTCAGAGATATACTTGAGACCTAAATTCAAGCTCCAGGGTAGACACAAAAAGAAAATAACCAAGAAAAAGAAAATGAAATATAAAGGTTCATTTCTTACACATTTGCATGATAGAGACTATTTTGTTATTTTTATATTATTTTAAGTCACTATACAAATGGGTTTCAATTGAACATATCAAATTTTGAGTACAATTTATCTTGATCAATGTCACCTCTTCTCTCATTCTTCCTCTTCTCATCTACCCAATCCCGTCTATCCCTACAAGCTACCTGGTTCCATTTTTACAATGCACATTGCATATTATGACTGTATTTACCACCCATTTCTCTCCATGATTCTGTTTTCCTTAATTTTAGCCCTACCTCCTCAGACAAAATACATTTTATCTTTCTGGTGTTTCACTTTGTTAAACTGTCAGTTGTATAAAGGAGTTGCAGCATTTGAATACTCTTTTTTTGTCTAACATACTTTAGTTAATTTGATGTAAACGTGCATATGGCCATCTATAAATTTCCATATAAGTTTATAATTTAGATCTAACTTCTATATATGAGAGAAAGCATGTGTTCTTTAAATTTACAAGCCTGACTTACTTAAGTATGTATAATACTTTAAACAAATAGCTTCAACTTTGAAATTAAAATAAGTATAAATTTTAAGATTGTAAGTCTTAGAAATGATAACATTCTGAGGAGATCAAGGGAAGTGGATGAATACCTGAATGTTGTTTTTAAAAGGAAGGACTTAAATGGACAATTCTGTATTACCTTTTGAATAATTTTGGAAGAATAGGGAAATAGTCAAGCTTTCTATTTTAAATGTTAAAAATATTTGATATAGCTTTAATTTGGATACATACTTTAAAGCATATTATATGACTGAAATTTAGCTCCCTAATATGAGAAATTACTTAATTTCCAAGTAATTCACCATGAAATAATAAGAAGGAAACAATGAGGGCACTGTCTCAGAAATTGAAAGTAAACATTTTTCATGACTCAGGTGTTGTGTAGATTTTTAAATGTACATCCCAATTTTAATTCTAAACATGTCGCAAGAATTACAATATATTCTTCTACTCACCTTCAAGCACCTTATATTAGCATGAAATTTAAAATATATTAAACAATTAGCAATATATTTTCTAAAGGGAGTGTGTGTTTTATTTTTAACCCTGGTCCATCCCTATGGTTGGTTCTTCATATTTTATATTACTGATTTAATATAGTGAATGTGCAATAAAATGTAAATCAAAAATTAAAAAATCACCCGGTGCCAGAGGCTCATGTCTATAGTCCTAGCTAATCAGGAGATGAGATCTGAGGATTGCCATTTGTAGCAAGCCAGGGCAAAAAAGTCTCTATGAGATTCTTATCTCCAATAAACTACTCACAAACCCTAAGTAGAGTTGTGACTCAAAGTGATAGAATGCTAGTCAAGCAAAAGAGGTCAGGAAAGACAGATCCAGGACCTGGGACAGATTTTTTTTAAAGGTAAAAATATAACAATTACTCTCTCAAATTTCTTCACTCAATTCAAGATTCATATCTGGCATTCAATATTAGGTGTCCTGATAATATCTTATATAATCAATGGAGGAATGCTTCGAAATGTCAATGTGAGAAAATGTTGCAATATTCAATAAGAAATTTTATCCAAATGATTTCAAAACTCACATACTACTGTCAATTTTATTTTATTTTTATATGATTTTTATTGTAAAAATACTATAGAGAAGGGCTACAGTTACATGAGCAAGGTAATGAGTACATTTCCTATCAAGCATTGTTACCTCCTCCTTTGTTTTTCCCCTATCATCCCTTCTCTCCCAGCTCCACAACAACTACACTCCTCCCCCAGGCTAAATTGTAAAGTTCATTTTTAATGCAACTTAATTACTTATTTTGTTTTCTTTTACTGACAGACTACAGTAGTTCTGAAAAAATAGATTTATTTTTCAATGTAACGTTAGTGAATTTGTGAGACTATTTTAGATAGAAAAGTATAGAAGTATGAAAAAGGTAACCAAGAAAGTTATTAAGTATTTATAGAGGTCTTAAAAATATGTATCTTAAATTGAATTAAATATATTTTCCTCCATTTTATTAATGCTATGTTTCTGTGGAGATTTTTGTTGTTGTTTTTTTAATATATAGCTTTTATTGTAAAGATACTGTACAGAGGGGTTACAGTTACATGAGTAAGGTAATGAGTACATTTCCTATCGAACATTGTTACCCAGTTCTTTGTTTTTCCATCCCTTCCCTTCCCACCTCCCCAACTCCTCCCTCCCCCGCCCTAAGTTGTAAAATTCGTTTTCTACATGGTGTCTTGTATATCTCATTGTTACACTGGGTCAACGTGTATCCTTCCCAAATTAGAAAAAAAAATGTATATACAAGATTCAGGGCACTGGAAACAAACACAGTGAAAATAGGGGTTATGCCATCTGGAAGAACATACAAAAGAAACAACAAAAAAATCACATAGCACATTATAAGCACATTAAAAAGAACAGCAACAAAGATAAAACCTCTTGTGCCCCTATCTTGGGGTTCATTTCGCTTAGCATCACTTTATAGGGTCATATATACATAACTTTGGACTTTTTCTGATTGTCCTAGACTTGTGCCCCTATGTTGGGGTTCAATTCGTTTAGCATCACCTTATAGGGTCATATACACATAACTTTGGACTTTTTCTGATTGTTCTAGACTTACACTAGCAGTATGGAGGTTCCTCAAAAGTCTACACAAGAGCTTCCCTATCCAGCAATCCCACTTTTGGGCATTTACCCACACGATCACAAACAAGGCCATACTAAAGCTACCAGCACAACTGTGTTTATCTCAGTATTATTCACCATAGCATATGGGAACCAACTCAGATGCTCCTTAGTGGATGAATGGATCAAGAAAATGTGATACATATTGATATAGCTATATCTATATATAAATATAGATATAATGGATTCTATGCCTCCATCATTTGTTAGGAAATAGAAAGACTTGGAAAAATGTGTATTAAGTGAAGTAAGTCAGGCCCAAAGAAACATAGGTGTCATAGTTTCGCTTATTTGTTTTGTTTTTTATATTGCTTGTGGGCTGGATCACTGGTCCTGGGAGCTGTCCCTGAACTCTTCAGCTCAAGGCAAGCGCTTTACCACTTGAGCCCCACTTCCAGTTTTCTGGTGGTTAATTGGAGATAAGAATCTCAGAGTTTCTTCCTGGGCTGGCTTTGAACCAAGATCTTCAGATCTCAGCCTCCTGAGTAGCTAGGATTACAGGCCTAAGCCACTGGTGCCCAGCTAGTCTGTTTATTTTGATTAAGGAAAATATATATGTATAAATTCCTTTATCAAGATTTCCCAACGTAACTCAATTCTTTGAAATATATTGTTTTTCTATTGAATGGAACATAATTATTCTATAATAATAGGTATATTATATATTTTTTTCTATCAATAAGATTTGGATTGAACCCAGTGCAATAGTTATTGGGACAAACAAAAACTCTACTGTCCCCAAATAGATTGCAGGCCATTTGTAGAGTTTGGACTCTTTTTATTTTATTGTTTTATTATTTTTGTCTTGTTTAGTGTATGGGAAATGCAAGATGGTTTGGGTAAAGTCTGAATCAAAGTATTGATCTACTAGCTGGGATTGCTAATAGAGACATGATTGCTTGGTTATCCTCTTCAGATTATATTATTTCCTGTCATTGCTATTCCTCTGATTTATTTATTTTATGGGGGAAAAAAGTAATGTTATGCCCTGCTTTGGTGACCAGAAGGAACAGCTGTTATTTTCTATTCTTGGAAAAGTTGCCAAAGATAGAAATAAGTGGGTAAATGATGGTGTAAAGACTTTGAAACCTGTCTCAGCAGCTGTTGCTGCAATGGCATGGTACAATATGCAAAATATTGTCTCCACTGCCAAGTTTTTCTGTACTTTTGGCAGTGAATCCCCACAGTTTTCCATCTGTATGGCTGCTGTCATTGTAATGGGGCTGTACAAGTTAACGTGTAGAAAGATGCAAGATCTTCTTTTCTTCAGCAGGTATGACAAAGGACAACAAAAGGAATTAATTATTACTAGTGATCTATATACATATATATGTATGTGACATATAAACATATGTGTAATATATATACATATATGTGGTATATATATATATATCCAGTGATATATATACATATATTCAGATACATATCTTTAATTCAATACTATATATATATATATACTAATTACTACATATGTTTCAATATGTTATACATATTAATAAATTTTAAAGAAAATGACTGAACATTAATTTATGAATGACATACTGGACCAATTTGCAAAGATGCCTATAACTATAAATTCTGTATTCTATTCTGTTTATTTACATGACCTTTTATAATACTTGTGATACATCTTTAGATGGCCAGTATCAAATTTGATGAGTATAATTAGGGGAAAAATAGCAATCCTAGTTAAATAATAAATTAAATTTAAATCAACTGGATGCTCAGTCTGCAAAAGTGATGAATACATATGTTCTAACACTTCAAGTGTTAGGCAACATTGATTGATCAGATGTAGGAGGAAGTAGAACAAATACCTGGTTGTATGCTAAGCACCTAGTCAAAATCTTGCTTAAGTGAGCTTTCTGTGTTCCCTACATCTATTCTTACCAGCATCTGGTGAGAGGTTGTGTAAGATTTTGTAAAATTCATTTAGTATGCCTTTATTTATTTGGGAATATCTATAAGTACATTCTATAAAGTGTTAAGGTAACTTTCATCAACTAAAAATAATACTGACTTGACTTTAAGAAGAATTCTGGAGAAATCTCAGTAATAAATTGCCTGGTGTGAGCAGTACTCATGTTTGTATGCAGCACACCATGCTAGTTAGACTGATAGCACGTCACTAAGCCATACTTACACCAATGTTTTTTTTTGGTTATATTTTGGATCTGGTATAGTTGGAAGTCTGAGTATATGGCTGAGCTGCAATCTTCCTACGTTTCAGGTTATAATAGCATTGAGGTCAAGGGCATATTCTTGCCTGTCCAGATTCCTTAGGGGAGATGGAGCCAGATTTTTCTGTCTAGGTTGGCCTGGAACCACAAACTTCCTCGTTTCTGCCTCCCACTTAGCTTAGGCTGTTATGTACATGCCAACTATAGATTAAATTGTTCCAACTTTTCAAAAATTTTTCTACTCTTGTTTCTTTTTCCTAGGTAGATTCAAAAATTCAGATTAAAAAAATCCACTTTAGCCAGGCGTGATGGCTGTAGATTACATCTGTAATCCCTTCACATGGAAGGCTGAAGCAAGAGGATCGTAAGTTCCAGGTCAGCCTTGGCTACATAGTCTCTTTCTTGAAAAATAATAATAAAATACAATGGAATACAATAATTACCTTAAAGATTCTAGCTGTTCATAATGTATCAGCCAAATGAGTAAATTCAACTGTATTGCTTATATTAGTTGCAAGATCAAACTTACCAAATTTTAAATGTACTGGCAAAGCATACATATCAATCAATTACATACTAAGTATAAGCATTCAATAAGTTTTCTAGTATTTACAAAAAATATATTTTTAAAAATAGATTTTTTCCATAGCATGAACTTTGCAAGAAATAATTTGTCATTTGTGTTTCATTCATGTTAAGCATATGTTGTATTTAAACTAAATTAAACCTATTTATTCCCCCAAATATATTTCACATCTTTATAGTAAAACTTATCTTATATTTTCTCTACCTTTTTGAGTTATACAGGACATAATTATTGTCTAATCAATCAACTTTCATACCTGTAGTTTATCACCTGGGTTTTAATTGCTATTATTCCAAAATATATCACTGTCCAAACTTCAGTGAGGAAAATTTTTATTTTGTTACAAGGAAATTCTATGATAAAATTAATCTCATAAGATCCTTAATGTTTTATAATCAAGAATGTCTCTTCTGGACACCAGTGGCTCATGTCCATAATCCTAGCTACTTGGGCTGAGATCTGAGAGTCAGCCCTTGTAGATAATGTACACACACACACACACACACACACACACACACACACACACACACACACACACACAAACACACACACACACACACACACACACACACACACACTTCTCTTAACTTGCTTCTTTTTTGTTATCCTTCCTTCACCCCAACCCTAAGCAACCACTGATCTATGGACTGTTGCTATAGTTTTAATTTTTCAAGAATGTTGTAAAGTTGAAATCATGCAATTTGTTTTACACAGAAGCCTTTTCAGACCGGCATCGTTCCCTTAATTACATACATTTAATTTTACTATTTCTTTGTGGTTTGATAGTTATTTTTACCATTGAAAATCATTCCATTGTGTGAAGGCATGACAGTGTGTGAATTGCATCACCTACTGAGAGCATAAAGGTTGCTTTCAAGCTTTTGCAATTACAAACAAAGCTACTATAAACATCTGTTTCTTGCATCTTGTGCAGACTTACACCTTTAATTTTGCTAGTGTAAATATGTGATTCCTGAGTAGAGTAGATTTTACATGAAAATGCCATGTGGTCTTCCAACCATATGTAATAAATGATAATCGTTGCTCTTCATTCTACCCATCAGTTGCTGTTCTGTTTTAAGATTTTGTTGTTGTGGAGTTGATTTACTATGGGGCTTTCTAGTCATGTGTGTTAGCCAGAAATTGTTTAGGTAATTATTTGCTATCTTGATGTCATTTTTTGATGAAGCTTGTCTTCAGGTGCGCATATGTTAAGTTATGCCACTTGTTTCCTTACTGTTGAGTTCTAAGTAGTTTTTATATATTTTGGATAACAGTACTTCATTAGATATTACTTTGCAAAATGTTTCTCCCAATTTATGACTTATTCTCTGATTCACTAAGTAGTGTCTTTTTACCAAGAGTGACGTTACAATTTTAATGGAGCATCTTTCATCCTTTTTTCATGCCTTCAATATGAAATTTAAAATGTCATTGCAGTTTGGGTATGATGGTGCATACCTGTTATCTCAATAATGCATGAGACAGAGATGGGAGGAATGTAGATCAATACCAGCCCAGGCAAATGAGCCTATAAGACCCTTTCTCAAAATTAAGTTGTAAGTGGTGGTACCTCACTGTAATCCCAGCTCTGTAAAAATGATCGTCCAAAGTTAGTGTTGAACAAAAGCACAGGATCCTGTCTGTGATGAAACATACAGTAAATTCATAATTGGCAAGAGGGACTGCTTCAGGGATTTAGCACTTCCCTTAAAAAGACTTGCACTGTGATTCTTACATCTCAGACTCCTGAGTAGCTAGAATTATAGGCATAAGCCACTCATGCCTGAGAGTAAGATTGCATTAAACTCTTCAAATGACTGGGTTTTTTTTTCTCTCCCCCTAGTTTTGTCTTCTTTATATGATATTGAGTTATCATGTTCTTCAGATGTTGGTAAAAATCTCATTGAAATATTTTTGGTTTTTAAGACTTCTTGACAGTCTTCACCTATTTAGACTTCCCCATTCTCTCTCATCTGTTTACTATGTTATCATTTTGAGTTTTGAGATCGTGGTTCATTTCATAGTAACTTTAATTTTATTTGTACATATCTCTCTACAATAAACATAGTCATGCTGGTAGCTTTAGTGTGGTCTTGTTTGTGATCATTTGGGTAATGCCCCAAAGTGGCATTGCCGGGTCATAGGGGAGCACTATGTGGAATCTTTTGAGGAACATCTATACTGCTTTACAAAGTGGTTGAACAAGTTTACAACCCAGATGCCCCTCCGTAGATGAATGGATCAAGAAAATGTGGTATATATACACAATGGAATTCTATGCCTCCATCAGAAAGAATGACATTGCCCCATTTGTTAGGAAATAGAAGACTTGGAAAAAATTATATTAAATGAAGTAAGCCAGGCCCAAAGAAACATAGGTCCCATGGTTTCCCTTATTTGCAATAACTAGTATATGTCTGAGTCAAGCAGAAAAGGTCAGATAAGTTGGTGTTAGGGGAATGAACCCCAAGATAAGTATTCAAATGTTTTTTTTTCCTTTCATGAAATTGTTTCTATCATATTTATAAGATGATTTCTATGTTGCTTTGTTTTTTTTTTTTTTTTTTTTTGGTCGGTCGTGGGGCTTGAACTCTGGGCCTGGGCGCTGTCCCTCAGCTCTTCAGCTCAAGGCGAGTGCTCTACCACTTGAGCTACAGCGCCACTTCCGGTTTTCTGGTGGTTTATTGGAGATAGGAGTCTCATGGTCTCTCCTGCCCGGGCTGGCTTTGAACCGCAATCCTCAGATCTCAGCCTCCTGAGTAGCTAGGATTACAGGCGTGAGCCACTAGCGCCCGGCTCTATGTTGCTTTGTATGTCCCTCCCCCACAGTATAACCCATACTTTTACTGTTTTTGATGTTGGTATAATCTGTGGAGGGGAAGGGAAAAAACAAATCGTTTAACTAGGGATACAGGTGGACCCATTTCCTTATGTTGAAAAACAAACTTAACAACTTTAGTGGGGGGTGAGGGTAGGATCGGTTGGGGGAGGGGAGGAGTACTGGAAGGAATGGGAAGGGGAAACAACGAGGAGGCATCAATGCTTGATAAGAAATGTACTCGTTATATTGCCCATGCAATTGTAACTCCTCTGTACAGTATTCTCACAATAAAAACAAAAAATTAAAAAAAATCTCTCTACAACTCTATTACTTTTCGAAAAGCTTCTTTATCTAAGATGGCCATATTTAATATCTACTAATAAAATTTTGGAATTCAGTCTCCCTCTTTAAATATTATGCTTTGAAAAATTATTTTATCTATAGTCAAGATTAAAAAAAACATAAAAAGGGTTTATAGGAAGCACATACCATGATAGAAGTAAACATTAAGGGTTTTACAAAACGTTAGACAAAACAAGGTGAGACATGATGAAGAGCTGACAGTTGTCAGTCTCCAATAAAAAAGAAACGGAGAAACTATTGACTGAAAGTGTCCTGTAAGTAAGTTAAGGCTAGTGTTTTGAGAATCCTTAAGATAAGTGCATGAGAGCAAAACTGTGTTTCTTGCTTACAATTGCATTATTGTCTTTCCTACGCTTACTCACTACCAGTCTGTGGGAATGTGGGTGTTGGTTTGAATATGAGGATGATTTCAATGCAAGTGAAGGAAGTGTTGGGTTGACAGACTCACTCTCAATGCCGTGTGTGATAAACCTGCTTGTGGTTGCTACACTTCATTTCTTTCAACTCATTTCCATTGTATCTTTCTCCATTTTATCTTTAAACTCTGCAATTTATTCTTTTTTGAAAATTATTATTCATGTTTTCATTGTGAAAATACCGTACAGAGGGGTGACAATTACATGAGCAAGATAGTTAGTACATTTCTTATCAAGCATTGTTGCCTCCTCCTTTGTTTTTCCCTTAACATTCATTCCTTTCCATCTCCACAACTACATCCCCCTTCCCCACTGCCTAAATTGTAAAGTTCGTTTTTTGACATAATGTCTTGTGCAATGGGTCCACCTGTATCCCTATTTAAACAATTTGTTTTTTCCCTTCCCCTCCCCAAATTATACCAACATCAAATACAGTGAAATTTATTCTACATGGTTTTACTTTTATTTAATTTTCTTTTTATTTATTTCTTTTCTTTTTTATTGTTTTGACTGTACATTGTACATTGTTAGTCATGCCAGTGCTTTAAATTTGCTTTTATGTACTTAGCTCATATGGGCAGTTGTCCAATGGGAAAAGAGCATTCAATGGTTACATAAATATACTCCTTTGTCCATTCCTGACATCTCAACTCTAGATAATATAGTTGCTTCTGATAAATCTTAAACTATTGTATATGTTAATAGATGTATAATTGGTGACTATGTGTAGCATTTGTAATGTAATATGTGTATTATACCTATAAAATAACTAAAATGTTTCATATTAATAGTATTCTTATGTATATTGTACACTTTTCTTATTTATTTATTTATTGGCAGTACTAAGATTTTGAACTTGCTATGTGAGCTCTTTACTGTATGAAATACCACCCACAATTTGTGTTTACTTTTTTTTTGTGGAGAACAGCTTTAACTATAGTTCTCATACCTCTACCATCTGTGTAGCTTGATTTACAGGGATATATTTCAAATAAACTATTTATTATTATAATAGATTTACAGATCTTCCTATGTGTATAGCATTTTGTTCTTGGTGGTGTTGGTCATAGAACCTGAACTTTGGGCCTGTGCGTTGTCCCTCAGTTCTTCAGCTCAAGGCTAGCACTCTACCACTTGAGCCACAGAGCTACTTCCAGCTTTTTCTGCTTATGTGATGCTGACAATTGAACCCAGGGTCTCAAGTATGTAAAGCAAGCACTCTACCACTGAGCCAACTTCTCAGCCCCTGTGTAAACTATTTCAAGGAGGATAAAAATGATCTCTATTGTTCAAGGTTTCTTCTCTTGTCATAAGATGGAATATTAGAAAGGAAAATAGAACAAACTGTTGAAGAGATTATAAAATTGTTATTTAGATTATGAGAAGTAAGCAGCAATTAAGTGCAGCTAATGGGTACAGGCAAGATAGTTAAACTTTAAAAAAAATTTCTCATTTGAAAATGCCTTTCCTGCTATCTAATGCATGATTCAATTTTGATGATGAAACTTGGTCAAACACAAAATAGTCTCATGAACAAAATGAAAACTTATTAAGTTGATACATCACAAATAATGTATTGAAAAAATAGTTAAGTAAAGATTTATTTCTAAGATAATTTGGTAAATATGGAAAATTGCTCTAAAAAAAGACTAATAAACTCATGTGCAAGTAGTTGGTCTCATTGGTTCTTTACTCAAACAGAAATATAATTTCCAATATCTACCTTGACTTGTTCAATTATAAAGGAAACTGGAAAAGATAAGAGTTTTGTCATAATTAACAAGGAAAGTGATATTCAACTAAGTCATATATGACTAACAAGGCATTATTCTGATTGGGAAAAGGTTGTATCATTCCACAGGTTATGAAAGGAGAAAAAAAAGACTGGAAAATTTCTAACTTTCTTTAATTTCACTGCCATTTCTATAATGCTAGTTGATAAAGAAGTTTATTAAAACTGATGAATAGAAAGGGTACACAATCTACTAGACAAAACAGCTGTGAATGGATGTTCCTGGTAACTAGAATTTAAAATATCATTTGAGTTGTAGCAAAGCATGCTAAAAGAAGCATAACATTTTGCTGAATGTAGAAATATTTCCTAACAGAAGGTGGTGGTAAATATAAATTCAGCAATGCATCTTGAGTCTGCAGTATTTGAAGTCTCAAATGTACATTGAGAGCTACATGAGCCTGCACCTGCAACTTGACTTTTCATTTAACATTCAACAACAAACTGAATTGTAAAAACACAGCTCAATTTGATGCCAGAAAGTGGTGAATTGCTAGAAATATCTTTGGTAAAGACAATACTGGACCTTGCTGGCAGAGGAGATATACAAATGAAAGTTCATTTTAGGGCCTGTGGGTATGTATGTACTATCAAAGCATTCTAGAATAAAGGCCTATAAGGTAGGTTGAAATGTAAAACCTGATTAGTAGAAATATGTTTGAACTTAATGAAAATTATTCTCAGCAGCACTGGTGGTTACAGTCATTTAGGATTAAAAATATTTTAAATACATATCATTAAACTTCAATATGATCCCAGCCCATTTGCTAATGTTCTCATTTCCTAGACTTAGAACTGGAGAAAAAAATAAAGATATGCAAAATCACCTTGAGAGATATATAGAATTTTTGTTATTTTATTCTTTTATTGTTTTATTTTTGTTTTGTTTTGTTTTGGGGAGGGGGTCCAGTCATGGGCCTGAATGCTGGGTCTGGGCACTGTCCCTTAGCTCTTAAGCTCAAGGCTAGCACTCTATCACTTGAGCCACAGCGCTACTTCTGGCTTTTTTTTTCTGCATATATGGTGCTGAGGAATCCAACCCAGGGCCTCATGCATGCAAGGCAAGCACTCTACCACTGAGCCACCTTCCCAGCCCTGTTCTTTTATTTTTATACAGTAAAAATACTGTACAGAGGGTTACAGTTACATGAGTAAGGTAAGGAGTACATTTCCTATCAAGCATTGTTACCTGTCTTTTGTTTTTCCCCTGCCCTCCCTTCCTTCCCACCTCCAAAACTACACTTCCCCCCTCTAGCCCTCCCCCACCCCTCCGGCCTAAATTGTAAAGTGTGTTTTTCAATATAGTGTCTTGTATATCTCATTGCTACAATGGGTCAACCCATTGTTGTAACCGTATTTAAGCATTTTTTTTCCCTTCTCCTCCCCAAGCTAGAGAAGTGTATATACAAGTGTATATACAGGGCATTGACATCAAATACAGTGATAACAGGGGTTATACCATGGGGGAGAAACATACAAAAAATATCAAAAAAAAAAAAAAACCCCACATGATACATTATAAATAGGTTAGGAACAATAGCAAGAAAGAAAGAAAGAAAGAAAGAAAGAAAGAAAGAAAGAAAGAAAGAAAGAAAGAAAGAAAGAAAGAAAGAAAAAAAGAAAAAGAAAAACAGAAGCCAGGCCCCTGTGGTTCATACCTATAACCCTAGCTACTCAGGAGACTGAGATCTGAGGATCACGGTTCAAAGCCACCCTGAGGAGGAAAATCTGTGACACTCTTATCTCCAATAAACCACTAGAAAAACGGAAGTGGCACTGTGGCTCACCTGGTAGAGCGCTCACTTGAGGAAGGACAGCCCCCAAGCCCAGAGTTCAAGCTCCACCACCAACAAAAACAAACAAACAAACAAACAAAAATACTTGTGTCCCTATCGTTGGGTTCATTTTCCTTAACATCATCTTATCTGGTCACATGTACATAGCTTTTGGCCTTTTCTGTTTGTCCCAGACATATATTTAGTTATTGCGAATAAGAGAAACCATGGGACCTATGTTTCTTTGGGCCTGGCTTACTTCATTTCATTAAATTTTTTCCAAGTTTTTTCCATTTCCTAACAAATGGGGTGATATCATTCTTTCTGATAGGCATAGAATTCCATTGTATATATGTCATATTTTCTTCATTCATTCATCTCCTGAAGTGCATCTGGGTTGTTCCATATCTTAGCTATGGTAAATAATGCTGCAGTAAACATAGTCGTGCTGGTAACTTTAGTATGGTCTTGTTTGTGATCATTTTTGTAAATGCCCAAAAGTGGGATTGCTGGGCATAGGGGAGCTCTATGTGGAGTCTTTTGAGGAACCTCCATACAGCTTTCCAAAGTCTTTGAACAAGTTTATACTCCTACCAACAATGCAGTAGGGTTCCCTCTGTCCACATTTCCCCCAGCATCTGTTGTTATTAGAGTTCTTGATTATAGCTATTCTAACTGGGGTGAGGTAGAATCTCAATGTGTTTTGGTTTGCATTTCTTTTATGTCTAGAGAGGTTGAGCATTTCTTCATATGCCTATTGGCCATTCTTTTTTTTTTTTTTTTTTTTTTTGTCGGTCATGGGGCTTGAACTCTGGGCCTGGGCGCTGTCCCTCAGCTCTTCAGCTCAAGGCGAGCGCTCTACCACTTGAGCTACAGCGCCACTTCCAGTTTTCTGGTGGTTTATTGGAGATAGGAGTCTCATGGTCTCTCCTGCCCGGGCTGGCTTTGAACCGCGATCCTCAGATCTCAGCCTCCTGAGTAGCTAGGATTACAGGCGTGAGCCACCAGCGCCCGGCTCTATTGGCCATTCTTATTTCCTCTTCAGAGAAGTTTCTCTTTAAGTTCTTAGCCCACTTGTTTATCAGTCAGATTGTTCAATGAAATAGAAGAAGCAATCAAAAAGTTAATATGGAACAATAAAAAACTCCAATTAGCAAAAACGATACTCAATAGAAAGAATAGTGCTGGAGAAATATCAACACCAAATTTCCAGCTCTGCTACAAAGCCATAGTAATCAAAACAGCTTGGTACCGGCATAAGAACAGGCATGAGGACCAATGGAATTGAATTGAAAACCCAGAAGTGAACCCACAGATCTTAGCCATCTAATCTTCAATAAGAGAGCTAAAAAATTAGAATGGAAGAAAGACAGCCTCTTCAGTAAATGGTGCTTCAAAATTGGTTAAACACCTGTAGAAAACTAAAGGTAGGTCCTTATATATCACCCTGCATTACAATCAGCTCCAAATGGATGAAAGACCTCACAGTCAAAGCAGACACCCTGAAAACATTACAGGAAGGTATAGGAAAAACCCTAGGTCACCTTGGCCCAGGCGGAAATTTTCTCAATATAGACCCAGAAACACAACAAATCAAAGAAAGGTTGGACAAATGGGATTGCATGAAGTTGCAGAGCTTCTGCATGGCAAAGGACATAGCTAGCAAGATCAATAGAAAGACCACAGATTGGGAGATCTTCACTACCCATACAATACAAGGGTCTCATATCTAAAATATTCTTGGAACTATAAAAACTAAAATCCCCAACAAGAAATCCTCAAAGAAATAGCATTTACTTGTATTTCATCAGAATAAAATTCTTTCCACCTAAGGACTAACTAAAATGCTCATTTTCTGTGTAATACCATTGTAACTTTAAATAGTTGCTTTGTAATATATTTGAAAAACAAGTGATGCGTTCAAAATAAGCAATCAGTAGTTTCATTGTGGTAAAAAATGTTTTTATTGTGTAGCTGAATATTTTCCTTTATTTTTAGCATATAGAAAATTTGTTTCCATATTCACATCAGATTTCAATTTAAAATATGCTCAAATTGGGTATACCAATTTATTTAATTTACTTATTTTAATCAAATTGAAGTGTATGCTGAGATGCCCTTTCCAAATAATTACAAAGTATCTTTAGTTTAACCTAGATGAAGTGCTTACATTTAAAAACTCATGTGAATAGGCTTTCTAGCTATTACCTGAAATCTGTCCCTGAGCTTTTGACATTAAACAATTAAGCTCTATTTCTTGACTTTCAATTACGATATTCACTATCCCACTCTATATTTGATAGGTTGATTAATGAATCACTAGAGCAATTTCAATACTGTCAAAATAACGGGGAATTCATGATATTTGTTCTTGCTAACTAAATTTAAAATGTTAATTAGGGTTCCAAGGCAGAATTTCAAAAAGGGATCAAAAAAAAAAAAAAAAAGAAGAAGAAGAAAAGTAAAAGAAAGCAAAAGGATGTAGTGTGAGAGAAAAACGTAGCTATCTCTATAAAGGTGTTATGGAAAGTGCTCTGAGGAGACTTGGGTGTGGGCACTTCCAGAGAGCATATAATAATATCTCATGCCTTGTATTTGAAACTTTGCAATAAGATTATATAAGGTTATATAACACAATGAATATACCTGTACTGATGCTTGAACTCAAGGCAAGGATGCTGTCCTTTAGTGTTTTCAATCAAGATCATCACTTTACCACTTGAGTCCCAGCCCACTTCCAGATTTTTGGTAGTTAATTGGAGAAAGAGTCTCATTGGGGCTGGAATGTTGGCTCAGTGGTAGAGTGCTTGCCTCACATGCATGAGGCCCTGTGTTTGATTCCTCAGCACCACATAAGCAGAAAAAAGCCAGGAGTGGTGCTGTGACTCAAGTGGTAGGGCTGAAGAGCTGAAGAGCTGAGGGCCAGTGCCCAGGCCCAGAGTTAAAGCCCCACGACTAACAAAAAAAAGTCTCATTGATTTTCCTCCCCAGGCAGAATTTGAATTGCAATCCCTAAAGTTCAGCCTCCTGTTTAGACAGAATTACAAGCATGAACCACTGGTGCCTGGTTCTTATATTTTTTTCTATTGAAATTCTAAAGAACTTTTAATTTAGAAATAACCATTTCCACCCTATTCTACCAAATGAAAATCCCACTTTTGGGCATTTACCCAAATGATCACAAACAAGGCCATTTGAAAGCTATCAGCACCACTATGTTTATTGCACAATTATTCACCATAGCTAAGATATGGAGCCAATCCAAATGCCCCTCAGTAGATGAATAGATCAAGAAAATGTGATATATATGTATATAAATATATATATATAGATAGATAGATAGATATGAATTCTATGCCTCCATCAGAAAGAATGGCACTGCCCCATTTGTTAGGAAATGCAAAGACTTGGAAAAAATTATATTAAGTGATGTAAGTCAGACTCAAAGATTAAACCATTTACTTTGGACATTGAATGCAGCCTACAATTCCTCTAGGAACCAATTTTTCCTGTTGAAACATTTGTTTGCTGTTATGTAGACATGAATTACGTGACAGAATTCACAGGATTTCGAAAGACTAGATGAGACAGAGTAAAAATATCTAAAGAGCTTTGGGGCAAATATAAAAATAGCCCAGCCCACACAGAAAAACTTAAACAGTAATAGAAATTCCTCCTTTGATAATTTACAGAGGAAAATAAAATTTGCAAATTTGCTACTGAAAATAGGAAAGTTGTTTATTATTATTATTATTATTATTATTATTATTATTATTATTATTATTATTTATGATACTGAGGATTGGACTCAGGACCTCAAATTTCCAGACAGGTTTTCCATTTTTTGAGCTATGCCTTCAGACCCTATTTTGAACTCTTTTTAAGAAGAATTATTTACTTATGGTTTTGTTGTTGTTATTGTTGTTGTTGTTGTTTTTGGGGGGAGACTTGAACTCTGGGCCTGGGCACTGTCCCTAAGCTCTTCAGCTCAAGGCAAGTGCTCTACCACTTGAGCCACAGCACCACTTCCAGTTTTCTTGTGGTTTATTAGAGATGGACTTTCTGCCCAGGCTGGGTTTGAACTGCGGTCCTCAGATCTCAGCCTCCTGAGTAGCTAGGATTACAGGCTTGAACCACAGGAAGCCGGCTACTTATTGTTATATTTTTGTTGTTGTAGAATTGATTTGCAGAGGGGTTATAGTATCAAGTAATAAGTAATGAGTACAATTCTTTTTGAACCATGTCTCTTTCTTCTTCTCTCACTTTCTCCTAGTTATTCTTTCCTATCCCCACCCACAAGATATACAGTTCATTTTCCACATAGTGTCTACTGAGTACCACTGTTGTCTTTTATTTAGTATATATGTATACATATATATGTGTATATATATAGTAAATATATATATATATATAGTGAAAATACCGTACAGAGGGGTTACAATTACATGGACAAGGTAATGAGTACATTTCTTATCAAGCATTGTTGCTTCCCCTTCCCATCCCTTCCCATCTCAACATCCGCCCCCACCCCCACTCTCCGCCAAAGTTGTAAAGTTCGTTTTTCGAAATAACAATTTGTACATCTCATTGTTGCAATAGGTCCATCTGTATCCCTATTTAGACAGTATGTTTTTGCCCTTCCCTTCTACAAATTATACCAACATCAAATACAATGAAAGCAGGCGTTTTACAGTGGGGGAGGGAAATACAAAGCAACAAAGAAATCATCTTATAAATATTTTAAAAACAATTGCATGAAAGAAAAAAAATATTTGAATACTTATCTTGGGGTTCATTTCACCTAACATCAACTTTTCTGACCTTTTCTGCTTGTCACAGACATATACTAGTTATTGCAAATGAGGGAAAACATGGGACCTATGTTTCTCTGGGCCTGGCTTACTTCACTTAATATAATTTTTTACAAGTCTTTCCATTTGCTAACAAATGGGGCAATGGCATTCTTTCTGATGAAGGCATAAAATTCCATTGTGTGTATATACAACATTTTCTTGATCCATTCATCTACTGAGGGGCAACTGGGTTGCTTCCATATCTTAGCTATGGTAAATAATGCTGCAATAAACACAGTTGTGCTGGTAGTTTTAGTATGGTCTTGTTTGTGATCATTTGGGTAAATGCCCAAAAGTGGGATTGCTGGATCATATTGAAGCTCTATGTGGAGTCTTTTGAGGAACCTCCATACTACTTTCCAAAATGGTTGAACAAGTTTACATTCCCACCAACAATGTAGTAGAGTTCCCTTCTGTCCACATCCCCTCCAGCATCTGTTGTTATTAGAGTTCTTGATTATAGCCATTCTAACTGGGGTGAGGTTGTATCTCAATATTGTTTTGATTTACATTTCTTTTATGGCTAGGGAGGTTGAGCATTTCTTCATATGTCTATTGACCATCCTTCTTTCCTCTTCAGAGAAGTTTCTCTTTAAGTCTTTAGCCCACTTAGTTATTGGGTAGTTGTTTCTTTGAGTATTTGTTATTGGGGGATTTAAGTTTTTGAGTTCCAGATATATTTTAGATATGAGACCCTTGTCCATTGTATGGCTAGTGAAGATCTTCTCCCAATCTTTCTATTCATCTTGCTAGCTATGTCCTTTGCCATGCAGAACCTCTGCGGTTTCTTGCAATCCCATTTGTCCAACCTTTCTTTGATTTGTTGTCCCTGTTGTCTTTATTTACCCTTTGTCCTACCTTTTTTGTGCCCCCACTGCCTTCCCAAATACAAACAAATACACAACACAAATGGAAAAGAAAACAAAATCAGCAAAATTGTCAAGTAAAATAACTCTTGTTTCCTTTTGTTGGAGTTCATTTCGTAAAATATTGTTTTATATGATCATATACACATAGCTATTGAACCTTTGTCAACCACTCCTCAGTGTGTAAATGTGTAGAGTCCTGTTTTATCATGTCCTACTGTATAAACACACACATACAAACACATGATTCAGTGTGTTTACTTGTAGTTTAGAGTCATATTCTAGTTATCATACATGAAGGAAACCATGCAGCCTACATTTATTTAACTCTGACTTATTTTGCTTAATATAATATTTTCCAGGTCCTTCCATTTCCTTATGAATAGCACAATATCATTCTTTCTGATGGATGAGTAGAATTACATTACGTAAATATACCACATTTTCATGATTCATTTGTCCATTGAGTACATCTGGGTTGATTCCATATCTTGGCTATGGTAAACACTGCTACAGTGAACATGGTTGTGCTGGTGGCTATAGTGTGGCCTGGTTTGTGGTCCTTTGGATAAATGCTCAGAAGTAGGATGCTGGGTCATAAGGAATCTCTCTGTTTAGTCTTTTAAGGAGTCTCCATACTGCTCCTCAGAGTGACTGAACAAGTTTCCATTCTCACAAACTTTGTAATAGAGTTCCCTGTTGGCCATATCTCCTCCAGCATTTGTTATTGTTAGTTTTCCTGATAATGGTCTTTCTAAGTGGAATGAGGTAGAATCTCAATGTTGTTTTGATTTGCATTTCTTTTATGGCCAGAGATGTTGAACGCTTCTTTATGTTTTTATTGGACTCTTTCTTTCTTCTAAGACGTCTCTCTTTAAGACTTCAGTCCACTTATTGTGTGAGTTGTTGAGGTTTTGAGTTTCATTTTTCAGAGGTTTCACTTTCTGAGCTTCTAAGTATATTATAGATATGAGGCTTTTGTCTGATGCATAACTAATAGAGATTTTCTCCCATTCTGTGGGCTTTCTATTTATCTTGCTGGCCATGTCCTTTGCTACATAGAAGCTCTTCGGTTTGATATAATCACATATATCCACTCTTTGTCTGAATTGTTATGATTGTTGATCTTTACTTAGGAACATTTGACTCATGCCTAGACAACCTAGGGTTTCCCTTACCCCTTCCTGTAATATTTCTCAGGATCTGGATTTACATTGGGATTTTGGTCTATTTAGTATTGATTCTATTACAGGGTGATTGATATATGAGTAGCTAGCTTCAGTTTTCTGCATATTGATAGTTAATGTTACCAGCACCATTTGTCGAAGAGTCTCTCTTTCTTCCAACCTGTGTTTTTGGCTCTCTTATCAAATATTAGGTGTCTCTATGTTTCTGGGATTATTTCTTGTTCTTCTATTCTGTTCCATTGGTCCTCGGGCTCATTACTGATTATGCTCAGAGAAGGCCTCCTATTACAGACCAAATGACTTATTCATGCCAGTACCCACAGTTCTTTCTGTTAATATTTAGTCTAACAAAACTTTCAGCTGGGCTGGAATTGCATTCTGAAATTCCAGTTTCATAAGCTCTATGTGCACAAACTGCACCCAACTTAAGACTGGTGAGTCTTGTATGTGTGCCTTTGCCATCAAAGGCCCACACCTCCCAAATGGCTAGAGTTGAAGGTATGAGTCATTGGCCCTACTCTGATTTGCTTTTATTTAGTTTGGATAATTTTTATTAGATACACATATTATTCTTTATCATATTATATTAAATGACTAACATTAATGAATTCCTGTGACATCTCTAATTTGCCTCAGAATACAATATGTGAGGAAAAGTGAACAGGAATGAAAATGGCCATAATGGACCAGTTCCTGCTACAGCGTATTGTGAACAGGGAGTTCATTATATTTGGATTTTTAGTTTTACATGTTCAAAATTCTCCAAAGAAGGAGTCATAAAAACTTAAAATGTGTGATTGTTTTATTCAATATGTGACTTTCTTAACCTAAATTAAATATTTATAAGAGGTACAATATGCCAAGTCTACCTCTTGATATTGTGTTTCTTGAAGTTCTACTAGAAGTGTATAAACTTACTGCCATGCTAGATATTAACTGAGGTCTCTATATGTCAGTTGCTGTTGCTATTTGGCTATGACACTATGAATAATGATTATAGTACTAATACCAGGTTGAGAATGTTCTATTGGGCACTTAAATAACTCTGAAGTGTATGGTATGGTTCATTTCCAGAAACATGATGTTTACAACCTTTAGAGGCAATGTACCTTAGCATATGAAAATACAAAATAAGCAGAATAATACAGGAATGCAGTTGTAAAGAACATTGAAAATGAAAAAGAAAGCTTTATTGTAACATTTTGCAATGGCTTATAACATATAGGCAAAAACATTAAAAGGTCCTTTGCAATTCATATTGAAGTTTCTGTTGCAGGAATTTTAAAAGCTCGTGTGCATCAGAGTAGAAAAGAAATTGCCTTAATGTAAATATGGTCTGACAACAACTATCCTGGACAAAAATGTGAAACTGGATTCCCTTAAATTCAGTATGTTTGCCTTTTACCAATATTTACAACACTAGTGGTGCTGTTTTAAAAGTCCAACAGGCAGTCTATATTTAAATAATCACCACTGCAATAGCAATAAATTAGGACAAAAAGTTATGGTAAATTATTTTAATGTCTAATGAGAATTTTCTTTAAACCATTGGGTCATATCATTACTGAAATATAAGCTAATAAAAACATTTTCATCAAAATTTCCTAAATCTTGAACCAGGAAACAAAGAAAATGATTTTTATCTTTAAATTGTAATTTTAGTAATTTTTTTTCAGGTAAGGGGTAGGTTTATTTAGTAGACCTGCTGGGACCAGGCAAGGTTGGCACTCCACGTGGCTGGGAAAGGCCTGGGAATGAGAGAGAGCTGGGAAAGAGAGGAAAGAGAGAGGAAAGAGCTAGAAAAGAGCAAGCAGAGGGAGAGAGAAATTTTAGTAAAATTTTCACAGTAAACTCCATTCAGTCTGTAAGTAAAAAAAACAAGCAATTATAATGAAGTACAATGCATGTTAAAAATGAATTGCCTTTAGCCATCTAGTTCCTTTCATTAACATAATCAAAATAGGTTTAAGTCCTTCCAGAAAAGAATTTTCTTGAGTAATAATTTTGAAATTATATGTTCTCACATATTTTACTTATTGGCAAATAGTTCTAGCTATTAGATCAGAGATAAACAGTATATAATATAAATAAAAATATTGGATTCTATAATGGGCTGTAGTTCATGGAATTCATGACAATAGCATTAAGTAGTAGTGTATATTTATTCATGTGTTATGAATGTATTTCTGTTCTAATTTTTATTTTTATCTCTACAAAGTTGTACAGAGAAATGTCTATTCAACAAAGTAGCATATAAGTGCTACCATCCTTGACCCATGATACTGCTTTCTTCATTATACCCTAGCCCTCCTAACTCCAACCTATATCTCAATTGTCTTAATTTTGTAGAACATGTGTTGAATTTTATGACTGCATTCTCCCCCCATTCTCCAATGTGAGTTATATCTGTATCTAGTAACCTTGGTTTTTTATTTTATTTTATCCAGGGCATTTTACGTTAGAATAATTTGAGTTTAGTTGTTGACATGTTATAAATTTAAATTCTCCAAGTTTGTTTTTTTAATTTTCACAGATTAAAGTATTAATCAACTCCTTAGTTGTGATCAAAAGCAAAAAGGTAATTACGGTAAACTTGTTTTCTCAGTGTTTATTCAGTGTGCGGTTGGAGTGAATGGATAATGGTCCTGATAACCCAGAACATCGTGGATATAATGTCCCTGAGCACTTTATCACATCACCATCATTTAGTGTTGAGTGGTTTTCTGCAGCTTTTAGTTGGGAAGAAAATGTAGGGGAAGAACTCAATTTATCTATTCAAAAACCATTCTAGTTTGTACAATTCTATTATCTGAAGGTGTCTGCTATTTATTTTTTCTTTGCCCTGCCTTATGGTGAATTCAGCTCACCCTTCAAAATTGTTAAATAACTTCCCTTTATAATACATGTATAATATATGTATATATAATATATATATAATGTATATCCCTTCCTTCTTTTGTTTAGATCATCTGTGAGGATATTTCACCCAGTTTAAAAACACTGGTTTGAAATTGTTCCTATATGAAACAATCCACTTAGTCTATTAGTCTATTAGTATGTACAAAGACATGCATTGCACAGTATCAAAATTAGATATTATACTCATGGCCAAGACTGCTTAAAGGTAATCAAGGGGTGAAACTAACAGCCACTGAATGATGACAGAATTTAAAAAAATATTGTAGTGAAGGAAATCTGTTGCAAAGCATTCCAACATGTTTTGGCATAGAGCTACGTTGTTTTCTCATATTCTGCTCTCCCTCCTTCCCTTTCTTTTTTCTTCCTTTACCCCTTTTACTTTCCTTGAACATATATCTGAATGTTCTTTCATACTTTCCTTTCCTTGAAGCTATAGTGAAGTTTTGAATGGCAGCACAAAGCATCTTAAAAGTTCTTTATCTTGATACTTGTTTTCTGTTTTTCTCCTGACAGAAACATAGCAAATGCAAGTATTAAAAGAATCCAGGCATTAGACATTGATGTGTAACTATCGAAAGATAGTTAATTACTGGTTTAGGCTTCAGCAAGACATGTGTAATTATTATGATTTGTGAAGAGTAAGTACCTTCCTATGTTCCTTAGCTATTATTTAAGCTATGGCATATGTCTCTAATGAGCATAATGTTAGACAACCACATTTCTTAACATAATGAATAGGAATCAAATGCAATCATCCATGATGGCTCAGAATTGTTGTTCTTAGAGAATGGATTTAGCCAATGATATTTTATCCAGTATTTTGGTTTAGAACATTACAATTTCCATTATAAAAACTTTTAGATTTTGGATCATTTTTCATACATACTGTTGATTGCAATAATAGGTATTGTTATTGAAGTATTCTGCAAGCAACAGTATTATTACTCATCTATGCTAAAGTTAGCATTTGAGTTCTTAGACCAATATGGTTCAGTGAATAGCTCTTTCCTTTTACATACGTTCTTTGTAACATTAGTCAGTATCTCTGTTGGACAGATTATATGGTGCTTGTTTATTTCTATTATTTAGAATCAGGAGAAACTGATTTGAGTTTTCATTTCTTTCTCTACTCAGAAATTTCTAATTTCACATACATAAATAACAGAATGCATGAGCCACCTCATAGTAACTATTTATATCTTAAAATACATTTCTCCTCCAGTAGAAATTGCCTATAAGAGCAGATTTTTTTTCATTCTAAAATTTAGAAACCTCATGGTCAGTATCAGAGTGAATAAAATACTCTAAGTGATGAATTTTTTTTCCTTTTATCTCATTTCTTATGATCATAATTAATCTTGCTATTTCCTAGTAGCTGATATCAATATTTTGACTACTAAAACAAAATTGGGTAGCTACAATAAGGAAAGTTTTATTCTCAATAAAGTTATAAATTTAATGGGCTTTAGAAAACAAATGAGCTAAAGAAACCTAGATACTCAGGAGGATGAGATCTATGGATCATGGTCTGACTCAGCTCAGGTAGAAAAGTCAATGAGACATCTTAGCAATTAATTTACAAAAAGCTGAAAATAAAGGTATGGCTCAAGTGGCAGAGTGCCAGCCTTGAGTGAAAAAGCCAAACAAGAACACAAGATCCTGAGTTCATGCCCCAGTACCAGCACCCAAAACTTATATTTTCACTTAAAAAGTAGTGAATGAAATTTCATATTAGTTTACTTATTAAATGTCTCTATCAACATGTCCCATTTAGTCATTGATCTGTACATACAATAACCTCAAAATATATGAATCATTGCTTAGAATATCTAAAGCTCAAATTAAGTAATATTGGACTTTAGCCTGTATCTGACAGAAGGAAGATTAATTCTAACAAAAGAAAGGAAAATAAGAGGAGAAAAATATGAGTAACTTCATTTGACTAACACAATTAATAATGAAATATATTAATAATGAATATATTTCTTATATTAAAAGTATTCTAAATACAATATAATATCATAATGAAAATATGAAAGTCAGTGTACAATATAGTAACTAGACAATGTATCACCATGTACCCTAGACTGCCCTCAAGCTCTCTAATTTAACTGGTCCTTCCCACTGCTGGCATTATAGGTACAGAATAACATGTGAGGTTGGTAGGAAAACTTTAATTTGAACTTGTTTTAATTTGATTTACTCTTGAAATGCAAATTCAGGCATGGTTTTTTGGAGAGCAAGGTGAAAAGGCCTCTATCTTCACAGCTGAATTGAAAATTATCAAGAAGAGCTAGAAATTCGCCCATTCTGATCAGATACATGTTATTAATAATATTTAGCATTTTCTGAAGTTTGGGCATTCTCTTATCACTAGGTCATTTCCATCCATTACAATACAATGTGGGTATATATATATATATACACACTATATATCTTAGACTTAAGTAATACACACACACACACACACATACACACACACACACATACATACACATATATGTTGGGTGTTTTTAAATTGGTGTTTGAACTGGGATTGAACTCAGGGCTTGGGCAGTATCTCTGAGATTTTTGTTATTATTGTTAAAGGGTAGCACTTGATTACTTGATTCACAACTCCACTTCTAGCTGTTTGGTGGCTAATTGGAGATAAGTCTCATGAATTTTTCTTGGGCTGACTTCAAACTTTCATGAAGAACAATGGTCTGCTTGATGGACAGGCTGACCAGGATTTTTTAAATGATCTGAAAAATTAATTAATAAAACTTTAATAGGCTCTGTGAAGGTTTTAATATGCTATATCAATACAAGTTGGAAAATCTAAAGACATGTACCAGTATTGCTCATGCATTTTTTTCAACTCACTAATCCCGAGTAAATAGAAAAAGACTTAGTGACATTTTAGTGTATTCAACAATAGAAATGTTAATTAAAATGCTGTATACATTTCTCTTGTTGAAGTTGAGAACATATGAAGTATAAATGAATAAGGTTTAAAGATATTTTATAAAAATGGAATGAAGATCCATAACTTTACTGTGCCTATTGTAAAAACTTATTTCATTCAAAACTATTTCCTCATTTCTACATAAGATAAAACATCCTATCAAAGATATACTATTTTGACAATTAACAAAAATAAAATTGTTTGACCTGTTTTAGTAGCTAGTAAATGGAAGTATGTTTACTCACCGATCTCTTTCTATAATTTATAGCTAGAGTACCTGCCTAGCTACAAACCCCATCATTCATGATATAAAAATATAGATATCTGGTCTGAAAAGTAATACATAAAATCCAGTAAATGCTGAATTGTAAATTGAGTGGTCAGATTTAGAATTTAATAGTTTCTGACATAATTTAAAGTCTGTAAAATTTACCATGAGTTTTAAGGCAAGACATTTTGATATGATTGAAGGCTTAAGTTCCACCCTTTGAAAATATATTGTCAGTGAAAACCATTAAAAAATACACAAATCTGATTTTGTTTTATATCAAATGCACTTAATAGAGGTAATCTCCCAACCAACAGAGGCTGACAAGGCTACATGAAATGTGTTTTCCTTTCTAGGTCATAATCATCCTGTAAGATCAATCTAAATATCACCTTTTACATATGTTTATCTTTTTGTATATCAGTGTTTATTGTTAGTTACTTTGACAAAATATATAGTAATAATTATATATACATATATATATATCTATATATATTTCTGGCTCTCTACTATAACATTGAGCTATATTTGATTTCCACAACTATATTCCCAGTAAAGTCAATTCACAATTAGGAAAGGTATCTGTAAGTAGTTAAGTATTCATATTTGGCAATACATACATGAAGAATGAAATGAAGTAAACAGGATACCAAGAGATATGGGGTGAGATGCTGAGTCTGTCTACTTAGAAGTGACCCTTTTAGCTTTCAGTGTCATAGTTGAGGTTGTATCTTTGGTTTATGTTTCTTCATTTTCCCCTACGTCATACCTTTCATCATTAGTTTGCTTTATAAAGCTCTATATTTTGCCTAGTTTTAACATTTCACATATAAGGGAAAGTATCCAGTAATTTTATTTCTGTGTGCATGAGCATATATCATTTAGAACACTGGTCTCCAGTCTCATCAATATTGATACAAATAGTAGGACATCCCTCTGTTTTAGTCATAATCATATCCAGTTAGGTGTATATACAACACATTTTTATTCATTAGCCATCATAAATAATTCTTCAACAAACATGAGAACATACAAAGCTTATGAGGTAGAAATTTTAACTCTTTTAGATACATACTCATAAGATAAATTCCCAGGTCTTAAGATTGTTCATTTTTAGTTTTCTTAGTACCTGTATATTGACCTATTATGGAGGACTATCAATCTACATCAACATGATATACTAGGAACTCCTTTTCTTCTCACATTTATTAATGTTTTTAGCTCTCCTCTTTTTTATAATAATGTGTGCCAAAGGAGAGGAAGGCTACCAAAGAAACAATGAGGGAAATTTCTAGTCATGGCTAAAGGTGATTTGCTAGATGATCTGTGTGTTTGTGCTGACAACACAGGTCCATCCTGGGGCGCCTATCCCATAGGAACACAGGGGAACATTTTGAGGTTGGAATTTTAGGAAATACATATGAACTTATGTAACAGTGTTTCTAGGCTTGAGAAATTCTAACAATCTGAAATGGCCTGCACTTAGCATGCCTGGCTATAGCATGGAAAAGAAAGTAGCTTCGAAGTAAAACTTATGTAAATTTTCCTTTGGACTATATAGACTCTTTAGAAGGAAACCAGACTGGAGTTATCTTAACCCCTAAAGAGTACATTTATAGTGTAAGTGAGCTACTATACAGAGAGGTTACTGAAGAGCCACTAGCACCAGAGAATTAATGAGATTAGAAGAGATGAGTCAGTTGTGATCAGAGTATATTTTATAGAATAAGACCTATAGGACCTTAATGGATGTTACCATGAAGAGAATAGGGAAACCCCAGCAAACCTTAACTGTTAACTTAATACTGATCATGGCTTTCCAGTTCCACAAATAGATTCCTATAGTAGGAGATTTAAATAAAACCTCATTTTCCTCATTCTTTTTTATGACTTTTATGACATTTGATATTTACTACCAAGAAATGATCACTAATGAACTTAAAAATATATATCTAAAGTAGGCTTATATTCTATTTAAAAATAATACTCCCTTTAAAGACAATTTTGTGATTCTATTATGTTGAATAAAATGAACTCTGACTTCCTACATGAAGTTTAAGCATTATAATATTTTATATATTTGCTCATTTATAGTGAGTCTACACATTTAGAAGGAATTATGGCAAATACAGCAGTCTATCCTTAAACCCAAGCCAGAATCTGGTGATAAAAATAGACTATGATATTATATTATCAGGGTGCAGTTTCTCCAGTTTTATATATAGAACTGTTCTCTAAGTTTAGACAGGTAATACAAACACCACTTCAATGTTTACCTCATATCCAGAAGCTATTTCATAAAGTAAAAGGCGTATTATCTTTTGTCCCAGTGATCCAGGACAAAAAGTAAACAAAACAAAAACACATAAATTTCATTTCCAATGTCACTACTAGACCCTTACCACAGTTTATTTATCTCCTTTTCCATACTCTGTATTTGTCATCATCCCTCATGCATGCTGCCCATGCATTCTCTTTTCTTCAGTTGTCTGGCTTTGTTGTGCTGCCTTCCAGCTACCTGGCCCAGGACTAACATTACCTTCATTCACTGCTATAGGTCCAAGTTCCATCTTCTTCGTTGTAGCCCAGAATTGTCCTATTTACCATGAATCTCTGACCTTCTTCCATAAAGTAAATTGTTAGTAAAAGTACACTACAATGAGAACTACATAGGGAACTTATTTTAACTCAAAACTCAGGCAAGAAATTAAGAGATTTATGCAGATCGAGAGGGCTTTTCCTAAGTGCCCCAAATCCTGTTACTTTGTCCCCTGTACAAAGGAGGAGGTAACAATGTTTGATAGGAAATGTACTCATTACCTTGCTCATGTAACTGTAACCCCTCTGTACAGTATTTTTACAATGAAAACGTATTTAAAAATAGTTGTTATGAACTATGTTATCACATTTACAATATAATATTCCCTATGACATTTAAGGCAAGGTCATTTCTTTCATCTATGTAGAAAAAATGGACTAAGAAATAGTTTAGGGCATACGCTCTCTCCTTTGCATAATTAGAAATAAAGATTCTAGAATTGTCCTTTTTTCTTTTCTTCTCTGAAGAAATTGAGGATAGTCAGTGAAGAAGTAAAGTAAAACTGTAGCTATTTATAATAAAAAAATGAAAATTTGGGGGAGGCTGGGAAGGGATGTGAAGGGTAAACAAAGGAGGAGGCTGCAATGCTTGATAAGAAATGTACTCATTATCTTGCCCATGTAATTGTAACCCCTCTTTACAGTATGTTCACAAAAAATAAAAATGAAAATTAAAAAAAATGAAAATTCATTGGAAACTAATTTGGGATGAGAAGAATCCAGAGAATTTATCTAAGATATCTATTTGAAAATAACATTTGAAGAACAATATTAGGTTTAAGTTTCCAATTTTTAATTTAAGAATTTAAAACCTAACCAACTGGTATTTAATCATTAGATCTGTATATTAAGAGCATAATATTCGAAAGAATTGTTAAAGTGTCCGTTATATTCATGGATTTCATTTCAACATAATTAATAGAAATAGACTTGAACTTGAGGCTAAATAATAACTTTAAAATATTAGAGAGTGAAAAAAATGATCTATTTGGGCACTGGTGCTGAGGATTAAAAGAAATAAAATTAATAAGTAAGATGTGAGATTGGTATGTGAATAAAAAAGAAATAACTAAAAAAATCCAGAAAAATAACCATATAATTTAACATTTTTCAGTGTAAATAAAATGAAGAGAGATGGGAAAATTAAAATTATGTTTGGTATTTCTTGACTGGTAAATCTTACAGAAGAGTGAAAATTTAGAGATGGTTAATCACTTGATAAAAATCTTTCCTAGAGGAACATACATACGGCTTTCCAAGTTTACATTCCCACTAATAGTATAATAGAGTTCCCTTTTGAACACATGCATCTACTATATGTTATTGTTAGTTTTCTTGATATTGGTCATTCTGACTGAGATGAGTTGGGATCTCAATGTTCTTTTGATTTGTATTTTCTTCATGGCCAAAGACGTTGACCATTTCTTTGTAGGTCTGTTGGACATTTTTATTTGTTCATCTGAGAAGTCTCTTTTTAAGTCTTTAATCCATTTATTAATTGGATTGTTGTTGCTTTGAAGATTTACTTTTGGATGGTATTTTTTTTTAAATTTAATTTTATTTTATTTGTGAACATACTGTACAGAGGAGTTACAATTACATGGGCAGGATAATGCGTACATTTCTTACCAAGCATTGCACCCTCCTCCTTTGTTTACCTTTCACATCCCTTCCCAGCCTCTCCCCTCCCCCCATCCCAATCCTTCTCCTTCCGCCCCGCCCCCCCCCCCCCCCCCCCCCCGCACCGGTGTTGTAAAGCTCGTTTTGGACATGACAACTTGTACTTCTCATTGTTGCAACAGGTCCACCTGTATCCTTAAACAACTGGTTTTTCCCCATCTCCTCCACAAGTTATACTGACATCAAATATAGTGAAAGCAGGGGTTATACTGTGGGGGAGGGACATACAAAGCAACAAAGAGATAATCTTATAAATGCATTAGAAACACATGCATGAAAGAAAAAAACATTAAAATAGACATCTAAGGGTTCATTTTCCTGACATCACATTATCTGACCTTTTCCGCTTGACTCATACATATACTAGATATTACAAATAAGGGAAACCATGGGACCTATGTTTCTTTGGGCCTGGCTTACTTCACTTAATATAATTTTTTCCAAGTTTTTCCATTTCCTAACAAATGGGGCAGTGTCATTGGGTGGTATTTTTTTAGCTCTTAACATACTTTAGATATTAAGCCCTTGCCTTGTGTATAGCTGGTAAAAAAAAAAAAAAAAAAAAAAAAAAAAAAAAACTGCTCCCATTCTGAGATCTTTCTACTTAGTTTGTTAGCTATGACCTTTGCCATGTAGAAACTTGTAGGTTTGATGAAATCCCAATTTGGCTTTCTTTGATGTATTGTGATTCTGGATCTTGACTGAGAAAGTTCTGGCCTGTACCTAAGAGCCCTAGTGTTTCCCTTACAAGCTTCCCTATGACCTAGCAAGTCCATTCTTACTCATTTATCCAATAGAGCACAGACAAGACTCACTAAAGTGACCAGCACACCCATGTTCAATGAAATATTATTTACCATAGCCCACATATGGAATAAGCACTGTTGCTTCTCAGTGATAAATGGATCAAGGAAATGTGGTATATGTGAATAATGGTAGTGTACCATCCATATTGTGCCATTTTGAAAGGAAATGAATAGTCTTGGCAATATTATATTAAGTGAAGTAAGCCAGACTCAGAGAAACAGGTTGCATGGCTTCTCTTATTTGCAGTTGTTAGAATGTGCCTATAAATCTACAAGTAAACACACTGGGTGGTAAGCAAGTGTTACAAATGAATTAATTGAAGTGTAATAGAATATAAAGAGCACAAATAGTGTAATTCTTTAAAAAGACCCAACTCTTTTAGCTCTCAATAAAATTAATAAGAGGAAATAGGCACTTGCAAGAGGGAAGGGTGGGATCAAAGGAAAGGGGTAGAAGAATGAAGGACTGAATGTGGGAGAATGCAGGCAATATTTCATTGTATATAAGCACAGAAGTGAGAAAAATAAAGGATAGGATGGATTGAAGAGAGGGAAAATGTTGGGAAGGAATGACACAGATCAAGATGCATTGTCCACATGAATTGGTTTGTTAAACGGCAAAATAATCCAATATACTACCAAGTTAAGGGAAAAGGTAGATTGGGAGGGGAGAATGAGAATTCTGGAAAGGGTACATTGATCCATATGCACTGAATTCATAAACTGCTTCAGAGAAGGGAAACTGCTTTGCACAACTACCTAAAGACAATAAAATATTAAAAATGTTTGATACTAAATAAAATAAATCTTACATTAGTAAAATTCCTAGGGCATTGTGAAACTTAAAGGCATTAACTAACATTTAGTAACACTTATCTCTCTTACCCCACATATGACATTAATCCTTCCAAAATGCAAAAACTGTCATATAATGACCTCCTTTTTCACAAGTTTATATGCCCTTGTCTTCCTATATTTTCATGAACATAACCACATAAAATGTTTTTCAATACTCTAATGAACCATTTATTGTATTATAACAACAGTAACAATGTTTATGTCTTTTGTGTTAAAGGAGGTTTTTTAAAATTTATCTATTGAGATGTAAGTGATACACAGTAAATTACATGCCTGAGTAGTGTGCACTATGGTAAGATTTGGCATATCTAAAACTTGTGAAACTTTCACCTCAATCAAGATAGTGCACATTCATCATTCCACAGTTCTTTCTTGTACTTTGCTACTTCCTAGACAACCACTGATTTTGTGCTATCACTTACCTGGTTTTCATGTTCTTGAAATTTGTATAGATGAAACTAAACTATAAATGCACACTTTATAAAGTCTTCCTTCTTTTTTCTTTTTTATTCATAAGTTTTTTTTATTGTGAAAATACTGTACAGAGGTGTTACAATTACATGAGCAAGGAAATGAATACATTTCTTATCAAGCATTGTTGCCTCCTCCTTTGTTTCTCCTTACCATCCCTGCCCTCCAATTTGCCCCCTCACCCTCCAACTTCCCCCAACCCCTACCAAAGTTGTAAAGTTGGTTTTTCAACATAATGTCTTGTCCATCTCATGCAGTGGGTCCACCTGTGTCGTATATAAACAATTTTTTCCCTTCCCCTCCACAAATTACACCAATATCAAATTTGGTGAAAACAGGGGTTATACCTTGGGGGACTGACATACAAAGCAACAAAGAAATCATCGTATAAATATGTTAGATACAACAGCAAGAAAGAGAAACAATTTGAGTCTTTATCTTGGGGTTCATTTCACCTAACATTAACTTGTCTGACAGTTTCTGCACCAGAATCAACTCCAAATGGATCAAAGACCTCCGAGTCAAGGCAGACACCTAAAAACATTACAGGAAGGAATAAAAGAAACCCTAACTCTTCCTTCTTTTATTCAGTGCTATTGAGGTTGTTCTGTTTTATGTGTATTTAGTACTTTATGGGATGATTATATTTCAGTGTATGAAGGAACTAAAATTTGTTCATTTATTTGCCTTTCTCTGAGAGTTTTTGTCAGACTATAGTTATTACAATTAAAACTATTAGAAGTAGTTAAGGGGCAGTAGTTTGTATGGGTGTGTGTTTACATATTTTTATTTTTAATTGTTTTTTTATATTTTTTATTTTTAATTGTTAATTATTTTTAATTTTAGTTTTAATTGTGGCAGTACTGAGGATTGAACTCAGGGTTTCAATCTTGCTAGGCTGGCATACTTAGATGAGCCATGCCACCAGCCCAACTTTTTACTGGTTATTCTTAATATGAAAGTTTCATTTCCTTTTAGGCTCCAGGATCCACTAGAATCTATTGGAAAGATTCCTGTCATTGCTGAGTTTACAGGTGTGCACTAGTTTGAATGGTTTACCCACTGGAACATGGAGTGTCATGCATTTATCTCTTTGATCTGTGTTGGTACTGAGAACCTCCCAGTCTCAGCCTTAGACATAGTTTGGGATGACAAGATAAAGCCACCAGAGTCCAACTTGCTTCCAGGTCTCTTGAGAAATCTAAGAATTGAATACCTAGATCATATTGGAGCTGTATCTTTTAACATTTCAAGAAATGTCTAAATTATTTTGCCAGAGTTGTGGTATTTTAAATTCTCAAAAATACTGTGCATATTTAGGCTATTCTCAAAGGTGTATAGTATTCAATAACATTTGTGTTCATTTTTCTTTAATGACTGATAAATTCTACAACTCAACAATCTATGGTAATATGCTTGAACAAGTATGTTTGTTTTTACATGTATTTATTTATTTATTTATTTAGGTAGTGTATCTTGAGGATCCCTCATATATTCAGGAAACAAGTTCTTTACAAAATATAATATTTATAATCATTTTCTCACAGAATTTTGTTTGTCTTTTTATAATGTTTTCTTTTAGCTGGGCGCTGTTGACAAGCACCTGTAATCCTAGCTACTCAGGAAGCTGAGATCTGATGATCAGGATTCCAAGCCAGCTCAGGCAAGAAAGCCCATATCTCCAATAAGCTATCAGAAGAGCTAGAAATGGTGCTGTGGTGCTATCCTTGTATCCTTGAGCACAGAGAAGCTCAGGGTCAGAGTCCAGGCCCAGGTTCAAGCCCGGGGACCAACAAAGGAAAAGGTTTTCTTTTATGGTTTCTTCTGCGAATTTTATAGTTCCAAACTTGATGTAGGTTTAGAACATATTTCTCAGTCTAGTTAATTCTTTATTTTTAATTTCCCCCTTCCCTCTTCTTTTTATCTTTCTCGCTTTCACATTTCTCTTTCATACTTCCTTCCTTCCCTCCTTCCTTCCCTCTTTCCTTCCTTCCTTTCTTTCTTTTTCTCTCTTTCTTTCTTCCTTTCCTTCTTTCTTTCCTTCTTTCCTTCCTTCCTTCCTTCCTTCCTTCCTCCCTCCCTCCCTCCCTCCCTCCTTCCCTTCTTTCTTTCTTTCTTCTTTCTTTCTTTCTTTCTTTCTTTCTTTCTTTCTTTCTTTCTTTCTTTCTTTCTTTCTTTCCTTCCTTCCTTCCTTCTTTCCTTCTTTCTTTCTTTCTTTCTTTCTTTCTTTCTTTCTTTCTTTCTTTCTTTCTTTCTTTCTTTCTTTCTTTCTTTCTTTCCTTCCTTCCTTCCTTCCTTCCTTCCTTCCTTCCTTCCTTCCTTCCTTCTTTCTTTCTTTCTTTCTTTCTTTCTTTCTTTCTTTCTTTCTTTCTTTCTTTCTTTCTTTCCTTCTTTCTTTCTTTCCTTCCTTCCCTCTTTCTTCCTGCCTCTTTGCCTTCTTTCCTGATTGTTTATCTACCTGCATGTTAATTTTGGGTTATTCAGACATTTGCTGAAAGACAATCTTGATATTAATATTGTCTTTGCATTGTCTCAAAAACGATCACCTTACTGACTGTATTTGTGTTTGGTGATTTTTGTATAACTCCATGTGTTTGTTTGATGTGCTCATCTGTCTGAATCAATATTATATTGTCTTGGTCATATTGACTACAGCTTTCTAGGATGTTTTAATCAGAGGGTTTTAGTCTTACAAACTTGTAATCCTTCATGTAATTTCATTGCTAATTCACAAATTATTTGCCTTGCCAGGTGAATTTTATAATTGTAATTATTTCTACATAAGAGTCTTTCATGTTAACTATTTAGAACACTAGAAAAGGACTGACATCTTAACAACACTATGCCCTTTAAGTCATATACATGCTAGGATTTTCCTAATTTTACTTGGGTAAAAATTTGAAATTATCTAATGGATATTTTGTAGGTTCAAGTGCACTGGTGTTTTATGTCTTTGTGTATTAATGCCTATAAAACTTATGTATTTGATAACATAGAATAGTATTTAGTTTAAGTTTTAATAGTGCATAGCTGGTGTTTAGAAATATATTTGATTATTTATGTTTGTCTTGTTATTCTGGGTAGCCTTAGATGCTACTTTATCTAGTTCTCAACTCCTTGTCTAAAGTGACTCACATGTTATCTACAAATAAAGATATATTTATATCTTCCCAGTCTCCATGCATTTTCTTTTATTTTCTGTGTGTGTGTATGTTTGTGCATTGTGCTGGGCTTACATACTTATCTTACCTTTAGTACAAGGTTGAATTGGAGTGTTAAAAGCACACATGCTTGTCTTCATCATTGTATGTTTGAAAGCACAAGTGTTCCTTATATAATATTTAATCCGTTTCAAATCTATTCAGTATCATTTTCATATTACAAGTTAAAATTGTTATCCTTGGAATTTCTATTTAATTTTTATTCCTTATTTGACTATGTATTTGATATTCCCAATATCATTATAATACTATTTGATGTATTATAAATATATTACTTTAAATGTACATTTCTAAAACTTAAATTTCTTTGTGTCATTTTGACAGATTGATTTCTCTCATTATGAGTTTTATTCACTTCTTCATTTACATGTCTAGTTTAGAATTTGCTGGCTAATTGGAGATAAAAGTCTGACAAACAATTTGTTTGCCCTGTATCATTTCAAATACCAATCCTTAGATCTTGGCCTCCTGAGTAGCTGTGATTATAGGAAACAGCTTTGAGCACCTGGCTTCTTTTGATATTTTTATATATTTTTTCTTTGAATGTAAATTGATTGAAAATTACCAAATTTGGAAATTTTATTTAACCTTAATTTCTGTGTTAAAATATAGAAATTTAATCACTTATTCTTGTCTAAATTTTTATTTCTCTATTTCCATTTTCTTTTGAGATCAAATATGAATCCATTAATAAAATACTCTTTCATTGATGATTAGCATTAATGTCTACTAAAATTTTCACAAAAGGATGATTTCTTGATAGATTTTTGGTTACACTTTCTTATTTGTTCTTCAAATTTTTACATTTTTGGTTTTAATTATTTTCCTAGAAAAAACACATTGCTTAAATTGATATATTTTGTGGCTAGCAAGACAAATGACTTAGAAAACATACCTGTATAGATGAAATGCCTGGAATTAAACTAATACCATTATCAAGTTGATGTATCTTCTGTAATTCGGTTTTATTTGTTAAACTTAGTTGTAGAGGTGGGAGGGAAGGGATTGTAGGGGAAACACAAAGGAGGAGAAAATAATGCTTGATTGGAAATGTACTCATTACCTTGCTCATGTAACTGTAATCCATCTGTGCAGTATTTTTACAATAAAAAACATTAACAATATTTCATCTAGCAAACCAAGTGAAACACCAGTTGTCTGATATTTCCTACTGCCATTGCTGCCCTTGTTTGGGGAAATAGATGCACATTTTGCTCATTTAGAGAATTATCAGTCTTGTTAAAAGAATCAAAAAGAATATAGTAACTGCAGATTTTGAAAATGTATACACATAAGGATAAGTACATAAGGTGTATGTTTGCACTTTCCTGAGCATTCATAAACAGATCTCACGTAACAATGAAGTGAAAGATCATATAAAAAGGAAGAGCAGATTCTTAATAATAACAAAACCATAATTACTGAAGGTTTTCTCATGAATTAATGGATTTTTATCACCAGAACCAGCCAAGTAAAATCAAATTATCAAGTATGAGTGATTTTGTTAAAGATTCAGGCTCTTAAGAAGGTTGGAATCAATGACCTTCACAATCCATTCAAATTAAAAGTAGGTAAGAATTAAATGCACACAGGAGACAATTGTCCTAGAATAAAAGCAATCCTTTTGGCTCTTCTCCATTTTGATACATTAAATGAAAAGTTCAGCCTCCTTAGCCTTAAGCTTTTTTTTTACTCCTCTTCTAACCCAAATTATGATGCAAACCTTATGTCTTAACAGATTGAAGCAAGCACTGGGCAACTCGTACTCTGCCCTGTTGTATATTTTGTTCTACCAAACAAAAGATCAGGCTGTGTATTTTTTTTTTTTTTTGCTCATGAAATTTATAATGAGTTATCTCCTCATACTCTGATTAAATGAACTAAAAGTGACTAATTGGTCATTTTTAACTAAATTCTGATTTTATCATTTGATTCAGTATATATCACAATATTTTACATACAATTCTCCACTTTAATCACATTGGATATTAAACAATTCAGTATACAACACTTTCCCACAGTCTCAATTTTCTACTTGGGTCAGATAGTCACATATATACTACATATACCTGACCAGGTGGCAGAGATCTTTTTGTCATTGACTATAAATCATTTACTTTAATCATAACTTCTCCACTTTTTATACATGGGTGCATACTTTGATCTCTAAACTTCAATCTCGGAGTCATTTTTCAAGTGACTCTGTTATGCTCTTCCATTTGGAAGCGAATTCACATTTCCTGCGTCTGTGAGATATGCCATGGAACTTTCAATCTATTTCACTTAACGATTTTGTTGCTCAAGAGGAAAGCTATAGCAATCATTATTTGTGATATACATTTACCAAGAAAAGGAACAGCTCTGACTAGTTGTGTGATTCATCATCTTCTTTAATGGAACATTAACAAGAAGCAAATTTCAAGGCAAATTATACATCTCTGCTTTTATCTCTTACTATGTTTGCACAGTTTTGAGTTAAGCTGTTCAAAATCAACAACAACAAAAAGCACAAAAAGTGTATTGAAGGAAAGTTAGGTTTTCATACAAATAAAAATATCGTTTTTATCATTCAAGAAAAATTAAATATCTTGAGCAAAACAATAGAAATAGATTATCTTTTATAATTTTAGAGGTATGTATTAGAAATATAAATTAGCAATGAAAACACAAGTGTTCTGTATGTTTCAACTTACTAGAAACTCATTTTTAAATGTAATCTTCATAACTAATCTTAGTATTCTTTTTATTTGTTTTGCTCGAGAAACTTTATTATAAAACTTCCTTAGATTTTGAAATTTGAACTTGGCTCTTCTATTAAGAATTGGATTTCTTCTAAAATATTAAAATACTAGGAACCAATAAAGACTTTTAAATAAAGAATTCTATGATCAAAGTAATTATCTTCAAAGTTTTTTTCTCATATATATCTCTCTCAATGACTTAATCATTTAAATAAATTAAGTATTAGAGCTTTGTTCCAATTGTCTTTGTCTTTTATTCCTTAGAGAAAACTATTAATGATGATAACATAATATCTATCTATCTATTTATCCACACACAATAGTATACCTTTCAGAAGGTGGGTGTAATTTAGAGGTAAGCAAAGGTCAACTGTTATTGCATGATGAAAATCAATTTTTTCTCCTTTTATTGCATGAATTATCCATATAATTATGGAAACTTTGAAGATTAATTCTTTTACTTATAAAGTAATGTAATTGTAACAGAGACCTTACATTCAGAGACTATAAGGACAAAGCCAAGGAAAGAGGGTCTTTAAAGGCAAAGGGCATCAAGCAATCAGTGGTTAGGATGGAAAAATCAGCTGAAGTGGCTTCTAGACAATTCTACTTGTATTCTTCTTAAAGCAGTTTTGTTGAAATGAGAGTAAAAGTTAAGTGATGACTAGGAGATAAAGGCTGTGGTTCCATGACCTCAAATTATCAAAATAATCACTACCTTTCAGAAAGTTATGTGTCATAAATTTGGAAGTCGTAATGTATGCAACTAAAAGAAGAGCAGCCTGCTCCAAAAACACCTACAGACCTAAAAAAAAGAGGTGGCAGAAAGCATGAATGTCGAGCTAGAACTCTTTCTTTGTTCCTTTCTAATAAATTAATAAACATGCAACTTTAGTATTAAATTACCATGTTTTAAATATTTAAATTGCTTCCTATTTTCTGTATTAAAACTTGATTAAATGTTAGGTACTAGGCATGTCTTCTAGCAAAGTTGTTTCATATGAGAAAATATCATATCAGAATTTCATGCAACAAGATAACTAATGAGTTTCTTAAAATATCTCATGGGATCACCTGGAATGAAATGTGTACTAAAGACAAAGTATTAGAATCTTGGTTACATAGAAAGACCCTGTCACAAAAAGAAACAACAATTACAGAAAAAATTGATAGAAACAAGTAAGTTCTGTAGCACGACATTATAATAGAGATGATAAATCAAATACTGTGATAAGGGTCAGAAACTTTTGAGTGAATAAGATTTTTACAGAAAGAAAATAGCTTCATTTGGTTCTAAACTCTCATGTCAAGAAATTACTATATAGTTAAGGAATTATTATACTCTAATAACCACAATTTCTCATAGATCTGCAGTCAAAGAAGCTGATTTAACCAGAAATCAAATGTTACTTGAATTTAATTCAGTCTTCCAGGGATTCTATTTGAAATTTAATGCATTGAGTAGGAATTGCACAAGCCCTGAGAAATAAAATGAATGAAAATATTGAATGAATGAAATTAAAATATTTCCCATAATATTTCAAGAACTGATGACTCATTTTGTCAGAAGAAGCAACCTTACTTATTACCACTTGGCTTGTACTCCAGGCACTAACTTTTGGGCTTGCTTTGAATAAAGAATGGTGTGATTATATCCTAAATAATTAATATGTAAGTTACTTTAAAGCTAGCTAACAAGTGAAATGGTAACTCTGCTTTTCTTTGTGCCCTTTCATTTCAATTAATCCTATTACATACCTCATGCAGTGTCATATTTCCATATAGGGATATTAACGCACTTTAGTGATATTTATCCAATATATTCTTTGTAACTTCTCACTCTCTTTTCCCTTTCATTCTGCTTTCCCTTGTGCTTTCATGATCTTGCTCTACTTGATAAAAGAAAATCTGGGGAAATATGGAATATTTGTCCTTGTATGACTGGCTTATTTTAATTAATAAGATGACCTCCATTTTTCCATTTCCATCCACTGTATAACTTCAGTCTTCTTAATGGTATAATTGAATTTCTATTGTTGTGTTTGTGTGTATATTACATTTTTAATTCATTTATTCACTTGTAGGCATCTATGTTAATTTTATAATTTGGCTATTCTGAATACAAAAAGCATGATTACACACACACACACACAGATATAATAGGGAGGCAAGAGAGTGAGAGAGACAGAGAGAGAGAAAGAAGAGGGAGAGAGAGAAAGAGAGAGAGAGAGAGAGAGAGAGAGAGAGAGAGAGAGACTTCTGTAATGATCTAATTTGGATATATTCAGAAATAATAGAGTTGAGTGTCATCAGACATCATGAGCTCTGATTGTTTTTTTTTCTTCAGGTCCCTAGGATCAGCTTAGTATTAAATGATTAACCTCTCTCAAGAGGACACTTGCTGATATCTATTTGAGATATGTAAAAAGACTAAAATGCTTTTTTTCTCTAATGCTATTCTGAAACACAAGAGGAGTCACTGTCAGACAATCACCCTACCGGATTTAAGGAATAACTGCTATTTTCTACCGATCTGTTTTCATCAGGTTTATCTGGCTTACTTGTGGTTGTAGGTTCAGATTAGATTCCTCCTTAAAGAGCCAAATTTGGAGCTGTACTCTATTTCTACCTACTATCTATACATTATTTTCTCTCTTTTTTTTTTAATTGTATTTTATTTTATTTGAGAACATACTGTACAGAGGGGCTACAATTACATGGGCAGGATAATGCATACATTTCTTACCAAGCATTGCAGCCTCCTCCTTTGTTTACCCTTCACTTCCCTTCCCCGCCTCCCCCCTCCCCCCACCCAATTTTACCCCCCTCCCCCCACCCAATTATACCCCCCTCCCCCCCCACACCGACATTGTAAAGCTGGTTTTGACATGACATTTTGTACTTCTCATTGTTGCAACAGGTCCACCTGAATCCTTAAACGACTTGTTTGTCCCCATCTCCCAGCAGTATGGAGGTTCCTCAAAAGACTTCACATAGATCTCCCCTATGATCCAGCAATCCCACTTTTGGGCATTTACCCAAATGTTTACAAACAAGACCACACTAAAGCTACCAGCACAACTATGTTTATTGCAGCATTATTTACCATAGCTAAGACATGGAACCAACCCAGATGCCCCTCAGTAGATGAATGGATCAAGAAAATGTGGTATATATACACAATGGAATTCTATGCCTCCATCAGAAAGAATGACATTTCCCCATTTGTTAGGAAATGGAAAGGTTTGGAAAAAATTATATTAAGTGAAGTAAGCCAGGCCCAAAGAAGCATAGGTCCCATGGTTTCCCTTATTTGCAATATCTAGTATAGGTATGAGTCAAGCGGAAAAGGTCAGATAATGTGATGTTAGGAAAATGAACCCTTAAATATGTATTTTAATGTTTTCGTTTCTTTCATGCATGTGTTTCTAACGCATTTTTAAGATTATTTCTTTGTTGCTTTGTATGTCCCTCCCCCACAGTGTAACCCCCGCTTTCACTATATTATTTTCTCTTTTTAAGCTGCCCTATCACCACTGCTTCTTACTTTTTTAAGAAATTATGTAAAGAGTTCCTGTCGTCACTTTCTTGAATCATAGTTCTCTGTCTCTTTCTTTCCTTGTACTAAAATCTTTCCTTTGTTACCCTCATCTTTCTCATTCACATTCACAAAGAAGAAATCTTCAACATCTTGTCCTTTTTTCATCATTTCTGCATAAAATCATAGTTTTCTAATTGAAAGAATTAAAGGCTTGAACATTACTACGTCCATTAACCTGGATATATGGGAGAATGTTGCTGGAATTTGTGGGTATAGGTTCCTTGAGAAATAAAATTATAATCTGTACAAAAGTCAGATTATATTTTGCCTCAGGCTCCAATATCACTTTGTTTAGTCACCTCTGCTATACTATATAATGTCATTTTTGCTATAATATCACTTGAAGAAAAGGATTTTGCTGTGTAAAATATATTGTTTGCAATGTGACATATGTAAAAATAAAGAAAGGTTGTGGAAAAGAAAAAAAGACAAATGTACATCTACATACAGTGAAATTTGTCAGGGAAACCTGGACTGACAACTTGACTAAAACATCTTAAGTTGTTGTAACATTGCTTAACAGGCTAAGTCTTGTACCTACATATAATTTATAATAAATAAAAAAGATGATCATAAAATCATTCTGGATTTATTGCATGAATGGGAATTTGCAGTTTCAATTAAATGTGGGACATGTAACCACTTTTACATCATCTTTTCTTTTAGGAAGTGCAAGGTTACTTATGTAATGTATACACATTTAAACATAAATTAACAAAAGATTTCACCATCTTCTTGAACTGCCTCATAATCTATCTTCTATTGATCAAAGATAGAAATCACTCCCAGTTTTATTTCACTGGGCATGATATGCTATCAAATACTACATTCCCTGGCAGCCAAAATACTATAAATTATACACATATGATTTCTGTAATGGGATTATGACAAGGAACACAATCAGAATATTTATTCTTATTAATAAGGATAGTTGTAGTCCAGAAGTGAATATGCAGCTATTAAGTGGTATAGTCTTCTCTTCTCATGTTTTATACTGTTTTATTCATGATGCTTTTATCATCTGTATATATAATTTTTGGATTATTTTTAGTGTCAGGGTATTTGTACTAAGTAATAATACCATCATATAAGCAATCTTGTAGTCTTGACATTAGGACCTGCTTAAATTTCTGAAACTTTAGACTAACCATCAAACTACAAAATAATAAGTGGTTATGTTATTCCACAGTGATTACTTCTTATTATCAAAGAGTGAACATTGCAGAAGGTGGAATTACTACTCGTGTTTTATTTGTGGTTCTGTAAAAAAACACTCATCACATAGATAATGATACATTTGAAAGAATAACCACAGTATAATTAGGGCAAGTGCTCAAAGTTCATTGTCCTTAAAATTTAAGAATTAAGAACTCAGTCATCCATTATGAAAAAAACTTGGTAATTTGAGGAATGGATACAAGTGAAGAAAATAGAAAAAGGGACAGCTTTAAGACAGTTATAAAGACCAACACTTCTTTATGACTCAAGACTATTAAATTGAACAGCTTTTTTTTTTCAAATTTCCTTCTTTTTTAATTCTATTGTCTTCCTTTATTGTTTTGCCTTAGTATTTATATTTTGATATATTGATTATATATTTGATATATTTGATTATATTTGATATATCGGGTTAGATGATTTAATAATTTATTCTTTAAATAAGAAACATTAATTATTGTAAGGGAACAGCTGACACTAAAGGAAATATACTCATCTGATTCACGTAATTGTAATTCCACTATACATCACCTTTACAATAACAATAAAGTAAATTAATTATACAAAATGAATTCTTGTGGAAAAGGCACTGGAACCTTGTGTATATAATTCCAGATATTTTCAATATAAAATTATAGAGATTTTTTTAGGTGGTCTCAGGTAAAAGGCTTTGAAATTCCATCTTAATTAAGAATTGACGATGGAGGCACATGCTTGCCATTCCAATTATGGGAATCTGAAATAAGAAAGCTGGGCATTCTAGGACAGCTCGGGCAAAATTTGCAAGATCCCTTATAAACAGAAAGTATTAGCTATGGTGGCAAGTGCCTGTCAGCTCATCTGTGACAAGAAGCATAAATACAAAGATTGTAGTCCAGGCTAGCCCTGGCAAAAACTGAGACCCTATCTCAAAAATACCAAAGTCAAAAAGGGCTGGTATGATACAGTATGATACAGAATAGCAAGTTGGAAGCATTTAGTTCAAATCCCACAATGGTCAATAAATGAGTGAATAAATGAAAAATCACTGTGACTAAACATAGGAATGAATACCATCCAGCAATGAATAAAATACTTGCTGGGAATTTATGAAGCAAATTTTTGGAGAAATGGTGAATGCTTTCTTTTCATAATGCATAATTTCTTGCCTAGATGATGTTCTGATATTATAAATAGAGATAGTGATTGTTTAGAATTCAACTATACATATAAGGACATTTACACAGATTTGCTCAAAGCAAAGAGGCTATTTGATATAATCAGATTCCATTTCATCTTTGTTGTAGAAATTAAAAATCTCAGAATAGCATTCTTTATGAGACAAGAGTCTGGTTATAACTTAAATTCCACAAATTATATGCCCACATATAAATTGGAAACACTAGAGGGGCAGACAGAGATCAAGTAGTGCCAGGTTTTTTACTATTTTTATTATCTGTTTACAAGCAGAGTAGCGACAATATGATCTTGTGGCAAAATTCTAGTATCCATCCTTTGAATTTCTATATCTAGAGAAGTAGTTGAGGCAGAACAATGGTAGAATGTTATGTCCAATAACAATGAGCAACTCATGTATGTCGAGAAATGGGTTGGCAGCACAGCAGAGGAAACAACAGTTCCTGAATGCAATTTCATGATTCACATTATAGCATGGCAGGTTGGTTTTCATCTCGGTCATTTAATAGTGTTCTCAAAAGTAGTATCTCCCTGGAACATTAGCTCTGTAGATTTCTGTTATTCATGGGGCCTATCTTATGTCCCATTTATTCATGCCTTCTAGTGATTTTGAAAGTAACTAGCTACCTCTATTAAATCCCTCTCTACCTAATTTCCATTTGTTCTATATTTTACATTGAAGATTACTCATTACCTGAAAAGAGTTTATTAATGGGAGTCTTTTATTCTTCTGGAGATCTTCTCAAAATGTTTCAAAATGTAAAATATAAAAATGTGTGTATTTGGAAAGAGTTTTGCAATAGAAACCAAGAAAAGGTTAATCATCTTGGAAAGTACAGATATAAGGATTTGAAGTTCCTGAATAATTCACAGAATTGGATATTAATTTAGGATGAAGTAAAACAAAATAAATATTTGTAGTGGAAAGATGACAGAAGTAATTTACATGTTCAGTGTATTTTACAATGACATTTTAAAAATAAAAACTTGTTTTAGTCCTTGTATCTACCCTTGACACAGGGTTTCGTAAAGTCTATTCTACTTTCAACTATTCTCTGAGTCTGAAATTGTTTGTAAATCAAATCTCAGACAAGGCCTAAATTTTACCATTTGTTTGAGCAGCAGTGAGATAGAACTAATCTTAGGATTAAGATATAACATATAAAACTTTAAGGCAGTGATAGGAAGCAGTTGAGATAGAGGAGATTATATAAATGATTGATTTTTAGAAGTGATTAATGGTGTTTATATGTGATTAGAGTACCTTAGAAAGTTATAGAAAAGTAATATAGGGAAAGATGAATTTAGAGTGCAACATTTATACGTTTGAAAAATATAACATTAAGAACATGTAGTTTCCTCTACTTTTTTACTTGTGTAAAACAATATTAAAAATATTCTAGTAAAAAGAAGTATAAAGTTTTCTATGACAAACAGTTTTTCATTTTAACATTGTTTTAAACAAAAGAAAACAAAATCTGGTAATACTACTCTCTTCTCTGGTAATACCTAAAATACACAGTAAAATGAGGTTCAGGCATGTTTCTAGTGGGACTCATACATAAGCAAGTGGAAAAGGTATAAAGGCCACACTCATTAAAATATTGACATAGATTTGTGCAGTAGGGAGACCTATCTGGAGATTTGATCAAATTTCTCACCAATAATGACAGTGGACTATTTTCAATATTGAAAAGTACTTTGTCAACTGCAATGAAGAAGGCTCCTCATGTCAATCAAACAGAATAGCATTTGAAAAGAGTATGAGAGTATTAAAACATGCTTCCCACTACAAACAGGACAGGTAGTTGGAGAATATAGACAAGGTTGGAAACTATAAGCCCTCCTCTGTACAGTATTCTCACAATAAAAAAGCTTATTAAAAAAGGAATTTGGATACAGTTAAATAATTGAACATTTTAAATGTTGTTCATATACATTAGTAAGCAATTTAAAAGGTTTACATGAGAGTGATACATTATTTGATGACAAATGACCTGGAATATCTAAGATTGGAAGTGAAGAAAGGTAGGTTATAGAGATTCACATGAAATTCAAAGGAAATGGAATTAAGTTTTGACAGTGATGGTGCTAAGAGTGTCTGATTTTAGAGGTACATAAAGAGAAATTAAGTAGGATGGTAAATGGGCATGATAAAATTGAAGAAAAAAGCCATGGAGAAATCCTCAACTCTCATGTATGATTACAGTAATAAATATGGAGAAGTTACTGGAGCATAAAAAATGAAGAATTTGGAGTTCTAATGTTTTTGTCAAATCATTGGTTACACTGGGAGTTTTTGTGTCCCCAGGGTTGGAAAATCATTACACGGCAAATTAGCATGCACACAGTTACAGCTATCACATCTTTTTAAAGACTTAAACATATCAGAAAAGTGTGTTTGTACACGTAATAAATGCCCCTTCTATTAAATCATTTTGTCAGGAATCAAACCAAGTTTTATTAAAGGCAAAGTAATTATGCTTTAATGAATTATAAATGTACCAATAAATGTGCAACAAGTGAAAATTAGCATTAAATGTAAGTAATTTGTTGAAGCTACTCGATGTGATAAGAAATAGTAGATAAAAATAAGTTTTATTCATTCATTCCTTCATTCTCAATGGGTAGAAGTGCTAATCTGCCATGATATTATAGTGATATTTGGAACTAAAACAATTTAAATTTAAAAATTGATAAGTTAGACAATCAAGAGCAAACCATAAATGTTTGTGAGTTCAAAAGTATCCACTCATATTCCTTCTCCTGTAATGGTATGTCTATAATTTTTGATAATGGACTAAATGTTCTCTGCAGAAAAGCACAAATCAATTTTGATGCTTCAGCAGAAAATAAGACTTGTTTTAGAGAAAATTAATAATTTTCTAAAGGAACTATTGAAATTCCTGGTGAAAATGTGGATTAAACTCTAAGATATGATCAATCGTTTGTTCAGAGCTTAGAATTTCCCTAGAATGTAGCAGTGAGGAAAGGATTTATCACTGCTTTTATGGCTAAATTCTAGGCATTGCTCTGGAAGATGGATTCAAGATGGGGGTAGTTGTGGAGGTGGGAGGGAAGGGATGGTAGGGGGAAAAACAAGGAAGGAGGCAACAATGCTCTATAGAAAATGTATTGAGGGCTGGGAAGGTGGCTCAGTGGTAGAGCGCTTGCCTTGCATGCCTGAGGCTCTGGGTTCAATTCCTCAGCACCACATAAGCAAAAAGAAAAAAGCCGGAAGTGGTGCTGTGGCTCAAGTGGTAGAGCGCTAGCCTTGAGCTGAAGAGCTGAGGGACAGCGCCCAGGCCCAGAGTTCAGGCCCCATGACCGGACCCAAAAAAAAAAAAAAAATGTATTGAGCACCTTGCTCATGTAACTGTAACCCCTCTGTACAGCATTTACAGTAATCAGATAAATACTTTTGAAAAGAAATGCAATGGGATGAAAAAGTTTAAAAATGTGTGGGTGTACTGGTGAAGTTAGGCAAGTAAAGGAATAGAGAATGATCCACAATATCTATTTTCTTGTCACACATATCTTAATTCTTCTACCCTGTGTGGTACTAAAGCAAGATGAAGTCACTTAGGATTCCCACCTAATTTTTTTCTGTGTTGTAATTATCTACTATAAATCATTTTATTTTAAGCAGTAAATTTTATATTTGAATGATAGTTAAATGCATTAGCCTTACAAAATTTGTCATGATAAAATGGTTCACCTCTACTAAATATGTGTTTTTGTATATATATGTATATATATATATATATATATACACTTTTTAAATGAACAAAATTAAAATATTTACCCTCATCAATGGTTAAAACATAAAGACTAATGAATATGATTGATGATAGACACATCTTATAACATGGAAAATTCAGACATAAAATACATTACAAGTAGCAAAATAAAATCTTATAATTGGTCCGTGGGTTAGTTAGCAAACATTCTGTACTGGGTAAAAGAATAGTTCATATTAGGGTAACACAACATATTTAATACACTCCTCTGAGCTAGGCTAGATTGTTAATGCTTAAGTATGATGAATGGAAATAGATCCCATGCTGAAAGAGTTCACACTTTGTTAGGAAAGCAAAATAATAGAATCACCAATTACACTGAAGGTTAAATGTGTGAAAAAGAAGGTATCAGAATCTTATTTTTAAAAAAGCCCTCAAATGGGACATTTACTACCAGTGGAGCAACTGTATGAGAAAGTGATTTCAAAAGGATGGAAAACTTGGTCAGCAAGGTTAGAACCATGTTGCATACATGTGATTACAGCAGTTGGTAGGTTGAAGCTAGAGGTCTAGAGTTGGCGTGCAGCCTGAGACATATAGGGAGGCCTTGATTCAAAAAACAAAATCAAAATATAAAATACACCTTCACACATCTTGAAGAATGAAAAAAATTCTCATAATTTATAATTTTATATTTCTTCTTGACAAAGTGAAAACTTTATTCTTTGAAAATAAAAAGAATGTGTTTTTATCTTTTTTATTCATTATGGACAAAAAAAGAACATAGATAGCTATGATCAGGCATGGACAAGGAGACATAATTATAGAAGTGGAAGAAAACAAACATTAATTTGAGAGTTCATAAATAACTTGTCAGTACAAAATTTATGAAAAATGCTAAAAATATCAAAATTAACTTAAGCTTTTTTAAAAAAGTAGTTGGATACAGTGGTATACTCTGCAATCTCGGTACTCAAGAGGCTATGACAAGAATATCACAAGTTTGAGGGCTCTTGGGAGACAGTGGATTGCAGACAAGATTGGGCTACACAGTAAGGCAAACAAAACCTTGAAAATAACTGTGTCAAAGCTACAGTTGAATCAGTAGTAATGATCTGCCCTGGAAGTAACCATTAAGCTCAAATAATTTTATAGGATTATATTCTAAACTTCAGGAATTGGATTTCAACAATTTGATTTTAACAGGAATTAAGTTTTGACAGGAATAATTAAACTGTAAGGGGAGAAACAGTGGAAAATTTTACTTGAGCATTATCCAATTTCCTTGAAAAACCTGAATTACATTAAAGCTTGAATCCTCAAATAATTTTTATCTTATTTATCAGTTAGGCCACACAGTCACTAACTATGCTTTACTTTCTCCCATTTTTAGGTACCTAGTTTTTTTTTCTATTTTTTTTGTATTTTTTTTACTTTTGTATTCTTTTGTCTGACATTTTTTTAGATGTTCAACAAATACTTAATAAATGGTTAATTTAGGGAATACATGCAATGACTGAAAATTAGTGACTAAAAGTCCAAAACCTAAAAGCAAAGAATTATATAGAGAAATACTGGATCAGATGGTAGAGAGGCTGATCTATAATAATGGGTAGAGAAATAATCTGAGCATTCCAGTGATGACATATGGTGAGCCTCTGACACCAAGAGTTAATTGTATGATGGTAACAATGACACTGGCCTTAGTGATGTTCAGCTTAAAGCATCTTTCAAAAAGCAGGTAGTTTAACTATCTTCCAGAAGAATCAGAATGAGATTAATTTTTGTTGTGTGTTTGTTTTTGTTTCAATACTGAGGCTTGAACTCAGGGCTTGGGTGATAATTTATGCCTAAAACCTTCATTCTGCAACTTAAGCCAAAGCTTCACATCTGGCTTTTTGGTGGTTATTTGGTGATAGGTATCTCATGAACTTTCCTCCTTGGTCTGGCTTTGAACCATGACCCTCACAGCTCAGCCTCCTGAATATCCAGGATTACAGACATGAGTAAGCAGCACCTGAATGAGATGGGTTTTTTTGACTAGGAATTATTTTTTGTGGGTGTGCCAGTTCTCAGCATTGAATTCAGGGACTAGGCACTGTCCCTGAGCTTTTGTACTCAAGGCTAGTACTCTAACACTTAACCATAGTTTCACTTCTGACTTCTTGGTAGTTAATTGGAGATAAGAGTTTCATGGGCTTTCCTACCCAGGCTGGCTTCAAACTGCTATCCTCGGATCTGACTCCTGAGTAGCTAGCATTACAGATGTGAGTCACTGGCACCGGGCTTGACAAGGGATTTTTAAAAGAATGTGGGAAGAAGAGAAGATACATGAAGATTGTTTGACATTTTCAAGGACCACATCTTCACAGTGCTTCTTTTAGTCATGGATATCTTATCCTTTATGCTTTTCTTTTAAAGACTTGTTCATACTTAGAATTTTTTCTTAGTCTTGAGTGTTTTTCTTCTTTTCTATTATCAAGCATTAATTGGACAAAGAGTTTCATTGTAATGGTAAAGTATTTAGGATACTTTCATCACATTCACAGTATTATTTTGATCAAAACTGAGTTTTCTTCTAACTCTCTTGATTGAATGGGTACTATTCTGTCAATTTGACTAGTCAAAACTTTCACATTATAATTCATACTCTAGTGATTACTACAGATACGTTATAGGGAATAAGAGTGTGGTATTGAGCGGTTCAGAATGTTCTGTTCCTTCTCCCTTGGGGTAGAAGTACACTTCTCCATCCTCTTGATGTTCAGAGGGGTCCTGGAACTCATTTGGACCATTGATTTATCAGTGGCAAGTGCACTTCCAGGAGAAATTTTGAAAGCCTGTCCACAACTTACTTTTTTCATGTACATGCCTTCAGTCTTCTGGAATATGAGATTCCATTATTCTTTGTTTCTGTACAAAGTTCAGTGGTCTTATAGCAAGGAAGATAAACATTCTTTGTTTGTTTGTTTGTTTGTTTTCGGTCAGTCATGGGGCTCTGGGCCTGGGCACTGTCTTAAGCTCTTCAGCTCAGGGATAGTGCTCTGCCATTTGAGCCAAGTCACAGCACCACTTCCGTTTTTCTGGTGGTTAATTGGAGATAAGAGCCTCATGGACATTCTTGCCTAGGATGACTTTGAATCGCGATCCTCAGATCTCAGCCTCCTAAGTAGCTAGGATCACAGGCGTGAGCCATTGGTACACAGTTTACACAATTTTTTGGGGGGGGGGTTCGGGCATGGGGCTTGAACTCTGGGCTTGAGCGCTGTCCCTGTACTGCTGAATGCAAGCGCTCTATCAAATGAGCCACAGCACCACTTCCGGTTTTCTAGTGGTTTATTGGAGATAAGAGTTTCTTGGCCTTTCCTGGCCAGGCTGGCTTTGAACCGTGATCCTCAGATCTCAGCTTCTTGCAACTAGGATTACAGGTGTGAACCACTAGCGCCCGGCTCAGCTTACACATTCTTAAAGAAGTTACATACAGAGATTTGAATTCAGCAAATCTGATTATGGGTGAATTATTTTTAGTATTATTTGACTATTGTAAGTGTATTCTCTAAATCCACGTTTCTCTCCAAAAGCATTTATAGTTTTAGGACATTCGTGGACAATTTAAAGGAAAAACAATACCAGTATATTTATGAATTTGTGGCTCTAAAGGATAGTAATATTAATAAACTAATGTTAAATACATAATCCCTGTTATATTAGTCAACACAGAAAAAATAGAATGAGAAAGAAAAAGAGACGTGAATGAGAAAGAGTGAAAGACAGAAAGAAAGAAGGAAGAAATAAAAGAGAAAAAATAAATTGAAAAATAGTCATAGAACTGGAAATGGAGAAGAGAAAGAGACATGGAGATTTCATTTTGTTTCATTATTCCCTAAAGAAATTACACACCTTTTTTGTTGATTTTTTAAAAATTTTATCTTTTTTGTTTATTTATCTGTTTGAGGGAAGGTAAGTGGGGTCAAAGAAATGTCAGGAAAAGGGTAAAAAAATGCAATAATACTCACTAGACATGTTGAAAATGAAATATATAACTTGGGATAGGAATGGGAGGGAAAGAGAAAAAATGTTTAAAAATAAATATACTCTTTTCTGACTTATATAACTGTAATCCCTGTGTACATCATCTTTATAATAATATAAATACAATAAATATGAATATAAATGCAATAAAATGCATGGAAGAAAACAACAACAAAAGAAAAGAAAGAAAATACATACTTACAGTCAGGTGGCTAATGGCACATACCTGAAATTCTAGTTACTCGAGAGGTTGAAATCTGAGGATTGTGGTTTGAACAGCCTGGGCAGGAAAGTTCTTGAGGCTCATGTCCACCAAAAAAGCCAGAAAGGGCCCTTAGCTCATGTAGTAAAGTGCTAGCCTTGAAAGAAAATAAATAAATAACTTAATTAATTAATTAATTAAATAAGAGCTCGGGAACAGCATCCAGGCCCTAAGTTCAAATGCCTGGACTAGGACTAAACAACAGAAAGAGGGAGATGGAGAAGGAGAAGGAAAAGGAAAGGGAGAAAGAGAAAGAAAGAAAAGAAAATACTTCCTTGGGTCTGACCATGGTTTCTCTAATTTAAATCAAATATTGATCTACTACATGTATACTAACTTGGAGTTTGTTTTTATCCAGAATTATTTTTTTTAAGTTTTGAATGTTCCTGATTCCTTTCAAAATTTTGTGTTGAAGGAAAGGAGATATTTCACTGTCCTTTAATTGCCATGAAAGAGAAATCAAACTTTATGATTGGTCTCATACGTCAGTTAGAGATGGCATAGCAAGCAAGCCAGGAGGACTGCCAGAGTTAATGAGCTGCTTCCTTTTGAAAGGCTTCTTTTAAAGACACTGTGCTTCACCATGGTAGAACCAATAAAAAAAGGAATCAGCAGGACATCAGGAAGCCTTGTAATTAATAAGAGGGCACAACAGACTGCTGTTTAATCTAATGTGACTATGCCTAACTCTAGACAATAACAGCATGAGTCTTCATTTACACAGGCAATCTATCACTTTTCCTCCCCAGAAAATAAGAAAACACCAATCTGTTCAAATTTAAAACTGCTGTGGCAAAAATAAACTTCACAGAGACAAAAAAAAGTCTAAAATGTTGGAGATCGATATGAGTGAGAGCAGCTTAATCTCTGGTATCTGACATGTAGCAGAAAGTGGAAATTCCATTCACCATCTGTGACTCAATATCCTAATGACAAATTTCTGCCCTCCAAAGTAACATGAGTGGTCTGGGGCTTTTTATCTAAAATCTTGGGAATTATAAATTCTCTCTAATGACTGGGCAATGGAGAAAGAGGATGGTCCTAAATATTTCTTTAGGTACTCTCTGACTAAAGAAGAAATGAAATCTTAGAACTGAGAGCTGTACTTTGATAATATAGGAAGGAAGGAAGAGATTTGTGTCACATTCATTCAGGCAGCAAGCTTCACTTTATGGCTATTTCTTTTCTTACACATTATTCTAACTATATGAGTTATGGATCCTGAGATTTTATTTTATTTTATTTTATTTTTTTCATTCATGGGGTTTGAGCTCAGGCCAGCGCATTGCGTTCTTTTTGCTCAAGAATAAGGCTATAACACTTTGAGCAACAGTGTCACTTTCACTTTTCTGGTGGATAATTGGAGATAGAAGTCTCAAGAACTTTCCTGCCCAGGCTGGCTTTCAACCATTAACCTCAGATCTAAGCCTCCTGAGTAGCTAGAATGACAGGCATGAGCCACTAGTGTCCAGCCCCTTGAGGACAGGTTTTATCCCAGAAATAGAAATCAATATGGGGCTGAGAATTAGGTTTAGAGGTAGAATGCTTGCCTAGCATGCATGAAGCCCTGAGTTCAATTCCTTAATACCATATAAACAGAAAAAGCTGGAAGTGATGCCATGGCTCAAGTGGTAGAGTGCTAGCCTTGAGCCAAAAATGCTCAGGTACAGTGCCCAGGCCTGAGTTCAAGCCTCAGGACCAGAAAAAAAAAAGAAAGAAAGAAATCAACCAATCAATGATAACATGAAAAAGTATGGTATGTTGTGACTCCTTCCAGTTTAAAGAAAAAAAAATAATTTATTATTGTTTTGAGGAAAATATGTAGTAAAGACAATTTTATTAATTAGGGCAATCTATTGATAAATATTTACCCTAATTGATCCATCTTCTAGGAGAATCATGATCAGGATTAGGAATGATTATTAGAGGATTTACTTTCATCAGAAGTTTTTTTTTTATTTTTTTTTGTCAGTTGTGGGGCTTGAACTCTGGGCCTGGGTGCTGTCCCTCAGGTCTTCAGCACAAGGCTAGTGCTCTACCAGTTGAGCCAAGCCACAGCACCACTTTCAGTTTTCTGGTGGTTTATTGGAGATAAGAGTCTCACGGTCTTTCCTGCCTGGGCTGGCTTTGAACCATGATCCTCAGATCTCAGCTTCCTGAGTAGTTAGGATTACAGGCATGAGCCACCAGCACCCAGCTTCATCAGAAGTAATTTAACAGGACAAATTTTGCAGTAAGTCTCTTTGCAGAGGAAAGTTGAATGCATGCTTAGAAGTATAAGAGAGGAAGATATTTTAAATGCTATAAATGACCTTTGACTCTTGCCAAAAGCGTAAAAATGCAGAAAGTCAACAAAACTGCATGTTCAAAAATACCATAATTTCATCAAGAAAGCACTTTCATTTTTACTTTGTTTTCGTAGTTGATTATATAAAGTTTACTATTATAAAGTAAAAGTTTTGTCAGAAATAAAATTAATGGAAAGAATTATTATCTGAAACTCAGTGGCTTATAACTGTAATCCTATGTACTAGTGAAATAGATATTGGGAACTGTTGTTTTGGTTTATTGAATGCACAAAGGTATACAAGATTCCATCTCAACCAATGGCTGGGCTTAGTGGCCTGCCACTGTAACCCAGCTACAAGAGAAGCACCGTGTCCAGGCACTTCTTTTGTATGTCTGTCATCTTCAGCAAAATGGCAAGCACAAGTAATAGCCAAAGACTACCTGGATGTAAATACAGACACCACCCCCCATCTTGAAATAGTCAACATAAACCAGAGCTAGAGGTGTGGCCCAAGTGTTTTAGCATATGGCTAAAAATGTTTTAAAAAGAACAATTAAAAGTAGCTAGTCTCAGTTTTTAAATAACAAATTTCTAACTAAAATTAAAATTTTAGGTTTGCAATAGGAATTTTGAAAGACTGTTTCCTTTGTGAGTTTGTTATACTACAGTTATATAAGCAAATGAATTACTTTGTTTTACATTTATAGCTTTATGGCATATGTATCTAATGACAGGTTTGAAAAAACTGGCAACCATGGATAGAGTTAAATTCTCTAAACACCTGACATTGTTGTTATCATTCCCAGTTTTCAAGTGAACTAAAACAGGCCACAGACAGTTATACTCACACTTCTAGGCAGCAAAGCCTTCTAGCAGTGTTGTAACTCCTCTGTGTGTAATGTTTAGTGCAGTAGACTATTTCTGCCCTATTTGTTCTTCCTTTCTTCAGATGCTTAACTTTGTATTATAGTTTACATTTTGATACCTCTCTACGGGAGCTGTATTTTATTTTTATTTTATTTAAGACATTGCATATTTTCAGATGAAATAAATTTTACATTGACAAAAAAGCTTAAAGAATAAATACAAACATAAAAGATTTACTGAGATAAAAATACATCAATTTATACTCTTCGCCATTTTTAGCTGTTCAGTATAGTATCAAATATATTTGTATTGTTGTGAAACAAATTTAGAAATTTTTTGGTAAGTGTGAAAGTCTATATCTGTTAAATAATAGCTCTCTTATCTTTTCTCTCCCATGTCTCAACAGCCACCATTTAACTTTTTGTTTCTATGAATATGACAATTTTCAATAGATGTAGTAATGGAATCCCACAGTACCTGTCTCTTTGTGACAGCTTACTTCAGTTAGATCGATGACCTCAAACTTCACTCATGTAACATTTGATGAGATTTCCTTTTATCATAGGGTTGAATAGCATTCCATTTTATATATACCTAGTATGTACAATGATATCTAAAAACAGCACTCATAATCTTCAGGAAGTCAGAATAATTCATAGGAATGTATATAGAATGAGGATGTTATATCAATCTTTTTCTAAATTTTTACTTTTTTTGTTTTTCTGGTGTATTTTTTATTGTTGGTGATGTACAAAGGGGTTACAGTTACATCTTATACCAACCTTCCATTCCTGAAGAAGCAGTGACTTCACCCCAAATCTTCAATTTGCTTTGCAAAGTTCTTAATTCTTATTCAGTCAAATATGTGAGAAGGCATCTTTCCTGATGACTTGATTTAAAAAAAAATAGAGACCTAAAATGTATGATGATAGAGAATTCTCAGAAAATCAAAGGAGCAAGCAGCAGATGGATTCTGAAAACTGAACATCCCATCCATTTATATGTTCACAAATACTATGTCTAGATGTTTTAGTTCATTGAAAAATCTAGACATTAGGCAGATGTTATTTCTTTGAATACATATCCCTCATACATTTTAATGGCATTGCATTGTGTATGTTGTGGCCATACATTATAACTACAGACTGTCAGAAGGAGTACTGCAGGCACAGCCATGCATCCATTTTCTGTTCTTATTTAGGAAAAACTACCATGTTCCTCATTGACTCTGTGGTATTTAAAAATACATTCATATAGCAGACAGCCACTCTATATTCATGTGAGAAATGCTTATCAACTATCCATCGTATGCCAAGAAACAGGCAACACTTTTTGATTTTACAACAAAATCTGTGTAAGCTTTGCTTAGAAAGAGTTTATAGCCTGCCAAGAGTTTTGGTGAGAGGAGTGACAAAGCAGCTGAGTGTTAACCAGAAGATACACATTTACACAGACAATAGTAAGAGGAAACTCTCAGTTCTATATTACAGGGAGATGGGAGGTAAAAGTACCAAGACAGAATTGTAACAGTATCTCAGGGATCAAAGAAGTACGTGATAAAGCTCAGACCATAAACAGCATCATTTACTGGAGGAACTCTGAATGGAATGACATGAGAGCAAGAGTGCTGAGATGCGAGCAGAAGGTCAGGAAGAGTGAAAGTGACCAGCATACCTGATACAATTATGGTAAGTCTCTGCAAGGTATTGTACCTAGATGGGTTCAGGTGAAGCTATTTCTGAAATGGTTGTTAAGTCTATGTCATGAATAGTTTCATACATACATCCTATGACCAAGGATTTGAGATGGTACAGAAAAATACAAAGAGAAAAATATGGAATGAATAGTTTTTTGTTGTTGTTTTTTTGTTTGTTTGTTTGTTTTAGATCCAGTTGTGGGGCCTGAACTCTGGGCCTGGGCACTGTCCCTCAGCTCTTCAGCTCAAGGCTAGCGCTCTACCACTTGAGCCACAGTGCCACTTCTGGCTTTTTTCTTTTTGCTTATGTGGTGTGGAGTAATCGAACCCAGGGCCTCATGCATGCAAGGCAAGTGCTCTACCACTGAGCCACCTTCCCAGCCCAATGGAATTGATAGTTTATAGAATGACTAAAGTAGGAAAAAAAAGTTGAGAAACAGAGAATCATGATCTATTTCTAATGCAATGACTGAGACGGAGAATCAAATTAGATTCTAAGTGTCCTGGTTGAAAACTAGAGAAGGAAGAGCACGAAATTTCAAGATCACCAACATTTATGATGTAAAGATGACAATGTAATAATGAAGAAATGAGCTGCAGTATTCTAAGTACGAAGAATACAAACCATTGAGAATGAACATTTTCTATAGCATACAAGAAAAAATTCTACTGTGAGGCTTAAAAACAGAAATAGGTATGCCACAGTATGATCTGAACAGCATCTTGCAATAGACTTAAATAAAATTATCACGTTGTTTTCCCTATCTTTATCTATGACCTATAGCTTAAAGCAAAAACATAATTTGACAAAAGTCAAAATGATGGGCTGGATTTGATTCTTCAGCACCACATAACCAGAAAAAAACAAGCTGGAAGTGGTGCTGTGGCTCAAGTGGTAGAGTGCTAGTCTTGAGCTGAAGGGCTGAGGGACAGCGCCCAGGCCCAGAGTTCAGGCCCCACCATCGGACCAAAAAAAAAAAAAGTCAAAATGATGCAGTCTAAATTCAATTTTTTTAATGATCTACATAGATTCAGGAATAAACTTGAAACTGTGAAGTAATATGCATTAGTGAACTGACCAAACTAACAATGAAATTGTTAGTTCGTTAGTTGTCAAGTGGACAACCTTCCCAGTGGATGAGAATGTACTATATTAAGTGATTAGTGATATTTTTGCTACAGTAATGGATTATAAAACTTTCATTTCATAATAAACAAAATCCCCAAGTTTTCAGTCCACCAAAGACTAACTAAAGAAACTTAAAGTGTTCTAGAATTTTATTTGTTTCTATTAGTTTAAAAAGACACTATCTTGTTAAGTAGAAATAAAACTTGAATACCATGACAGCTTGTTTATTACATAGTACCAGGATGTATTACTCTTTATATATGTCTAGACTTTGAAACAACCCAACTGTAAATAATCAGGAAAAAAACAAGACTTTGGAATCATGGTGAAAATAATCTATGGATTCATCATCAAATCCATCATCCATGTGAACCTTAGTAAAATTAAGGGGCAAAAAATAAGTTGGCTTGAGATTTCAAAACTTTACGTTATAGTTCAATATATCACAGATGGGCATTATGCAAAGTGCAATGACTTTGGTCTGATAGACAATGAGTTGACATTCCAATGGAGAGGACAGATGACAAACACATCTATACAAATAAACACATAGCCTTGTGCTGGTAGTTCTGTCCTGCCGTCTTGTAATCATAGCTACTCAGCAGACTGAGATCTGAGGATTGCAGTGTGAAGCTAGCATAGTGGAAAGATTCTGAGATTCTTATCTACAATTCACTACCAGAAAACTGAAAGTGGAGCTAACCTTGAGAAAAATAGCTCATGGACAGTGTACAGACCCTGAGTTCAAACCTCACACTCCCCCCCCCCCCATCAAGAAAGAACTCCACAGTAGCATAGTGAAGGATTCATCAGCAAAGAAACAATAATTTGAATAACGATTCTTGAGGCCTGGTGTCAATTGGGGGGTAATTTCTCTAGACATAATTATGTTCAGACCAAAACATTTGCAGGTCTATGGTGATTTGCATGACTGAAAATTAGTCTTTCATTATTTCTTTGAGAATGAGAGGGAAAAAATCATCTGAAATTGATCTCTTGGAAGGTTTTTCCAGCCAAAGAGGCAATAATAAGGTAATAAATAAGACTTTATGTGAGTGCACAGAAAGAACTTATTGAATGATTGCTATGTTCTACTCTAGAACTTCCTCCAGGGTAGTTTTGCAAAGTAGAATTTCAAAATTTGGAAGATTATTGCTCTGATGTAGGAGTCGCTATATCTGTGTTGTAGTTTATTGTAATTAAATAAAGGGGGTTGTGCATTCATCTTTTCAATAATTTTTCGTCTCTCTGTTCTCTCTTTATATGATTCTTCAGTAAGCATAATTCTTACTTTAAGCTTTATTTTAGTAAGCAATTCACCTAGTCAGTGTATCAACACCAACGTATGTTTTCTCATTTTCAAAGTTAATTACTGAAAAAGTTCATGCTTTCTAGGACAAAATATATGCCTGAAGATTTATATCTTACATTTGAATTTTATCATCACCAGCAGGTCTTATTTCCTGATTTATTATGTATAATGCCATTTTTGTTCTGTAATATACATAAAGAACATTTTCTATGCTCTGTAATTGAGCAAGAAGACCTTGACAGCAAGTATCTCCTCTGTTTCCATACAATGTAAAAGAATGAATGCTGAGTGTAAGTGCTCAGTCATCAGAACAGTGCACTCTCCAAGGGAAAGAAAATACTATAGTCTCTTAATGCTATTAAAATATAAAAGAAAACGAAATAGCTGTAACCACTGCATATACTGGTTCATATTATTAATTTGGGAATGCTGTCCTCACCAACAAATCAGAAAATCCCATTTCTGCTAAGAGTTATGAAACTATTCAGGAAAGAAATTACTTATTTTTCTCTTGATATTCTCAGGGAAATGGCTTATTTTTGCATTTTTCTTGATAGTAAATCTATGAAAATACATCCCAGGAGAATCTAGTAACTTTGAACAAAGAAGAACATTATGTTGATTTTTGTTTGCTTGTTTCCACAGTAACAGTGTAGCCTCTGTTAGAAAGTAACCCCTTTAAATTCTCTTATTTGCTGCAAGATGCAAAAGTTCAAATATTTTGTTATTATTCCAAGTAAAATACTAAAATGAAATTATACTCTATTATTATCAGGGAGATTACTGGGCAGAAAATATCCCCAAACATTAACACTTCGATGTTTGAAGTGTTTACAATATTCTGAGATTACTTCAGTGTAACTAGATTGGCCCAAGGATTTTTTTCCCCCCTTGTCATGATCAATCTAGGAAAAATAAAATAAAGAATCTTACATTTTAAAATTACTTGTATGATTTTTTTCAAGGAGGGTAAAGACCTACTGTGGAAATTAAGCTGTTGTGCAGAATGTAGATACACAAGATAAAGAAGGCTTGATCATCTTCACTACATTACATCCTAGATTTGCTACAACTTTACTAAGTTCATGTCCTTTAAAGAAATGAAAACATATATAATGCTCTTACTGATCATCAAATCACCATCTTTTTTGAGGAAGCATTAGGTTTACTGTTTGGATTAGCAAGAGTTTAGCAAGAGAATGAATGGAGTACTATGCCTAAATCATTTAAGTCTCTATGAAGCTCTAGATTTGAGATGATACCTGTTCTACCCGCATTCTTCAATTTTTGTTTTATATTGCCCCTTCAATTTCTATGTCAAAGCCTATGTCATTTGAGCATATATAAATTTGAGGATTTAATGTATAGCCTGATACTATAATTTTGTAATTTGCAAGGAGTATAAGTCTGAAATGTTTTCACCATACATAAAGGAAAGTAACTATATGTCAGATGATGAACACATTAACTAGCTTGACTGTGGTACTCTTTTCATGGTGTGTACTTATAATAAGACATCAAACTACATACGATAAATATGTGTGTATAACAATACTAACTCAAAAAACTTTACTCAAGTGATAAAAGTTCTTTAGAACACTAATTTTAACGTCAGTTTATAAAATTTAACTCTGATGAGGAATAAACTTACCATGGCCACAGTTAGGTTTAAAAGTTAATAACTAATTTTGGAAATATTTATAAATTATCTCAACAGATATTGCAGTGGACTTACATAAAAAACATTGCCCAAAGAACCAAAATATTTTAATTCTTCTTATAATTTATGCCAGCTAAACAAAGAATAACACTTCCAAAAACATCTTAGGATATTGAAAGAAATATTAAAAGACATTTTAAAAAAAAGTTAATGTATAGTATGGTAATTATTAGGTTCAACTTTCACTTGACTCAGGAATGAACACTGATATTTAATGATAAAGCTGTTCAGTTTTGTTATTACTCATGTAAAAATTGTGTCTTCTATCATAACAGAATTGTTTTGCTTCTTAGCTCTAATTTTCTGATATTTATATTTAAGTATTGTCATGTATTCCTCTACTGTTTTAGTAGAACAATTTTAATTAATTTATTTATTGTTTTTATTTGCTGGTCCTGGGGCTTGACCTCAGGGCCTGGGCAATGTACCTGAGCTTCTTTCTGTTCAAGAATATCACTCCACCATGTGAGCCACAGCACCACGTCAAGCTTTTTCTGACTAGTTGATTGGAGATAAGACTCTCATGGACTTTCCTGCCTGGGCTAGCTTGGAACCAAGATCCTCAGATCTCAGTCTCCAGAGAAGCTAGGATTTCAGGTTTGGGCCATCGTTGTTCAGATAATGCTCTATTTTTGTACATTTTGTAATCACTACGGTGGTGCTGTAGCTTAAGTGGTAGAGTACTAACTCAGAACAAAACAGTGCTCCAGGACAGCTTCCAGGCCCTGAGTTCAAGCTCCACAGCCAGCATCTATCTATCTATCTATCTATCTATCTATCTATCTATCTATCTATCTATCTATCTATCTATCTATCTACCTATCTATCTACCTATCTATTTCATTTACAATTAAATAATGTATTTCTATTTGTACATTAGGTATTTGTATTTATTCACTTTAAGTACTTGTATTTAAAGTACAATATTTCTTCTTTTATTAGATGCTAATTGTATTATTGGCAAGGAGAAGTTTGTACTGTGACTGCACAAAAATGAACATAATTTATGCTTTATAAAAACTGCAATTTATTCTTGACTTTAGAATTATCAGTCTCTTTAGGAATTTTTCTTATGTATTTAATAAACAAGCAAACTGCTTTCATAGTTTATTTGGAGTTAATATTTTATGTATGAGAATATGTATAAATATGTTTTTAATTTATAAATATTTACAAAATCTTATAGAATATTTGTATAAGTATTTATAATATGTTTTTCATTTATTAAGACATTTCATCTTTAGAGTGACTTAGAATGTATTGTTCTAGATCTAATGTTTTTTTTCTAAAAATGTCATTACGAAAGATGATGACATCATCTCTTTTTGAAGCCTGCTTAGACTCATATCAAACCACCTATTGTACGATTAATGCTATTTTCATAAGTCATTGTTAAATATGTTTCTAAATATCACCAATTCCTAAAGTTTTAAAGTTTCTTAAGATTATTTTATCAAATATAAAGTAAAATGATTTTGAATTATTATTCTACTACTCCACATTCATCCCTGTACCAATTTTAAAAGTTGTATTGTTCTTCATGGATATTAAATCTCAGCCTGTATATATACAATGTTAAGAATAATATAATTTAACAACATTTGTAGTTATTATTTTCTGCCATTGAAAATATTTATTAATCTGTTATACGTCTAATACCATGAAAGCAAGGCCACTCTGTACTGCTGGAAATGACACTTCTGGTGGATATGTCTATTTGTAGAGGGTTATTGGGTTCATGCTCTTGGAGAAGAAGAACTTGACAGGTTAATTTGTCTCTTATCTCTGAGCTTCATCCATTCAAATCCTCTCACCCCTATCCCCAGGCAGAAGCAGTGTCAGTCTTCCTCATTGACAATGGCACTTACCTGTATGATTTCTCTTTATTTAATTACTGGCCATGAGAAACTTGTGTCAAATACACCAACAAAGAAATGCAGTAAATGTTTCTCTGTGGTATTTAATATCCTTTGATGTTAGTGGCAATGGACAGATTTTAAACACAAAGGTCTCTAGGAAAGAGAACGTAATTGTTCAAGGCCTTTTGCAGTCTATTAAAAATAATTCCATATACCTAATTACCTGATTGTCTATGCATTTTTGTTTGCTTGTTTTATCTGATTTTGATTTTTCACTTTCCTGTGCCTTACAGTTCCCATATATTATATTTTTTATTTATAGTCTATAATTTGGTGGTCTTTTCTAAATTCTCACAAGGCACAAGGTTCATGATACAATATATAACAACTTGGTCTAAGCAACCTCTAAAATAAATTAATGTATGCTATGATTATGAAAACCCAAGATACTATAATAATTAAAATTTTTGTTTGAGTGCTGAAGCCTTTAGTACTAGGTATTTGGGAGGCCCAGATCATGGAGATTATGATTTGAGGCCACCTTGCTCATACAATTTCATGAGACTCCCTGTCAAGCAATGGTTGGGTACAGTGGCACATGCTTATTCTTCCAGCTATGGGGCAGAGCAGAGTGGCTTGGTTCACTGGTTCATATCTTCCCCAGTGATAAAGGAAAGCACAAACAAGAGAATCACAGTCCTTGCCAGATGAGGTACAAAGTGAAGTTCTGCTTAAAAATAACAAATGGAAAAAAAAGTTCTGGAGGCATGGATAAAAGTTCAACTGGGTAGAGTGTCTGCCTTGTTAGAAGGAGGCATTAATTTTAGTCCCTAGTACTAGCACAAAAATTAGTCTGATATTTTATTGATATTCTATAGAATTAAGTAGTTAAAATGTAACAGACCTATAAAAGGGTTTAAAAGGGCCTTTTTTAGTTTTAATTTGAGCCCACTAATTGACTAAATAGCACAGCTTCTTAGGCAAATATGTAACAAAATGTGAATTCATTAGAATTTAGCTCTATGAGCCTAGTAATATATAAATTCTGTTGACAATAAGTAGGTGTAAATAAGAACAATTATTTATTTATATGTAAGTAGAGATTTTTCTCTTCAGGGAAGAGAACTGGTTGACCTCTTCTGCCAAAACTGTGATTTTCAAAGGAGAGTATTATCTAGTTAGAAAAGTAAATTCACATGACCCATATCCATCCAATTTACTCAGAAACTGGACCTGGGGCCATCACAAAGATTTCCTCTGATCTCCAGGTGCTATCAGAATATACACAGCTTTACAAGCCACTTTCCAGAATATCCATTCAGACCTAGAAAAAAATATTGAAGAGAAAGTTCTAACATTTGACATAAACTAATTTTATAAACATTTCAGGAATGTTAGAGATTAACAGTCTGAGTTAAGTTTGTATTAATAAAGCTGTTTAGATAAAATTTTCACAGCATAGGGAAAAAAGATAATTAATTGCTACTACTCAGTTATGAGAACATCTCAGAATGTGGTTAATAGTTGGAGACACTCAGGGTGTCTCTGAGAATGACAATGACTATCCCTTTCAGTAATCAAAAAAGATCTACATTGTCCCACTTGTCACCAAAGTAGTTAACAATATGTGGCAGAGAAAACCTTTGAGAGTCCCAGAAATTCACATTTAAAATTACAAAGGTCACCAAGACACTATTCTAAAATTAATGAGGCATAAAAGCAGTCAACAATGACATGGGGGCTGAGAATGTGACTTAGTGGTAGAGTGCTTGTCTAGCATGCATGAGGCCTTGGGTTTGATTCCTCAGTGCCACATAAACAGAAAAAGCCAGAAGTGTCACTGTCACTGTGGCTCAAGTGTGATAGAGTGCTCAACTTGAGCCAAAGAAACTCAGGGACCAGGTCCAGGCCCTGTGTTCAAGCCCCAGGACCGCCAAAAGAAAATGACAAGTGGTATATTTTTTGAAGAAAAGAAATAAACATTTTCCAAGGAACCAGTAATTCCGTTTTCAAGGATGACACTGAGGCACAGGAACAGTAAACCCTTGAGTTAAATGACAGAAATACTAAGAAAAAAGGACTTAATAGAGAGAGGTATTCTGATTCAAGTGTAACATATATCTAAAATACCATTGTGAAATAGTGAACCAATGCAGCCTAAAACAATGGATGAGTGGAAAGGGAGATAGGCCATATTTGCGGGATGGAGCCCAGTGTGAGAGGAAAAGGGATTAATTTAGTCTAAGTAGTTTATTTCCTTGAATGTAAATAGACTAATCAAACCAGTTCATGTTATTTTAAGAAGGGGAATGAAGCTAGGGAGAATGAGTAGGGGTGATATTGTGAAGGGTAGATCATATTCACATATGGAAACCCAGTGAAACTACTTATCACATAACAAATGGATAATAATACAAATACCAAAAAATAATATAGAGGGTTCTAAAGATGTGAAGATTCTAGAATTCATAAGGATACCTTCATTTATCAAAACAGCCTGTAAAATCTGTAGTTTGCTTTTAGTTGTATGGACATTTTCTCAATATTAATTGTGCTAATCCATAAATGGATGGATTTCATCATCATAATAATTTTTATTTTTTTCTTGAAGGTTTAAAATTTTCATTGTGGTGATCATTTACAGACAGAACTAAGTTCATTCATTTATACTTTATTTTATTTTTTGTAGGTATTGTGAATGGTATTGTTTTCCTGATTTCTTTCTGAGCCTGTTTATTGTTGGTGCGTAAAAAAGCCAGAATTTTGCATGTGAATTTTATATCCTGCTATCTTACCAAAATAATTTATGGCAAACTGCACCATGGCAGAGCAGGAAACCAGAGAGATTTATGGGCTAGACCAGTTCCTATTATACCAACTCAGTATTATTTGAAGTGACTGAAATTCACTCAACTGTTCTATTACTCCCTTTTTAAGGTGGTACCAATGACCTTACCTTCTTCCACCTTTATAAATTCCACCACCTTAACTGGCCAATACTAGCACCTAGTTTCTCAAACAGGAGCCTTTTCCAGTCATTCACAAATCATACCCAAACATCACAAGTGATATGCAAGGTTTCGCTATTGACTTATATTGGCTTTCCTTTATACCAATTGATTAAAAAGCCATACTTTTCCTCTTAGGTGTATAAATAGACACAATTTTCAAGAATTCAATTGATCTAATCCTAATATTGTTATGCCTTAGGCAATAGGGAAGGTTGAAGAATGGGAATGAAATTGTAGAGCTGTCATAATAGTAAAGATATTTATCAGTTTAAGTTCTCTGATTTATATGGGTGTATTTTGTGCCTCTCAATTACAATAATAGCTTCAAAAATCACTAAACTTAGATCACAACAATAGATACAATAATAAAACCTAATATTTTGTGGAAAGTACAGAAATATGACAGAGGAAGAAGTCCAGACATATTTTAAAAAATAGGTAGAGCCATGCACTGCTGACTCACAGTTATAATTCTAGGATTATAACTCAGAAGACTGAGATCTGAGGTTCATGGTTCAAAGCCAGTATTGGCAGAAAAATTCAAGAGACTTGTTTCCAATTGTGTAGTAATGAGAAATGAGAGAAATGAGAGCATGGTTCCAGTAATACAGTATCAGCCATGAAAACAAAAGTACAAGTGTGAGACTTGAATTTAGGAGATGGCTAGGTCAGAGTTTCCCTGTTTGTATACTGTTCATCAAATGCCCAAATTAGTGTCCATGTTCTCACTTTAGTGGTGAGTATGACCTTAGAACTTGAAACATAAAGAGACAAATATGTTTCATACCACAATGTTTATCTATTCAGTGTTTTCATTGTTTATTGGAGTTATTCCAGTTTATGCAATATTCTTGTTATTTCTACATCAAAATTAAGGACATAACATTTCTATTTCATTATAATTATGAAATAGAAATTATATGTTCCTATTTTAATGAAAATATTTCTTTTATTAAATAGAGGTCACAGTTAAAATCACTTCTCATTTAATAGACATTCAAATTATATGGTAAAAAGAAAGCACATAAGCCACATGTTTTATATTATTTTAAACAGTCTGCAGAATAAGAAACAAAATTTCTATGGAGATCAAATAGAAGGTTGATCTTTTTGTATTGCAAAAATAAGAAAGTAACCATTTGCCTCCAAGATCTAAAGCAGCTATTGTCAATGATGTTTAAGAAAACGTTTGTTTTACCATGAAGGGGTAGGTAGGTTAGGGATGGAAAAGAATCTTGAAAGGGGTGACAATGATTAAGATATATTATGCTAATAAACTGCTTTGGTAAATAACAACTCCTTTTTACTACTCATTTAAAAAAGGAAACATTTGTTTCACAAATCTGAGGAATGATAAAGATTTGGATAGAAGTCTGCATATAAGTGGATTAAAATTGTATTTCCTTCACTGTTACCATTTCCTTTGCTATAATAGACTCTTATGTTTTAAATCGCAAACTGTTAATGAAGTTCAGAATCAGAAGCCTGGACTATAAACAAGCAAGTTCTTTGGAATGTTGAGTAAACCATGGTCTTTTATGACATGTACTACTTGTAATATTTATTACCACTGGTAATGTTGACTACATAACCATGTCTAGACTTTAGTTTCTATCATAAATTAACTCTTCCTTTATCTGATCAGTGACTCAACACAGATAGAGAATAATATACCTTTGCTTTATGGTGGCATACCTTTATCAATATAAGTAAAATGTTTATTTTGCTTAAGTTTCAGTAATAGAAATAGAGATACTACTGAAGTTAATCTGTTATGGAGAAATCAATTCAAGCTTTTATTCATGTTGTGTTTTCTATAAATTAAATATTCCTTTGGAAATCTCAGTTTCACAAAAAACTTTGTCTTTAATTATTGCTACTGAACCCATCAGATCTTTTATCAGAAAGAGAGTTAAGAGACTCCTAGACTAAGCTCAGCAATGATTCTTCAACTTGATGTAAGGATAATTCATGGATAGTTAACAGATGTCTATGTTTTGACAAATGGAGTCTAGCACTGAGGAGCCTTTAATCTGAGGATTGTGGTTCAAAGCCAGCACAGATAAAAATGTTAGTAAGACTCTTATTTCCAATTAACCAACAAAAAGCCAGAAGTGGAGCTGTGGCTCAGGTGGTAGAATGCTATCCTTGAGCAAAATAATTTCAGGGACAATGTCCAGGTACTGTGTTTAAGACCATGGACAGACCCCTACCCCCTCACACACACACAAAGAAAGCATTCATCTTACTGTTACCAAAAGTTTGAGTTACCTAAATTTTCACTCAGAGTAATTGATGTTTAGTTTAATGTGCCATATAAATATAAATAGTATAACTTGTCCGCTAACTTAAAGAATATTTTTATGTAGATATTGAATTTTGAAATCATGGCTTGCACTCTTACTTGGCTTTCTTTCTTCAAGTCTTGTGCTCTACCACTTGAACCACACCTTCATGTGTGGCTTTTTAGCTTTTTAATTGAACATAAGAATCTCAAGGATGCATGGTGCCAGTGGCTCAAACCTGAAATCCTAGCTACTCAGAAGGCTGAGATCGGAGGATAGCAGTTTAAAGCCAGCCGGGCAGGCAAGTCCATGAGACTCTTATCTCCAATAAACCACTAGAAAACCAGAAGTGGTGCTGTAGCTCAAGTGGTAGAGCACTGGCCTTGAACTGAAGAGCTCAGGGACAGTGCCTATGCCCAGAGTTCAAGCCCCATGATTGACCAAAAAAAAAAAACCCTCAGGGAATACAGGAATGAGCGACAGACCCCAGCAAGAAAATATATTTTATTAATGCCTATATTTCTAATTAAAAATATGTGACTTGGTTCATGTGAAAACATGGACAAACGGCAGAAAAATGAAAATTCATTGGGTTAAATAATCAAAATAATCATATCACATTCCTTCATTTTTAACAAAAAGGTAGCCTTAATCCAGTGGCAAAAGCTTGTCAAAAGTGTAATACGTGAAAGAGGTAAATGATGTAGAGGCATCACAGAGAATATAAGACACCGTGTTGTTTACCTATGATCAGCTTGTATTGCTATTACAGACAAAGGAGGAGGCAAAAATGCTTGACAAGAAAGGTACTCAATGCCTTGTCCATGTAATTGTAACCCCTCTATACAGTATTTTCACAATAAAAAATAAACATAAAAAAGAAATGGGATTTTTTTTTAAAGTTCTTACATGTTCAGGTCTGAAGAAAGAACAGTTCAAGTGCAAGATGCTGGCCATTTCAATTTTCTGGCAAGGGCTACTCTGCTTCCAAAATATAAGCCGTGTACATGATCCTCTGGAGGGAAAGAATGGTGAGCCCTCAGAGGGAAGGACAAACTCCCTCTCCAGAGCTCATTTGTAGGAATGTTGGGTTCTATATGTAAACAGTGCTCTCCCATGGCAATGTACTTATATCATTGATGTTCACATATAGCGAAATCGATAGTTATAGATGTATGAATAGCTTCTATTGTTTTTAGTTTAGCATTATTTAATATTTTAGGTCAATTGAATGTCTCCAATGAGATATGAGGAAAAGGAAGAATCTCCTAGTGGCAGACGAAGGAAGGCTAGACTTTAAGAAACTAACTTGAAAGCAGAAATTGAAAAATTGTTTCTTAGGAACCAGGGTCATTAGATTCTTTTGAAAAATAGTACAATTAGTGTAATTAGGAGACATATTACTGAGGTAGGAATTAGAAAGATGATTGGTTTAAAATAGGTAGATGTTTTCACCAATTCCTAGATTTCTAGGTCACACAGAACAGTTGCTTAAACTGTGAATGTTGATGAGCCTGCAAACAGTAATTGCTGAAAACTGATGTCCAGGGAGAGGACACACAAATATTCTAGATTACAGTTCCATTTTCTGTGAAAAATGTAAGATTTAGAGTCCCCTATATGATATCTTCCCAAGGACTATGATAAAAAAAAAGTCTTCCGTGGATAACAACTATTAAATTTTTATTCCTATTGCAAATTAAAATTTATTTAAACCCATATGTGTCTTCATAGAGTAAGATTATCCAATGAAAAGAAAGATTGTTAGAAAGAACCCCAGATTTCCCTCAAACTGTTGGGGCACTCTGACAGAATTTCTGTGCCCAAACTCTGATTTAAGATACCTTTCATGGGTTAAGGATCTTGCAAATGGGGTTTCTGTATCTTTATAGAGGAGGCTCTGTAAATTTCCCTGGAACTTCAGCAAGTTAATCTCTGCTGCTGCTGTTTTGCATTGGACCTATCAACTACTAGATAGGTAATCTACGGTGATTCATTCTCCCTTAGTTTTCTCATGTTCTGTTTGTTATCGATGTCAAAAGAAAGAAAGAAACAACACAAACAACAACAAAAAAAAACATTGACATTCTGTCCTGATAATAAAGTTTTTTTGAACTGGCTTTGCAAATCTTTCCTTTTAACCAAGGAAACACTGTAATACTCAAATTCCAAAGAACATTAGAATCAAATTAAATTGTCTAGAGCAAGAAAAAATTTGTCAGTAAGATGTTAGTTGACATAAATGAAGTGAAAGACAAATTAAATTATGCATTGTGTCTGTCTGAGGTGCATATTAGCAGTTTTGATGCAGTGTTTCCTTTGAACAGCTTTAAAAATGGCATTTTTTATGGTTATAATCTAAAGTCAAGGTTGGGAGTGCCTAAGGCAGATAAAAACAAAACATTTGAGTAATTGAGTGATACTGAGACAAGTCTGAGCAATGAATAAGCAGCGCAACCTAGTCAGATATTAGAAGAAGTGGAATAAATCTTCAAGGCCTTCCTTATAAATATTCATTCACACCTACTACACCAAATACTATGTACATTCATGTGCCTGCATATCTATCAAAGGCTAAAAGTCCATGAGCTAATCTCCATAAAACTAAAACTAGTTTATCCCCAGAAAAGCAAATCTATTAGGTAGTGTCTCTCTATACGTTTTATTCATTTGTTTTAGGTTTTGTCAGTACAAGTGTTTATAACCTCATTAGCTATTCATATTGGCTCCCAGAGTACATAGATATGCAATTATGGAAATATAGTAAATTTTGTCTGTGTTGCCCTTCTGTTTTACAAGTATTTCTTTAAAAAATAAATGTTTAATTCTTTGATGAGTTATGGGGAATATATCCACATTAACAAGCATAGGGTAAAATGGGCAAAGAAACAAAGAGCAAGATAGTAACAAAAAATATGCACTGGCCAGACTCATGCAAATGTATTATGCATGTTCACAGGGAATTTTTGAATATATTTGAACAGGATTATACTTACTGTCTAAAATTTAATAAAGTGAGACCTGGAAAATTCTACAAATGTGTATTGTTACAATTTCTTAAGTGCCATGTACATTTTAGTTTGTGGTTCAGTTTTAGTTGATATATTGTGCAGTGATTGGATATTCACCAATGTTTTTGAAAAGCTGGAAAGTATTCTTGTTTTTTTCAATATATATTTTTTATTGTAAAGATACTGTATGAAGGTTCACAGTTAAATGAGCAAGGTAGTGTATCCTTTTCCTATCAAGCATTGTTACCGCTCCTTTGATTTTCCCCTACCATCCCTTTCCTCCCCAACTGCCCGCTCCCCTCACCTCCTACAAAGTTGTAAAGTTCATTTTCAACATTGTGTCTTGCACATCTCATTGTTACTATGAGTCATCCTGTATCCTTATTTGAACATTTTGTTATTTCCCTTCCCCTCCCCAAATTAGAAAAATGTTTATACAAGATGCAGGGCACTGAAATCGAATACAATGACAACAGGGGTTGTACCATGGGGGAAGAACATACAAAGAAACAAAAAAAATCACAGAGTACATTAAAAAGAACAGCAAGAAAGAAAAAAAATCTCTTCTGTCTCTATCTTGGGGTTCATTTTGCTTAACATCAGGTTATATGGTCATACATACATAGCTTTTGATTTCTGCTATTCTTGTTCTTACTCCTTCTCCTCATCCTTTTTTTTTTTTTCATTTTGCCAGTTCCAGGTTTTAAAGTAGGGATCTCAATATCATTCAGTTTGCTTAAATGGAGCCCGACTACCTGAACTACGCTTCCAGCCTGATATTTTGTTAGTAATGGGTATTACTTACAGTGGCTTGAACTCAAGTCTTGCTCTCTTGCTTGGCTTTTTATCTCCAGCCTGATACTCTGTTGAGTCACACCTTCACTTTCTTGCTGGTTATTTTGACAATAAGAATCTTGTAGGGCTGGGAAGGTGGCTCAGTAGTAGAGCGCTTGCCTTGCATGCTTGAAGCCCTGGGTTCAATTCCTCAGCATCACATAAGCAAAAAGAAAAAAGCCGGAAGTGGGGCTGTGGCTCAAGTGGTAGAGCGCTGGTGTTGAGCTGAAGAGCTGAGGGACAGTGCCCAGGCCCAGAGTTCAGGCCCCATGACCGGACCCCCCCCCCCAAAAAAAAAAAGAATCCTGTAGATGTTTCTGTAGAAGCTGGCTTCACAGAATGAATTTGCCTTGTCATTCTAGGGAGTAAGATTAGTCTTGAGCCTCCTGCTCAGATCCTATTTTCTTTTTATAGTGATTTATTTCTTTGCAACTAGTAACTTAGAACATAAATAAGAAAGCACAAGTTTAGCTACACACTGCGTTATTTAATTTTTTGTTGCCAATCTTGTGACTTGGAGTCAGGGTCTGGGTATTCTTCCTGAGCTTCACTGCTCAAGGCCAGCACTGTACCATTTGAGTCACAGCTCCACCTCTTCCTTTTGGTGATTAATTGGAGATCTTCCTGCACTGGCTTTGAACAGCAATCCTCATATTTCAGCCTCCACAGTAGCTAAAGACTATATGCATGAACCACAAATTAAGCTTCTATCCTTTTTTTTTATTCTTTTGTTGGCAAGCTTATACTGCTTTCAGTATACTATCTGATAGAGAAAAAAATAATTCAACTATCCATATTATTATTCCTTTTGATCTAATTGTATTTTTTCTCTATAAGGAAATATTTTCTAACATGTTAAAGAGCAACTTATTTTAGGGACAGGGAAGGTTGCTCAGTGGTAGAGTGCTTGCCATGCATGCATGAGGCCCTGGGTTCGATTCCTCAGCACCACATAAGCAAAAAGGAAAAAGCTGGAAGTGGTGCTGTGGCTCAAGTGGAAGAGAGCTAGCCTTGAGCTGAAGAGCTGAGGGACAGTGTCCAGGCCCAGAGTTCAGGCCCCATGACTGCCACCCCCCCCAAAAAAAAGAGTAACTCTTTTTAAAATTCAACTTTCTTTATAATGATTAATTTCTACTACAGTAAAAATAATAGCCCTAACAATTTTTAACCTCAATTTATCAATTACTTTTATTAAAATCAGTGAATAACATCTGTTTGCAGCTAATTGATATGAGTATGCAAAATTAAATACAAGAAATACACGTTACATGTCTTCATTTCTGCTTTCTTTAGTGAATCTTGGTTCATGATATTAACCGAAGTCCTGGTCATGTAAGTTTGGTTTGATCCCACATCATGTTCTCATCAGACTCAACAAAAATTGATTCCAGGGTTTGACAGTTCCATCTACATGGATTGGGTTACTTATATAAAATTATAGTTATGTTCAAAATCATATTTTTTGTTCTTAAAAATATATACAGATAAAAAATAGCTAATTTATTATGCAAGTCCATATAATCCCACAGAAAATGAAAATTTTCTCAGAATATGTGATTGACTCTACTTCTATATAGAGTAGAAAAGTCATCAACCACTGCTTTACACTCAGAGGACATAGTGATGTACTTAGTAACAGGAACACTTAATATTTGCTTTAACCTAATGTACTATTAGAACAATCTATTTGGAAAAAAGTTTTGACCTGAATTTCCCACTCAAAAGTGATCACTATTTTCACTATTTTCTACTCAGCACAGCTCCAGGTCAACCATTGTTTTATTTCCTATAAATAGAACAGTTTGTTTTTTTCTTTTTCTTTCTTTCTTTTTCCTTTTCTTTTTTCTTTTAAAGTCAGTCTGGGGCTTGAACTCAGGCACACTGGGTATGGTTCCTGAGTTTCTTTTGTTCAAGGCTAGCACCCTACCACTTGAAACACAGCTCTACTTCTGGCTCTCTTCCTTGGTGCTGCTATTAGTGGAGATAAGAGTCTCACAGACTTTCCTGCTCTGGATTGGCATCAAACTGTGATCCTCAGATCTCAGTCTCCTGAGCAGCTAGGAGTATAGGCATGAGCTACTGGTCCCCAGCTAGAACAGTTTTCTTATTCTAAAAATGTATGGAAATTAAACCATGTGTATTTATGTCCTTAGTTTTGTAAATCCAATGCTTTTCCTAACCATCCATGGCGTAGCATGAGCCATTGCTCATTATTTGTATTGCTATGTAGTATTTGGATGTACAACAAAACTACAAATTGCTAGTTTATTGCTACTGGGTACATGGGATGGTTCATGCCATGGAAATCAAAAAGCTTTAAGAACATTCCTATGAAGACTTTTGATTTGCCATTAATAAATAATAATAATAAAGTTATTGTGTCTTGCATGTCTTTATATTCATTCAAAACAATGTTTATAGGAAGTATTTTTGTGTTATATTTTAATTTTTACTTTCTTCATTAATAATATTGAGACTATTTCTTGGACATTTTGTTCATTTGCATGTCTTTGACATACTTTCAGTTTTATGTCCGTTTTTATTGAATTGTTGATCTTTTTGTTAATTATTTGTGTTTTTATATATCCTGATGAAGGGTTAAAGTCTTGAGGCAGTGACCACTTGTTGCTTGTTTAAGATCAGCAAATTCTGTCAAGCAGAATTGCCACATGGTGGCAATCCAAACACCTGGTTGATTGTGTGCCTTTATAGCCCTGCAAATCTTTAGCTCGGGGCTCTCCTTCTAGGCTCTGCTGTGTCGGAGTGTAGGATGAGGCCCAAGCTGCAGCCCGTTTAAATAAAACAGCTGTAGAGTCTGACTCTCAGTGGTCTTCTTGGTGGGGGTACTGCGACCTGGTCCCAACATATTAGTGGGGGCTCATACGGGATCCCCCAAAGACCCCCAAGACCTCAGACTCCAAAGGTAAAACAGTGCTGTCTTTGTTAATTTGTCTTGTCCTGTCATTGTCTGTTTGTACTTTCCTTTTCCTTTGTGAGGAAGGCCTCTCCGATTTGTATTGTGTAAAGGGTTATTGAAGCGAACATGCTTGCACGACAACCCTGGAGGAACTGGGAGATGTCCCAGATCTTCTTGTGGGGGGGGGTCCTTGGAACCCCACCGTGAGAATTGTGGGGCGTAGGTTAGTTTGGTGTTGGGCCGGAACTGACCAAGAGGGCCTCCTAACCCAGGCCCAACTCGCTCCTTCTGCTGTGGGGCATGGGTTGGTGTGGAACCCCACCACGACAGGAGTCAGCAGACCAATTTGGGAGATCTCCACTTCCTAACTGTCAGGCCTGCATGTGTTTTGTTTATACTGTATATTGTTTTTTTGAACTGTACGACTGATGGGACTGGAAGCCATGGGCAACACTCCATCTAGCCCCCTAGACTTACAAAAAGAAACTAAGAAAGAGAAAAAGAAATTTTACCCCCAGTTTTTCAGGAAGATAATTTGGAAGAAGAAATGTTTCCTCCCCCATTATCCCCTTCCCAGGTTCCTTTTGCAGAACCTGAGAATGATCAAGAGGAGGAGGGAGCTATAGAACCAGCAGCCTGCCCTTAAAGTTTTTGAGGGGCCAGTCACTCAACGACGCAGTGGGATCAACCCCCTTTCTAATGCAGCTGTTTTTCCTTTACACACCATAGGTCCTGTGGATGCAGATGGTTAACAGCAACTCCAATATTGGCCATTTTCTACCAGTGATCTATACAATTGGCGCACCCAAAATGCCCCCTTTTCTGAGAAACCCAGGATTTAATTTGTTTGCTTAAAACTATTCTCTTTACTCATCAGCCCACTTGGGATGATTGTAGTCAGCTTTTACAGGTCCTTTTTACCACCAAAGAGAGAGACCATATCTGAGAGGCAGCCCGGAAACATATCCCTGGCCCCACAGGAGTGCCCATCACAGATCCTGCCATGATCACTGCCTATTTTCCTGAGATCTGACCAATTGGGACTACAATATGGTTGAAGGTAGGGAGCGACTCCTCGTCTATCGCAGGTCTCAAGGCGGCAGCTTGCCGACCTACAAATATGGCCAAAGTTTATGATGTTAGACAAGGAGGAAGTGAAAGTCTGGTAGCATATCTTGAGCGGCTCATGGATCTTGAGACCCAGGAGTCTGCTCAAATGATTATGTTTGCCTATATAAATCAAGCTGCACCAGACATGAAGTGAAAGTTGCAGGCTCTAGACAGATTTGGTGAAAAGTCTATTAGGGATCTAGTAACTGTGGCAGAAAAGGGTTACAATAAGAGAGAGACTGAGCAGAGGAGCAAAGACAGAAAAGGAAGGCCAGAGAACGTGAAATTGAGCGTGAAAAGAGAGATGGGGCCAAGGAAAAGAGGCCAGACTTACTGGACTCGCCACTATCACATGTGGAGCATACCTGGTTCACCAATGCAGCAGTTTCATTCGAGATGGAAAAAGGTACGTGGGCACAGCAGTCACCACGGACACTGAGATAGTGTGGACAGAAGCACTCCCCCAGGGAATGTCTGCACAAAGATCAGAACTAGTGGCACTAACAAATGGCCCTACAAATGGGAAAAGGGACGAAACTAAACATTTACATGGACAGTCAGTATGCTTTTGCCACTGTGCATGTCCATGGAGCCATTTACCAAGAGAGGGGGCTGCTGACAGCTGAGGGAAAGACTATTAAAAACAAACAAGAAATTTTAAGCCTCATCTGGGCCTTATGGGAACCAGCAAATATTGCCATTATGCACTGCCTTGGACATCAAAAGGTACTGATTCTATAACCAAAGGAAATAACTTGGCTGATCAGGCAGCTAAAGAGGTGGCCCTCCAGCCCAGAGTGGAAGTAGCGACTCTAGTAGACCCAGGGCCATGAGCTTTGCCTCCTGAGCCTCAGAACTCCCTAGAAGACTTGGAGTGGATAAAGAAAATTCTCATGGCCTATAAACCCCCCAGGCAGAGAAGAAAATAAAGACTGGTGGAAAACTGGTGAGGGGAAACTTACCTTGCCACAGAGATTGGGCAAGGGGATTCTTAAGAGAATCCATCGGGCTTCTCACATGGGAACCCGAAGAATGCAGGACTTGCTCCAACACTCATAAGTAAAAATTAGGCAAGGAAATCAACTCATTGAGGACATTGTTAAAAATTGTAAAGCCTGCCAGCTCACCAATGCCCCAATCAACTGGTTACAAAAGAAGCTCACCTCCGTGGAGATAGGCCAGGTGTGTATTGGAAAGTAGACTTCACAGAAATTAAAACTGGAAAATTTTGATATAAATATTTGCTAGTTTTTGTAGACACCTTTTCAGGATGAGTTGAAGCCTACCCAACAAGCATGAGACCGCGAATGTCATGGCTAAGATTCTGAAAGAAATCCTACCCAGGTATGGCTTCCCATCCACCATTGGGTCACACAATGGACCGGCCATAGTCTCAAAAGTAAGTCAGGGAATAGCTGCAGCACTGGGGACAGATTGGAAATTGCACTGTGCTTATAGACCCCAGAGTTCAGGGCAGGTAGAAAGATTGAACTGGACTCTAAAAGAGACCTTAACTAAATTGGCCTTGGAGACTGCTGCAGACTGAGTATCGCTCCTTCCTTTTGCCCTGTTTAGAGTAAGAAATTCACCCTATCAGCTTGGCTTTACTCGTTTTGAAATAATGTATGGACACCCTCCACCCATTATCCTTAGCCTTCAGACTGAATTGCTTGCTGATTTGGATGATACTGAATTTCTGTGTAAGCTTGACTATTTACAGCAGGTGCATAAGAGTATGTGGCCCCAGCTTAGAGCATTATATGATTCTGCTTCTATTCCTACCCCTCCCCCCATTTGTTTAAACTAGGGGACTGGGTGTTTGTTCAAAGACACAACTTGAGATCTCTGGAACCACGGTGGAAGGGACCTTACATGGTGCTACTGGCTACACCTACAGCCCTTAAGGTAGATGACATTGCTGCTTGGATCCACTGCTCCAATGCCAGACCAACTGACTCCTTTGCCCTGGACAACTGTGGGGAAATATGGGAAGTCTCCAAACATCCTACCCAACCACTCCGCATATGCCTCAAGAAAAGAAAAATGGACTGATTGTTATTGGTATTGTTGTTTAATAGTATAGCTAAGGTCAGAGAGGGTCTATACCCATTTAAGATCGAGAGCTGTTGGAGTTTAGTTTTGGGCCGGAGCCACAAGATTGTGTCTCAGGACCATAAGTCAAGGGGCGGGGGGAATGAAGGGTTAAAATCTTGAGGCAGTGACCATTGTTACTTGATTAAGATCAGCAAATTCTGTCAAGCAGAGCAACAACACGTGGTGGTAATCCAAACACCTGGTTGATTGTGTGCCTTTATAGCCCTGCAAATCTTTAGCTCGGTGCTCTCCTCCTAGGCTCCGCTATGTCGGAGTGTAAGACAAGGTCCAAGCTGCAGCCCATTAAATAAAACCTTTAAACTGCTGTAGAGTCTGACTCTCGGTGGTCTTCTTGGTGGGGGTCCTGCGACTGGGCACAACACTGATATAATTTACACTTTTAGATTTATACTGCAATTTTATATGCAGTTAGAATTTTTATTTAACTAATGCTGTTTTCTGATGAATAGAACTTTTGTTACTAAGTACAAAAAATTATTTTGTCCTTGTTAATTTTCTTAGTATATTCCTTTTGTTTCTTCTAGAAACTTGTAGACATCATACTCTTTTTAATGATTCATCACAAATTTAGCTGTATGATGTGATGTAGGAATGAAATGTCTTTCTTTTGATATATGAAGGTTTAAAATGGTAAATCCATTTCTTAATCCTTATTGACAACTTTATTGAAAATGTATTTATTTAGAATGTGTCCATTTACTTCTCTAAAATCTATTCTTTTACTTTAATATTACTGGATATTATTATAATAATTTCAGTCTGCTTTTTTTAGCTTTACAAAACTATTAAAATCAGATCCTATATCTCCAAGTAATATGTACACTTTCCTCAAACTATTGGTTCCAATTCAATTGGCAACATACCACAGACTATAATGTCTCTAATCATACCATTTTGACAGTTATCCTTGAAAAACTGATGTATGAAATAGTAGTAAGAAGAGGAAAATATCTCCAATGATACATATTTACATGTAAATAATCATTATGTAGGCTAATTTTCCTTACATTAGAGATTAGTGTTATAGCATTAATAGTGAGCCCAAGAATAAGCTCTTAAGAAAGAATAATGTAAAATAATTATAATATTAGTTTAATAGTAAGATTTCTTATACCTTAATTTCTAATTTCTTTATACAAGAACTTTTCCTTCTTCTGTATTCTAAAGTGACTTATTGCTCTATAACCTTTACCTACAGAAACACAGAAATTTCATTCTTCCAAAAGCTTGAACCTTCATTTCTTTTCTGGCAAGTTCACCTTGTTTCTCATTCTAACAAGTTTCTTTTTCTTTTTATATGGAAATATAACCAAGTCATGAATGCCTAAAAGCAAAACAAAATTGAAAAGAATTATACTTTTTGACCATTCATCAGAGACTCACACTTGCTCCTAACTTACTACTTACTCTATCTTTCTCCACAATTATGTTTCTTCATGTGTAAATTCATATCTATTCAAATCTTCTAAATGATAATCTATTCCATCATATTCTGAAATATTTTGTAACATCCCTCTAGATGTATTCCTTCCTTTGGTGCTTCTGTTCTTTCTGTTCTTGTTCTTTTTCTTCTATTTATTTCCATCCCTGTTTTCTTCTCATAGGTTGCTTCACTCATCATTGTCTATTTGGGAATAAACTGAATGTGTCAATTGCCCTGTATACTGGACAGTTGGTTCAAGTGGTCATGTGTCTGCCTAGAGAGCACAAGACTTATTCAAATCCTAGTGTTACCAAAAATGCAACAGCAATGTTAACAAGACAAAAAAAAACAAACAAACAAGCATAATTAAGTGAATTAACAACAAGTATTTAATATTTCTGTATATAGAAATATAATGAGGTTTTCATAGAGTTCAGTTACAAAATTAGAATCCTTAAATTACTACAGAGTATACATCATCATTACATTCAAATAGAAAAATGGTGTCTTCAATGTTCTGGCTACTACAAAATTCACTCACTTATTTAGCAAAAGTTGCATGCTTTTGTTGCTGGTACATGAATTCTGCTGATGATTCTAAATCAAAAATTAATGAAATAAACCTTACTTTCAAGAAGTTCACACCCTACTGAAGAATAGAACACTTTAGATGTTAAATATTTGATATTACATATTTAGATTGTATAATTTAAAGTATAACATTGACATAATTGTACAATATCTGCGAAGCACAGTGAAAGTTAATTTTTAAATAGCTGAAGAATTAAAAGTAAATCTAAGTAAAAAAGAGGAAAAAAGTTTGACCTGATTAGTGGAGGATAATTGGTTTCCTCTAAGCTAATTAAAAGGTCACCTACTGTCAAGTTAGAGGATGGAGATATAAGAATATAAGAATATATTGTGAATCTATTATTCCTAACATATCCAGATGTTCAAAAAACATAAAGGCCATAGAAATATATCATATTTTCTCAGCCTACTACAATTGAAGAATGCACAGTGCGTGTGTGTGTGTGTGTGTGTGTGTGTGTGTGTGTGTGTGTGTGTGTGTGTATCCACAAGAATCATGGGATGAAATTATAAAGGTAAAAGTCAGTTTGAAGGCTTAATCAATTTATAAATTGAAATAAGGATCTTTCTTAGTAAGTAAGTATAAGAAATGGAAAGACTTGGAAAAAATTATATGAAGTGAAGTAAGCCAGGTGCAAAGAAACATAGGTCCCATGGTTTCCCTTATTTGCAATAACTAGTATATGTCTGAGTCAAGCAGAAAAGGTCAGATAAGTTGATGTTAGGCGAAATGAACCCCAAGATAATGATTCATGGTTTTTCTTTCTTGCGATTGTTTCTAACATATTTATAAGATGATTTTTTTGTTGCTTTGTATGTCCCTCCCTCACGGTATAACCTCTGTTTTCATTGTATTTGATATTGGTATAATTTGTGGAGGGGAAGGTGAAAACAAATTATTTAAATAGGGATACAGGTGTGCCCATTGCAACAATGACATGTACAAGTCCTTATGTCAAAAAACAACTTTACAACTTTGGCACGTGGCGGGGGGTGGAGAGATGGAAAGGGATGGTAAGGGGAAACAAAGGAGGAGGCAACAATGCTTGATAAGAAATGTACTCATTATCTTGCCCATATAATTGTAACCCCTCTGTAAGTTATTTTAACAATTAGAAAATATATCAGTAAGCTCTATAATTTATTTTTGTCTTGTTGTTGCTGTTTTTGTTGTTTAGAGGAGGGTATAATCTTTGCAATGTACATAAACTGACTAGCTCTAAGAAATAGAACAAAGACACTATTCAGCTTCAATATAAGTATAATTTCCATTTTTGGAGAAATCTCTGATCAACAAAATTCAGACATTTCACTTATTTCTTTTTGTACAGTCTTTACATTTGTGCTTCATTGGTTGGCACATGGTCCCTAGAGTTTACATTTTCTCATGGTCATATAATTTTTGAAAACGTTGATGTAGATGGTATTTTTAATAGCTAAATGATAAAGTGAGTGGATAAAGTGAGCTAATATAGAATTTCAGAAGTGGGGTTAAATACTAGTGTTGAGATAGAATTTACAAAATTGATTAGATTGTGAGTAATGAAATAATTGATGGTAAATGTCAAGAATTCTTCCAAAATTTCTAAAAGTCCTCCTGTGCTTCTGACTTTCTCATCTTGTTTTTGAAATCTTCCTTTTCACGGTACACTGGTCAGTCTGGTCTCTTTCATTTAAAGGCATCTACATTTGCTGTCTAGAACTCTTTTGATCATATTATCCATGTACTTCGCTTATTGGTATCTTCCCTTGCTTGCTCAGATGCAATTTCCTCTGAGACCAGCATGTTTACATCACATAGAGTAGTACATTTATGTCTCTCTCCCTGTTCCCCACCTTCATCATTTAGCAGGTTTTTTTCTTTTTCTTCATTTGTTTTTCAGTACCAGAATATATGCTCTATGAGATCCAGAAACATGGTGAAAGCTACATGGATAATTTAGTTACTTGAAAAAAGGAATCTAAGTGAAATGTAAAAATGAGAGTAGTATTATCCTTAAGACAAAAGAGAATGCATCTCAATGTCATATTTCAGGCAGTGTCTTTGTAGGTTGCAAAGGGAGTAATTTTTAGTATGAAGAATTTTCTATTTTTGATAGAAACAATTTATTTTAAATACCAAGTATGTGGCATTTCAGTCAAATAAGTGTTATGCATTCTATTTAAGAAAGCAATGGCCTGCAACTATCAAAAATCTTTAAACATTGTAGCATGTTATGAAAGCAAGTTTTAATGTTCACTTCTCATGTCATTTCTAAGATAAACACTGATATTTAAAATGGCTGTTCTACATACTGAGACAAGGTTTAAAGAGGAAGTGAAGAAATGTACTCATTACCTTGCTCAGGTAACCGTAACCCCTCTGTACAGTATTTTCACAATAAAAGACGTATTTGAAAAAAGACTTAAAAATTCATCTTCATTCTGGTCTCTATTATCTGTGTTATCATTTAAAAGAAAATTGTCAAATTAAAATGAATCTTAGAAATTTTTGCTAGATACAGATAAATTGCTATCATTTTAAGGAGCACTAAGATTTTATTCCATTTTTATAAGCATATTTGATATGCAGAAAATCATCCTCCTCCAGAATAGAAATGCCAAACAATGTTTGATATAAAAGACACAATGTGATGATTCATTCTAAAGGGCAATAAGCCAGTTCTCTGTAATTTTACATTAGATTGTACTCTACAACAATAAACTCCTTTAAGAAGTGAAATAAATATAAGGGATGGAGAAAAATTTAAAAGACAATCACCCCCAACAAATAGGGTCACTACCTGTGTATTTGTGGTGCTTATTTAGATATAGCATAACTTACCTGGCAGCTGTTTTCTAAGACACAGCAGAATAAGAATTAATTTGAAAATGTAGGTACTCTGCATGGATGCATTTTAACATAGAGCATGAATACATTTAACCTAGTTTTATGTGTACATTTGAATACATATACAAAATATAATTTTAGAACACCTCCAAATATGCAAATGATGTTTTATAACATCAAAACAGAATGTCAGTGTTATGACATAAAGTTTTCATACCAAACTATAGCTATAAACATATAAATTGAGAGGTTTTGCTGAAAAATAATGTGTGGGGAAAACTCCTAGTTATTTAGACAGTGTCAGGAGTGCATTTTTATCAGCATAATATATTTGTTTTCTTTACATAACCACAATCAGATGATGTTTATTTAAAAAAAAAACTTCTAAACTCACTGAAAAGGAGTTTGGAACAAGAAGAGTTGTATAATTAGATTCACTTTATATTGGTTTGAAATGTTATAAAGGTAGTCGTATATGTTAAATTAAAATTTCTTTCTATACAATAATAAAAATTTATACATAAAAATAAAATATCTGCAGCCAAGTGAATCAAGGGGGTCAGAAATTACACAAAGAAAGGAAGTGATAATTGAATAATCAAAGATTGAATCCTGTATCTTGTATCAGCTAACTTGGTGGATATATAATATTTACAGTATAATATAGTTTATATAGTCATACTAATTTTCTTACTACTTTTTTCATAAGAAAAGTTAGGACAGAATATAGTATATATTTGTGCTGTTGTTTTTGGAGTGATTTATTTTTTTGACCAATAATAAAGTAATTAAAATTGGGCTTGAACTTTCATTCTAAATACAAATCTTGATAACAATGAAATAATTAATCATTCCCAGGCTAAAAAAATAAGGATATGTGAATGAATTTGCTAAACAAAATGAAACATATATAATGAACCTGGTATCCATTCTTTGCAAAGTTTAAAATGAATATGAAAGAAACAAGGAGACTTTTCAGTAAATTGTTATTTTCTAGAAATTATTTTTCTTATAAGTAATATGCAACATATGACATACAATAACATTAGAACTGAAAGAAGCAAGAATATGTGTTTTAAAGAATGAGTAAATCTTATTTTCTCTTCAGATAAGTTTCTCTTTAGATACTTAGCCCACCTGTTTATTGGACAGTTGTTTCTTTGAGAATTTGTTGTTGGGGGATTTAGTTTTTTGAGTTCCAGATATATTTTAGATATGAGACCCTTGTCCATTGTATAGCTAGTGAAGATCTTCTCCCCATCCATGGACTTTCTATTGATCTTGCTAGCTATGTCCTTTGCCATGCAGAAGCTCTGCAGCTTCATGCAATCCCATTTGTCCAACCTTTCTTTCATTTGTTGTGTTTCTGGGTCTCTACTGAGAAAATTTTGGCCTGTGCCTAGGAGACCTAGGGTGTCTCTTATGCCTTCCTGTAATGTTTTCAGGTTGTCTGCTTTGACTTTGAGGTCTTAGATCCATTTGGAGTTGATTCTAGTGAAAAAAAAATGCTCAACCTCTCTAGCCATAAAAGAAATGCAAATCAAAACAACATTGAAATTCCAACTCAACCCAGTTGGAATGGCTATAATCAAGAAATCTAGTAACAACAGATGCTGGAAGGGATGTGGCCAGAAGGGAACCCTACTGCATTGTTGGTGGGATTGTAAACTTGTTCAACCATTTTGGAAAGCAGTATGGAGGTTCCTCAAAAGACTACACATAGAGCTCCCCTATGACCCAGCAATCCTACTTTTGGGATATATCCAAATGATCACAAACATGACCATACTAAAGCTACCGGCACAACTATGTTTATTGTGATATATATATATATATATATATATATATATATATATATATATATATGTGTGTATATATATATATATATATATGCAATGGAATTCTATGTCTCTATCAGAAAGAATGATATTGTCCCATTTGTTAGAAATGGAAAAACTTGGAAAAAATTAAATTAAGTGAAGGAAGCCAGGCCCAAAGAAACATAAGTCCCATGATTTTCCTTATTTGCAATAACTAGTACATGTCTGGGACAAGCAGCAAAGGCCAACAGCTATGTACATATGACCAGATAAGATGATGCTAAGAAAAATGAATCACAAGATAGGGACACAAGTGTTTTTATTTTCATTTTTTGCTATTGTTCCTAATGTATTTATAATGTAACATGTGATTTTTGATTCTTTGTATATTCCTCCCCCACTGTATAACCCCTGTTTTCACTGTGTTGATGTTGGTACCCTCATCTTGTATATACACTCTCTAGCTTGGGGAAGGGAAGGGAAAAACAAAATGCTTAAATAGGGATACAGGTTGACCCATTGTAACAATGCTATGTATAAGACACTATGTTGCAATTTAGGCAGGGGAGGTAGGGAGAAGTGTAGTTGGGAAGGTAGGGAGGGAAGGGATGGTAGGGAAAAAACAAAGGAGGTGGTAACAATGCTTGATAGGAAATGTACTCATTACCTTACGTATGTAACTGTAACCCCTCTGTACAGTATTTTTACAATAAAATCATATTAAAAATAAAGAATGAGTAAATCCCTGGGCGCCAGTGGCTCATTCCTGTAATCCTAGCTACTCAGGAGGTTGAGATCTATGGATCATGGTTCAAAGCTAGCAGCCCTGGAAGGAAAATCCATGAGACTTGATTATCTTCCTTTATTGGACATGGTCTGCTGGGTTTTAACAATGAATAATTATAGCCAGGTGTTATGTGTTACACACTTGAATCACCAATCTGTGGCTGGCATGCAACACATCACTAGATATCATCTCAAAAAAGCAAAAACAAAAAACAAAAAAACAAAAAAACACAAACTAAAACAAAGATCATTAAGTATTGTAAGTGTACTGATTGACTTAAAATGCCAATCTAAAATATTGTGAACAATATAAGTATTTTCATTGTGTTGTTGCACACCAAATCTCAGAAAATAAGTTTACAGCAGAAATAAGCTAGAATATATAATCAAAGTAGCTTGTTAGGCTAATGAAAATGGAACAGGTAAAAACTGATACGCATTCTTGAGGAGGGCCAAGAGGAATAGAGAATGATAGAAAGTAAATAATGAAGTATAAGAAAATCACAACACTTTGAAGTGATTATTTTTGAAAACAAAAACAAAAGCCAAGGTTGGGGAAGTGGGAGCAATGGAAAGCAAAGAGGGCTGAATCAGATCACTTATACTTGCATAACATGTACAAGGATGAAAATGCACATAAAATTAAAATGAAACTCATTATTTTGATATTAAATAAAAAGCCTTCAAAGACAACAAAAGTAGAGTCATCAACTGAGAGACAAATAGTGCAACAGATGCTTCTGCTAAAGGCCTTAGAAGTGGGATAAACAAATGAGACATACATGCACGCCATAAGAGAAACAGTAGCACATTTATAAAAACAGCCCCAAATCTTTCTTAGAATTTCAAATTTGAAAAGATTTACCAACTATCACAGAAGCATATGGATTGTGTTAGTCCAGGTACAGGAGAAGACTTCTCACCTCATGACATCCACAGGGCAGAATGAACGGCAGACTAGGGAAAAGGAATGCCTTTCAAAGGCATCTTCCTAATGACCAATTTCCTCCAACTGGCCCCGCTGCCAAGTTGTCATCAATTCCCCATCACTTGTCTAGCAAGGGTTTCATACATTGATTAGGTCAGAGACCTCAAGATATGTTCTTTTTTTTGTGGGGGGGGGGTCCAGTCGTGGGGCCTGAACTCTGGGCCTGGGCTCTGTCCCTCAGCTCTTCAGCTCAAGGCTAGTGCTCTACCGCTTGTGCCACAGTACCATTTCCGGCTTTTTTCTTTGCTTATGTGATGCTGAGGAATCGAACCCAGGGCCTCATGCATGCAAGGCAAGCACTTTACCACTGAGCCACCTTCCCAGCCCAAGATAAGTTCTTACCTTTAATAGTTTACCTAGAAGTTGTGAATGCATGAGTCTTTTGGAGTTCAGTCTATAACCAAACCATAGCAGTGATGTATTGATTTAATCTTGTTTTAATGGCTAAAATTAAGGACTGAAAATATCCATTGTTGATAAGTCTGTGGCAAAGTAGGAGTTGTAGTTTATTGTTGTTAAATGTGGAAAATGATTTTAAAAAATAAAGTGTGGTGTGTGTGTGTGTGTGTGTGTGTGTGTGTGTGTGTGTGTGTGTGTGTGTGTGTGTGTGTGTGTGTGTGTGTGTGTGTGTGTGTGTGTATCCTAGGGCTTGAATTCAGATCTAGGCATTGTCCCTGAGTTTCATTTGATAAAGCTAGCATTCTACCACTTGAGCTACAGCTCCACTTTCAGGTTTTTCAGAATAGTTTATTGGAAATGAGTCTCACAGAGGCTTCCATCAGAAAGTTTGACACCACTCCATTTAAAAGGAAATGAAAAGACTTGGAAAAAAAAATCATACTGAGTGAGGGAAGCCTGACCCAAAGAAACATAGGTCCCATGGCTTCCCTAATTTGCAATAATTACAATATTTAGCATCATCTAGGATAAAGATAAGAATAGCTCAATAGTTACGTACATATGACCAGGTAAGATGATGCTAAGTGAAATGAACTCCTAGACAAGGACACAAGAAGTTTTACTTCCTTGTTGTTTTTAATGCATTATGTGATTTCTTGATTCTTTTGTGTGTTCTTCCCTCTATGGTTAATCCCCTATTGATTTTGGTACCCTGGCATTGTACATATGTTTATCTGAATTAGATAAGAGAAGGGGAAAAACAGAATGATGAGAAAACGACAAGGAGGGAAACAATGCAATATTGATTTTGACAAGACAATATGTTGGAAATGATCTGTACAACTTGTTGGGAGGATTGAAAGGGAGGTAAAATAGGAGAAAAATGAAGGAAGGAGTAACACGTTTGATAAGAAATATCCTTATTACCTCACTTATATAACTGTAACTCTTCTGTATATCACCTTAACAATAAAATAATAATAATACAAACAATAAAATAATAATAATACAGATAATAATAATAACAATAATAAAGAGTCTTACAGACTTTTCTGTCCAGGCTGATTTCGAATCATGATTCTCAGATATAGGCCTCATATGGAGCTAGGATCAAAGATGTGAGCCACCAGTGCCCAGCTGATATAAATCATTTTTGAAAAATATTTATTATAAAATTAAACATACATCTAGTTTGATAGTAAATTTCCCACTGAAATTGATTATTCAAGGAAGTGAAAATATCTCCACAAAATGCATGTAACTGAATAAGTAGCTTCATTCAAAAAAACACAAACAATATATGTCCACAAAAATACATATACACATACATATAAGTAGGTTTATTCGAAAGAATAAGAAAAAATATAAGTACTTCCATTCAAAAAAACATAAATTGGAAATAATCTGTGTGTCCACTATCAGATTCAAAAACAAAACTATGGCATATTCATAGACTAAAATATTATGAAGCAAAAATTCAAGAAAATGCTGGCTCACACACTTCAAAATATGAACTGAGTAGAAGGAACTAGTAACAGAGAAGTACATATAAATACGTTTATATGGTATTATGAAATAGACAAAGACAAAGTAAAGTTTAAACACAAACATATGTATATATATATATATATAAATAATAATAGTTTCTTAAAATAGTCCAAGTGCAGACTCTTAGAAGCTGTTATGATATCTAACATGGCAAGAGAGACTTTAAAGACACAAATAGATTAATAATACTATAGATACAATGAAAACAGGAGAAAGGTAGAAAACAAATGTCAGAAATTTGATTCAATGACAGAGTCAATGTTGAAAGTCACAAATCTGGGTGGTAAAGTTTTACAACTTTGGTAGGGGGAAGGAGGGAGGATGATTGGGTAGTGGGGGGGGATGGGAAGGGTTGGGAAGGAGAAACAAAGGAGGAGGCTACAATGCTTGATAAGACATGTAGTCATTATCTTACCCATGTAATTGTAACCCCTCTGTACAGTATTTTCACAATAAAAAAAAAAAGAAAAAAAAAAGAATCCGGGTGGATGAGGTAGAGCACTGAGGCTATATATAACTTTAGGTTTCATCCTCAAAACTGAAGAAGAGAAAAAGAAAGTGAAGAAACAAATTAAAATACCACAGAAAATTCAAGAATTTGTCTTATAGAAGCTGGAAAGACAAAAAAATGCATTGTCCTCTGGAGTTTCCAGAGGGAACCAACTTTGTCCAAACATTGTAAGGTTCATTTCAGCATTATGAAATTCTATTGGCTAATGAACTTAGTTTTTTGATTCTGTTAAGTATAGTTATGTGTTTCAGTTACAAGCTACATGACAAAATCATTCCTATCTGGATGAAAAAAAACTTTCAAAAGTCACTCAAGTATAGAATACAAACTGTTTATTTAATTTCATAATTTTCATGCAATAAAGATTATTTTCAAGTACAAAAATAATTCTGCATGTTCTCTATGGACAATATTCTCTTAGTCTGTGATATCTAAAGCTACATGAATTAGCCATATGTAACAATTAAGCACTTGAAACTTCTCAAGAAGTATTTTGTGCTGTGTGGACACTGGACTTAAATTATATCCTAATTAATATTCATGATGATTTCAGGTTAAAATTGCATTTTATGAATATTGGGTTAAGTAATATTTATTATTAAAAATGAGGAAAGAATTCACATTTGATTTTTTTTTCAGTATAGAAGAGAAGAAAATAATAGGACATTCCAGGCAAGGAAGACTTCCTAAGTCAGAAATGAGAAGTGGAAAACGTTTGCTGAGTGCTGCAATAATAATACATGATGAAGATTAGTTATGCACACTGGGAGTGATGATAAGTAATCAAATGTCATCAAATTGTTTAAAGCAGTAGGAATTCCCAGAACCTTAGAAAAACCCAAATTCAAATGTAAGCATAAGTGCTTCACCATGCCAAATTTAAAGGCCACTGTCATTACTATGGCTTATATTTTATGTCATTTGAGATGCTGTTCCATTTTCAGTGATAGATTACAAAGTTAATGTCTTCCATTATCACAGATAAGGTATCAATTGTTTATGGAATTTATGATTTTTGCAGTTTCCTGTTTAGTCCCTTCATCGGGGGTGCGAATTGCTTACCAGATCCCTTTCTTTTGTAAATAAGCAAGATTGATTTCATGGAAATTACTTATTCCTCAGCTTCTCAAAGGCTATTTTTATTTCTTAAATTATATTTATTATTTTAAATATGTCTATAGCTATATATGTAAAATTTATTTAAAATATTAACTTTGAAATAGTCATTTACTGTTGTTAACCAATTAGCAATGTCCGAAAAAGTGTTTGAAACTCAAAAGGTACAAGTTGCTATTTTTTAAATCCCCTCTTCAATTTGTCTCTAGTTGAATGTATCTCTCTCCCTAGAAGAAATCAGTGCTACTATTGCTCTATTTGTGTTTCCAGAGTTATAGTAGTACATATGCAAGTATATGCATATTCTTTTCTTGTACAAGTGGACTCATATTTATTCATGTGATCCTAAATTTTACTTTTATTTCTTACCAGTTTAACTACCAAGATTTGATGAACTGCAGTCCACAGATCAAATCATAGCCTCTTTTTGTTTTACTGGAAGCAAGCCACAGTGTTTTTTATGGCTCCTTTCATGCTGTAGTAGCAAAGTTGCATAGCTATACAAACACCTTATGGCCCCCAAAGCCTAAAATATCTACTCTCTGTCCCTTTACAAATAAAAAATAATCTAGCTATTCACTTATTTTGAAGACATTTTGTTGCCTGTTTGTATGGACACTCACGGACACACATATGGTTGAGAGAGACAAGAGAGAGAGAAAAGGGAAAGAAGAAAGTAGAAGATTGTGTTTGATGTGTGTGTGTGTGTGTGTGTGTGTGTGTGTGTGTGTGTGTGTGTATTTTAACATATTTCTCCCTTCCTACTTAAATATCAGAGGATACTGCTTAGCTTTATAGCACTCATATTTATTGGTTTGACTTATTCGTTGTAGTCATGGTCTTACAATAAATAAAAACCAGTAATTATTTTTTAGTGAGTTAGTTACCATTCTTTCTTTGTCTAGATCTTTACATTCTAAGATATCACATAAGAGCTACACTATCTCAAAGCTTGAATATTTATATACCAAAAGCCAAATGAATTCATGCATCATTGAAATAATTTTTCTTTTTCTATATTCTGCTAATATAATATACTGCATTGAATGAGTTGTGAATTTTCAGATACTGAAACTCATGAGTCAAATTACACTTGCTTGTGGTATATTATTTTTTCCATTTGATGAGGCCTTCAGATTGCTATTATCACTGACTATTTTTGCATCTTCTTGTAAAAAGCAGATGGTTTCCTTCTCATGTTTTTGTTGGTTTAGTTATTTCCTTAATACTGATATCACAAGAAGAAGAAAGTGTGAAAGTGCCCACTCTTATTTTGAAAGAGTTTGAGAAGGGGGGAGGGGGGAGGATTGGGAGGGGATTGGGGGGGGAGGCTGGGAAGGGATGTGAAGGGTAAACAAAGGAGGAGGCTGCAATGCTTGATAAGAAATGTATGTATTATCCTACCCATGTAATTGTAATCCCTCTGTACAGTATGTTCACACAAAAAAAAATTAAATTAAAAAAAAAAAGAGTTTGAGAAGAATTGGTTTCATTTTGTTTTCACATTTTCTCACAACACCTATATAGCCCAGACCTGGGGTTTGAATTCAGGGCCTGGGTATTGTTCCTAAACTTTTGTTCTCACAGCTAGCACTCTATCATGTGAGCCACTTGACTTCATTGGAGATAGGAATTTCATGGACTTTCCTGCCCATACTGCCATGAAACTGGGATCCTCACATCTTCTGAGTAGCTTCCTAAATAGCTAAAATTATAGCTGTGAGCTAACACATGTGGCACAAGTGCCAATTTTTATTAGCATATATCACTTATATAGAAAGAGATTTCATTGTGATATTTACCTACTTGAATATAATGTAGTTTAATCAAATGTATCTCCTCTATAAGCCTTTTCTTGCTTACATGTTAACCCTTATTTGTTGGTGCTATTATGTTATTTTCATTATACATTGTGGTTCTGTATTTTTCACTCCTCTCTCATAGCTTTCTTCATTGTCCATTTCTCATCAGCTGTTTTCTCCCCACAGTACTGTATTCATAATCATGTAGTACTACTATTACTATTGTTGCTGCTGTTGTTGTTGTTAATATCCAGATTCTGCGTATGAGTTTTGTGTTACTGTTCCTGAGAAACAGGTAGAAATTGCCAATGATATACTTTGGTCATAAGATTTTTGTTAGTGGGAAGTTTTGTGATTACTGACTGGTTCAATCTCTTTAACTATTTGTCTTTAGGCAGTTGGAAAGTTTATGTGTATATAGAAAATATATCCATTTCATTAGGGTTATCCAATATGGTGGTGGTGAATACTTTTGCATAGTAATTTTGTTATATAATCCTCTTTACTTGTATATGGTTGGTAAAAGTGTCCTCATGTCCATTATTGGCTTATTTATTTATTCATTTATATTTATTATATAATAGCAGTACTAGATTTTTACTTTTTAATTTTTTTTTATTTTTGGTCAGTCGTGGGGCTTGAATTCTGGGCTTGGGTGCTGTCCCTGTGCTCTTCAGCTCAAGGCAAACACTCTACCGCTTGAGCCACAGAGCCACTTCTGGTTTTCTAGTGGTTTATTGGAGATAAGAGTCTCATGGACTTTCCGGCCCGGGCTGGCTTTGAACCTCAAACCTCAGATCTCAGCCTCCTGAGTAGCTAGGATTATAGGCATGAGCCACTGGCGCCTGGCTGGATTTTTAATTATGAGCTTTTCATTTGCTGGGCTGAAACTCTTTACTTGAGCGTCTCTTACAGCCTGTTATAGGCTTTATTTATTTTTTAATCAGATTTTACTTCTCTTTCCTGGTCAAGACTCATATCTTGATTCTTACTGTTGTACCTCCAACTAGCTAGCATCTGATCCCAGGCTGGATCCTCAATGTTCATTTTAGTAATTTGGATTTCCCTTTTAATTTCTGTTCAGAGCAAGTAGGTTTTTTCAGATGTATATATATATATATATATATATATATATACACATATATTTCCAAAAGACCTTGTTTAATTGATTAGAACTTTCTATGCATAAATATCACATTAGTTTGTGATTTTATGCATGTTTCTGATATAGTTTTGTTGTTCTCTCTAGTTTCTCATAACTTAATGTGAAAATCAATTTATTGATTTTGAGAAAGGTTTTAGGTGTACATATGATAAATTTTTATTTCTTTTTGATGAATTGACTCCATTTTATTATATAATATTTTTCCTTATATCTTTTTGTGTGTGTATTTTTTATTGTAAAAATGCTGTACAGAGGGTTACAGTTACATGAGCAAGATAATGAGTATGGTTCCTATTGAGCATTGTTGTCTCCTCCTTTGTTCTTCCCCTACCATCCCTTCCCTCCATCCTCCACAGCTACCCACCCCTCCACCCCTGCCAAAGTTGTAAAGTTCATTTTCAACATAGTGTTTTGTACATATCATTGTTACAATGGATCAACCTGTATCCTTATTTCAGCATTTTGTTTTTGCCCTTCCCCTCCACTTTCCTGGTATTTTATAGCAGATTAACACATATGAACACATTTTAGATAGAAAGTTAGAAAGTAGGCAGACAGACAGACAGATAGATAGATAGATAGATAGATAGATTTTTGGAAACTGGAATTCATATATAGCCCATGTTGGTCTCAAGTTTGTGGTCATCCTGTCATAGGATCCTCAATGCTAAGCATAAAGTTGTTGGTCTAATAATAGTATAATCTGATATTATTATACCTATCCCAGCTTTCTTTTGTTTACTATCTTTTTGAAATGTACTATCACTTTTCAATTTTAAATAATTTGTGTCTTTGATTTAAGAGTATCTTTATATACACTATAGAGTTGTGTCATATTTAATCCATTCTGCCAGTATTAGCCTTTATGTTTCAGGAGTTATTTAATTTGCTTTTAATGAAATCACCAATGTGGATGGATTTATATCTGTTGTTTTACAATGTGGCTAAGTTTCTCCACTGTGATCTTCTTTATATCAGAGATACATTTTAGTGCATCAATTCAATTCCTTTCTAGCTACTTTTTACCAATATTGCATGGATATTATTTTTAGCATGAAAATATTTTATTAAATCATAATTTGCAATAAGCCAGTTCAAATGAAGACAAGTTACTTTTACTAGTACAAAAAATTTTTGTTCTTGTTTAGGTTTGTTATATCATTATGCTGTTCTTATCATCAATTACAGAAATATATACATACATTGTGTCCATCACTATAGATATATCTTTCAAGTTTTATATATTGGTACTTTAAGTAACATTGATCTTTGTACTTAACTTTTTAGAATTTTCTTATTTGTTTATAAGAGCATTTTTATATTTAGCAAACATTTGAACCTACAGACTCCCTGTCCTTATATTCTCTCCTTACTGTCTTACTTCCAATTACTTGTTCTAATTCTGTGTATCCTTAATATACTATATATTGTGTTAGATGTGTGTGTGTATATATATACATATATATATATATATAGTGTTTGTGTGTATGTGTGTGTGTGTGTGTGTGTGTGTATGTGTGTGTGTGTGCCATATTGGTCCTAAGATTGAATTAAAGGCCTAATCACTATTTCTGAGGTTTCCTGCTCAAGGCTACTACTCTACCAAAAATGGAGCCACATTTCTGGCTCTTTTTGGTAGTTAATTGGAGATAAGAGTTTTATGAGTTTTCCTTCCCAGGCTGGCTTTGAACTGAAATCCTCATATCTCAGCTTCCTGCATACCTAGGATGACAGGCATGAACTATCAGTGTCCAGCAAATATATATTTTTTAAAATCACTATGTTTTTCCTCCATCCCTTTGAATACATAATTAAATCTTTAGCAAAATTGCTAAGCCATTGACTGCATCTGAGTGAATCAATCTATTATGTTTTTGCTTCATTTTCTATTACTTGAGACATTAGAAATATTCTTGTGTTGGAGAAAAATGCCAACTATTATCTTCTCTTTCCTTTTGTTAATTTAACACACTTTGTGTTGTTTGATCATTTAATACCTGTATTCTTAAACCTGAAGTTTCTATAAAGGTCATTTACTGGTAGGTTGGTGATCTTCCCACACAATGATAGTAGAAGTAGTTCCTATTTCAGTACTGATTTATATTGGTGATTTGAGTGCTTTGACATGAATACTGTCTTCTCTCTTTCTCTATAAGCCTTGTATAACCAAAATTTGAAGTAGTTTTCTTCAGGCCTGTTTTTTTTAGAAGTTTGAACACTCAATCTTTGTTTCAGGCATCAACTTGGCTGTGAGCAAGCCTTGCATAAGGACATTTTCCCCTAATATCCTGAGGAGGAAATTCATGCTGGGTTGATCTATTTGCTTCCAGAACATAGGTAGGGAAGTTTTCAGACACTTTCAACTCACCCAACAAACCAATACTCATTGTTACCGAAGTTGTTTCACAGACAGGTGACCATTTCATAAATCTAAATATGTACCTTCTTGTTTTACCATTAAATACTACTTTCATTAATACAGAAATAGCAGAGTGTATAAACATTAAACTATAAACATCAATAACATCATTAAATATCACTATGGAAATCATGATAAGTTTTCCAATTTTCCTATATCCATTCTTTGAATAGCTATACCAAGATGGTGAAACATGAAAATACAACATTCTATGATCTCTCTTTTGAATGAAATACAGATTGAATGAAACTCATTGATTAAGTATTTTGTTCACTTAGATCAGAGTTAATGGCTGTAGCATGGTTTACAAAAGAAGTAAAACTTAATATCCATCCTGTATATCATGTTAATGTGTTTATTACTAGGTATCCTCAATACTTTCACATACTTTCTATGAAAGTGACTTTTTAGATCTAATCTGTGTGTATTGTTGCCTGATATTCAATCCAAACTTCACTGAGCTGTGGCATTTCCCCTACAAATTTCATGATTTTGTCAAATTTGAATTTCTTCCTATTCCATTTTCTTAGTGTTAGTTTATTATCTTTATACTTAGTGAAGTATACACAAAGTAAAAAAAACTGTCCAAATGAACAATGTGTGATTTGGAATCATATCTCATCTTTCAGGAAAATATATGCTTGACCCTTGGAAATGCTGCTGTGAATTACACAGATGAATAAAGTCTTGTCAATTTATGAAAGTTTATCTTTTGCTATCCCTAATGTTATTATATTTTAATAATTGTTTATGAACATTTAAATATATCTTTAAGCAAATATGCATTTCAAATCATGTAAATGTGATCTTTAGAACCAATGTAAAACTTAAAATAATGTTTAAATAATTACATGCAAATGTAATAAAATAATTTATTTCCTAGGAATTTGGGAGAAACAGAATATTTATAATTTTGTGGTTTAGTCATTATTGCCAGTGATAAATGAATATAAACATTATACTAATATATATGAGTAGAAATTTGAAAAAAAGCACACACACTCCATTATATGTTTTCTTCCATCTTATTTATTCTAAAGAGTGACATTTTCCTAAGATACTAAATGTTCTTCCAAAATAGTTTCAATTAAGTCTTTATGTACTGTACTACGCAAATAAATAAAATGAAAATTTACTGGATTAATTTATTTCCTAGTTCACCCTAATTTGGTGAACATAAACCAAGCAACAATATCAGCAGCAATAGAATTTTCCATCCCTTTCTTACCAGCTCTCTAGAGATACATCCTTTCCAAATGCTATAATCATTTCTGAGTGATTTTTTTAAGATATGCTAAGAAAATATTCTCTATTACTCAAAGATTCTCTTTTTCATAACCTGAATTTTTCTCAAAATAATTTTGGCATGAAGGTCAAAGAGTTACTCCCCAAATACTCTGAAATTACCACTTTTTCTACTGTTACCAACACATCATAGCTATTGCTCACAGTGTGGCCAGTATATATATTCTAGCATACAAGAAGTTAAATATGAATCACATAGCTAATGCCATGTTTTCTGCTGCACAATATGTTCTACCTCCATGCTGTAGTTCCATTTTGTGTGTTAGTCATTTCTTGCACATGAATAGAAAACATTTTCAACTTATACAAAGTTATACTAGATTAGACTTTATTCTAAGAGACCTGTTTGGGAACAACAATGAATGACAGGTAGCATTCAGTCGCTGATCTCACATGTCTGAATCAACCTAAGTATCATATATCTTGTTTCTGTACAGGCTTCTGTCATATTACCCTACTAGTTCACTAAACATGCTCATTTCTCATTGTCATATCTTAGTCTGGAACTACGTACTGGCCGGATAAATGACCTACTGGTTTAATAGAAATTCTTGGAAGAAAGTTTTGTATTATTGAGCAAAAAATAAAAGGGTCATTGGGCCCAAATATGTTTGGCAATTTTATGTTAAAAGTAGAGTAGAGAGGTAGTATCTGAAAAGTTGTTTGGATAAGTGTTTATTTTAAATTGTTTTGGTATGTTTTTCTCTTAAAATGGTTACAAATAGAGAATAAAACAGGTGTATTACCAACTATAAAAATAGGAGATGAATATGTTCAATATACATATGTATATGTGTATAGGAATGTTATGCCACTCATAATTTGAACAATTAGTAAGTGCTAAGGAAAAGGGTAAAAGTACAGAAAATGATTTGAAAACATGTAATATCAATCTATCTAAATTATATGAATGCTAAGTAAAATTACTTCCTATTTTGGCTAATTACCATTGTGTTTATTTTATATTTTATTATATTTTAAATAAGTTTTTATTGTAAAAATACTGTACAAAGGGGTTACAGTTATATGAGCAAGGTAATGAGTACATTTCGTATCAAACATTGTTACCTTCTCCTTTGTTTTTTCCCCTATCATCCCTTCCCTCACACCTCCACAACTACACTCCCCACTCCCCGCCCCATGGCCCGCTTAAATTGTAAAGTTCTTTTTTCAGCGTAGTGTATTCTACATCTCATTGTTGCAATGGGTCAACCTGTATCCCTATTTAAACATTTTTCAGAAAGGATGGCATTGCTCCATTTGTTAGGAAATGGAAAGACTTGGAATATACATATACATACTTACAATTAGAATGTATTATTGGGAAAGTAACTGTGGATGGTAAGTAGAAAGAGTTATTCAGACAGCAGTACAATGATACTGTTTTCCAGTCTCTGAAAATAACTGCCTTGACTGTAAAATGAAAACTAAGATATATAATTAGAAATCACTGACACATTCCCAGAAGGTAATGTTTCTTCTTAGGGACAGAAGTCACTTTGTAATATAAACCTATTATTTTACAAATGTGTCTGAATAGACAATCTAGTCCAGCTCCAGTAGATGACCTCAAATAACACATTTAATTAAATGCTTCAAATGTGGTGCTCTGAGGACTTGTAAAATATAGAAAGTTAAATACTAAAAACCAATGCCTGTCCACACCATTGGATATTAGTGGTCCTGGCTTTGAGTGACTGATCTAAGTCAGCACCTTGACAGATAAATTATATTTGTTTAATTTAAATGGCATTTGCCATACTGACTTTTGTTTCAAATTGGTTTGAGGTTAATTGGGAAGATATGAAAAATTATTCAGGCTAAAATTGCTACTGCTTTAAACAATAATTGTTCCTTTAATAGCTTTAATTTAGAGTTTCTCTACTTTTTTCTGATAGACTGAGTCATGTATATTATTCAATGAAGTAAATACTCATAATAATAACCTGATTTTACAATTTTATAGGGCTAAGAATTTCAGCACAGTTAAAATTAAAAGATTTTGAATTCTATCTACTGGAAAAGGCCTTTTACATCTCACTAATTGATGCCATTATGTGAAAAGGGAAATAGAAGTGTAGGTCTTATCAGCAACTTTTAATTTGCAAGTTTGTTATGACCTTCAAAACCATCTCACACTAAATATCATCTCAGTTTTCCTGAATACACAGAGCCTTTCCTTTTTATAGAGATAACAATGAATCCCAGGCTTTGTAACTTATAGCGCAGCAATTAAGGCCACACACATTGTGTTTGCAGATTTTAAGTAATTGCTGAAGTACTTGGAACATTTCTGTAGAGGATTAGCCTAGTTTATCAAGCAGTGACTGCTGTGGAGGAAATGAGTAGAAATATCTTTCAGCTAAGGAGTGTTCTCTCCTCTACTAAAAAGGCATAGATGTGCTAAATGCAATGATTTACTATAGTACAACGAATTTCTGTTTTGTAGTTCAATACAGCTCCCTAAGTGGGAATCATCAAGGAAACCTACGAGGCGAGGGTCACTGCATCCTACTGCATCTCTTCCCTACATTCACTTTTCTCAGTTCTAAAATCCAGGTTACATATACCCTTAATTTATAGTTAGCATATGAATTGAGTGTTAAATCTGGAGCATCAGAAGTTCACCTTGAAGTAATCCTGACTGTTCAGATAGCAAAGACTAGTATATGTCATGTGCTAAATGTGCTACTATTTATTTTAAATAGTATCTTTTTCCGATTGTATGTAAATTATTTTCATGTATGTATATATTTTTCTAATTATCATTAAAAATTTGCTAATAGACAAAAACATTTTGTAACTATAACATGAATGTTTCCTGTCCTTATAACTTTTATTAACTTCCTATACAACCTAGAGCTCAGTCCTAGCTTTGGGAATTCATTTATGAACATGACTAGTGAATAGATTTGCTACAAAAACTCCAGAGATCTCAAGACTGCAAACCTTATAATCAAAGGCATAAAGGGAACCCTGAGGATAGATAATATTTTTATAAGCGCAACTAGAGTTCTTTAAAGCTACTTGTGTGAGTTCAGATGCCATTTTAAAATGAATATAAGCAAAAGAGAATTGGACAAATTAAAAAATATGTTGTCTATAGATATTAATTCTAATAAGAATTTCTACACCCATTGAAAGGTTAAATGTTATATATATATGTTTCTCTATTCAAGGATTTAGATTGGTTATATTAATCATGCTCAGCTTTAGAAAGCAAATATGAATTAAAATTCTTAGTAATTCTATTAGCTATTAGAATTACTAATAGAATTCCTTTTTTAGAATTAATATTTCTTTAAGGTCTTTTCAGGTTTGTATTTCTTGATTCATAGTCAAAAGTCAAAAGTGGAAAAAAAAACATTTTTGACTTGGGAAATAGTAATGTTTTCTAGTTGGTGCAGCTTTCAAAATTATGGACTATTTCATTTTTTTGAACATATTTTTGGCCTTTTAAGAGAGGAATTTTACCTAGTAATCCAGTTAAATATACAATGACTAAAAAACCATTAAAATATCAGTGAGATATTTGTTCAATCTCTTCCTCAATGTTGAAATTCCCTACATTCAGAAACACTAATTTATATTTTATTGAGATAACATATTTCTTTTTAGTTTCAATCTGAGTACATGTGCTCATTGCATTTCTGTCTCTGAGCTATCACAAAAAAAAACCCAAAACCATAAACACAAACAGAAAAGAATCAGATCAAATTACTTTTGTAATGAACATGTAGTCAGGCATTGGTTCATGCCTGTAGTACTAGCTAATGTGTCAGATCTTGAGAAATGCCATTCAAAGCCAACCTGAGCACGAACATTCATGAGATTCTTAATCTCAATTAATCTCTAAAAGACTGGATGTAGAGCTGTAGCTCATGTGGTAGAGTACTAGCTTTGGTCAAAAGGAACTCAGGGATAGCTCTCAGGTACTGAGTTCAAGTCAGGACCTGCACACACATACACACACACACACACACACACACACACACACACACACACACACACACACACACACACACACACACACACACACGGCAGCAAATTCATCCTGGCAGCAGACATAAGGTCATTGCCTCTTCTATGCTGCAGGAAAAGGACCCTTATAGCTCACAGGGGGAGGGGGGAAAGCTGTAGTGAAATTGTCCAGGTACTATATGATGAATACACTTAATAAAACAAGGATCCATGGATTGAATGTGTAACGTAGGGGGATATTCCTACAGAAGGGGAAAACTACACCACCAGCTGTGCAACTCAATATCCTGCGAATAATGTATTTCAAACACAGTGCCCATTCTTATGTAGCCAAGAAATTTAAAGACCACGCAGTAAGGCTAACATTTCCAGTATATGTTCATACCCTTATATTAATATAGGGCATTTATCATTTGGATGTTTAAAAATATACCAAACAAGGACAAATAAGCTTGATCATCTAGTTGGACCATGTTAATCTGTATCCACATAAGTTTATTTACAGTCAGATATATATATATATATATATATATATATATATATATATATATATATATATATATATATATATATAGTTACTTGTCTTAAGAAAACTTGATTTCATGAAAATGCAGAATATTTATGTTTGCACATAGTAACAATCAGATGGTACAATAAAAAGCTCAGTTCTATATAAGAGAAAATAAATTAATTAGATTTAGAAACCACAGAAAATGATACCAAGATGTAAACAAGCAACATTCAAATACAAAATTTCTGAAAAGGGCAAACAAACATTCAGTCAAAGAAAGAGGAGACATTAACAAAAAAGACAATGCTCTTGGATAGGCAGCTTTGTATAATGTGAGATGATTGCAGTACTCCATATTAATTATGTCTCCAACACAGTAAACTGTACAGTTTTGCTCAAGACACTGAAAATTGACTTTGAAATGTATTACGCAAAAGTATCCTGGGAGCCATAACATAAGTACATCAGAAGAGGTCTAAACCATATTGCATATTAAAGTGAATTAAGAAGTCACAGCATCTCCAAGGTGGTAGAGTAGAAGGTCTTTGGATATTTTCCACAATAATAGTAATTTTGTAGTCATCTGAGAGTAATAGTATCTTTGTGGATCTTCGAGACTTAGGCAATTATGATCCTGTATAACCCAGACCTAGGAGGAATCTTTTGAATTTGTAGCTTCATTTTCAGGGCAGCCTAACCACTGTGCCTCTGATTCCAGATCTACCCCCCCAACCCTCATAAGTTAGTAATAACTCATTTGGTCTTTTTTTAAACATTTTTATTTTATTGTAAAGGTGCTGTACATAGGGGTTACAGTTACATGAGTAAGGCAATGAGTACAATTCTTGTCAAGCATCGTTACACCTTCTTTTCTTGTTCTCCCACTATCCCTTCCCTCCTTTAACCTCCCTCCCTCCTTCTCTGCCGCCCCCTAAGTTGTAAAGTTCGTTTCCAATATACCGTCTTGTGGGTATCATTGTTGCATTGGGTCATCCTGTGTCATTCAGTCTTCATCCTGCCACCAAACTATCTGACAAGGCCCAGAAAAGAGTCACATCCACTTGTTTTGCATAAGAGGCCACAAACCGTGCATCTAGTGAAATCTAAAATTTCCCTGAAACTCACTTCTAGATTCTCTGATTTGTGATGTGAAAGTAGGTTGCATTAAACCAGGATCCAGAAGGAGACAGATGCAATTAATTGCTGAAGAAAATTTTTTGGCTTTAGTTCTGAAGCAAGTCTTACTTCCCAATTATATATTCTCTCAATGGCCAACTGAGAGAATCTTGTGAAGAAGGACCTTCTGGGACAACCACTTGTGTTATTGCAGAGATAGGCCTACAGAATAGGGGTTTCAGTTGTAGAACTGGAGCCAGGTTTGTGATTTGATTCCAGTACTTCTCAACAATAGTTCCTGCCCAGGAATGCATCAAGTGATTCATTGGAAAAACTATCTGGAGCAAAAAGTCAGCAATATTGTCTATGCATATAACAAAATGCCCACTGCCTGTGACTCCTGAAGCTGAAAATTATCCCAGCACACACCCAGTAACCAAGGTCCTAGAATTATTTCATTCTACTCAGGAATCTAACCCAAGAAGGTGTTTATTTTCCTAAATCAGTCTGTAGAGAAGTAATCCTTTCTCAAATGCACAAACAATGCATAAGTTTGAAAGAACTTCTAAAACATAGAAGTGTGTCTATTTGAGGTAAAATAAACCTTAAAAAAGTAAGCAAGGAAGCAAAGAAATGTAATGAAAATAACAAGACATAAGAACATTAGAGACAAAAAGAAGCTAACCCAGGGAACTTGTTAACTAAAAGCAACAAATAGGTCTGATGTGGAATGTGATTTGATCAAACCAACTTTAGGAATAAATTTTCTCAATTAATAAACATTTAAAAATCACTTGAAATGTGTTAGGGTTTTAGTGAGTTTAACTATCCTTATCTTTAGATATTCACTGCTGCTAATGAGAATGTTGTAAGATGTTTCTTTAAAATACTGACGCAAAAAAGGCTGGAAGCAGACAAAAATTAGTAACCATTGGCATGTGTCTAATCTGTGTGTTCAGTATATAAATGGATCATTTTGCTAACGTTTTCCTTCCTTGCATTTGAACAGTTCCATGAGAAAACAAAAGTGTTCATATTCAGGCACCATCAACTGGGCTGCTGAGTCATGTGACAGTCATTTGAGGCTAGAGTTGAAGATGGAAACAAGGGATCTCACATACCAACAGAATATGCCTCTGTTATGAAAAGTACAAACAAGTCAGTGAGAAAGCACTTTACTGTCCTTCTAGATGTATGAAGGAATTAAATAGAAACATACCAAAGAACGATTATTCTAAAAAGACAGCCAAGGTGAGGGAGGAGGGTAGGATCATTGTTAAAATAAAATTAAAAAATATTTTTGATTTGTAATATGGCACTATAACAATAACTTCAGAAGTGATTAGACCATGGATGGAGATCTGTGTTTGAATGTATGTAGAAGGTGAAAATTTTCTGTAGAAAGGGGAGATAGATTATAATAGGTTTAATGGATGTCATTTTATGGATATTGGAAAAGTGATTGGTAGGAAATTTGCTGTGAGGTATGAAAGTGTGTGTGTGTGTGTGTGTGTGTGTGTGTGTGTGTGTGTGTGTGTGTGTGTGTGTGTGTGTGTGTGTGTGCATAATGTGTCCTAGTACGAGAAAGAAAGAAAGATGGGGAAGGAAGGAAGGAAGGAAGGAAGGAAGGAAGGAAGGAAGGAAGGAAGGAAGGAAGGAAGGAAGGAAGGAAAAAAGGGAGGAAGGGAAGGAGGGAGGGAAGGAGGAAAGAAGAAGAATGAAAAAGGGAAGGAAATAGGGAAGAGAAAGGAAAGAAAGGGAAAGAAAAGAAAAAAACTAGAGTAGTATCACTAAGTAGACAACAATCTGTACAGTTGCTCGCTGCTTATAAGAATCAGGCCAAAAAATTTTTACATTCTTACTCTTTACCTTCCTCAAATGCAAACTGAGAAATCATGGAAGAATAGATAACAACCCAGAAGACAACTTCTCTGGGAAAGAGGTGCTTAGTTTCTCTTACTTCAAATATTTATTCTGCATCAATAATCAGAGCACTTCTTCCTGGATGGTTTCCCATGAAATTCAGGAATGGAAGATTCCTTCTCTATTGTACAGTTTGATTTCACAGACATGAGAGTAACCAAATACTATCCAACATACACTGAAATAAAATATTTATACTTAGACTTTATGGTACACAGTGCCTTCTCCAAAACTTACAAATATATTACTATACAATGAAACACTTCAAATATAAAGAGAATTCAGTGCCTCAAAACTAAACATATTTTACTATATATATTCTCTTGTATACAATCTACAAAGTTGTATAACAAACTTATTGACACTTTTGTTTCCAGAATGGCACCACTGTTGTTCATGTGTGTCCTGGCTGACAGGCTGCTGACATGTGTTCCCATAATGGGTATGAATGGCAAATGGAACACAATATTCCATTGGCAAGTGAATATTGACTATTCAGTGCTTAGAAAACAATGTTTTCCCATTGGAAATCTTCTCTCTATAAGCTATAATGCCATAACAATTTTTTATGTATTCTTCTAAATCTGATGATTAAACAATGAAACAATAAAACATAAAATACAAAACACAAAATAAAAGTGCAATGAAACAAAATAAAACATTTTCTTTCAGTGTAACCATCCCTTTAGAGATCAGATAATTAGAAAGTGGGGCACAGTCTATATGGAAATATGCTATGCTTGACTCTTTCTGCTTGTCTGGCTTTAATGGAAGAATGTAAGTATCCCATTATACTAGTGCTGTTTTGAACAGGAACATGGTTCTAAGAGATTGGAATCAGTTTTGCATACTATTCTTTTATTTTCCTCTGTAGCATGTTGTATGACTTGGATATCCACTCAAAACTATCCTCATCTGGATATAGGTATGGGAAACAACCACACATACACACACACACACACACCACAAACACACACACCATCCACGCACACACACACACACACACACACACACACACACACACACACACACACACACACACACCCCTACCCTTTTCCATGATAAGGTTGAATTTCTTTCTTTCCCAGTCATCTTGATATCACCATGAATTTGAGGCTAACACACTTCCTTTACAAGTCCTAGAAGTTTGGGATGTGGGAGTATTGTCCCATGTTTTCATGATGCAAGTGATCTCATAGTAATACAGTGCAATCAGAAATGCCATTTAGCAAAAGTCCTGCTACTTTATTATCTTTGTTATTCAAAGATAATTCATGAAATATATTGCTTTCTTTTGACCCCACAGTACTATCAATTATACTTCCTTCATTTTAGATATGTATGTTATTATTTTCTCTTTCTCATTTTTGATATTTATCATTTTAACACTAAAATGAGTGAGTTATTCTCCATTCTCTAATAATTCCTGCAGCAAGCTTCTCAAATAGAATTCTGAATAAGAACATTTAAATGAGAAGTCTTTTTAAGACAATCTCTGTCAGGGTGATTATTACCTAGAAGTATCTCCCACTAATGAATGATGTCAAATTTTCTTCTAGCAGATATACATTTCTGAAGAAGCTTACACTAGAGAAAGAGAATGAGAGAGGAAGTCAGAACAATATTTAAGAATGAAGATATAATATTACAAATTCTACAGAATTTTATCTTAATTTTGTAAATAGTAAAATCTATGAAAGCAACAGAAATTTAATCAGCCACACTGAAGTACAGGGGCTACTTATATCAACGTTACCAGAAGAGATTGTAAAATAAAGGAGATAAAACACAAGTTAACTGGGAGCCGGTGGCTCATGCCTTTAATCCTAGCTGCTCAGGAGGCTGAGATCTGACTATTGAGGTTCAAAGCCAGGCAGGGCAGGAAAGACCGTGAGACTCTTATCTCCAATTAACCACTCAGAAAACCGGAAATGGTGCTGTGGCTCAAGTGGTAGAGCACTAGCCTTGAGTTGAAGAGCTCAGGGACAGCACCCAGGCCCAGAGTTAAAGCCCCAGGACCAACCAAAAGAAAAAAAAAGCCTACAAGTTAATGATATAATCAAAGCATTTTAAATACTAACAAAAAATTAATCCAATAAAAGTGATAAATATAAAGACAAACTGAACCAAATTGATGAATACGAGTAGATATGGATGAAAAGGAAATTAACAAGTGATCATATAAATTGATAGAATATGCCATATATAAAAAGAATAACAAAAAACACTCATGCTGGCATAGGCAGACAATACAGAATCCTTTGAGAAATGCCCACCTGTGCATGATCTGAAAGTGAAAAATAAAGATATATGCTTAGGAATAGAAGATATGGTTAAAGAGATCTACAATCTACCAACACAAAATCTCACAGACTTGGTGGCTTCTATAACAGAATTTATCTTCCTTAAAGTTCTGGACAAGGTGCCGGCAGGGTTGAATTCTTCAGAGGACTGTTACTGTCTTGAATGCTTTCACATTCTTGCAGTTCCCTCACATGGGATTTTCTTTGGGTGTGATCATCCTGGTGTCCTTGTTTTATTCCTTAAGGGCTCTTTTCCACTGCATTAGGGTTTTACGGGACAACACCTATGACTTCATTTAACCTTATTATGTCCTTAAAAGTTCTTCATTTAAATATTTTCTCAGTGCCTATCAGTTTCCATAAATAAATTTTAGGGGACACAATTAAATCCATAGCAAACTGCCCAAATTTGTGAGCATGCAACAAATGGTAACATATTCAAATGCAAAGAAATTGTCATATCAATGGAATAAAGTTTCTAGTGAAAAGAAAAAAATGTTAGCTATATGCAATATAGAAATCAAATACTATAGTACTTAAAAAACAGTTTAATAAAAAGTGCAGAATGATGAGAAATAATATACTAAATAAATTAAAGCTCATGAGCCATACTCTTATAAATAAAATTCATAAATTAACAAAATCATATCACAAAATAATCTTTAACTAGATAACATTCATGGAACAAATGTTCATATATTTCAAAACATACTATTAAATGCAGAGCAAAAATTGGGTGGTCGATATGAAAGGCAAATAACACACATCAGAATTTAGTAATAGCTGTAATAAATAAATATGTATTTAGAAATATATGCAAATCTTAAAGACATTATCTATAAGTTAATTTACATACACAAAATTCTGTGTATGACAACTTTGTGAATTTTTAAATATTATAATTTAAAAAGTATATGTGGGTTATTTACAGAAATTACAAGACACTAATGCATTTTAGCAACATTGAAAACTGAACAAGTAGAGACTGTTTTATGAGTACATTACCATTAACCTAGAAATAAATTCTTCAAATATTTAGAAATAAAGGTATTTCAAAATTGCAAATAGGTTAAAATAAAGAAAGTCACAGTGGCAAGTAGAAAATGTTTTTAGATAAATGATAAAAACAAAAAATGCTGCAAATCAAACTTCTGATCAATGACTGAAGCTAAAGTTAAAAAAAAGTTTATGAATCTAACTTAATGTATTAAGGCAGATTAAATGATATGAAAAAAAGAACAATTTTAGGACCAGGTGCCAGTGGTCCATGCCTATAATCTTAGCTACTCAGGAGGCTGAGATCTGAGAATAGCAGTTCAAAGCCAGCAGGGGCAAGAAAGTCCATGGGACTTTTATTTCCAACCACCAGAAAACCAGAAATGGCACGCCAAGTGGTAGAGTGCTAGCCTTGAGTTGAAGAGCTGAGGGACAGTGCCCAGACCCAGAGTTCAAGCTCAACAACCGACAAAAAAAAGAACAATTTTAGGAAAACAATAATATAGAAGGAAAGACAAATGACAAAAAAATATGAATGAAGTGGGAAAAAATAAGCAACATAAAATACTGGTGGGAGGATAAGGAAAGAACAAAGGAGATAAAGAGACAGAGGAGGAGGAGAAAAATAAAACCAATTAGACTGCAAGAAGAAAAAATTCTACAATATTTTATATTAAGTAAACTATTTTAAAACTAAATCTTAAAGTATATGTTAAAGTGAAATTTTATTCTTTCAGAAAAATTCAAAATATTTAAAAATGATTACAGAAAAAAGAAAACATTTTGAGAAAGAAAAATTGTGCACCACCATTATAGTATTCATCTACAGACTGTAATATACTGTAATATATTAAGAATCCCAGTACCAGGAAGATTAAGATTTAATGTACAATAACAATTGGATTTGTTTTAATGTTGTAATTTTGAAATACTTCAAAAAACTTTTAGTATTACAAATTGGTAGCATATTAAATACAAGAGAAAAACCAGCTCAATTAATAGATGCACAGATTTTTAAATATAATAATCATGTATAAAATTTCAAAACTATAAGATAAGAAAGATGTGAGAACTTCATTAATCAGCTAGAATTGTCTATAAGAAAGTAACCTCAAAATTGTTATAGTGAAAAACTTGAAATTTTTTCTTCCTAAGGGGAAAGAAAACAATCTTGTTCTCATTCAACTATTTGTTTTAACACTGAATTGGTATTACTGATCAGTAAATAATTAGGAAGAACAAATTATTCACAGAAAAATATGTTTATTTTCAGATACCATAATTACATGCATAAAACCAGAATAATTAAGTTTAGAAGGTTTCTTTGTGGAGTCTGTGAACTCTTCAAATATATTATCTCACTTGTAAATAGAAATGATTTGCCTTCTTAAATCTGTTTATTTCTTCCTTCTGCCTAATTGTTCTAACTAGGAATCCTGTCACCGTATTAAGCAAGAGTGGAGAATGTAGATATCCTTGTCATACTTGCCATAGGGGAAATGATTAAGTTTTTTTTTCCTTTTTAATATAACTTTGGTTGTAGGTGTGTTGTACATAACTCTTATTATGTTAAGTTCCTTTCCATGTTTTATAAGACTATCATACGATTACATGAACTTTGTCAAAGACAGGGTTGAGATGAGCATATGTAGTTTGTTCTTGGTTTTATTGATGTGATGTGTTATATTTATTGAATGATATATGTTGAAGCATCCATGGATCCCTTGGATAAAAACAACTTGGAAATTCTTTTGTACAACTACTTAAAGACAATAATTTATAAAAACTTGATCATGGTATATGTACAAAATTCAAGAAATGATGGTGATAATATAGTGATCATTATAGCTAGAATAATAACTGAAAATTGGGAAATGCACAAGCAAAACCTGTTCTAAAGAGACTAAGAACAATTAAAGATACCACTTTAACAGTTGGTTTGTGAGACTCTCAAATATGAGCTCTTGGCTATTCTAACTCCAGATCAGCCAGCTAACACCCTCTGGTGCCTCTTCCAATGTAAAAAGGTGAGACATCATGTTAAATTAAAGATTTCAGGGGAGCTTGTCTCTTCTCAAATTATCAAAGTTAAACATCAAAGAAGGAACAAAAGTGACACCAGTTGTAATTAGAAGCTTTTCTTGAGTGAGCGTGGTAAAAAATCAATTAGAGCCTTTCTAACATTAGAAGTGAAATGAGGTAGTCACAGTGAATGTCATGGCTGCTGCAAAGAAAGCAAATTACATGGGATTGTATATAAAAGATCAAGGATTAGCCCAATATACTTTCTCCATGAGATGGGTTGATAAAGCAGAAAGAGATGAGAATACCCAATGTCTTCAGGATATTATCTACTTTCTAGGTATCTCTTTTGAATATCATCATGACTATTTTTATCAGTGCTATTATTTTTTTTCTCTATGCAGCTTTATTGCATCAATGTGTTAAAAACAGTGAAATGATTTTCCCAGTATTCCTGTTGCTATTCAGCAGGGTTTGTTGAGTAGTACACTATGTATATGAATGTTTTCAAACAGCTAGAAGACCTGAGTTTTAAGAGGTTTGTAAATGACAGAAGGACAGAAAAAAATGTTCAATGGAGAAGGAAAAGGCAAATATAGAAAATGATGTTCAACTGCCCAATAAATAAGTGGGCTAAAGACTTAAAGAGAAACATCTCTGAAGAGGAAAGAAGGATGGCCAATAGACACATGAAGAAATACTCAACATCTCTAGACATAAAAGAAATGCAAATCAAAAGGACATTGAGATATCATCTCACTCCAGTTAGAATGGCTAAAATCAATAACTCTAAAAACAACAGATGCTGGAGGGGATGTGGACAGAAGGAAACCTTACTTCATTGTTGGTGGGAGTGTAAACTTGTTCAACCACTTTGGAAAGTAGTATGGAGGTTCCTCAAAAGACTCCACATAGAGCTCCCCTATGACCCAGCAATCCCACTTTTGGGCATTTACCCAAATGTTTACAAACAAGACCACACTAAAGCTACCAGCACGACTATGTTTATTGCAGCACTATTTACTATAGCTAAGATATGGAACCAACCCAGATGCCCCTCAGTAGATGAATGGATCAAGAAAATATGGTCCCATGGTTTCCCTTATTTGCAATATCTATTATATGTCTGAGTCAAGCAGAAAAGTTCAGATAAGGTGATGTTAGGGAAATAAACCCTAAGATATGTATTCAAAAGTTTTTTTCTTTCATGCGATTGTTTCTAACACATTTATAAGATTATTTCTTTGTTGCTTTGTATATCCCTTCCCCTGCTTTCACTGTATTTGATGTCGGTATAATTTGTGGAGGGGAAGGGAAAAAACAAATCGTTTAACTAGGGATACATGTGGATCCATTGCAACAATGAGATGTACAAGTCGTTATGTCAAAAAATGAACTTTACAACTTTCGTATGAGGGTGGGGGGGGTGGGGGGGGAGGATGGGAAGGGATGGGAAGGGGAAACAAAGGAGGAGGATACAATGCTTGATAAGAAATGTACTCATTATCTTGCCCATGTTATTGTAACCCCTCTGTACAGTATTTTCACAATAAAAAAATAAAAAGAAAAAAAAGAAAATGATGTTCACTGTGGACATAGAAGAGAAGTGGTGAATTATTTTTTTCAATATTAATATACTGATTCTGTATTGAACTGTTAGGAGATACACTTTGGAGAAAGTAAAAGTCAATGGTAATAGTAGAACTCATTGGTAATAGTAGACATTGGTAATAGTAGAACTCAAGCTGAGCTCTAGAACTGTATAAGATATTTATGTGATAGGATTCATGTTCACTTGGAAAATTGTTGGGGTCAAAATTCTGTTTAGTAGGGCATGAATACATTATGAATCTGTTTCCTGTTAATGTAGCTTAGGCCATACTGTCTTTAGAGAACAAAATGAGCTGCTATTTCATTACTTTCCAAACAACTAATGTGTTGCCTTAAAATCTATAACAAAAGCAGACTTCTTGTCACATCCATGACTTAACCCATTCAAAGAAAAAAATGCAAACATTTTGAAAGATTTTGAAGCCTGGACTCTGGTGGTTTACACCTATAAGCCTAGCTTCTTAGGAGGCTGAAATCTGAGGATCACCATTTGAAGCCAGCCTGGGGAGGGAAAATACACTAGACTACAATCTCCAATACTCTATTCAAAAAGCCAGAAATGGAGTTATGGTTCAAGTGAGAGCATTAGCCATGAGCAAAATGCTCTGGAATAGTGCTCAGACCTGAGTTAAAACAACAGGACCATTTTACACACACACACACACACACACACACACACACACACACACACACACACACACACTGTGTTTTTGCTGTACATTATTTTTTAGACATTTACATGTGTGTACTTTTCTAAGGGAAGCCAAGGAAGGTTTATGTGAAGTTCAGGTACTAGCAATTATCTCACAGAGGCACTGGGAAAGAGAAATGACCTTTTGCTCATCATGAGATGAATAGAACCTTATATTTCTCACCTTGGTGGTTAGAAAAATTTTAACTGCTGTAACAACCACAAAATCTCTGTTTATCATAGCAAAGTTCTACTTTGTCTTTTTCTTCACAGGATTTATTAGGGTGGTGGTTGTGTTCCTGGCAGACATGCCTTATTAAAGGAGTTCTCCCCTCAACTGGAATACTGTGTCTATTTTGCAGTCAAAATTATACAAATCTAGGGTGCTAAATGACTATTTTGGGGTTCCTTTTGGATGTATTCATAGTGTCATTAACATTCTAAAAGCTAAAACTTGGTCTCATGGCTCTCCCTGAAAGGAAAGCTCAAAACTATAGTCTATAAGCCTGAATGAAATGAATTTGCTGCCTAACTAGCTGGTTGTTTCCACAGGGACATTTCTATGCTACATATTGTCTACACTAAATGTATTATGTTTCAACGTCATAATCTAATCATGGTTTTAGATAATATGTTCAAATTAATTCCACTTTGTAACAAAGTATGCATTAGGCTCATCAATCATTCAATGTGTCTTTCCCAGTCACTAGAAAATATTTCTGAAACACTACTATTTTATAACAGCTGTAAAGAAAACATGACAACTTTTTAAATACAGGTAAGTAAGGGGAGCAATAATATTTTCATTCAATGTTGCCCAAATGAAAATCAATTTCAACTTCTACTACTTCAAGTTCAGTGAGAAAATGACTTCTGTTTTATGATCCTCATGATTTCTTTTCATTTTAATCAAGTATTGTAATAGAAAATTAACTAGAATTTCATTATAATATAATCTCTAATAACCTTAAAATGATAAAGTATAAATCTCTATGTTTTCATATCTTTCAACTGTTTTCTTGCTATTCCACAAGAACCAAAAAATTTCATTTCAAAATTACCATTTACATCTATTTTATTTTATTTACTATAACTTTTTGAGCAGTGTATTTATATGTACTTAGAAATCTACGGTACCCAAAATGAAAAAAAATTAAAAAGACAATAAACTATGTAACTGATTACTGAACAATAAGATATAAGCTAGTTATTTTACTTTATAGCTATCAATTAAAAATTAAAAGATATATAATGGAATTAAATACTGATAAACTAATATAAGAGAAATATAATGGAATTAAATACTGATACATTAATGCTACTGCATTTCTTCTTTGTAGGCAATGTGTTGAATTTCTCTTGAATTGATATAGACTATTTGCTTTTGTTGCTGACTCCAGCAGTTTGTTCCATCTCATTAATTCAAGGAGTAAGAAACATCAAGGGGCATCAGGAACATCATTAATCCAAAAACTATTTCTGCCCTGTGCCTAAGTGAAGCTATTAGTGATATTTCAAGATCTGACTGAAATAGTTTTTAAAAAGCTTTACCACTATATCTCAATTTAGTTTCTTAGATAATTGTAACATCTTTGTCTTGGGTCATGGTTTGATACATGTCTCTAGGTTTTATTTGCTACATTATTTTTAGAACAAGATGGAGAAAGAAATCTTTGTCACAAAAAGAAATCTCAAAAAGTATAGATAAGTTGAAAAATAATACAATATACTCTAACCCTGGTGTGGTAAAAGTTATGTTTTACCTGGCATCATTAATATTCTGATATTACTTTTATCTGTTGTGCTAGCCTATGTTAAGTGGTGAATGGCCATTTTTCTTCTTTGTAAAGAGTTATATTTCACTACTTGATTATGAAATTCTGTGATATGTTAGGGTTACATATGTGATCAAGCATAAAAGTTTTACGGTATTTATTTCTAAGTTGATGAATGTAATTGTGTTTCTTCATGGTGAAAAAAGTGAAGTATAAAATATTCCTGTTATTTTCATTATAGAATAGCAACATCAAGCTAATATTCATGATAATGACAATTTGCCTTGTGAAGGTTAAAATGTGTTTGTGACTTTAAGTATCACTACTCCACAATACTGTGAAATATGTGAAATTTATGTAATCACCTAATCAAATATCAATTTTTTAAAAGGTGAGAGAAGAGATGGGTTAGGAAAGATGGGTGACAATATTGTCAGACACTTTGTATTCATATACTGTTTTGTAGAATGGGAACTTCTTAGTACAACTAGTTAAAGATACTACTAATAAAAATCTTTAAAAAATGAATGGTAACATCAAGCTACGTAACATATTCTTTAACTCACATATCAACTTTGATGGTGAGAATACTCTAGTCAATCTTTCAGCCAGTTTTATTTATTGTATTATTATTACTTACTAAGTCACCATATTGAAGAATTGATACTGTGAAATCAGTATATGTAACAGAAATATGGGCCTCTCTATCAATATTACCGATATATCACAAAACCTCCTCAAACCAGATAATAATTATAATAAACATAATATATAATAAATATATTTCTGTGAGTGCAAGTGTCATATATCACAGATAAATGAGATTATGTGGAATTTGTATTTTTGTGCTTGGCTTTTTGTACTCAATTCAGTGTTTTCTAGGAGGCAGAATAGCAATTAATTATTCTGTTTACCTTATTCTCTCTCTTTTCTCTCTCTATGTGTGATATATAAATATATACATAAATTTATTTATATATAAACTTTTAAAAAACATTATATATAGATATTATAAACATTGTATATGGAGATTTAACAAAATATACCACATTTGTTTTCACATATATATTTAAATATATTCACTATTGATAGACATATCAGATGATTTTATATTTTTATATGTTATTTATTGTAAAAATACCGTACAGAGGGGTTACAGTTACATGAGCAAGGTAATGAGTACATTTCCTTCAAGCATTGTTACCTCCTCCTTTGTTTTTCCCCTACCATCCCTTCCCTCCCACCTCCACAACTACATTCCCCACGCCCTCTCCTCCCCCACCTAATTGTAAAGTTCATTTTTCAACATAATGTCTTGTACATCTCATTGTTACAATGGGTCAATCTGTATCCCTATTTAAGCATTTTGTTTTTTCCCTTGCCCTGCCCATATTAGAGAAGTGTATATACAAGATGCAGGGCATCAACATCAAACACAGTGAAAACAGGGCTTATACGGTGGGGGAGGAACATACAAAGCAACAAAAAAAACCACATGGTACATTATAAATACGATAGAAACAATAGCAAGAAAGGAAAAAACCTCTTGTATCCCTATCTTGCAGTTCATTTCACTTAACATCTTTTTTTTCCCTTTTTTTTGTCGGTCATGGGGCTTGAACTCGGGGCTTCGGTTCTGTCCTTGTGCTCCTCAGCTCAAGGGGAGCGTTCTACTGCTTGAGCCACAGTGCCACTTCCGGTTTCCTAGTGGTTTATTGGAGATGAGTCTCATGGACTTTCCTGCCCCGGCTGCTTTGAACCCGGATCCTCAAAAGTCAGCCTCCTGAGTAGCTAGGATTACAGCATGGGCCACTAGTACCTGGCCTACCTTAATATCATCTTATCTGTTCAAATGTGCAAAGCTTTGACCTTTACTGCTTGTCCCAGACATATACTAGTTATTCCAAACATTTTAATTTTTATGAATAATTTTGCAATGAGTAACAGGTATCTAAGTTAATGGCTTGATATATTTATATATACTTAGTAATGAAACTTTTGGATTATACGGTAAATCTATTTTCCTGGGCATCCCCATACCCTCTTCTATATTGAATGTAATAATTGAAATTCCCATTAACCATGTGCAAATATTCCTTTTCTCCATATCCTTCCCAATGTGTCTGATAGCTTCTATTTCTGAGAAATGATAGCAATTCTAACAGATGTGAGGTTTCATTGTGGTTTTAATTTACATTTCTCACATGATTGATGACATTGAACCTGTGTTCAATGGAAGCATGAACAATGATTTTTTTTAACTATAACTACAAAAATATGTGTAGCAGCAAAAGTACATAAATCAAATCACATCAACCTTAATTAACAAAAGCACAACTTATTAAGTGGGAGAAAGAATTACCAATAAATATCTAATAAGAGATTGATATACAAAATATACATAGGACTTGAAGCCCAACAGCAAAAGAGCAAGCTGATTTTTTTTTGCCAGTTTTAATGCTTGAACTCAGGGCCTCTCTATCACTTTGAGTCACACCTCCATTTTCAATTTTCAAGGGGTTAACTGGAGATCCAAGTCTCAAGGATTTTCACACAGAGGCTGATTTTGGACCCCAATTCTCAGATCTCAGGCTCCTGAGTAGCTAGGAATATAGACATGAGCCCAGCATTGACACTTGTGGCTCAAGTTATATTATTGTGAAAATACTGTACAGAGGGGTTACAATCACATGAACAAGGTAATGACTACATTTCCTATCAAGCTTTGTTGCCTCCTCCTTTGTTTTTCCCTTACCATCCTTTCCCTTCCATCTCCAGAACTACATCCTCCTGCCCACTGCCTAAATTGTAAAGTTCATTTTTTTGACATAGCGTCTTGTACATCTCATTGTTGCAATGGGTCAAACTGTATCCCTATTTAAGCATTTTGTTTTTTCCCTTCCCCTCCCCAAACTATACCAATATCAAATACAGTGAAAACAGGGCTTATACCATGGGGGAGGGACATACAATGCAACAAAAAATCACAGGGTACTTTATAAATACATAGAAACAATAGCAAGCAAGAAAAAAAAATATTTGTGTCTTATCTTGGGGTTCATTTTGCTTAACATCATCTTACCTGACCCTTTCTGCTTTTCTCAGCTATATTCTAGTTATTGCAAATAAGGGAAACCATGAGACCTATATTTCTTTGGGCCTGGCTTACTTCACTTAATATAATTTTTCCAAGTCTTTCCATTTCCTAACAAATGGGGCAATGTCATTCTTTCTGATGGAGGCATAGAATTCCATTGTGTATATATACCACATTTTCTTGATCCATTCATCTACTGAGGGGCATCTGGGTTGGTTCCATACCTTAGCTAGGGTAAATAATTCTGGAAAAAACATAGTTGTGCTGGTAGCTTTAGTATGGTCTTCTTTGTGAACATTTGGATAAATGCCCAAAAGTGGGATTGCTGGGTCATAGGGGAGCTCTATGTGGAGTCTTTTGAGGAACCTCTATACTGTTTCCAAAGTGGTTGAACAAGTTTACACTCCCACCAACAATGCAGTAGGGTTCCCTTCTGTCCATATCCCCTTCAGCATCATTTTTTATTAGATTTCTTGATTATAGACATTCTAACTGGGTTGAGGTAGTATCTCAGTTTTGTTTTGATTTGCATTTCTTTTATGGATATAAAGGTTGAGCATTTCTGCATGGGTCTATTGGCCATTCTTATTTCCTCTTCAGAGAAATTTCTTTCTTTTATGTATTTATTTATATTTTTTAATTGTGAAAATACCATGCAGAGGGGTTATAATTACATGAGCAAGGTAATGAGTACATTTCTTATCAAGCATTGTTGCTTCCTCCTTTATTTCCCCTTACCATCCCTTCCATCCCTCCTCCCTCCCCAGCGCCAAAGTTGTAAAATTCGTTTTTTGTCATATAGACTTGTACATCTCATTGTTGCAATGGGTCCACCTTTATCCCTACTTAAACAATTTGTTTTAGCCCTTCCCCTCCACAAATTATGCCAACATCAAATACAGTGAAATCAGTGGTTATACTATGGGGGAGGGACATACAAAGCCACAAAGAAATCATCTTATAAATATGTTAGAAACAAATCATTAGCCCACTTATTTATTGGGCAGTTGTTTCTTTGAGGATTTGTTGTTAGCGGATTTAATTTTTTTGAGTTTTAGATATATTTAGATATGTCCATTTTATGGCTAGTGAAGATCTTTTTCCAATCTGTGGGCTTTCTATTTATCTTGCTAGCTATGTCCTTTGCCATGCAGAAGCTCTGCAACTTCATGAAATCCCATTTGTCCAACATTTCTTTCATTTGTTGTGTTTCTGAGTCTCTATTAAGAAAATTTGGCCTGTGCCAAGGAGACGTAGTGTGGAGCTGAGCTTGGCAGGTCAGGTCAGGTTCCTGAGACCTGCTAATGGCTCCAATTGTTATCTTCCAAGGCCTGGGTTGGAGCTAGCTGCTCAGTCCAGCCTTTGTCAGTATCAAAGATGGAGATCTTCTCCCATTTTGGGGGAGGAGCTGCCTTCCTACTACTGCTCTGTGAGAAGGAGTGAGGATGTCAAGGTTCTACTCATGCCAGACTCTTGGTTCCTGGCACATCACTGGTCTGTGATCAGCTCCTTGTCAGTTCTTGTTGGTAGTGAGTAGAATCCGCTCACAGGCCGCCTCTGGTGCCTTTATCATGGACTTTCTTTGTTGGTTTGGTGGCTGCAGTGGTGGCAACCCCAGCTACCAGCAAGTGCTCAGATATGTCTCCTTGACCAAACTGCTTGGATTTTCCTTCTCTGGCCAAACTCTCTGTATTGTGATGGCACACTTGGTGTGATTCTCTAGCCTAGACTGTTCACTGGAACACTAAAACTACTTTCTATGTGAGAGCTTGTTTGGCTTCCAGCTTCTCCTCTGCCATCTTCTTTCTTTTCTCCAATACAATTTTTTAAGGTGGTCAAACACCACATACAAGTGGACATCGTAGACTTATGAAATGCTTTAATACTTTGCTTAGTTTTAAGACAAATTCTTTTTTTAATTTTTATTTATTTATTTATTTATTTTTACCTGAATCAGGTAATAGGTTTGTATCATTACTTCTAGCTTTTTTATGGGGCCTGAACTCTGGGCCTGGGCACTGTCCCTCAGCTCTTCAGCTCAAGGGTAAGGCTCTACCACTTGAGTCACAGTGCCACTTTTGGCTTTTTCTGCTTATGTGGTGCTGAGGAATCAAACCCAGGGCTTCATGCATGCAAGGCAAGCATCTACCACTGAGCCACCTTCTCAGCCTGACCTTTTCTTATAAATATGGTCTTGTGAAGTTTTTATGCATAGATGAGCCTGTAAACATAATCCTCTCTATTGCAGCCCTGCTCACTAGGATTACAGGTATAATCCATCACAGAGATAGTGATAGATATGGGTTTTTAAGAACTTTTGTATAAAGTGGCTTCAGACTGTGATACTTGATGTTTCTCCCTCCAAAGTAGTTAGAATTACAGATGTGACTCACCAATGGTAGTTTACTGGAGATAAGAGCCTTTGAACCAGGATCTTAACTAGAGCTAGTCAGGAACAATGAGTGCCCAGATTCCCAACTGTATTTATTATTTTATTTATTTTTACTAAATAAAATTGCTATGATAGAATAATTTTAACCTCAACCAATACATAGTATCAAGAAAAAAATATAATTCTGTTAAGAAGGTTAGCATCAATTTTCTGATTATCTGCGGTCTACCTTCTATTCTCTAACTCCCATTAAAAAGAAAATAAAGGAGGAAGGAAGGAGAAAGAGAAAGAAGGAAGGAAAGAAAGAAAGAAAGAAAGAAAGAAAGAAAGAAAGAAAGAAAGAAAGAAAGAAAGAAAGAAAGAAAGAAAGGAAGAAAGAAAGGAAGAAAGAAAGGAAGAAAGAAAGGAAGGAAGAAAGGAAGGAAGGAAGGAAGGAAGAAAGAAAGAAAGAAAGAAAGAAAGAAAGAAAGAAGGAATGAAGGAAGGAAGAAAAAAAGAAAGAAGGAATGAAGGAAGGAAAGACAGGAAGGAAAAGAAAGAAAGAAAGAAGAAGGAAGGAAGGAAAAAAGGAAGGAAGGAAGGAAGAAAGAGAAAGAAAGAAGTCCTTTTTTTCTTATACTCAATTTTGCTTTAAAATTATTGTACAGGTGATGTACAGAGAGGTTACAGTTATATAAGTAAGGTAATGAGTACATTTCTTTTTGAACAGTGTTATGCTCTGTCATTTTTCTCCATTCCTTCCCTCGCTCCCATTCCCTTCCACTAATTCAGACCTCATTCTTATTAGCTAAGTAGTCTGCTTTTTGAGTTATGATTCTACCCATTTTCACTTCTAGTTAATTTTTAGACAAAGTTTCATTAAGGTAATTGCAATCTTCCTATCTCTGTTTCACAAGTAGTTAGATTGATTTTTAATGTTTTTTTTCATCTGTTACAGTTGGGGCTTATATATAACTAACCTGATTTAAACTTCACAGAGGCCATGCACAAATCAAAATAAATTATTGTATTAATATGTATACATTATGCATCATTGTAAAAATATTTTTTAAGGTTCACTTGTGTAAAAATAAAATTTTATATAAGTTTCCAATGACCAGGTCTTTTCTAAACACAAAATCTTCTTGCAAGGATGTATTCAAAGTTTTTTCAGTTATTATATTTTCCGATTAGGTACCATCTCTATATTACCCCAGTAGTTGATATGCACCTTTAGAGAAATACAAAAGTTTTGAGTGTTAGCAGTCAAAAATAGCTGCAGGTCCTCTAAAGAAATAGATCTGTAGTTCGGCAGAGCCTCTATTATTTGGCAGCAGATACCACTATTTCAGTATTAATATATCCCAATCTGCTGGAGTTTATGAAGCAGAAGAGTGAATAATGTGAGATTCTGCTTAAGGCTAGAACAAAAGAGCCTCAGCTGACTTAGAAGACTTATATACCAATAAAGCTAATATGAGAAGTATCATCCTTTAAAATGTCATCTTTAAAATGGTCTTGTTTTGTGAAATAGTTATGAAATTTTCAGCCACTTTGTTTGCTTACATTCTCTACAATATATTTATTTGGGACTGTGAAGTATAAAAGGATCCTCAAACTAGTTATAAAATTTAGTGGCTTTGCCTGGCACCTTTGGCTCCATCCCTGAAATCTTAACTACTCAGGAGGCCCCCAGATCTGAGATAACAGTTCAAAGTCAGCTTGGGTAGAAATGTCAGTGAGATTCTTATATCTAACCATAAAAAGCAAGAAGTGGAACAGTGGCTCAAATGGTAAAGCACTATTCTTGAGCAAAACAAAAACAGAAACAAAACAAAACACATAGGGATAGCGGCCAGGCACTGACTTCGAGCCCTAATACTGCTGCAGGTGTACATGCACGTGCACACACACACCACAAAAACACATACACAGAAATATCTAATAACTTATATTTTAAAAGACAACTTTATTAGGAACTGACATAGTATTGAGAAAGTGACTCTTTAAAACACATATAAAACACATATAACTTCCAAAGAGTACTCTGAAAATATAAATTTTATTTTGCATATTCCCAGTGAAGTATCCTACAAATAAGAAGTATCACCTCTTTCTTCCTTATATAAAATGATCAATCTGGAGTATAAAATGAGAGAAATTATTTTAAATCACATTAAAATTAGATTTTATAAATTTATAATTGAAATTATATCAAAATAAAGAAAATACATAAAAGCCTTTTCAGTTTCTAAATATTTTACTAAGTTTTACTGTTTCCATAATCTTGAATTTAATTATACTTATTTAACCAGCCTAGTGAAAATATTTTGTAATGATAGTCTACTGAATGTTTACTAAGGATATTATGAAATTGAGACTGGCCACAACAATAGAAAAATGCTATAATTTAGTGATTGATATCTTTTTGTTTCCAAATTCTTTATTGTGATTAAGAAATTACATAAATTTCCCATATTTCACAGTATTGTGGGATAGTGATGCCTAGTCAAAGTCACAAACACTTTCATGGGGCAAATTGTCTATCATGGTCTATTACATTTATGAGTTCTATGAGCTTTGACAATACATTTATTTCTTCCACATTGGGTGATATGTACATTTCTTCCATTTTGCATAGCCTCAGCTGTTCCCTCTTTCCCACTCGTTTCCTCCCTCCCATTGCTGCCATTGAGTTGCTTAGTTCGTTTTGATCAATGCTGATGGATCCTGCTGTTGTATGTTTTTCCCTGATTCCCTCTAGTTCTCTGTCCTCCTCCTGGTTTCCCTCCAGTGTGCACATATATACCATATGTGTGATCAGCAGCATGGGGTTATTTAGTAGTGATTTGACCAGATGAATGGGAATCCTTTGTTTCTTAAGTCTTGCTAACTTTGTCATATCACCTTTCGTTTTGGATTTAATATCCATTTATCAGGGAGACTGTGTGCTGTTTGATTCTTTGAACTTGACTTCCCTTGCTCAACATGATTTCTTTTAGTTCCATCCATTTCCATGCAAATGCCATTATTTTGTCCTTTCTAATGGTTGCATAATATTCCATTGTGTATAGATACTGCAATTTTTGGATCCATTCATCTGTGTTGGGACATCTGGGTTGTTTCCATATCCTGGCTATTGTGAACATTGCTGCAATAAACACGGAGGTTCATGTGTCCTTGTATACTGGTTCCTGTTGTTCAGGATTGATGCCTAGAAATGGTATGGCTTGGTCATATGGGAGGTCAATATTTAGCTTTCTGAAGACCCTCCAGATTGCTTTTCAAAATGTCTGTATAAGTGTACATTCCCACCAGCAGTGTAATAGAGTTTCTCTTTCTTCACATCCCCTCCAGCATTTGGCATTGGCTGCCTTTAGGATGTGGGTCATTCTGAGTGGGGTAAGGTGGTATCTTAGGCTTGTCTTTATTTGCATTTCCTTTACAACCAGAGATGGTAAACATTGCCTCATGTGTTTCTTTGATATTTTTATCTCTTCTTCTGAGAAGTCTCTCTTTAGTTCCTTGCCCATTTAGTAATTTGTTTGTTAGGTTTGGGAGGCATTCGTTTCTTGAGTTCCCTGTAAATACTGGATATTAAGCCCTGCCTGATATATTGCTGGTAAATATTTTTTCCCAGTTAGTTGGTTGTCTTTCTAGCTTGGTTGCTATAGCTTTTGCTGTGCAGAAGCTTTTTATTTTAAGGTAGTCCCATTTGTTGAGTCTCTCTCTAATTTGTTGTGACCTTGGGACTCTGTTCATGAAGTTCCTTCCTGTGCCTATTAGTTCAAGTGTCTCTCCTACTCTGTCTGGCAGTAGTTTCAGAGATTCAGGTTTAACGTTAAGGTCTTTAATCTATTTTGAGTTGGTATTGGTGCATGGTGATAGGCTGGGGTCCACTTTTAGTTTTCTGAATGTGGCTGCCCATTTTTCCAGCACCAGTAGTTGAAGAGACTGTGTTTCTTCCACTGTATATCTTTGGCTCCTTTGTAAAATATCAGCCGAGTGGATCTTCTATTCTAGTCCTTTGGTGTTCGGGTCTGTTTTTGTGCCAGTACCACGCTGTCTTTGTCATTACGGCTCTATAGCAGAGTTTGAAGTCTGGCACCCAGATCGCTCCCATGGTTTGTTTGTTTGTTGTTTGTTTTTTGTGTTTTTTTTTGCCTAGAATTGTTTTGGCTATTCTAGGTCTTTTGTTGTTCCATATGAATTTTTGGACTGTTTTCTGTATATTAATTTTGGCAGTATTACAATTTTCACTAAATTAAGTCGGCCTACCCAAAAACATGGAAGGTCTTGCCATTTCCTGGTGTCCTCTGTAATTTCTTTAAGCTTTTATAGTTTTCATTAAATAGTGCTTTTACTTCTTTGGTTAGGTTAATTCGTAAATATTTCATTTGGGGGGCTGGTTATTGTGAATGGGGTTGCTTGCTTTATTTCCCTCTCTATTTGTACATTGTCGATATACAGGAAGACAACTGATTTTTGTGGGTTGATTTTGTATACTGCTACTTTGCTGAAGTGGTTTATAAGTTCTAAGAGTTTGTGGATAGAGTTTTTGGGATCATGAAGGTATAATATTATGTCATCTGCAAAAAGGGATAGTTTAACTTCTTCCTTCCCTATGCACATCCTTTTAATGTCTTTTTCTTGCCTTAATGCCCCGACTAAGGATTCCAGGTCTATATTGAAGAGGAATGGAGAGAGTAGGCATTCCTGCCTTGTTCTTAATTTTAGGAGAATTAGTTGTAGTTGTTCCCCATTAAGTATAATATTGTCTATTGATCTCTCCTATATGGCTTTTATTGTTTTAAGAAATGTTCCTTCTATTCCTATTTTCTCCAGAGCTTTGAACATGAATGAATATTGTATCAAAAGCCTTTTCTCCATCAATGGAGATAATTATGTGTTTCTTGACCTTGGATCTGTTGATGTGTTGGATTACATTTATTGATGTACCTATGTTAAACCATCCCGGTATTTCAGGGATGAAGCCTACCTGGTCGTAGTTATGTTTTTTTTTTGTTGTTGTTTTTTGTTGTTTGTTGTTTTTAATGCATTTCTGGATTCTGTTAGCTAGAATTTTGTTAAGGATCTTTGCATCTGTTTTCATCAGGGAGATTGGTCTGTAGTTAACATTTTTTGCTGGGTCTTTACCTGGTTTGGGGATGAGTGTGATATTGGCATCATAGAATGAGTTTGTGATAGCTCCCTCTTTTTTTTTTTTTTTTTTTTGTCGGCCGTGGGGCTTGAACTCTGGGCCTGGGCGCTGTCCCTCAGCTCTTCAGCTCAAGGCGAGCGCTCTACCACTTGAGCTACAGCGCCACTTCCTAGCTCCCTCTTTTTCTACTTCTCTGAAGAGCTTGAGGAATATGGGTATTAGTTCTTCTTTAAAGGTCTTAAAGAATTCCATGTGAATCCATCTGGTCCTGAGCTTTTCCTTGTTGGAAGACTTCTGATTGCTTCCTGTATCTCGTTGTAAGATATTGGCTTATGTAATTGATTTATTTCTTCTTTGCTCAGTTTGGGCAACTTGTATTTCTCTAAAAATGCATCCAGTTCTGCTAGGCTTTCTTTCTTTAGAGAGTGTAACTTTTGAAAATAGTTCTTTACAATTGTTTGGATGATTTGGGTATTTGTTGTGATTTTTTCCGTGGCATTCCTGATTTTGTTGATTTGGGTTTCTTCTCTTCATCTCTTAATTAATCTTGTAAAGATCCATCAATTTTATTTATTTTTTTTCTAAAAACCAGCTTTTTGTTTTATTAATTTTACTTATAATTTTCCTCTTCTCTATCTCATTACTTTCCACTCTTAATTTGATTATCTGGTTCCATCTAGTAACTTTAGGTTCCATTTTTTCATGTTTTCTAGCAGTTTTAATTGCAACATGAGATTATTTACTTGCTCTGTCTCTATTTTCTTGATGTGAGCACTGAGTGTGATAAATTTGCCCTTCAGCACTGCTTTTGCTGTCCCACAAGTTTCTTTGTGCTGTGTATTCCTTTTCATTGAATTGTAAGAACTTTTTAATTTCTTCTGTTACCCAGGTATTGCTTAGAAGTGTGCTGTTCAAATTTCATGTATTTGAGTAATTTCTGTGGTTTGTTTTGTTATTGAGAACTAGCTTGATTCCACTGTGGTCAGATAGGATATACGGGATAATGTCAATCCCCTTGTATTGGCTTAAGTTCCTTGCATGAACTATGATATGGTCTCTTTTGGAGAATGTTCCATGAGCTGCTGAGAAGAACGTGTATTGTGTCATTTTAGGGTGAAATACTCAATAGTTAGTTCTGTTTGAAATATGGCCTCACTTAATTCGGTAGCTTCTTTGCAAATCCGCTGGTCAGTAGACCTGTCCTTTGGTGGGAATGGGGTATTAATGTTTCCTAGTATTATTGTATTTGGATCTCTTTTATTCTGTAAGTTTGAGAGTATTTGCTTAACATATTTGGGTGCTCCAATATTTGGGGAGTATAAGTTGATAATGGTAATATCCTCCTCTTGGATCATTCCCTGTATTAATATTTAGTGTCCTTCCTTGTCTTTTTGTATTGATTTTAATGAAAAGTTTATTTTGTCAGGTATCAGGATAGCTACTCCTGCTTTCTTACTGTGGGCATTTGATTGGTAATATTTTTCCAACCCTTCACTCTGAGTATGTTTGGCTGAGAGGTAGGTCTCCTGAAGGCAACAGATGGATGGGTCTTGTTTATTGATGCAATCTGCAGTTCTTTTTCTTTTGATTGGTGAATTGAGTCCATTAATATTTATGGTTATTATAAAGAGATGCTTGTGGTTCCTGTCATTTCCTGTTTTCCTTCTTTCCTTTCCTTCTGTGCTTACTAAGTTAGACTTTTATTAATACCTGTTTGATGCGGGTCCCCATTCCCGGTTACTTTCCTCAGGTTGTGATCCCCCTCTTAATATTATTTTTAATGCTGGCTTATTGTTTATGAATTCATTCAGTTTTTCTTTACTATTAAAAATTTTAGTTTCTCCCTCAAATGTGAATGCTAGCTTTGATGGATACATCCATCTGGGCTGGCAGTTATGGGTTCTCAGGGCTTGGATTGTATTTTCCCAGGCCTTTCTTTCATTCAGTGTCTGTGTGGAGAGATCTGCAGTGATTCTAATTTTTTTTCCCATTGTAGTATAGCTCCTTCTTCGTTTTTGCTGCATGCAAGATTGTTTCTTTATTATTCAAATCTATCATTTTTTTCCTATAATATGCCTAGATGTGTTTCTCCTGGGATCCTGCTTGTTAGGTGTTCTATATGCTTCTGTTATGTATGTAAGATGTTCTCTTCTAAGAGGAGGGAGATTTTCATTGATAATCTTGTTGAATAGGTATTGCATTCCCTTGCTTTGATATTCCTCGTCTTCTTCCACTCCAATTATATAAGGTTAAATTTCTTGGCACTATCCACTTGTTCTTAGACTTCTCTTTGGCATAATTTAAGTCATTTTTTCCATATCTGTGACTTATTGGTCCAGTTGGTGCATTGTGTCTTCTGTGTCTGACACACTAAATTTCATTTTGTTCACTTGGTTAACTGGCTTCCATTGTGATCTGCATGGAGGAAGTGGACTCATTTATGGATTTGATGTTGTTTCTCAAAGTACTAATCTCCCTTTTAGTGAGGTGTGTACTTCCTCTATTTTTGAATGCATCTCCTGTTTGAAATGCTGCATCTCTTTTGATAGTTTGCTACTGTGTTCTTTAAATTTCTCATCTATTTCTCACTTTAATTCTTGAGTCATTGCTTCCAACATCTCTTGGATGTAGCTTTTGTCTTCCATCCCTGCTTTGTATCTTTGTGGGTTCTCCCTTTGGTGGCTGTTGGCTTTTGGGGGTAGCTTGCTATCTTGGGTGTTAATAAACGTTGTAATTTTTCTCTGTGATTTTCACATGGGGATTCAGAGATTATTGGAATCTAATCTGAAATTTTGTTTTGGTCAATAGATGTCTGTCTTTGCTTGGTTGCTGTTCTGGGTTTGTGAGAGAGTCTGTACCTGGTCTCAGTTCTGCTGCAAGAGAGGCTGACATCCAGCTGCTAGTCTGACCCATGTAGGGTTCTCAGCTGTAGATCACTGGCAGTTCCACCTTTAGAAGGACTGAGCAGCCTAGACTACTCCTGTTTACTCCTACAGGTGCTCTTGATGAGATCAGATGTGCTGGATGTACTCTCCCAGTTGCTGTAGTCTGCTAGGGCTCCTGATTTTTTTTTGGGGGGGGGGGTTGTTTGTAGGCCTGAACTGTGGGCCTGGGCACTGTCCCTCAGTGCTTCAGCTCAGGGCTAGTACCCTACCATTTGATCCACAGCACCACTTCTGGCCCTTTCTACTTATGGGGTGCTGAGGAATCAGACCCAGGTCCTCATGCACACAAGGCAAGCACTGTACCACTGAGTTACCTTACCAGCCTGAGCTCCTGACTATTATCAGGTGTTGGCAGCCTGGAGTTGTCCAATTCCTGGCCTGGGATATACGGTTCAGGTTCTGGTGGGGTTTGGGCTTCTGGTTCTCTTATCCTAGATACCCAGGTCTTTTGCTGTCATGGGCGTGATTCCCAGGGGATGCAGTTCCAAGTTTTCCCCACTCTACTGAGGCATACACTCAGTATCTGACTTCAATTGGGAGGAGTTGGTTGTATTGCTCAGGCACCTGATCCCCAGGCCTGGTCTTGGCTCCCCATCCCCAGCCTAGGGCACACCAGTTGTACCTGTGCTGCTGTGTATCTCACCTGGGTTATACAACCTGGAGTACACTGTTCAGGTTTCTTCCACTGTTGGCTGTTGTGACCCATGGGCACTGTTCCTGGCTTAGGTGTTTAGGGTCCCTTCCAGGGGTGCTCTTGATCCAGTGTGCTCCATGGGCTGGTGGAACACTCGAATAGTTCCCAGTTTTAGTGGGTCCTGTAGAGCAGGTGTTGGGATAGGGATCTGGGTCAAGATCTGGGGATACCGCACAGCTCTGGTCTCCCTTGAGGAGGGATATGCTGTCCTCTGCCGGTACTCACCCTGGAGCTAGTTGTTGTTTCTGTGTAGTGTAGGTTGCTGGTTAGTATTGCAATCAGTGTTCAGTTGAGATGCGTCTGAGCTGGGCCGTGCAATGGTGGCTCTACCTCTGTTGATTCTGTCCAGGTTGGTGCCACTGGCTGCATGCTTGCAGGCGGGTGGTATGGGCATGAGGTGTGGCCCGGCACAGGCAGCAGGGGCAGGCTAAGCACTGCGGGCTGGGTTGCTTGATGCTTGTGGGCTCCGCCAGGTGGTGGTGGCTCTGCATCAGTGTTTCCCCTCTGTCTCTGCCTTTGTTGATGCTATTCAGGTCAGCACCATGCCAGCCTCTGGCTGAAAGGTGAGAAAGGGGGATTTCTCTGTGCAGGTTCTGAGCACTGAGGTTTGTCTCTGTTTGCGCTTTCCAGATCAGCACCAGATCAGTACATTTTAGGTCTTCTGTACTGGCATTCTGTGGGCGACCCATGTAGTTCTGGGGTTCCTGCCGTGGGTCCAAATGGCTTTGGCATGATGTTGGTGGGATGGAGCCCCTCTGCTCAGAGAGTCGGGTTGGGGAGGGGTCTTTGTGTAGGCTCCATCTCTGAAGTTTTTCTGTTTTCCATGATCAGAGGGTCCAACACTGGTACCTCAGGTGTCATCTGAGCAGGTAGTCTGAAGGCTGCCCCGGGTGTCACTGAGCACTCTGGCAGCCCCTCTGGGCCAGGCTGGCCATGCTTGGAGTGTTGCCTTAGAGTCAGTCAAGGTTGGGGGAGGGGTCTTCACACTTCTCTGTTCTGAAATTCTCCTTTTTCTTTCTTTCTTTTTTATTTTTATTACTGCCATCTGTTTTTCTCTGGGTGTTCATTTTTTTGTTGTTGTCAGTCTCTTGGGGAAATTAAGCATTAGAACTCGAACTCTCTTTTTGGTTGTGGTGTTATCCTATTGTCCCAGCACCAACTTGGTCCCCCATTCTCTAGTGATTGATTTCTTATGTTCTTGATTACATTTGATTTCAGAACTGAATGAAGGAGAAATTTAGTAAAAAGCATATAAGTTAGGATGATTTTGTGGCTAGAAATAATACATTGCGAATAGTGCAACTGAAGACATTTTAAAGCTTCCAAAAATAATGAAATGATGTAGCAAAGAAGTCACAAAATCTATTAGATAACAAATGTTCTCATGTTTTTGTTATTTTATTTGTCTTAATTATTAGTAAAAAATCAGCAACATGGTATTTCTCAAGGAAATGCTACTAATTGTCTTTGGGAGAGACTTGTTAATGACAGTTTTACTACGTAGTTGAAAGAAAACAAAAAAAATCATTCTTAACTTACTTATAACTGTATTAAATGGTCAACAAAGAACAATACATATTTTCACCATTTTATTTATTTATTTATTTATTTATTTATTTATTTATTTATTTATTTATTGTCAGTCATGGGGCCTGAACTTTGGACCTGGGTGCTGTCCCTCAGCTCTTCAGCTCAAGGCTAACTCTCTACCACTTGAGCCACATCACCGCTTTTTTTCTGCTTGTGTGAGGCTGAGGAATCAAACCCAGGACCTAATGCATTCAAGGCAAGCACTCTACTACTATGCCACATTCCCACCCTATTCATTTTCAATTATTTTATATTTTGTACTTTCATATGCATATACAGAAACATATGTTCCTTAATAGATTTAACTTTAATAATTTAAGGTGTTATAATAGAACTGTATATTAGGTAAAGAAGTTCCATCTAAATTTGGCTTTATACTGAGTGTACATAAAGCTAGTTGTCACCAGACCAATAGCCAATATTATACTTAATGGGGAAAAGCTACAACTAATTCTCCTAAAATCAGGAACAAGGCAAGGATGCCCACTGTCTCCACTCCTCTTCAATATAGTCCTGGAACCCTTAGCCAGGGCAATAAGGCAAGAAAAAGACATTAAAGGGATACGCATAGGGAAAGAAGAAGTTAAACTATCCCTTTTGCAGACGACATGATACTATACCTTCACGATCCCAAAATCTCCATCCCCAAAGTCTTAGAAATCATAAATCACTTTGGGAAAATAGCAGGATACAAAATAAACCCGCAAAAATCAGTTGCCTTCCTGTACACTGACAATGTACAAGAAGAGAGGGAAATAAAGGGAGCAACCCCATTCACAATAACCTCCCGAAAAATAAAATGTTTAGGAATTAACCTAACCAAAGATGTAAAAGAACTATTTAATGAAAATTACAAAAAGTTAAAGAAAGAAATTGCAGAAGACACTATGAAATGGAAAGACCTCCCATGCTCTTGGATAAGCCAACTTAATATAGTAAAGATGGGAATACTCCCAAAACTAATATACAAATTCAATGCAATTCCTATCAAAATCCCAATGACATACATCACTGAAATACAGAAAACAGTCCAAAAATTCATATGGAACAACAAAAGACCTAGAATAGCCAAAACAATTCTAGGGGATAAAGACAATATGGGAGGGTTATCCATGCCGAACTTCAAACTCTACTACAGAGCTGTAATAACAAAGACAGCATGGTACTGGCACAAAAACAGACCCGAAGACCAATGGAACAGAATAGAAGATCCAGAAATAAATCCACAGGCCTACAGCTAGCTGTTATTTGACAAAGGAGCCAAAGACATACAATGGAAGAAACACAGCCTCTTCAACCGCTGGTGCTGGGAAAACTGGGCAGCCACATGCAGAAAACTAAAAGTGGACCCCAGCCTATGACCATGCACCAACATCAACTCAAAATGGATTAAAGACCTTAACATTAAACCTGAATCTCTGAAACTACTGCAGGACAGAGTAGGAGAAACACTTGAACTAATAGGCACAGGAAGGAACTTCCTGAACAGAGTCCCAGGGTCACAACAAGTTGGAGAGAGACTCGACAAATGGGACTACCTTAAAATAAAAAGCTTATGCACAGCTAAATCTATCACAACCAAGCTAGAAAGACAACCAACTAATTGGGAAAAAAATATTTATCAGCAATATATCAGACAAGGGGTTAACATCCTGTATATACAGGGAACTCAAGAAACGAATGCCTCCCAAACCTAACAAACCAATTACTAAATGGGCAAGGGAACTAAAGAGGGACTTCTCAAATGAAGAAATAAAAATGGCAAAGAAACACATGAGGAAATGTTCATCATTCCTGGTGGTGAAGGAAATGCAAATAAAGACAACCCTGAGATACCACCTTACCCCAGTCAGAATGTCCCACATCCACAAATCAGCCAATGACAAATGCTGGAGGGGATGTGGAGAAAGAGGAACCCAATTACACTGCTGGTGTGAATGTACACTTATACAACCACTTTGGAAAGCAGTCTGGAGGGTCCTCAGAAAGCTAAAGATTGACCTCCCTTATGACCCAGTCATACCACTTCTAGGCATGTACCCTGAACAACAGGAACCAATATACAAGGACACGTGCACCTCCATGTTTATTGCAGCACTGTTCACAATAGCTAGGATATGAAAACAACCCAGATGCCCCACCACAGATGAATGGATCAAAAAATTGTGGTATCTATACACAATGGAATATTATGCAGCCATTAGAAAGGACAAAATAATGGCATTTGCAGGGAAATGGATGGAGCTAGAAGGAATCATGTTGAGCAAGGTAAGCCAAGAGCGAAGAGACAAATGGTACATGGTCTCCCTGATAAGTGGATGCTCAATCCAAAATGTTAGGTGATACAACAAAACTAACAGGACTTAAGAAAAAAGAACTCCCACTCAGCTGGTCGAACCACTACTAAATATCCCCATGCTGCTGATCACATGTATGGTGTATAACATGTGAACACCATTATATGTTACAGACTGTGATAGACAATTTGCTCCAGGAAAGTTAGAATGAACTTGTGACTTTAAATGAGCATCATTATTCCACAATACTGTGAAATTCCGGAAATTATATAATCATTTAATCACAATCAAAAAAAAAAAAGAACCTCGGGGAAGGGAGGGAGGGAGGGGATGGTAGGGGTAAAACAATGGAGGGGGTAACAATGTTCAAGAGGAAGTGTACTCATTACTTCACTCATGTAACTGTAACCCTCTGTATAGTATCTTTACAATAAAAAAAAAAAGCTAGTTGTCACAAAGATTTGAGGAGTAAAAACCAAGGTCTGAGTGAGAATTTTCTTCTACAGTAATATCAAATAAACTGATTTTACATAGGTACTTATGAGTCCACAATTTGCAATCCATGTTTGTAGCCAGGTAACTATATGCTGCCTGTGAATGTGAAGGGTGGACCAACTAGAGAAAGACTATTGAAAAAGAAGTACACATTTCTTTTTCACAGATCAGAAATCTGAGGGGGGTGGGAGATGTAAGTAACTTGTCAAGCATCATACAATTAGTAAATGACAAACATATTTCAAACTTGGTGGCCTTTCAAAAAGTCTGTGCTTAATATTCTTTTTTGGGGGGGTCCGGTTGTGAGGCCTGAACTCTGGGCCTGGGCACTGTCCCTCAGCTCTTAAGCTCAAGGCTAGCACTCTACCACTTGAGCCACAGTACCACTTCCAGCTTTTTTCTTTTGGCTTATGTGGTGATGAGGAATCGAACTCAGGGCCTCATGCATGCAAGGCAAGCACTCTACCACTGAGCCACCTTCTCAGCCCTTAATATTCATTTTTAAACTAAGTTTTTTATTGTGAAAATACTGCACAAAGGAGTTACAGTTACATGAACAAGGTAATGAGTACATTTCTTATCCAGCATTGTTGTCTCCTCTTTTGTTTTTCCCCTACCATCCCTTCCCTCCGAACTCCTCAGCTACACCCCCCTCACCCTCTCCCCCTCCCCTTTCCCCTCACCCTTCACTCCCTCCTAAAGTTCATTTTTAACATAGCGTCTTGTACATCTCACTGTTGCAATGGGTCAATCTGTATCCCTATTTAAACAATTTGTTTGTTTTTTCCCTCCCTCCCCAAATTATATCAACATCAAATACAGTGAAAACAGAGTTTATACCATGGGGAAGGGACATACAAAGCAAAAAAATCACATTGTATTAAATTGCTGAAAGATGATATCAATGTGTGCATGGTAGTTATTTAAAATTAGTACAGAACAAGGCCTGGCTCTGGGGTTTGTTTCCTTTTATCCCAGTTACTCAGGAGGCTAGGAACTGAGGATCACTGTTCAAAGTCAGCTTGGTCAGGAAAGTATGTGAACTCATCTTAACTCACCTGTAAAAAGCCAGAATTACAGCTGTAGCTCAATAATCTTGCATGAAAAAAGCACCCAGGACCTTTGTTCAAGCCCACAGACTGGCATACACACACACACACACACACACACACACACACACACACACACACACACACACACACACACACACACACACACACACACAAGCCAAAAAATTAGTAGAGAACAGAAACTTCCAGCATGTATTTTAACCAGTCAATACAATATTATTGAAAGCTGATGTAGGCAGAGGAGATATATAATATTATATAGATTAAGTTATGGTTCAAAGATAAAGAGGGTCAATTCTGTGTGTAGTAATTTATCTTTCAGAGTTTTTATATAATCTCAAATAGAATAGACACAAAATACGTCCTTTTGTACTTTTGTTTGTGTATACCTATATTTACCCATATACATCTATAGTACAAATATGTTTCTATACTGATGACAAACCTGAAAATTTCAAAACTACATAAAATAAGCTAATATTTTCTCAATATATTTATGTAATTCTAATCAGCATTTTTGACATTACCTTTCTAAGTCTCAACAATGTTCTTGAGACTTAGGTAGTTCTTGAGGGGGGGGGAGGAGTGGGAAAGGTGAGGGAGGGAAGGATAGTAGGAGAAAAACATAGGTGGGGGTAACAACACTCAATTTAATTCTTAATGTTTCAAGCTTACCACTGTATTACCAGAAGCCAGATCTCCTTTGTATATTGGAAAAAGTGGGGAGACTACAAAATAACAAAAATGTGTGAGAATTCTACCTTCCTTAGAAATACTTTTTTCAGAATCTAACTAAGCAATTTCTGGTTTATCTTTGATTTTTTAGAACTGGATATTTGGCTATTCTGACTTAAAAAGGATGGGAGTGGGAATATTTTGATATTCTGTAATATGTTCAAAAAAAACCAAGGGAGCTGTGGGAGGTATATGCATTTGGATAGTTTAGTCTCATAAGTGCATAATTTAAATTATTCAAGTTTCTGTGTGTGGTTCAGTATTTCTTCCTTGATAAGTGAAACATTAAAAACACTTTCATGGTTAGCTACCATGATTACATTTGAGATATTGAATAATCTGAAATTAAATAGAAGTGAGGAAATAAAATATTTTTCTTTCATTTGGAGACATGCTCTTATTCTCAAGAACATTTATAACTAATAGTTATTTTTCAAGTGAAGCCATTTTAACATAGCTTTTGAAAATAGAAAAAAAATGCAATTTGTTTTCTCCATTTCAGAAATTATGTATGCTGGTTATACTTTTTTTTCATTGAAAAGCTTTAAGAGTTTACAAGTTGTCCAATTTTTCTGTTGTAAGATCATTAATTTACCAGTGTATAATATTAAATGATTCCATCTAAGCTCCTACTGAATTTACTACTTATACATTTCTACAATGACAACATAATTCAAAACCTTCTCTCAGAACATTTACCAATGTGTTTAGTCCTTTATGAGATACCTGGAGTCAATGATCAACAGCTAAGTGACACTAACTACTTTGAGCAGTTTCACTATATTTAGAAGTAATAGGCAATGAGTATTTTAATTCTCTCCTAATTGCTGAATAAATTTTGAGTATTACATAAAATTTGGTGGCAAGCTTATTCATTATGCTTACCTTATATCTTTGGTAATCTGTAGATATTTGCTTTTCTGAAATACAGATTTGTTTTACAGAAAGTCAGAGGAAAGCTTTGTATTCCTTCTGAAATTTTTTTGGGGAAAATTGAGTATAAAATTCAAAACTGTGAAATATTCAAAATGACTGAACTCTTCTCTCCCTAGACTGAGGGACTGAATTGGATTATTTATTTACTCATATCTTTAAATTGGATTATTTATTTATTTAAATAGGCGATAGGAAAGTAGAACTAAGGAAGCTACTAGCTATGAAGCAGTTTTAGTTCATTGTATGTCCCTCCCCCACAGTATAACCCCTGCTTTCACGGTATTTGTGGAGGGGAAGGGAAAAAACAAATTGTTTAAATAGGGATACAGGTGGGCCCATTGCAACAATGAGATGTTCAAGTCGTTATGTTGCAAACGAACTTTACAACTTTGGTGGGGGGTGGGGAGGAGGATTGGGTGTGGGGGCTGGAGGAGGAAGGGAAAGGATGGCAAGGGGAAACAAAGGAGGAGGCTACAATGCTTGATAAGAAATGTACTCATTACCTTGCCTATGTAATTGTGACTCCTCTGTACAGTATTTTCACAATAAAAATGAATAATTTTAGTTCATATTTTATCTGTTCATACTTTAGTTCATACTCTGGTTTGAGGTCATACTTAATCTGAATTTGAAAGTTGAAACATGAACTCATGTATGTATTTTACATGAAAAATATGCAGCAATTTCTTTTGTTTTTTTTTTCTTTTTTTGTCAGTCATGAGGCTTGAACTCTGGGCCTGAGCAAATCCCTCAGTTCTTCAGTTCAAGGCTAGTGCTCTTCCACTTGAGCTACAGCACCACTTCGGGTTTTTCTGGTGGTTTACTGGAGATAAGAGTGTCATGGACTTTCCTCCCCTGCTGGCTTTGAACCATGATCCTCAGAACTCAGCCTCCTGAGTAGCTAGGATTACAGGCATGAGCCACCTGCATTCGGCTGTGAAGCAATTTCTGCCCAGACTTCCTGAGAGAAAGAATTTTTAAGGGAGAAATACTACCAAAAATTCAGTGAAGACCATATCAGAAAATAAAATCGATATTTATAATAAATCATTCTCAGTGCTAGAGTGTTAAACAATGTCTTTATAAAATGGGAAGTGGTCTTACCAGAGATATAATTCAGAGCATAATTATTTATACACTTTAGCTCCAAATAGATTGTTAAAATCATATTAACATTTGAAGTTGTATTCTGTGATTTTGCATTTCTACAAGGACATAGCCTCTGCTTTATAAAGGTAAAAATTTCTAAATTTCAGTTTCTTTCATGCCTTAAATTAGTTGAAACACATTGTACTCATTTTATTTTTTATTTTTTTCACAGTATAGCTGCTATCTGTTGAGTGCATAGTATACAATTTGCATTAGTTAATAATTCCTAGAGATTTTGTAATCAAATGAAAAGTGAATCCATTATTTTTAAATCATCTAAATTATTTCTAAATCATCTAATTCCATATTGTTATCATCAATTCCTATATATGTAAATAAATTGAAGATAAAAGTGATTCATGGATTTAGGTTAAGAACACAGCATCTAAGTGAGTTGAAATTTTATCCTCAGTGCCTACAGAATGTAAGAACTTTTGGTTGCTGACTGTATAACCAAGTCTTCCTGTTACCCAAGATCTAAAACATTATTTCAAGATACATGTAGCTTCCCAGAAGGTCTCTGGCTGTCTTATCAGAGTACTTCTTTATGGACCTTCCTTATGAAAGTCCAATACTTAAAAGGCAAATACTCTGAATTTTGAATGGCAGTCAGTTTATCCTTTAGGATGTTTGTTTCTTCTTTATTCCTTGGGTAATCTATGAAAACCATATATTTACATACATACATACACACATATATATACATATGCATAAACATACACATCTGCTTCAGTATTTGTATACTTCATGTAAATCAAGAACTATGTAATGCTTATATCTTGGAGGTTGAACATAAAGTTGAAAAATAACCAAAATGACCCATACAAGGGTCATCTATCAACTGACATTTATGTAGATCAAGTCAATGTCCTGATCTTTCTATTTCAGTATTTTCTCTCCAGGAATTTTAGAAACTAAAGTCATAGCATGAATAAGGTAAATTAAATGTAAATTTAAAATTTATTTAGTTGTCTACATCTTTTGAAGACAAGTAGTAATTATTTTATCTCATTTAAATAAAAGTGATATATCTGAAAGCATCACCAATATGAATAAAAGCTATCACCACTAAATGACAGGTCAGCCAGTGACATTCAGTTTTGTGTGTGGAAGCTAAAGATGAGATAACTCATTCAAAGCTTTACATTTGGAAGAGTGCCCAGGTGAGACACCTACAAATTAGATTCTTGGCAAAATTCTTTGGATAAATGGAAAAGTTCACGTTGAAATTTTGTTTTGGTAGATTTTAACAGCTGCACTATAAACTGTAATTGCAATTTAATTGACCTCCAAGGCCATTCCAGAAATATCTTAACCTTCTGAACTTGCCGCCCCTCAGTGATTACAAGTAAGACACAGATATGATTTTATGAGCAATGGGAGAAATTCCCTCAATTATTGCTTAACTACAGTCACTGTTAAGTGTAACTCATGCAAAAGTTAAATATGATCCACAGTTCATGAATGAAAAAGAATCTTTTGAGGCTAAATTTGTGAGATTATATTTTTAAAGTGCTGACAGAAAACATACTACTAAATTTATTTGAACTTCCCAAAGTTGTTTTTCATTTGCTTTCATGAGGAAATTGAAAATCGCAAATGTTTCAAGATCAACTTGTCCACAAGAAGTTATTACATTTGAATAGTTTTATATCAGAATATTACTTTTAGAAAAATAATAACATGCAATGTTCTATTTGTTTTTTTCATATATATGCATACATATATATCCTCATGATTATTTTGTTTTAATTAGCATCAGTTAGATATACGTTTGGTTTCATATAACATTCATATATAGACAGGCTTCATTACCCCATCTTCATACATGCACATAAATTATTTGGCCATATTCACTCTGTCCATTTACCTTATCTCTTCCCATTACTGCCCACACTCAAACTTGGCATGGTTCACCCTTCTAATATTTATTTTGTGAACATGAATAGTAATTTATGTTTATTGGTAATTAACTGCTTCCTTCTGGGACCCAAAGGATTGTAAACCATGTTCAAAAATTTAAGGGCCAAAATGTATGCTAATTTTTAAAGTAGATACTGATAATATTTTTAATGTGCTAAAAGAAAAACTTAGTTATTGGGTTTTATGTAGGATAAGAAAACATAGAGGCATGTGTCATTATTTTATATTTTTGCTGCTTTTGTAATTCAGAATATCTTTACATAGATCATAGTATCTATGTTTCCTGTTTTCATTGGATTTGTGTCTTCTTCCTTTTTCCCAAGCTATTTTAATATGCATAGACATCAGACTATGGACATTTTTGTCCTTGTTTAACATTAGCAACCCCTGGGAAAATCATAAGAGAGTTGTTTTGGCTGCCAATTCTCAGTCAAGGCTGAGAGCTATCTTTAAATGATCCTTTTATTGTCAGATTCATGAGGCAGTACTCTTTATCACAGCATGAGTGACAAGAATAGTACAGACTTAGGTAAATTGGCTTTTTTTAACCCAAACTCTCCCTAAGGTCATCTGCTTGAGTTAGTAACTTATGAAGGCAAAGCCTTAATCACCTCTCAAATTCCCCCATGGACAGACGGACTTTAGATTGTAATCTTATCTACTTGAGAAGTAGAGATAGATCAACCAAGGTTCAGGGCAAGCTGGGAAAAAAAAAGTTAGTAAGACTTCATCTAAACTAACTATCTGGCTATGCTGGTGTGGCCAGACTCTATAAAAAGACTGTAGATGGGAGGATTGAGGACCAGAGAAAAAAACATAAGACTGTCTACAAAGATAGCCTGAAAGGTAAAGGGATGTTAGAATTTCCACTTTGGTAAACTCTTTGCCTGACATATATTTTGTCTTGAGTTCAAATTAAAAAAACAAAAACAAAAACAAAAAACCCTACGAGTACAAGTACCTGATCCTATTGTTTAACATATAATGGTGACTAAATATCAGTACGGATTTTGAATATGAAAAATGTTCAAAATAATGTTCTTGGTAAAAAGAAAAAGAAGTTGTTTTAAAATTTTTTTCAAAATAAGCTTTTTGCCCATTTCACACTTTAGGTTCTCTTACAGTTTGAGGTACACTGTAGGTATGTTATAGCATGTAATAGTATGGAATACTCCATGAAAACAGAAAATAGCAAATGATCAATAACAAAATTTATTAAAATTTCCTTATTATAAAATTCATAACAAGTCACTAGAAAATGCAGGGTTTTTATGTAGATATTGAAACCAAAAATGTGAAAAATTACATTGCCAGGTAGAGTCTCATTGACATGATATACTTCTTAATAAAACAGTTTATTCTTCCAATCTGAAATTTTATATAATTAGATATTATCATGAATATTTTCTTAGATCTTTATTTTAAATATTTTCCTTGGGTTAGAGTAGGCAAGTGAAAAAACTTAAGAAAAATTTTGGAAATAATTTAAACATTTAAAACATTTTACACTTTAATATTCTTTGTGATTGAGATGAAATTCAGGTATATTTCTGAATACATATAATCTCATATTACCGTGACAGAACCCACAATTGTATATACAGAATAAAAAATTAAAAACCTTATTCCTATATGATCAATATTAGAGAGAAAGTAATAATCTCAATAAAATACATTAAAAAAGTCAAATTGATAAAAAGTATTTACAAAGTTAAAAAAGGTATAATCTCAAACCATGATCATTCAACTTCATTTTGGATCTTTTGGTTCTATTTTTTTCTTTTATATTTTTTTTCTTCTCCTGCCTTCCTTCCTTCCTTTTTTCTTTACTTTATTGGTTTTCCTCTTTTGCTTTTTTGGGGTCATTATTAATCATTTTTATCCCAGGTTGTTTTGAACTTTAGGTTGTCCCCTGTGTCAGTCTCTTAGGATCTAGATTACATGCATGTATTAACACACTCAGACATGATTCTTCTTCTATACTACCCAAGATGTGTGTGTGTGTGTGTGTGTGTGTGTGTGTGTGTGTGTGTGTGTATGTGTGTGTGTGTGTGTGTGTGTGTGTGTGTGTGTGTTTGCTGTTCCTGGGGCTAGAACTCAGGGTTTGGTTGCTGTTTCTAACCATTTTTTGCTCAAGGCTACTGTTCCATCACTTGAGCCACTGTTCTATATGTAGTTTTTTTGTAGTTTATTGGAGATAAGAATTTCACAGACTGGAGTTCCGGGAAGATGGCGGAGGAGAAGCTGGAATCTGAACACGCTCTCACATAGAAAGCAGTTTTAGAGTTCCAGTGAACAGTCCTAAGCCAGAGAATCACACCAAGTGTGCCATCACAGGACAGAGAGTTAGTCAAGAGAGGGGAAGCCAAGGAAACACATCAGCTGCCGCTGCGGCGGCAGGGTCACGGCTGCGACCACCACCGCGGGGTCAAACCTGAGACACAGAGAGTCCGGGACAAAGGAGCCAGACTCAGCGGACTAGCGGATTCTACTCAACACAAACAAGAACCAACAAGGAGCGGACATCTTCATCCTGCTGTTTGCAGACCAGAGACGACCCAGGATCCAAGAATCGGCGTGAGTACAAGCCCAACGTCCTCACTCCTTCTCAGGGAGCAGAGGAGGGAAGGCCACCCCTCCCCCCCCCAGCACCGGTGATCTCCATCTTGGATACCCACAAAGCTCGGAGGAGCTGCTAGCTCCAGCTCAGGCCTTGGAATAAAACGAGTCATTTAGCAGGTCACAAGAACTTAACGGCGAAGTGACCTGCCAGACTCAGCTCCATCCAGGGAAAAGTCACCCAGATCAGGCGCCAGCCATAGGAGTGGCTTTCCGCACTGGGTAACCAGAGCCAAAGGCTGCCCCTCCCTCTAGCAGCCTCCACAATCAATTGAAAAACAGAAACCCTGAGAATGGCTCCAGGCTGGGCTCTGTGAGCTTTATCACAAAATAGCCCCAGGGAAAAGCTACTGTTTGTTGAAAGGCCTCAACTCTACCCAGAACCTAGCCTCATCACCACATCCCCCTCTTTTGTGATTCTCAAAGCAGATCACCCTCCCAGAAAACTAACCTGGGAGGGGGATCTCAAAATCTTGGGTAAAGCAGAGCATTTTTCTGCCTCTTCCAACAAACCGACTTAAGAAACCAATCAAGCCACAGGACCTCAAGCTGACCTGAGACTCCAACAAGAGACTGGTTACAGACAAAAGGGAGATACAGGATTCTTCCCACCCCCCCAAAAAAAAAAATCAAAAGACTTTTTTTTTTCTTTCTTTTTTCTTCTTCTTCTTTTCTTTTTATTGTTTGTTTTTTGTTTCTTGTTACCTTATATATATATATATATAAATTTTTTCCCTTCTAAAACTTTTATTAATCTTTAATTTATGCCTCTTCTGAAAAAATAATTGTTTTCCAGTAACTTTTTTTTCTCATCTTATAATTTTTATTTTAGGAATATGTGAATGAGCGTTTTCCTTTCCTTTCTTGTCTTCTTTCTCTTTTTCTTTCTTTCTTAATTATCTTTTTGTTCTTTATCTAGCTCTACTGAACTTCTGATCTTTTCTTCTCCCTTTCCCATCTGTAAGTTTTTCACATCTCCTCTATGTCCCTCCCCTTCGCTCAACATATTCACATTCCTCTCTAAATACATTAATTTTTACGTTTCTATTTTTTTTCTGGTCTCTTTTCATTCCCCTATCCCTCTCTTCTTTTTCTCTCTCTCTCTACTTGCATCCTACCCAACCCATTTCCTGCATTGTGATTAGGACATAGTTAACTCTCCCTGTGCCTCCCCACACCAATCTATTCCTATTTTTTACCCACATCTCTCCCTAATCCTAATAATTTCTGGTTTTCCAAATTCTTATCTGAGGTTCGAAGTCCTTTAACATATAGTTGTTTGATGTTGAATAGATGTATCTGTTGAACTAGATTGTATCTGTAGACTATTGACTGTACAAACACAAACTTTGGTTGATGGTTGCCTTAAGATAGTGTTCTAGCACAAAACTGGTGCAATCTTCATCTCAAATGGGCAGAGTAAGCAGGAAAAACACAAGAAAAATGGCAAATTCGGGTATCTCAATTCCCAATCTTGATAATCAGGAATTAGAACAGATAAAGAATAATCCAGAGGAGAGTACCCAAAAAGCTCTACAAACACTATTAGCAAACATGATAAATGAGAATTTTGACAATGTACAAAGGACTCTGTATGAGCGTGATAGGGAGAGAGAGGAGGCATCCCAGAAGTTTATACAGAAATATCATAAGCGTGAGGAAGCTACTCAAAAACTGATACAGGATTTGCGTGAACAACTTGAGAATATTCAAAGAGAAAGGGAGGAATGGCGTGAGCAGGCAGAGAACACTCAAAGAGAACTGCAGGAATCCCACGAACAGGAAGAAAGAGAACTGCAGGAATCCCACAGACGGGTGGAAGCTAATCAAAGAGTAATTCAGGCATTGAGAGACCAGGTAGAGAATACACAAAGATCACTAAAGGCATTCAGGGAATCCATTAACAAAGAGCTGAAGGAAGTCAGGGAGACCACAAAGGGAATGCTGAATGGAACCCAACAGAAGGAATGGGAGTCCAAAGAAACCATAACCAATCAACTAAGTGATTTGAGAACAAACACTGAACACCAAATTAAGGAAGTAAAGAAATTCATACTTGACCTAAAACAGAGCTTCAACAAAGAACTTGAAGCCATCAAAGCTGACCAAATAGAAGGAAAAGAGATAAAAAACAAAGTAGAGAGTCTTGACAGCAGGTTAGACCATGCAGAAGATCGAATCTCAGGGATTGAAGACAGCCTAGATATTATAGAGAAAGAACATACAACCATCCAAGACAAGTCCAAGAAATATGATAGGTCTATCCAACACCTCGAAGACACCATCAGAAGGCCCAATCTAAGGATAATGGATGTAGAGGAGCACCTAGAAACAGAAGTAAATGGTCTAGGAAATTTGTTTAACAGGCTCCTAGCAAAGAACTTCCCAAACATACAAAAAGAGAGGCCTATTCAGATACAAGAAGCTTTTAGAACCCCAAATAGACCAGACCAGAAGAGGACATCCCACCATCACATTATAATCCACACAGGATCAACCCACACCAAGGAAAAGATCCTTAAAGCTGTCAAGGAGAAAAGGTTAATCACTTATAAAGGGAAACCAATTAGAATCACCTCAGATTTCTCAGCAGAGACAATCAAAGCAAGAAGAGCCTGGAATGACGTATGCCATGCCCTAAAAACAAACAACTATCAACCAAGAATACTGAACCCAGCTAAACTCTCCTTCATAACTGAAGGCCAAATGTTCAACATCCCTAGCCATAAAAGAAATGCAAATCAAAACAACATTGAGATATCACCTCACTCCAGTTAGAACAGCAAAAATCAAGAACTCTAACAACAACAGATGCTGGAGGGGATGTGGACAGAAAGGAACCTTACTTCATTGTTGGTGGGAATGTAAACTTGTTCAACCACTTTGGAAAGCAGTATGGAGGTTCCTCAAAAAACTTCACATAGATCTCCCCTATGATCCAGCAATCTCACTTTTGGGCATTTACCCAAATGTATACAAACAAGACCACACTAAAGCTACCAGCACAACTATGTTTATTGCAGCATTATTTACCATAGCTAAGATATGGAACCAACCCAGATGCCCCTCAGTAGATGAATGGATCAAGAAAATGTGGTATATATACACAATGGAATTCTATGCCTCCATCAGAAAGAATGACATTTCCCCATTTGTTAGGAAATGGAAAGGCTTGGAAAAAATTATATTAAGTGAAGTAAGCCAGGCCCAAAGAAGCATAGGTCCAATGGTTTCCCTTATTTGCAATATCTAGTATAGGTATGAGTCAAGCGGAAATGGTCAGATAATGTGATGTTAGGAAAACGAACCCTTAAATATGTATTTTAATGTTTTTGTTTCTTTCATGCATGTGTTTCTAACGCATTTATAAGATTATTTCTTTGTTGCTTTGTATGTCCCTCCCCCACAGTGTAACCCCCGCTTTCACTATATTTGATGTCAGTATAACATGTGGAGGAGATGGGGACAAACAAGTCGTTTAAGGATTCAGGTGGACCAGTTGCAACAATGAGAAGTACAAAACGTCATGTCAAAACCAGCTTTACAATGTCGGTGTGGGGGGGAGGGGGGTATAATTGGGTGGGGGGAGGGGGGAGGCCGGGAAGGGAGGTGAAAGGTAAACAAAGGAGGAGGCTGCAATGCTTGGTAAGAAATGTATGCATTATCCTGCCCATGTAATTGTAGCCCCTCTGTACAGTATGTTCTCAAATAAAATAAAATAAAATTAAAAAAAAAAAAAAGAATTTCACAGACTTTTCTGCTTGGAAGCCATTAACCACAGCCCCCTGAGTTGTCAGTTCCCAAAGCCCAGGTCAGGAGAACTTTATATATATATATATATATATAGTATTTAGGCATAATATATAATGTACACATATATTATGTATAATACGTAATTGCTATTGTAAAGGTGATGTAGAAAAGTTTTCAAATTATGGAAGTAAGGTAGTAAGTATATTTCTTTTTGAAAATTATCACTCTTTCCCATGCTCTTTCCCAGGTTTACCTCCCATCCTCACCTCACAAGTCTTATAGTTTATTTTCAACATAGTATCCACTGCTGCATTTGTTTATCTTTGTCCAATCCTTTCTGTGCCCCACTTAGCTCCCAAAGATTGATAAACTAACAAAAAGACCAAAAGAAAAAGAAACAAAAAAGTCTACCAAAAAAACAAAAACAAAACGCTCTTCTTTAAAGTTCTTGGAATTCATTTCAATAAGTTTATTTTATATGATCATATGTGCATAGCTATTGAGTCTACGTGATCCTCTACTAAAAATATCCTCCTTTGGTCTCACTGTGAATTCCTAGAGACTAGTGTCTTTTGTTTTCTTTGATTATACATTGGGCTTACTTGTAGAAGAAACACAAATCAAAACAACACTGAGATTCCACCTCACCCCAGTTAGAATGGCCATTATGGAGAAAACTAACAATAATAAATGCTGGTAGGGATAAGGCCAAAAAGGAACTCTACTACACTTGAGAATTAAAGCTTGTTCAACGACTCTGGGAGCTACAGTATAGGGGTTCCTCCAAAGACTAAGAACTCCACTATGACCCAGCAATTCCACTCCTGGGAAGGTATCTAATAGACTACAGACCTGGCCACACTAAATCTAGCACAAGCATGTTCATTGCAGCAATGTTTACCATAGCCAAGATACATCATCAGCCTAGATGCTCTTCAGGGATGAATGGTATATATGCACAATGGACTTCTACTCATCCATCCGAAAGAATGACATTGTACAATTCATAAGGAAATGGAAAGACTTGGAAAAAAATATATTAAGTGATGTAAGCTAGACCCAAAGAAACAGAGATTGCATGGTTTTCCTCATTTGTTGTAATGAAAATGTGCCTATAAATCTACAAGTACACTTTTTTAAAGTATTTATTCAATTTACTATTATCCATGATTAGATCTCCTTAGATTACTAATAAAACAATTGATGGAAAATTTCATAATCAATGAATTCATGTGCTGGACTCATTTTTAACTTCACAAAGTATACAACATATATTTTTAGAAATTTACAAAGGAACATGTGAAATAGGGTCTCTTAGAGACCAAGAGATTTCCTGAGCTGCTGAACATTATTAATGACCCAAATAATTTGAAATAATGAATATCTAATGAAGTCAATGCAGAAGGGCCATAAATTTGAGGCTTTCACAAGTGTGAGACTCTATTCCAAAAGTAATATGAAATTAAAGGACTTGATATATAACTAAAATAATAGAGTTCTTGGGTTCAATTCTCAGTATTGTGGAATAAAAACAAACATTAAAAGAGAGTTACAAAGTTCGCATTCAAAAATTCAATAATGAAAAACACATTATTCAATTATTTTAATATGATTGTATCATATTTGTGACATTCTTGAATGTGGAACAAAATAGATTTTTTTGATTTTTCTACAATCAGACTCCATAAAAATCTCCTATTCAATGCCATTCAAAGACACACTGCAATTTTCTCAAAACATAATATTTAATATTTGAGCTGTCATGTAGCCCAGTAGTAGAGCACTAACCTATCATGCAGAAACCTAGTATTTGATTCCTAGTGTTAAAAACCATCCAACCAACTCAACAAGAACACAAAACAAAAAAATTGAAGATAATATTTGTATTTATATAGTGTAAACAAAATTTGGGAGCAGAACTTTATAGTCAGTGCTTTGGAATAAGTGTTGACTCTGTTTCTTACTAGCAAGGTGAACTTGTGTTTCTGGTGTCTTGTCAATGACATGTGTTTAATATTCATATAGTAATTAGGAATTTATTGAAATATACTAGATATGACTTCATTAAGTAAATAAAGCAGAATGGCAGTACAATATCTTTTGTTAACCTTTAAACACTAGATTATTAGTGACTCAAATGAAATTTTAACACCTACACCTTTAATAAAAATACAAGTTTTAGATAGAAATAAAAATTCGGGCCTATAGTCATGAGAACATGAAACACTAGGTCATTTAGCACAGGAGCTCAATGCCAGCCTGGGCAACATAGAATAGACCCAGTGCTTAAAATAACAATAATAAAAGCCAACAACCAAGCCTCTGTGTGTGGTTTAAGTGGTACAGCATCAGCCTGACAAGTTTGAAACCATGAGTTTAAATCTTAGTAACACTAAAATAAATAGAGAAATAACTGAGTTTGCAGACATTTTCACAGTGATTTCCAAAAGTAGTTTCAATACTTTACTATCTCATTGACAATATAGGAGGTTCCTTAATCCCTGAATTTTACCTGGCAATTGTTGTAGCTGGCATTATTGAAAATAGCCACTCCAATTGGTGTCAGATGACATCCTAGTGTAGTTTTTATTTATATTCCCTTAATGGCTACTGATGATAAATTCATTTGCCCAATTAGTAATTGGGTTATTTGTTCTTTGGCCTTATGACCTCATCATATGTTTCGGGGAATATATACAAAGAAGTACAATTGATACACAAGCTAGACGCCCACATAACCATGTTTATTGCAACTTTTCACAATAGCCAATATGTGGAATCAACTGATATGCCCAGCAACCAATTAATGGATAAAGAATTTATGCAACGTATATTCCATAGGGTGTTAAACAGTCATATCAAAAAATGAAATGACATCATTTACAGGGAAATAGACGTATCTAGAAATCATCATGTTGAGTTGTTTATACAGAAAAATGTAAAAATGTTATTTAAAACAAAAACTCTGAAAATTTAATTTCATTTTTATGTAAGGTTTTAATTTTGTCACTTGATGAAAATTGCAAAATAAAATATGATGCGATGGCTCCAAGATTTCATTTTTTGTTTGTGTATTCAGTATACTTAAACTATATTTACATGAAATAAAGTATACAAAACTATTTATCACTTTAAATATAAAATAATTCACTATAAGAAGATTTTCATAATTGAATGAATTGGAATTCAAGAATTACAAGAAGGAATCAGAAAGAATGACACCGCCCCATTTGTTAGGAAATCGAAAGACTTGGAAAAAAATATATTAAGTGAAGTAAGCCAGACTCAAAGAAAGAGTTCCCATGGTTTACCTTATCTACAATAACTACAATAACTAGTACATGTATATCTATACAAGCAGAAGTCAAAAGCTATGTATATATGACAATATAAGCTGATGCTAAGCAAAACGAACCCCAAGAGAGGGATACAAGAAATTTTATCTATCTTGTTGTTCTTTTTAATGTACTTATAATGTACTATATGATTTTTTTGTTTCTTTGTATGTTCTTCCCCCAGTTTATAACCTATATTGTCACTGTATTTGATTCCAGTGTCCTGCATCTTGTATATACATTTTTCTAATTTGGTGAGGGGGAGGGAAATAACAAAATGCTGAAATAAGGATACAGGAAGACCCATTGTAACAACAAAGTGTATGAGAAACTATGTTGAAAATGAACTTTACAACTTTGGGTGGGGGAAGGAGCAGTTGGGGAGGTAGTGAGGAAAGGGATAGTAGTGGAAAAACAAAGGAGGGGATAACAATACTCCATAGGAAATGGACTCATTACCTTGCTCATGTAACTGTAACCCCTCTGTACAGTATCTTTACAATTATATATATATATATACACACACACACACACACACACACACACATATATATATATATATATATATGAATATGAAAGGGGGCTGGGAAGTTGACTGAGTGGTAGAATGCTTGCCTTGCATGCATGAGGCCCTGGTTTGATTCCTCAGCATCACATCAGCAGAAAAAAACCAGAAGTGGCACTGTGGCTCAAGTTGTAAGGACCTCCCCTTGAGCTGAAGAGCTGAGGGATAGTGCCCAGGCCCAGAGTTCAGCCCCTACAACTGACAAAAATAAATAAAATAAAATAAAAAGTTGGAGAGAAGGGAGATGTGAGGGGAAAACTAGGAGAGAATGATGGAGGGGGTGACACTGCTCAAAAGGAAATGTATTTATTACCTGACTTATGTAACTATAACCCTTCTGTACATCACCTTTACAATAAAATAAAAAAAGAAGAAAAAATTACAGGAAGGAATCATCTAAATATCTGTCATTATTCTGTCTCTTCCTGATTTTCAAATTCTTGAAAAATAAGAATATCAAAATATGCAAATCAAGATGGTTGTGAGAATTACAAATAAAGCTAGTCTTGTGTTTTTAACATGGTATTTTGATACAGGCTTATTAATGAATATTTTAATTTTTCCTTCATGGGATTTTTAAAATACAAAGTACATTAAATGTTTAGTATTTTTTGTAGGGTGGAGAATGTAGCCCAGTGGTAGTGTGCACGCCATTCCATTTAGCACCATATGCTAGCATAATTGTATTGACTAAGATAGCATAGAAACCATTCTCTTTGAGATGTGTTTTTATCTTTCATTTCACTCTTTTCCTGCATCTCTATAACAACTGAGTTATACTGTTGCTTTTCAGTTTCATATGTTGCCTATCGATATGTAAAACCTTAGGAATCTTGAAATTATTGATCCATTTATCATCTGTTGTCCTAAACATACCTTAAATGATACAAATAATTTGTGGAAATCAAGTGAACTATATGTAACAGTATTTGTGATATATTTTTATGAAATTAATAGTGATATTCCATGGTCATATAGCATTGGTTCTCTCAAATAATAATATGGTTACTGGAAAATGAGAGTAAATTTGAGCATTGTAATAAAATTAAGATAGTGATGCTAGCATGTGGTTTTCTTATAGTCAAATCAGGTAAATAGATTAAGGATCAAAAATTGTTAGAGAGTGGTATTTTAATGATTGGAAAGTTTTAAAGCAGTGGTTCTTTATTCACATAAATTACCTTAAAATTGTTTTAGACAAATATATTTTTCACCCACTGCTGCCAACTCATGTATGTAATCCAAGCTACTCAAGAGCCTGAGATCTGAGGAAAAGACATCAGTGACAGCACCCAGGACCTGAGTTCAAGTCTCACGACAGAAAAAAAAATGTGTGTGTGTGTGTGTATTTTTCTCACTTCATTTGGAGGAAAATAAAGTGACCTTATAATATTATCAATGCCAGAATCAAAAGAACCCACTGAAATGAATTTTAGTCCTCTATGGAGTTTACCGCTGAAGTACTCCAGGAAAAATACATGGTGAAAGGAGTAACATTGATCAATATATATTGTATTCATAAACTGATTTGTTAAATGGTGACACTTTTGTACAAATACTTAAAATAATAATTTTAAAAGACCCAAAAGAAATATATTTCTTTTTACTTTCCAACTCATACAAAGAAGCTAATAATTACTACTTTACTCTTAAAGAACATCCTGTTTAAAATATACTTGGATAAATTGCCTCATTTCTCCTTTCTTCCAAATGTGGACAAATGAGCAAATTATACCCCTGCATTACACCTCTGGAATATAATGTACTATCTGAAGAGTAGTGGCCCATTTCACAAACATTGCATCCAGATTGGTTTCATTTACAGCTGAACGACTAAAATGAGTTAAGAACTGGTGGGACACATGTTTTGAGCTGCTTCTTCAGCCTTCAACTTTTCTTTAGCGTCCTGTAAAATTACAATTTTCAGAAAATTCTTGCTTTAATTGTTGATTTTCCACTTTGAAGATTTTATATAATAGTCCTTCATCATACTGATTTTTTTTACATTTCAAATGAAGTCTATCTTTGTTTTTTTCCTTCCTGCAAGGTCTTTTAGCTCTTGTTCTTTTTTCATTCTTCATCTTAAAATCTTAAACTCTCAATTTTACATATTAAACAAGATATACAAATTGTATTCTCATATATATATTATACTTCTCATAAGAATGATGGTGGCTTGTTACAGAGTCTGAATTCACTGGCTCATTTTATCATTTATATATTCTTTATATACAGCTTCTTATGTTCTAGGCATGGGCATTGTGTTAGAGAAAAGGAAATATTACTTAATGTGCTGGCCACAGATATATCATATCCCAAGTTATTTTAAAAAGTAGAGGAAGTCTAGAATATTCTACCATTTATTGGGAAAAGGAACAACATGCAATTTGAGAACTATGTATTTTGAAAGTGGAGAAGAGATCTACCAGTCAATGGAAAAAAGACTAAATCTGCATAGGAAACTCCTTCATACAACTACTTAAAGTTAATAAAAAATATTTTTAAGGTAATTGAAAATTCCTTTGGTTGTATTGGGGAGGAGGAACAGCTATGCTAAATCCTGTAAGATCCTTTTACTTTGAACATTACAGAAAACAAGTTAATTTGAAAATATTTCCATTATAGAACCATGAGAATTTATGAAAATATTTGTAAGCCACCCTATGCTTCAAGCGTATGAAGGGAATCAGTAGTGGGTTTATTATGTATTTATTTTTTAATTACAATATGCATGCATGTAATGAAACTTTGGTTGTAGTTGTCAGGGAATAGGCAGTAGATCTGATTGCTGGAGGAAGCCACTTGTCTCTTTAAACAAAGAGATTTTTCATCTTCATATTTAGGTTTGAATCTAACATCCAAGAAAAATTGCAAGAAGAGTACAGAGATTACTTACATAAGGCTTGTTCTGAACCCTACACTTTTTTAATATATATATTTTTATTGTAAAGATAATGTATAGAGGGGTTACAGTTACATGAGTAAAATAATGAGGACATTTCCTATTGAGCATTGTTACCCCCTCCTTTGTTTTTCTCCTAAGATTCCTTCCCTCCCCATCTCTCCTTTGTTTTTTCCCTACCATCCATTACCTCCACACCTCCCCAACTCCTCCCTCTCCCCTCCCCACCGCAAGTTTAACACTCACTCTCTTTTTTGTTTTATTTTATTTGTTTTATCTATTTTATTAACTGATGTCTCCCTCTCTAGCTACTGCTGTATATTTGTTACCATGTTCACTGTAAAAATTGATGGTTTCATTGTGCCATTTCCACAAATGCATTGACAAGGCTTGGCTTGTGCCTTTTGGAACACATTGCCAACTTCCTATCCTTTACTAACTTGTTACTTTTCAGTATTTTTTAATTTCCACGTATGAAAGAAACATGCAATCTTATTTTTTTCTTTCTGTATCTTGCTGAGCATGATGACATGATGCCCTCCAGTTCCTTCCTGAAAACAGCTGGATTTAATTATTTTGGCTAAATTATGTCCTACAATGAAAATACACAATTCCTCATCCTAATACACATTTCCTCATCCTGCACTGAGCTTAGTTGCTGCAATTATTGCGCCTTAGTCATGAGTATGCAGATCCATCACTTGTGTGCTCACTTTATTTCTTTTAGCTATATATCCAGGAATGGGATAACTTATTCATATAGTATTTCTTTGTTTAGTTCTATAATTATCTTCCATATTCCTTTCCATAGTAATTTGCATTTGCAACAACAGTTTACAAGATTTCACTTTTTCCCACAATCTTTCTAGCATGTCCTTTTTTTTTTATTACTAGCTAGTCTATGTCAATGAGATGGTGAAAGGAGAAATGGAGTGTGTTCTTATACATTTATTGGTACTTTGTACTTTGTTAGATTTGTGTTTATTTAGATCACTTAACCCATTCCGGAGGAATAATGGGAGAGGTTTTAAGACAGAGCTGCGCATTTGGTGTATAAGTATTCTACCACTTCAACCAAGCCCATTGATTCTTATAATTTTTCAGATAGTATCTTGTGAAATTTATCTGAGACTGGCTGCCGATAACAACCTTACTATATTTTTCCCAAGGAGTTGGAATTACATACATGAGCCAAAGTTCCTGCTCTTTCACCCATCTTAATTGAACTATAATATTTTATAGATGCTTAAGTTCTTTATATATTTTGAACACAAATTTTTGTCTTATAAATAGCTGGTAAGGAATTTTCACCAATATATATGCTGACCCTTTTTTCTGCTGATTGTTTCCTTCACAATTTTCTTCAGATGAAGAAAATTTAATAAGCATTATTTGACGGTTAATTTAAAGAAATCAAATGAAAAATAATAAACTAAATGTTAAAATTTTAAAAAGCCTGAATATGTTAGTGTAAAGCTGAAGATATATATCTCACAGGAAGAGATTAAACATGAGAATTTACTTGGGAGCTTAGTTGACACCCTAAACACCTAATATGATTATGTCAAAATGGGAGGACCCAATCTGTGTATATGAATATTTATGTGTATGTAAACATCTGTGTTTATATAAGCATTATAAATTATAACAACATATTATAAACATTACATATAATATATGTAGATATATGATTTACATACAAGACACATATGTCTATTAAGTTTATGTATATATAATTTGTATATAGGTACCTATGTACATAAAATATATAATTTGAATATATATAACAATTATATATAATTAATGCCAGCATATATTCTATAATATTTTCATATTATATGCAACATACAAAACACATGTATTATAAGGCATACATATATATATATATATATACTAGCTCATATTATATATGACATATTTTATAGCAGTTAGCATTAGTAGTTTTTGTTTGTACACATAGACAGAGGCATTTCTAATATCTCTGGGTTAAAAATAAGAGTAAATACAATGACTGATGCACTGTTAAGATCTAATTATGCCTTACATTTTATTTTCACTAAGAAAAACAATTGTATGCACAAGATAGGAAAACCTTGCTCAAATTTTGTAATTGATTTCATCATCATCAAACTTTTCCCTAGTTTGAGATCATTCATCAGTTTATAACCATCCCTTAGGACCTATCTTTTGGAACAGTATGTTATCAGCTATTGCTCTCTATGGTTAGTTGCTTGTAACACAGAATTCCTACTGAGAAACACTCTTAAATAGTATATTAGATTGACAAGAGCAGCTGTTTTGTCAACTTCATTCATTTCTGCACATGATAGACTCATTTAATTCTACTATTTATAGATATATATTTATTATTTATAGATTTCCTTATTTTTTATATCTTTTTTAATTGAACACTATCTTTATTCATTTGTTAATCTGTTTAACATAGCATCCAACAGTTCTGGTAATTTTTTTGTTTTTACTTTTTTAAAATAATATGTTTTTTATATTTTAATATTAATTTGCTGAAATTAGGAAAGCAACTCCATTCATAATAGCCCCACAAAAAATAAAATACCTAGGAATTACCTTAACCAAAGAAGTGAAGGAAGGACCTCTATGATGAAAACTTTAAAAATTTGAAAAAGGAAATAAAAACAGAACTTAGAAAGTGGCAAAAACTCCCATGTTCCTTGATTGGAAAGATCAACATCGTGAAAATGGCAATACTTCCCAAGGCTATCTACAAAGTCAATGCCATACCTATCAATATCCCAACCTCATTCTTCAAGGAAATAGAATAGGCGATGCAAAAATTCATATGAAACAATAAAAGACCCCGAATAGCAAAAACGATCCTCAACAGAAAGAACAGTGCTGGAGGAATATCAATACCAAATTTCAAACTCTACTATAAAGCCATAGTAATCAAAACTGCTTGGTACTGGCAAAAGAACAGACCTCAGGACCAATGGAATAGAATTAAAAACCCAGAAATGAACCTATAGATCTATAGCCATGTAAACTTCGATAAGGTAGCTACAAAAATAGAATGGAAGAAAGCAGCCTTTTCAGTAAATGGTGCTGGCAAAATTGGTTAACTACTTGTAGAAAATTAAAGCTAGATCCTTATATATCACCCTGCACCAGAATCAACTCCAAATGGATCAAAGACCTCGAAGTCAAAGCAGACACTCTGAAAACATTACAGGATGGACTAGAAGAAACCCTAGGTCTCCTTGGCCAAAATTTTCTTAATAGAGACCCAGAAACAACAAATCAAAGAAAGGTTGGACAAATGGATTGCATAAAATTGTAGAGCTTCTGCATGGCAAAGGACATAGCTAGCAAGATTAATAGAAAGCCCACAGATTGGGAGAAGATCTTCACTAGCCATACAACAGACAAGGGTTTCATATCTAAAATATACCTGGAACTCAAAAAAATTAAATCCCCCTACAACAAATCTTCAAAGAAACAACTGCCCAATAAATAAGTGGGCTAAAGATTTAAAGAGAAACTTCTCTGAAGAGGAAATAAGAATAGCCAATAGACACATGAAGACATGCTCAACCTCTCTAGCTATAAAAGAAATGCAAATCAAAACAACATTGAGATATCACCTCACCCCAGTTAGAATGGCTATAATCAAGAACTCTAATAACAACAGATGCTAGAGGGGATGTGGACAGAAGGGAAGCTTACTGAATTGTTGGTGGGAGTGTAAACTTGTTCAACCAATTTGGAAAGTAGTATGGAGGTTCCTCAAAAGACTCCACATAGAGCTCCCCTAAGCCCCAGCAATCCCACTTTTGGGCATTTACCCAAATGATCACAAACAAGACCACACTAAAGATACCAGCACAACTATGTATATTGCAGCATTATTTACCATAGCTAAGATCTGGAACCAACCCAGATGCACCTCAGTAGATGAATGGATCATGAAAATTTGGTATATATACACAATGGAATTCTATGCCTCCATCAGAAAGAATGCCATTGCCCCATTTGTTAGGAAATGAAAAGACTTGGAAAAAATTATATGAAGTGAAGTGAGCCAGGGCCAAAGAAACATAGGTCCCATGGTTTCCCTTATTTGCAAAAACTAGTATATGTTCACTGAGTCAAGCAGAAAAGGTCAGAGAAGTTGATGTTAGGGAAATGAACCCTTAGATATGTATTCAAATGTTTTTTTTTTCTTTCATGCAATTGTTTCTAACACATTTATAAGATTATTTCTTTTTTGCTTTGTATGTCCCTCCCTCACGGTATAACCCCTGCTTTCACTGTATTTGATGTTGTTATAATTTGTGGAGGTAAAGGGAAAAAACAAATTGTTTAAATAGGGATACGGGTGGACCCATTGCAACAATGAGACGTACAAGTCCTTATGTCAAAAACGAACTTTACAACTTTGGGGAGGGGAAGTAGGGTTGGGGGGAGAGGATGTGATGGGAAGGGTAAACAAAGCAGGAGCCTACAATGCTTGACAAGAAATGTACTCATTAGTCAAGCAGAAAAGGTCAGATAATGTGATGTTAGGAAAATGAACCCTTAAATATGTATTTTAATGTTTTCGTTTCTTTCATGCATGTGTTTCTAACGCATTTATAAGAGTATTTCTTTGTTGCTTTGTATGTCCCTCCCCCACAGTGTAACCCCCGCTTTCACTATATTTGATGTCAGTATAACATGTGGAGGAGATGGGGACAAGTCGTTTAAGGATTCAGGTGGACCAGTTGCAACAATGAGAAGTACAAAATGTCATGTCAAAGCAAGCTTTACAATGTCGATGTGGGGGGGGGAGGTGGGTATGATTTGGTGGGGGGAGGGGGGAGGCTGGGAAGGGAGGTGAAGGGTAAACAAAGGAGGAGGCTGAAATGCTTGGTAAGAAATGTATGCATTATCCTGCCCATGTAATTGTAGCCCCTCTGTACAGTATGTTCTCAAATAAAATAAAATAAAATTTAAAAAAAATAAATTAAAAAAAATTTAAAAAAAATCCCCCCCCAAAAAAGAAATGTACTCATTATCTTGCCCATGTATTTGTAACCCCTCTGTACAGTATTTTCACAATAAAAAAAAGATTATTTTGTTGCCCACAGATGAGATTTGATGAATTTTTTACATTTTTTATGATATACTACATTTTAATTTATATTTTACATCTGCTAAGCAGATGATGCAGGTCAAACCAATTTAAAATATGTGTACAATATTGCTATTCTCCATCAAAGAATCCTAAGCAGTAAAGATTTTGAAATTATTGGATTAAGAGCTATACTTCTGAATTTGTTGCTTTAAGACTGGGGCTGTTATGCTAATAAAAGAGTGAAGTTAATTATTTAAATGGTTTTCCAAAGTGAGATAGGGTTAAATTATGTCACTAATTATAAGAAAGCAAGTTTATTACAGATATTTATTCATTTTACTGAAACAAAAATATGTCATCTAAGTGTAAAAATGTTGTATATTGCAGGTACACTTTTTCATTCTGCCAATATATATTTGAAAATTTCTATATCAGAAAAGTCTGTGCCAATTGTTTGTTTCTGGATCTCTAGGTCATGAAAAATGCAGAGAGCTCTCAGTGAACACAATAATCTAGCTTAATGCTATGTCACAAGATAATTATGAAATAGATATTTTTGTTTAATACAAAAACAACTTGAAGAATGATGTTTGTCTTAGTCTCCTGTGGCTGCTGTAACAAATTACTATGATAAACTTGGTAGGTTGTAACAAGGAACATTTTTCAGTCAGTTTTGAATTCAGTCCCAAAATGAATATTTCCTGTCTGAAATCAAAGCACTGGCAGAACTTTATTTCTTTGGGGGCTGTGGGGAGACTCTCAGGGCAAGAACCCTCATCTAGGATACTGGTTGCTCCCCTTGCCAGTCATCACAGCATCTCTCATCCAAGCTTAAGTTGTTACCTTTCTTTCTCTTCCCAGATTCACTGCCTCCCTCTTCTCTAAATTCCTGTGATTATACTTAAAATAATCTAGTAGAACAAGAATCATCTACAGAATAATCTAATAGAATCTCATCTTGAAATATTAATCACATTTCAAATCTTCACAGACTGGAGTTTAAATATTTGGGAAGAGGCACTATTCACTCTATTACACTCCTTTATATAAACCTAAAAACTCTCAAAGCTTTACTTCTTTATACATAAATGATAATTAAGTTGCTAAGCCAAAGCAATCAATAGGTTTTGAGTCACAATCTGGTTTGTGAAAATCTAGGAGTGTGTGAGAAAATAATTCCAGAAGTGTTAAATAATCTTAAGAACTAATGTTGTTTGTGAACTTCTGTATCTAAGATACAGTATAAACTATGACCAGAACAAAATCATCACTATCTCTTTCACTATTTTCCTCTTTCTTATAGAATCCATTTTTCTTTGCTGACTTTGACACCAAATGACTTCCATTTTTTCTATTATCAAACTGGCACACAACATCTTTAACCCTTTTTTGAAATACAGTCATAACTTGATTGATCTCATTAAAAAAATCTAATTTTTCAAATCCATATTTAACTCTATTTCAAATTTCTTTTTCAAAGGAAGAATATAATAATTACACCATGAATTACTCCTTTCTGTTATTTTTGTGTGAAAGTCATAATTCTCAAATAGGTCAAAAAGTTCTTGGATCAGAAACGGTCTCAAATTTGGCTAGGAACATTCTCCTTTCTTTCTTCAGGTCATCCTTTCTTTATGAAACATAACTGACCTTGAAATAAATCTCCAGTGTTGAAGTCTTTTCTTCATTTATTCTGAAGCTGGAATTGGTCATTTTATTGAAACCCAGAATAGAGTGGCTAGACAAATGGAATGTTGGGAAATCTGAGGTTAGGACAATGAATTTATTGGGAACAACTTTGCATTGGTCAGTTAAATAGAGCTCATTCTCCCATTACAAATGCCCAAATAATGCTAAAATAAAGAAAATTAAGAGAAAGTAGTTAGAAATCATCTTACATCCAATGTATTGCAAGAGTTACTTTCAAATTTATTAACTGATTTAGGGGCAGAAGAATGTTAGATACATAGTCAGTAAATGTTAACTGTTTTTGTTAATGTGATGATAATACTCCTAATTGCATCTTTCTAATTTAATTGATCAGAGCAGGGTATTAATGCAATAAAAATATAGATCTTATAGTTAACTGTGTTCCACTTAAGGTACCACCAATTGAGTTTTCACTGCAAAAATTCCCTACTTTTGTATACAATCAACTGTAATAGGGACTGAATTAAAAAGTGAAATCTCTAAAATGATGACTACATTGGAAAGGTAATTCCAACTTTGCTCTTCACTTATTCTGGGTCATTAGTTTCATCTTTACATATGAAAACTAAGGCATTTTATATCTTGAATATAAGACACAGTAAAACACAGTCTTTTTACTTTCCCTTTGTCTATTTATATAAGACTTTTTACACAAAAATATGTAGTAGCATTATTCAAATATTTCTTAAAATTCTGAAGACTCATTTCCATCTTGTAATAATTATATCAATCTTGGAAATTTTGATTATCTGAGGTATGGTTTTCTATAATTGCTCCAGGAAGAGATACCAACTAAGGTAAAATTGCTCATGAAAGTAAATAATTAACATTACAAGTTGCAGGAGACCACTGAAAATTAGTTACAGTAGTCAAATAATCAATACATTAAATTAGATTTTAAAATTTCACTGCTTTGTCTTGTGTTAAATTTATGTAATAAAGTGAAGGAAAGTAATAGAAAAGATAAAATTTTATAAAGATCATAAAGATGAAATTACAAAGATGGCCAGAAGTGTTTCTGGTTATATGAAGAAAACTGAGATATTCGTAGACTTCAAAAATAGAAAAAAGTTAATAGCAAATATCTAGACAGTATATGAGTCCTCATAAAGTAGCTAGAGTTGATTGATTAGAACATTACTGAAAACTAATCTCAGGAGAATTCAGATTGTAATTTTGAATGTGTCATGCCTACATGAAATCCCTAAGCATTCTTCTGTGGATAATTAATTGAATTAATTCCTGCTCTGTCAGCTCAAAAAGAAACTCAAATTTGACATTATATTAGCTTTTTCCTTTTTAACCTGTAGATAGAGGGATTCAATGTCTTTTTCTACTAAATCAACTATGCCTATGCAGTCATGTTTTCATATATACAAGGAGAAAAATAAGTCATTGCATTCATGTGATTCAGCATTTATTAAACACCTACTTATACTTATAGCATTAAATAAGATCTAAGGAATATCAAGCATTTTAGAGTTTCTTCACTCTAGTTTTTGTAAATTAATGCAAATTCATTTCTGATATTAATTGCATGAGTATATTTTGCAAATTATAGAATATTTTCTCTTCTTTTAGCCCACTATGACCTTCAAGAAATTAATAGGCATGTACACATATAGTGTAGTTGTAAGTGTGTTTGATGATACAGTAACAAAATTAAGCAATATATCGTACTCACTATTTTTCCTATATTCCTTGGGAATTCTTACACTTAAGTACCCAATGATTTTAAGAATGTATACCTATACAGAAGAATTAATTCATGCTAATTGAATTATTTCATGCGTGCTTAATGATCTTACCTTAAGATTAATGTAATTTTACCAAATTTATTTTAATGGAAACAAATACAAGATGCTCTACTCAATAAAAATTTTAGAGAAACAAAACATCTTTAATTCCAAATCTTTCATGGTGTACCCATTCACTAAAACTTATTCCTTATTTTTTTGAACTTCCAATTTAACCTGAGTTCTTGCACTATGTAACCTAGGCAGGCAGGACTTTTAATCTTCATTCCCTTTCTTTCTGACTTTTCTCCAACTTCATTATCCAATCTTTTCATTCAATGTCTTACTGTCCCACAGCACCATCTATGTTATCTAGCAAGAGTAAAGCTTGAGATTACTCTCTCTGTTCACAAAAAGACATGCAGTTCGACAATGAGGAATAATAAATTGTTATTGAGTGATCATGATAAAGAAGATACTCCAGTTTCAAAAGCATACTAATTGAAGTAATTATTAGAATAACTGTCAGAATAATTTAACAATTAGTTCCATTTTATAAACTGAGGAGTGAGGATGCACCTGAGTGAAGTGAGGCTCCTTGTAGGTTGTATGTCAGGGCTGTGATTTCCACCCAAAATACCAACTCCTTAACCATATTCCAAGGCTCACTATTTACATGCACTTGTATTATTGTTCTTTACAAATGTGAAACCCAATTGTCACCTGAGAAATGATACAAAATTGAACATTTTAACAATCTGCATCCAAAAATTGCAAATAATCCAATTTGAGATAAACCAAACTCTAATATTATAGCATTTTAAAAGAGCATATTAACTTGACATTATAATAAAGTCCTGAGAAAGCTATCTTTAGTATAAATTGTGACTTCCAAAAACAATTTGCTCAAACCTTATATATTTTCATCATAATCTAATGGTATTTCCCACCTTTATAGGCATGGACATTAAATATGCCCCTGTGCATAAATCCTCTACACATAGGTATATAGGGTATATAATGCTTGTTTCCATTTTCACCTCATATTGAGGTTTACTCCAAAGACACATTTTTGTTTAGTATGCCAGTGCAAGCAATCTGAAGAACTCGTGACTTAACACCTCAAGTCATTCTGCAATATACTGTGACTGATTCTGAGTGTCTGCAGCTGCCACCCTTCAAACTTGGGAAGCCCATCTTGAAAGCAGAAACACATCTCACAGTTCTTCGTTGATATCTGAACTGAAATAGCACTGTTTCCACAACACTTCTAGTGATGGATAATAAACTTAGTAATATTTATACAGAAAAAGATGTTTCTACTAAAATCTGAAGCATGTAAATGAACAACTTTATCCCCAAGTACATTGCATGTGATATCTCAGTTTTCCTTGCTACTATTCTACAGTGGTATACACCTTTAATGTCTGGAAGACAAAAATATACATCACATATTCCTTCAGCTAGAACACTCAATATCAATACTATGTATTAAAACTACACTCATCTGTGTCTGAAAAAGAAAATAAAATTGCCTTGGTTATTATAATGCATGCAGAGACTGGAGGAAGATGATGGAGGAGCAGCTGGAAGCTAAATGAACTCTTGGGAAAGAAAGCAGTTTCAGTGTTCCAGTGAAAAATCCCAGGCTAGAGAGTCACACCAAGTGTGCCATCATAGCATAGAGTTGGCCAGAGAGGAAAATTCAGGTGGCAGCTTGGATAAGGGGACAGATTGTTCTCATTGCCCCGGGGGCACCTGCTATGGCAGCCATATCAACAGACAGAGCCTGGGACAAAAGGCGGAGACAGAGTGCATGCAAGCAGCTTCTACTCATCACCACCACAAACTAAGATGGAGCTTCCCTTCTGCACCATCTCTACCCTGTTGTCCACAGACAGACACAGACCATGGATGACCCCAAAATCAAGGGAAAAACATGAGTACCCCATAAGACATTTCCCATTCTGTCTCACAGAACAGCGTTTGAAAGATATCCCCTCCCCAAACACCTGAGAAGAACACTAGCCTTGATAGTGGCAAAGACTGGGCCAGAGTAGTTAGTGCATAACTCAGGCCTTAGAAGCACACACTGGTAATAATTGCTCAACAGGTCAAAGGAACCTGACCAGTGGGGCTCAGGTCCACTCAGAGAAAAGTTGCCCTTCCCTGGCTCTGCGAACTCTGCCAGGACAAGGTGACTTTCTTCTCTTGGTAAATAGAGCCAGAGGAGGCCCTACCCTTCTAAAGCACCAGCAGCTCTCTCAGCTGCAGGATCGTAAAAGGAAAACTATATGAAACTGGATATAGCGTAAATCCTGAGATTGGCTGCAGGCTGGGCCACAAAATGTCTCAGGAGCTAGCACCTCAGGGAAAAGCTACTGATTGCTGACAGGCCACAACTCCACGCACATACAAGTTCCCTTGCAGTGACTCTAAGCTAGAGGAATCAACTATCTCCTGTGGGACACACACAGCCAATTGTCTACCCACTGAACTAGACTGGCTTATACAGTCCCCTTGTGAGTAAGGAAGAGCTTTGTTCTGTCTGATTAAACAAACTGACAAAAAATATAAGCCACAGGATAACCAAAAACCACAAGCAAATCAGAAGATAAGAGACTCCACCAAGAGACTGGTTATGGACATAGGGGACCGCAAGGTCCCCAAATAAAACAAACAATTCTTTTTTCTTTTTAATTTTTTTCATTATTTTTATTCTATATTTATTATTGTTCTTGTTCCTCTTTTCCCTTTTGGTCTTTTTCTTTTTTCATGTTACTTAATTGCTGTTGTTCATCCCCACATATGTACCTGTCTTTGATTATTAGGCCTTATCCTTCACTGTGTGCATATATAATTTTGTATACGTAATTTGCAATTTCACAACCTTATAACTATAGCATTATTTCCTTATAGTTATGTAAATTAAGTTTTTATTTTTTAAATTTTTTATTTGTTTTACTACATTCCTTTTCGTTTATCTTTTACTCATTTCTTTGTTTTTTCTTCCTCTTTCTGAATTTAAGTGTTAGTTATCTTCTCTCTCTCCCTTTCCCTCCCTACATTCCTCTAGTCTCATTTTCTCCTCACAATTCTCCCTATACCTATTAATTTCTGGTCACTTGACTCCTTCTTTGATTTTCTCAGTCCATTGATACACAGTTGTTGATTGTTGAACTAGGTAGTATTTGTACTCATTTTGACTGTGTCAAAAATCTGTGTATCTACAAGGCTTAGAGTTGGTGCTTGCCTTAAAATAGTGTTCTAGTGTGGAATCACTTTTGCTTTCATACCTAAATGGGCAGAACAAGTCATAAAAACACAAGAAAAATAGCAATTCCAGAAACCTTATCTCCCTCTCATGATAATCATGCAACAGAGCAGTTAATGAATAATCCATAGAAGTGTTCCCAAAATTCTCTACAAACACTACAGGTAATTATGCTGAATGAAAAGATTGAAAGCCTGCAAAGGGATCTATGTGAGCATGACAGGGCAATGATTGTGATGAGGCTAACCAAAGGTTAATAGAGGAATTGCATGAGCTGGAGGAGAATAAACAAAGGTTAATAGAGGCATTCATGGAATCTACAAGCAGAAAGCTTGAGGAATCCATGGAAACCACAAAAGGAATGCTGAGTGAAGCCAACAGATGGAATGAGAGTCCAATGAAACTATGGGCAATCAACTAAAGGATTTGAGAATGAACACTGAAAAATAAATCAAAGAGATAATGAAGTCCACACAAGATCTAAAATAAAAAAATAAAGCTCCAACAAAAATTTGAAGCCATCAGATCTGACCATTTAGAAGGAAAGAAAATAAATAAACAAAGTAGTCTTGACATTAGGTTAGACCATGCAGAAAAAGATCGAATCTCAGGGATTGAAGACAGCCTTGACACTATAGAGAAAGAACAGACAAGTATTCAAGACAAATCCAAGGGGGCTGGGGATGGAGGGATAGGGGAGGATGGGAAGGGATGGAAAGGGAAAAAAAGGAGGAGGCTACAATGCTTGAAAAGAAATGTACTCATTATCTTGCCCATGTAATTGTAATTCCTCTGTACAGTATTTTCACAAAAAAAATTAGCAAAAAAGAGACAAATCCAAGAAATATGATAAATCAATTGAGCAGATAGAAGACACCATCAGCAGGCCTAATTTAAGGCTAATTGTTGTAGAGGAGGACATAGAGACAGAAACTAAAGGTTCAGAGACTTATTTAACAGAATCCTAGCAAAAATCTTCCCAAGCATACACAAAGATAGGCCCATTCAGATATAAGAAGCCTTTAGAACTCCAAATAGACCAGGCCAGAACAGGACACCCCACCGTCACATGGTAATCGACACAGGATCAATAGAGACCAAGGAAAGGGTTCTTAAAGCTGTCAAGAAAAAGATCAATCATCTATGAAGGAAAACCAATCAGAATAAGTACAGATTTCTCAGCAGAGACTATGAAAGCAAGAAGAGCCTGGGAAGTTGTATACCATGCCGTAAGGACAAACAACTATCAACCAAGAGCTAAACTCTCCTTCATAAATGGAGGGACAAATAAAAACCTTCCATGGCGAAGAATAATTGAAACAAAAAGCTGGGAAGGTGGCTCAGTGGTAGAGTGCTTGCCTCACATGCAAGAGGCCCTGGGTTCTATTCCTCAGCACCACATAAACAGAAAAGGCCAGAAGTGGCACTGTGCCTCAAGTGGTAGAGCACTAGCCTTGAGCTGATGATCTCAGGGACAGCCCCCAGGCCAGAGTTCAAGCCCTATGACCAACCGAAAAAAAAAATTCCAGGGGCTGGGAAGGTGGCTCAGTGGTAGAGTGCTTCCCTTCATGCATGTGGCCCTGTGTTCGATTCCTCAGTACCACATAACTAGAAAAAAAAAGACGGAAGTGGCACTGTGGCTCAAGTGGTAGAGTGCTAGCCTTGAGCTGATGATCTCAGGGACAGCGCCCAGGCCAGAGTTCAAGCCCTATGACCAACCGAAAAAAAAATTCCAGTGGCTAGGAAGGTGGCTCAGTGGTAGAGCGCTTGCCTTGCATGCATGTGGCCCTGGGTTTGATTCCTCAGTACCACATAACTAGAAAAAAAAGCCGGAAGTGGCACTGTGGCTCAAGTGGTAGAGTGCTAGCTTTGAGCTGAAGAGCTGAGGGACAACACCCAGCCACAGAGTTCAGGCCCCATGACCAGACCCCCCCCAAAAAATTCCACCAAACTAGCCCTACAAAAGATACTTAAACACTTAAACATGTCCTATACATAGGCAACGAACAAGAGCATGATAAAATCCATGAAACTGCACCCAAACAGAGAATCAAATAATCATAGGAAGAACCCAGTTGGCATAGTCCCCAAGAAGTTGGATAACATGGCAGGAACTACCAAACACCTCTCAGTACTAACTCTCAATATTAATGAACTTAATTCTCCAATTAAGTAGCATAGATTGTCTAGTTGGATCCAAGAGTAAGATCCTTCAATTTTTTGCCTTCAGGAGACACACCTTGACACAAAACAAGTATATTCGAAAGTGAAAAGCTGGAACAAAATCCACCAATGAAACATCCTCTACAAGCCGACTGGAGTAGCAATCCTAATTTCAGATAAAACATACTTCAAATTAAAATTAATGAGAAGACATAAAGAAGGATACTACATACTTATAAAGGGATCTCTCGTACAGGAGAATATAGCAATTCTCAATATCTACTCACCTAATACCAGAGCACCCAAATTTATCCAAGAGAACTACTCTCCCTAAAACCACACATATATTCAAAGACAATAATTGTTGGGATCTTTAACATACTACTTTCCCAGAAAAATCTCAACAGAGAAACCTCGGATCCAAACAACTACATAGATCAACTACAACAACTACATAGATCAACTACACTTCACAGACATCTAAAGAATAATTTACCCAGCAGCATCAGAATACATGTTATTCTCAACAGCACATGGAACTTTCGCCATGATAGACCACATTTTAGGTCATAAAGCAAATGTGTCCAAATTCAGAAGCATTGACATTATGTCCTTTATTCTCTAAGACCACAAGGAAATAAAATTAGAACTCAACTCCAAAAGCCACCAAAGAAAATCCTGTAACATATGGAGACTGAACATCACACAGTTGAACCACCAGTGGGTCATGGAAGAGATTAGAAAGGAAATTCAAATGTTCTTAATATTTAACACAAATGAATACAGAAATTACCAGCTCCTCAGGGACACAGCAAAAACAGTACTCAGAGGAAATTTTATAGCTCCAAGTTCCTACATCAGCAAATTGGAGAGACCTCAAACCAACAATTTAATGATACAACGGAAGCTCCTTGAGAAAGAAACCAAACCCCAAACCAGGAGACAGAAACAAATAATTAAAATTAAATCAGAATTAAATGAATTAGAGTAAAAGAAAACCATAGAAAAAGTCAATAAAACAAAGAATTGGTTCTTCAAAAAATTTAATAAATAATAAAATTGGCAGACTTCACAAATCTTATCTGAAAAAGAAGTCAACACACCCAATTAAACAAAATGAGAGATAAAAATGGAAACATCACCACAGAAACAACCAAGATTCAGAACATTATTAGGGAATACATCTCAAATAATTTTACCATAAGTTTGAGAATCTGGAAGAAATGGAACAATTTCAAACAATATTGATATGCCCAACTTAAACAATGGTGATTTAAACCAATATAACAGACCCATATTAAACATCTAAATAGAAACAGCAATAAGAGACCACTTATCCTCGAAAAGCCCAGGTCCAGGTGGATTCACAGCAGAATTTACAAAGCCTTCAAAACAGAGCTCACTCCAATACTCCTCAAACTCTTTAATGAAATTGAAAGTGAAAATTCACTACGAAACTTTTTCTATGAAGCCATCACAACCCTCATCCCGAAATCAGGTAGAGGCTCATCAAAGAAAGAGAGCTATAGACCCATTTCTTTGATGAACATCAATGCGAAACTTCTCAACAAAATTTTGACCAATTGACTTCAAAAATTCATCAAAAATTTCATACTCAATGATCAAACAGGATTCATTTCAGGGATGCAAAGCTGGTTCAATATGCCCAAATCAATTAATATAATTATCACATCAACAAGAGAAAGGATAAGAAGCATATGATTATCTCAATAGAAATCATAAAAAGCATTTGACAAGATCCAAAAATCCTTTGTGAGGAAAACTCTGGAGAAACTAAGAATCCATGGAACATTCAATATAGTAAAGGTTGTTATGACAAACCTACAGCCAGCAGTATACTTAATGGGAAAAAGCTAAAGCCATTTCCTCCTCAATTTAGTATTAGAATACCTAGTTAGAGCAATAACACAAGATGCAAACATAAAGGGGATCCAAATAGGGAAAGCTGAAGTGAAACTCTCCCTCTTTGAAGATGACATGATCTTGTATTTAAAGAACCCCATGGACTCCAAGCCCAAGTAACTTGAGCTGATCCAAACCTTTGGCAAAGCAGCAGGGCATAAAATTAACCAACAAAAATCAATGGCATATCTGTATACTAATAATGCGAGTGTGGCTGAAATAAGGAAAGAAACTTCTTTGTAATAGCCCCACAAAAAATACAATACCTAGAAATTAATCCTTAACTAAGGAATTGAAGAACCTCTATGATGAAAACTTTAAAATCTTTAAAAAGGAAATTAAAGCAGAACTAAGGAAGTGGTAAAAACTTCCCATGCTCCTGGACTGTGAAGATTAACGTTGTGAAAATGGCAACACTGCCAAAGACTATCTACAAATTCAGTGCAATACTCATCAATATCCCAACCTCATGAAATAGAAGAAGCAATCCAAAAATTCATATGGAAAAATAAAAGACCGTGAACAGCACAAACAATCCTTAGCAGAAAGAACAGTGCTGCAGGAATATCAAAATCAAATTTCAAACTCTGCTACCAAGCCATAGTAATCAAAACAGCTTGTTACTGGCACAAGAACAGACCTGAGGACCAATGCAATAAACGTGAACACCTAGAAAAGAACCCACAGTCCTATTGCCACCTAATCTTTGATAAGGGAGCCAAAATTAGAATGGAAGAAAGATAGCCTCTTCAGTAAGTGCTGGAAAAATTGGATAAACACCTGTAGATAACTCAAGGTAGATCCTTATATATCACCTTGCACCAGAATCAACTCCAAATCCATCAGACCTTGAAGTAAAAGCAGACACCTTGAAAATACAACAGGAAGGAACAGGAGAAACTCTAGGGTTCCTTGGCAGAGTCCAAAATTTCCTTAATAAAGACCCAGAAACACAACAAATCAAAGAAAGGTTGGAAAAATGGGATTGCATGAAACTGCAGAGCTTCTGCATAGCAAAAGCCATAGCTAGCAAAATCAGTAGAAAACCCATGGATTGAAAGAAGATCTTCACTAGCCATACAACAGAAAAGGGACTCAAATCTAAAATATACTTAGAACACACACACACACACACACACACACACACACACACACACACACACACACACACACACACATCACCCTACAGCAAATCCTTAAAGAGACAACTGCCTGATTTATAAGTGGGCTTAAAGAGAGACTTCTCTGAAGAAGAAATAAGAATGGCCAATAGACACATGAAGAAATGATCAACTTCTCTGGCCATAAAAGAAATACAAATAAAAACAACATGAAGATTCTACCTCATCCCTGTTAGAATGGCTATAATCAAGAAACCTAATAACAACAGATGCTTGAGTGGATGTGGCCCAAAGAGAACCCTACTTCACTGTTGGTGGAAGTGTAAATTTGTTCAACCACTCTGGAAAGCAGTATGGAGATTCCCCAAAGACTGCACATAGAACTCCCTTATGACCCTGCAATCTCACTTTTGGGCATTTACTCAAAGGATCACAAACTAGGCCATACTAAATGTACCATCCAACTATACTTATTGCAGCATTATTCACCATAGCTAAGCTTTGGAACGAACCCAGATGCCCCCAATAGATACCTGGATCAAGAAAATGTTATAGATATACATAATGGAATTCTATGCATCCATCAGAAAGAATGACATTGTCCCACTTGTTAGGAAATGGAAAGACTTGGAAAAAAAATCGTAGTAAGTGAAGTAAGCCAGACGCCAAAAAATATAGGTCCCATGGTTTCCTTTATTTGGAATAATTAGTATATGTCTAGGATATTTTTATCAGATAAGTGGAAAAATTCAAAAGCTATATACATATGACCATATAAGATGATGCTAAGTGAAATCAACCCTAAGATATGGACCTAAGAGGTTTTGCTTTGATATTGTTTTCAATGTACTACATGATATTCTTTTGTTCCTTTTGTATGTTCTTCCCCGTAGAGTATATCCCCTGTTGTCACTTTATTTGATTTTGGTACCCTAATTTTGTGTGTATATATATATATATATATATATATATATATATATATATATATAATTTGGGAAGGGGAAGGGGTACAACAAAATGCTAAAATAAGGATACAGGATGACCCATTGCAGTAATGATACTCATAAGACATTATATTGGAAATGAACTTTACAACTTCGGGGTGGGGAGTGGTGGAAGAGGGAAGCGATAGTAGGAGAAAAACAAAGGAAGGTATAACAATGCTAGACAAGAAATGTACATATTACCTTACTCATGTTACTACCCTCTCTGTGCAACATCTTTACAATAAGAAAATGAAATAAATAAATAAATAAATTCTACATATTTTAGTGAATATTTAATTCTGAAAGAGATGTAATGTTATAGATCTCATATCTAATGACAGATGGATCATTTTATAACCATTTAGATAAAGTTACTTCAGCCAACATTAGGAAATAAAAATAATGGAGCACAGGTCTGGGTAGCTACTAAAGAGGCTGAGATAGCAGTATCCCAGTTCAAAGAAGGCTGGCTAAACAAATCTCTGAAATTCTTTTCTCCAGTATAAAGTAAAGGTTGACTTGTGACTTGAGTAGTAGACCACTCACCTTCAGTGCGAGCATGAGGCCCTGAGAATAAGCCCCAGTAGTGCCAAGCAAAGTGGTAATGGATATTTTCAGTTTTACTGAATAATTCCTATTAGTCAAGACTATGGATGAAGAATAGATACATTTTTTATTGTTTAGTATTCATAAAACCATAAGGTCTGGTTGCAAATTGTAGCTAGTAAGAGGAGTTTGTCTAGTGAGATTAAATATCAAGTGAAGCATTATTCAACTGTTTTTATTCTTTAGATTTTACAGTCCTGGCTGCAGAGCCTGGACTCCAAAAATATTTGATATAGATCCTGATGATGTGGGTATTTATAATAGATTCATGAAACTAATATTTTCTATTAAAGTACTATTACTAGTCATATTTTATTCATAAAATGATACAAACTTTTGTGTATCTAATATATCATTATATATACTATTTGATAATATATGTATATATTATGTATATATTCAATGTAAATGTTTCATAATATCATTATGAAATATATGTGTTTTATTTATTTTATTTAAAAAATAAAATAAGCCAATTGAGATCAAGAAACCAAAGTTTCCCTGGTCTTTTTCTGAGTGTCATACTTCAATTCTATATTTTATGGCCTCTTTTTTGGAAACAGAAAATATCAAACTAAATTAACTTACATTGGCTTATATCTAAGAAAATTTGAGAATTTTGATTTTTTTGCATAATATTAAGATAAATGGTGTTTTCTCCTGTATATTCTTTCTGTACTTTGTTTTTGCTCCTTCTGGCTGTTCTCCCCAGAAGTAACAGAGCTATCAGGATCTGATTGTACATCTCTATACCACACTGCTTTTCACCTTTTAGTATTACTGGTTATTGTACAGAATTCTAGCTCTTTGTGATTTAAGAAGTAGCTTCTATGATTCCCCCAAACAGCTATGTCCCATGGGATGTCAACTATTGACTAATGGGTCCTCATCAAGGTTTGTCTCAGTGGCCCTTGCATGGGAATTGACATTATTACCTGAATGAGGAACAGTGCCTCCATGTGTGGGAACTTCCAGGGGAAACATTTCATGTCACAAAATGTTTTTGATTCTTTAGGTACAACAAATTTTTTCTAACAGTAAGAGGATCTCCTTTTTATGGAGATCAATGCAAACATTGTGGTGTGTTATTTATCCAGAAAATGTCCATCTTATGTATACTAAATATGTCTAAGTCTCCATTTAAAAATGTACAGCCAAAACTGTAACCTTACAATCACTGTATAGCTCTTGAAAAAGTCGTAGCACTTTCTAATTTAGGCAATTCATTTTATATAAATTTCTACATTGTCATGTGTTCTTTGACATGTTACAATTAATTGAAAAATTTATGTACATCTGTTTTCCTTCTCTAAATCATTAGTCTTATAAGTAGATTGTTTTTCTTTTTAAAATTTTTATTGTAAAGGTAATATACAGAGGGGTTACACTTCCATAAGTAGGTATTGTGTCTGTCTCTTAAGTTTAAAAAGGAAAGAAACACCTCAAGTAAAATTTTAAACGATTTATAAATGAGAATTTCGACATTCATCCCATCAATTGTGTCTAGTTAAGCACAAATTTATGAGACAGATGTTCCTCAGATGAATAAAGAGAAAAGAAGTTGACTAATGTAACCCATAAAACTCAGTGTGGCATCTATTAGGGCTCAGAGCTTCTTAGTAGTTTGGGAGATGAAGCAGATGTTCTGCGGAATAGAAGACAATAAGTAGAACATGAAGACATGCAGCCACACGGCTACATCTGTGCCTTTCACTGACTTGATATTTTTGAGAAAAAAAGATAATTTTTCTATCTTCCTTGCTTTAATTGTTTTCTGTAATTTTGTCATTGAGATACATTTTTTACCTCATCATTAAAGCACATTCCAAAATCAATGGGATAACATAGATTTTATATTGATTAAGTCAACATATGAAGCAGGCAAAAACAAGCATGAAGATAATTTCCTGCTATAAAAGATAATATTGATCAAGTGAGACATTTCTGGAAAGTAATTAAATCTCCTCTAAATTAAGGTCTTTTGAGTTATTTACAGTATTGGAATTTGTATCCAGTTTTCTGAATATAATCCATAACAAAGTGTGTTCCTTGAAACTAGAGTCCTCTTTATTTTCATATGTGTAAATGCTTAATTCATTCAAGAATCTATTCCTTAAAATTGTTTCTGTGAAACTAGGAGAGTAAAAGAAGTAGGGATGGTGTTTAAATACCCTTCGTTTCCATGGTACAATAGAGCAGTGAAATTTGTTGAAATTGTTTCAGGAAGAGAGAAAAAGAGGAATATTATAGAAGATAATTTTGGGGGGGGGGGGGTCCGGTCGTAGGGCCTGAACTCTGGGCCTGGGCACTGTCCCTCAGCTCTTCAGCTCAAGGCTAGCGCTCTACCACTTGAGCACAGCACCACTTCCGGCTGTTTTCTTTTTGCTTATGTGGTGCTGAGGAACGAACCCAGGGCCTCAGGCATGCAAGGCAAGCGCTCTACCACTGAGCCACCTTCCCAGCCTCTAGAAGATAAATTTGAAGTACATAATATGCATATACAGAAATATTGCATGAAAATCCTTTGTACACTAATACATGCTAATGAAATAAAAAAAATTCTATTCCGTTTTACTTTTGTTTTCCTTGGTTACAGTCATTTGACTACAGTGGGCATCTAGCCTTTTATGAGTATTGTGGAAAAAAGAAAATTCCAAGCATTTAACTTTCTTCAAACTGTTAGAAATATAATTAAACAGATTGAGATTGTAAAAATAATATAAAATTGTGAAAAGTTTCTTACTGATTTAGGAAATGTCAGACCCAGGCAGTATTTATTAAGGTACATTCATATTTAAGTGTGTCTGTCTACCATCAACCAATCATCTATCTATATCTATCATCCATTTATAGATCCTTCTATCATCCACATATTTATCTACTTAACTGTCTCTCTGCAAACTCGCACCATTTTGCCCCAGTTGGACCTCAAACTCAAAGACCACTACTTCAAGCATTTCAGTGTCACTCCCTCAACTCATCATTTTGAAAATATATATTCTAGCTGAGTTTAAGAACTCAGGTAGAACTCTTTTCCTATATGTTCAATCATTATTTAAGGTGATGGTATTATCTCTTTTGTTTTATTGATTGCAGAGTTTTGGACACAGATCCTTATAGCATGGATCTCAGGAATTTATAATTCAGAAGAGTGACTAGAACTCCATATTCATTTTCCCATGTTGTAGACCATCTTCTATCATTCTGTATATGAACAGACTTCTTACACAATTACTATTTTTCTTTCTCTCAGAGGATGAAATGTACAAAGATGCTTATTGGATAAATAAAAAACAATATTTTCTGTAAAAGTGCCCTCTAGGTTAATCTTAGTATTTTCAGGATTGGAGAGGAAAGGGAACAGAACAAATATGTGGAAGGCACAGAACTCAGGATACAATACACCTGAAAACATATTAAATTATGGAATTATCAGGAAATGGTATAAAAGGAGTCACCAAAATAGTAGAGAATCCAGTTATCTTTAAGAATTGTCAATGTAGCCAGCAGATGGTAGCTCATATCTGTTACCCTAGCTACTCAGAAAGCTGAGATCTGAGGATCATGGTTCAAACCAGCCCAGCAAGAAAGTCTATGAAACTATTATCTACAAAAATTGCCATAATCTTTATAAGTGGTTGTTGTGGCTGAAATGGTAGATCGCTAGCCTTGAGCAAAGAGCTAAAGACAAAAGTACAGGCCCTGAGTTCAAAGCCCAAAAGATGAGCCAAAAGAGTAGCCAATGGTATTTCTTTCTTTTTTTTTTTTTAAATTTTATTTTATTTTATTTGAGAACATACTGTACAGAGGGGTTACAATTACATTGGCAGGATAATGCATACATTTCTTACCAAGAATTGCAGCCTCCTCCTTTGTTTACCCTTCACCTCCCTTCCCAGCCTCCCCCCTCCCCCCCACCAAATCATACCCCCCTCCCCCCCCCCACACCGACATTGTAAAGCTTGCTTTGACATGACATTTTGTAATTCTCCTTGTTACAACAGGTCCACCTGAATCCTTAAACGACTTGTTTGTCCCCATCTCCTCCACATGTTATACTGACATCAAATAAAGTGAAAGCGGGGGTTACACTGTGGGGGAGGGACATACAAAGCAACAAAGAAATACTCTTATAAATGCGTTAGAAACACATGCATGATAGAAACGAAAACATTAAAATACATATTTAAGGGTTCGTTTTCCTAACCTCACATTATATGATCTTTTCCGCTTGACTCATACCTATACTAGATATTGCAAATAAGGGAAACCATGGGACCTATGTTTCTTTGGGCCTGGCTTACTTCATTTAATATAATTTTTTCCAAGCCTTTCCATTTCCTAACAAATGGGGAAATGTCATTCTTTCTGATGGAGGCATAGAATTCCATTGTGTATATATACCACATTTTCTTGATCCATTCATCTACTGAGGGGCTTCTGGGTTGGTTCCATATCTTAGCTATGGTAAATAATGCTGCAATAAACATAGTTGTGCTGGTAGCTTTAGTGTGGTCTTGTTTGTATACATTTGGGTAAATGCCCAAAAGTGAGATTGCTGGATCATAGGGGAGATCTATGTGAAGTCTTTTGAGGAACCTCCATACTGCTTTCCAAAGTGGTTGAACAAGTTTACATTCCCACCAACAATGAAGGAAGGTTCCTTTCTCTCCACATCCCCTCCAGCATCTGTTGTTGTTAGAGTTCTTGATTTTTGCTGTTCTAACTGGAGTGAGGTGATATCTCAATGTTGTTTTGATTTGCATTTCTTTTATGGCTAGGGATGTTGAAAATTTCTTCATGTGTCTAATGGCCATCCTTCTTTCTTCTTCAGAGAAGCTTCTCTTTAAGTCTTTCGCCCACTTATTTATTGGGCAGTCGTTTCTTTGAGGATTTGTTGTTGGGTGGTTTAATTTTTTGAGTTCCAAATATATTTTAGATATGAGACCCTTGTCCGTTGTATGGCTAGTAAAGATCTTCTCCCAATCGGTGGGCTTTCTATTGATCTTGCTAGCTATGTCATTTGCCCTGCAGAAGCTCTGCAACCTTATGCAATCCCATTTGTCCAACCTTTCTTTGATTTGTTGTGCTTCCGGGTCTCTATTCAGAAAATTTCGGCCTGAGCCAAGGAGACCTAGGGTTTCTCCTATTCCATCCTGTAATGTTTTCAGAGTGTCTGCTTTGAGTTCAAGGTCTTTGATCCATTTGGAGTTGATTCTGGTGCAGGGTGATATATAAGGATCTAGCTTTAGTTTTCTAAATGTAGTTAATCAATTTTGCCAGCACCATTTACTGAAGAGGCTGTCTTTCTTCCATTCTATTGTTTTAGCTTCCTTATCGAAGATTAGATGGCTATAGGTCTGTAGGTTCATTTCTGGGTTTTCAATTCTATTCCATTGGTCCTGAGATCTGTTCTTATGCCAATACCAAGCTGTTTTGTTTACTATGGCTTTATAGTAGAGTTTGAAATTTGGTATTGATATTCCTCCAGCAGTGTTCTTTCCGTTGAGAAGTGTTGTTGCTATTCGGGGTCTTTTATTGTTCCATATGAATTTTTGGATTGCCTCTTCTATTTCCTTGAAGAATGAGGGTGGAATTTTGATTGGTATTGTGTTGAATTTGTAGATAGCCTTGGGAAGTATTGCCATTTTCACGATGTTAATCTTGCCAATCCAGGAGCATGGGAGGTTTTGCCATTTTTTATGTTCTGTGTTGATTTCCTTTTTCAAGATTTTAAAGTTTTCATCATAGAGGTCCTTCACTTCTTTAGTTAAGTTAATTCCTAGGTATTTTATTTTTTGTGGGGCTATTACAAATGGAGTTGCTTTCCTAATTTCAGCCACACTTTTCTCATTGTTGGCATACAGAAAAGCCATTGATTTTTGGGGGTTAATTTTGTAACCTGCTTACTTTGCCAAAGTTTTGAATCAGCTTGAGTAATTTGGGAGTGGAGTCTATGGGATTCTTTAAATACAAGATCATGTCATCTGCAAAGAGGGAGAGTTTTATTTCTTCTTTCCCTATTTGGATCCCCTTTATGTCTGCATCTTGTCTTATTGCTGTAGCTAGACATTCTAATCCTAGATTGAAGAGAAATGGAGAGAGTGGGCATCCTTGTCTTGTTCCTGAGTTAAAAGGAAATGGCTTTAGTTTTTCACCATTGAGTATAATGCTGGCTGTAGGTTTGTCATATACAGCCTTTATTGTATTGAGGAATGTTCCATGGATTCCTAATTTTTCCAAAACCTTCATCATAAAGGGGTGTTGGATCTTGTCAAATGCTTTTTCTTCGTCTATTGAGATAACCATGTGGTTCTTGTTCTTGCTCCTGTTGATGTGATGAATAATATTAATTGATTTGCGTATATTGAACCAGCTTTGCATCCCTAAAATGAATCCTGTTTGATCGTGGTGTATGATTTTTTGGATGAATTGTTGAAGTCGATTGGCCAAAATTTTGTTGAGAAGTTTTGCATCTATGTTCATCAAAGAAATGGGTCTATAGTTCTCTTTCTTTGATGAGTCCCTTCCTGGTTTTGGGATGAGGGTTATGATGGCTTCATAGAATGTGTTCGGTAGTGAGCTTTCTTTTTCAATTTCATTGAAGAGTTGGAGGAGAATTGGTGTGAGTTCTGCTTTGAAGGCCTTGTAAAATTCCGCTGTAAAACCATCTGGTCCTGGACTATTCTTAGCTGGGAGGTCTCTTATTGCTGTTTCTAATTCAATGCTCGATATGGGCCTGTTAAGATAGTTTAACTCATCTTGGTTTCGTTTTGGCATGTCAATATTTGCTAGGAAAAGGTTCATTTCTGTCAAGTTCTCAAACTTATTGGCATAAAGTTTTGAGAAGTATTCCCTTATAATGTTCTGAATCTTGGTTGTTTCCGTGGTGATGTTTCCATTCTCATCTCTGAGTTTATTAATGTTGGTGTGTTCTCTTTTTTTCCTGATAAGTTTTGCTAAGGGTCTGTCAATTTTGTTAAGTTTTTCAAAGAACCAACTTTTTGTTTGGTTGATTCTTTCTATAGTTTTATTTTATTCTAATTCATTTAATTCTGATTTAATTTTGATTATTTCTTTCCGTCTACTGGATTGGGGTTTATCTTGCTGCTCTTTTTCAAGGAGGTTTAGATGTGTCATTAAATTGCTAGTTTCAGATCTCTCCAATTTGTTGATGTAGGAGATCAGAGCTATAAACTTGCCTCTGAGTACTGCCTTTGCTGTGTCCCAGAGGAGCTGGTAATTTGTGTGTTCATTTTTGTTGAATAGCATGAACATTTGAATTTCCTTTCTAATCTCTTCCATGACCCACTCTTGATTCAGCAGTGTGTTGTTTATCCTCCATGTGATACCCGACTTTCTTTGGTGGCTTTTGGTGTTGAGTTCTAATTTTATTCCCTTGTGGTCAGAGAGAATGCAGGGTATAACTTCAATGTTTCTGAATTTAGACAAGTTTGCTTTGTGGCCTAGAATGTGGTCTATTTTAGAAAACGTTCCATGTGCTGCTGAGAAGAACGTGTATTCTGATGCTGCTGAGTGAAATGTTCGGTAAATGTCTGTTAAGTCTAGTTGATCTATGCAGCTGTTTAGATCTGCGGTTTCTCTGTTGAGTTTTTGCCGGGTTGATCTGTCTAGTGGGGAGAGTGGTGTGTTAAAATCCCCAACAATTAATGTCTTTGGATCTATATGGGATTTGAGGGAAGGTAGTGTTTCTTTGATAAATTTGGGTGCTCCATTGTTTGGCGAATAGATATTTAGAATTGTAATATCCTCCTGAAGGAGAGATCCTTTAATTAGTATGTAGCGACCTTCTTTATCTCTTCTCACGATTTTTAATTTGAAGTCTATTTTATCTGATATTAGGATTGCAACTCCCGCCTGTTTATGAGGGCCGTTTGCTTGGTAGATTTTGTTCCAGCCTTTAACATTGAAAATGTGTTTGTTTTTACTGGCAAGATGTGACTCCTGCAGGCAGCAGATAGTAGGGTCTTGTTTTTTAATCCAACTAGAGAGTCTATGTTGCTCAATTGGAGAGTTCAGTCCGTTAAAGTTAAGAGATAGGACTGAGAGGTATTTGGGAGTTCCTGCCATGTTATCTACCTTCATGGGGGCTGTGAAAGCTGGGTTCTTCCTATGGTTCTTGGATTCTCAGTTTGGGTGCAGTTTGTTGGCCTTTATTGTGGTCTTGTTGGTTTTCTATGTGTAGGACATCTTTAAGAATCTTTTGTAGGGCTGGTTTGGTGGAGATGTATTGTTTCAATTTTTCTTTGCTGTGGAAGGTTTTTATTTGGCCTTCAGTTATGAAGGAGAGTTTAGCTGGGTACAGTATTCTTGGTTGATAGTTGTTTGTTTTTAGGGCATGGCATACATCATTCCAGGCTCTTCTTGCTTTGATTGTCTCTGCTGAGAAATCTGAGGTGATTCTAATTGGTTTCCCTTCATAGGTGATTACCCTTTTCTCCCTGACAGCTTTAAGGATCTTTTCCTTGTTCTGAGTTGATCCTGTGTGGATTATAATGTGATGGTGGGATGTCCTATTCTGGTCTGGTCTATTTGGGGTTCTAAACGCTTCTTGTATCTGAATAGGCCTATCTTTTTGCATGTTTGGGAAGTTCTCTGCTAGGATACTGTTAAACAAATTTCCTAGACCATTAACTTCTGTCTAGGTGCTACTCTACACCCATTATCCTTAAGTTAGGCCTTCTGATGGTGTCTTCCTGGTGTTGGATAGATCTATCATATTTCTTGGACTTGTCTTGGATGGTTGTATGTTCTTTCTCTATAATATCTAGGCTGTCTTCAATCCCTGAGATTCGATCTTCTGTATGGTCTAACCTGCTGTCAAGACTCTCTACTTTGTTTTTAATCTCTTTTCCTTCTAATTGGTCAGCTTTGATGGCTTCAAGTTCTTTGTTGAAGCTCTGTTTTAGGTCTTGTATGAATCCCTTTACTTCCTTAATTTGGTGTTCAGTGTTTGTCCTCAAATCACTTAGTTGATTGGATATGGTTTCTTTGGACTCCCATTCCTTCTGTTGGGTTCCATTCAGCATTCCCTTTGTGGTCTCCCTGACTTCCTTCAGCTCTTTGTTAATGGATTCTATGGATGCCTTTAGTGATCTTTGTGTGTTTTCTAACTGGTCTCTCAATTCCTGTATTACTCTTTGTTTAGCTTCCTCACGTTCGTGGGATTCCTACAGTTCTCTTTGAGTGTTCTCAGCCTGCTCACGCCATTCCTCCCTTTTTCTTTGAGTATTCTCAAGTTGTTCACGCAAATCCTGTATCAGTTTTTGAGTAGCTTCCTCACGCTTATGATATTCCTGTATAAACTTCTGGGATGCCTCCTCTCTCTCCCTATCACGCTCATAGAGAGTCCTTTGTAAGTTGTCAAGCTTCTCATTTATCATGTTTGCCACCAGTGTTTGTAGAGCTATTTGGGAACTCTCCTCTGGATTGTTCATTATCTGATCTGACCCCTGATTATCAAGATTGGGAATTGAGATACCCGAATTTGCCATTTTTCTTGTGTTTTTCCTGCTTACTCTGCCCATTTGAGATGAAGATAGTACCAGTTTTGTGCTAGAACACTATCTTAAGGCAACCATCAACCAAAGTTTGCATTTGTACAGTCAATAGTCTACAGATACAATCTAGTTCAACAGTTACATCTATTCAACATCAAACAACTATATGTTAAAGGACTTCGAACCTCAGATAAGAATTTGGAAAACCAGAAATTATTAGGATTAGGGAGAGATGTGGGTAAAAAATAGGAATAGATTGGTGTGGGGAGGCACAGGGAGAGTTAACTATGTCCTAATCACAATGCAGGAAATGGGTTGGGTAGGATGCAAGTAGAGAGAGAGAGAAAAAGAAGAGAGGGATAGGGGAATGAAAAGAGACCAGAAAAAAAATAGAAACGTAAAAATTAATGTTATTGTCGAGATTAAAAGACCATCTATTTAGAGAGGAATGTGAATATGTTGTGAGAAAGGGAGGGACATAGAGGAGATGTGAAAAACTTTAAGGATGGGAAAGGGAGAAGAAAAGATCAGAAGTTCAGTAGAGCTAGACAAAAAACAAAAAGATAATTATGAAAGAAAGGAAAAGAGAAAGAAGATAAGAAAAGAAAGGAAAACGCTCATTTACATATTCCTAAAATAAAAATTATAAGAGGAGAAAAAACAAAAAAAAATTTACTGGAAATCAATTATTTTTTCAGAAGAGGCAAAAATTAAAGATTAATAAAAGTTTTAAAAGAGAAAAAATTCATATATGTATAAGGTAACAAAAAACAAAAAACAAACAAGAAAAAAGAAAAGAAGAAGAAAAAAAGAAAGAAAAAAAAAGAAAAAAGGAAAAAAAAAAGTCCTTGGATTTTTTTTTTGGGGGGGAGGGGTGGGAAGAATCCTGTATCTCCCTTTTGTCTGTAACCAGCCTTTTGTTGGAGTCTCTGGTCAGCTTGAGGTCCTGTGGCTTGATTGGTTTCTTAAGTCGGTTTGTTGGAAGAGGCAGAAAAATGCTCTGCTTTACCCAAGATTTGGAGATCCCCCTCCCAGGTTAGTTTTCTAGTTTGGTGATCTGCTTTGAGAATCACAAAAGAGGGGGATGCAGTGGTGAGGCTAGGTTCTGGGTAGAGTTGAGGCCTTTCAACAATCAGTAGCTTTTTCCTGGGGCTGTTTTGTGCAAAAAAAAAAAAAATCTCCCAGAGCCCAGCCTGGAGCCGTTCTCAGGGATTCTGTTTTTCAATTGATTGTTGAGGCTGCTCGAGGGAGGGGCAGCCTCTGGCTCTGGTTACCCAGTGAGGGAAGCCACTCCAATGGCTGGCGCCTGAGCTGGGTGACTTTTCCCTGGATGGAGCCGAGTCTGGCAGGTCACTTTGCCGTTAAGTTCTTGTGACCTGCTAAATGACTTGTTTTATTCCAAGGCCTGGGTTGGAGCTGGCAGCTCCTCGGAGCTTTGTGGGTATCCAAGATAGAGATCACTGGTGCTGGGGTGGGGAGGGGTGGCTTTCCCTCCTCTGCTCCCTGAGAAGGAGTGAGGAAGTCGGGCTTCTACTCTCGCCGAGTCTTGGATCCTGGGTCGTCTCTGGTCTGCAAGCTGCAGGATGAAGATGTCCGCTCTTTGTTGGTTCTTGCTGGTGTTGAGTAGAATCCGCTCGCCCGCTGTGTCTGGCTCCTTCGTCCCGGACTCTCTGTGTGAGCGCTCAGGTATGGCCCCCGGCTGTGGTCTCCGCTGCTTGCGACCCTGCCGCTGCCGCTGCTGCCGCCGCCGCGGCGGCTGCTTAGCCAATGGTATTTCAAGAAAAAGAAAGAACTAGAAAGGAAATTTTGGGTTTCAGAAGTAGCACAACTTTTTATCTCACACAGACATAAATACAAACACATATACATACATTCAAATATTCAGAGAACTCTATGACAATTTAATACAAAGAGCTTATTTGAAGTAGTTATCTAAGCACATGTGACCACATATGCATCTTACTGATGTCTCTGAGTCATGCTTGTGTCCATTATTTTCTATATTGGAAATCTTTATGAAGGAGTAAAGATAATGACTGTTTTTCTTTCCTGGCTCACTTCAACCAGGACACTGGCAGATGATTACTACAAAGAAGTTATTATCTTGAAGATCACATATACTGTTAACTGGTGGAGAAAAAGCTGACAACTGTTCAACATTTTATATATCTCAAACTTCACACTTTGCTGAGTTTAGTCTTTGTTACCTCAAAATTCTTATTGTTCTGTTGACTTTTGTGGAGCAAAACACAAAACAAACCTTCATTCTGGGAGCTTCATGGGAAAGAAATGCTCTGGGAACTTTGAGAATGAATCCTTTGTGCCTGGTGGTTCTGGGAATTTGCAGAGAACTGTATTTTCACCTTCACCTTCTTCTATGCACTGTTTCTGAATCATCTTACAAATGGCTATCCTAAACAGATAGATTTTTAGAAATCAGCTACTAACTGGTATGAAATTGATTTCACTAGTTGAAGATGGGTGGGCTCTGTGCCAAAAAAAAGTGTGATACAACTATAAACATGAGGGAAATCTTTATTTACATATACTTCAAAAGAAGGAAATATTATTAAAATTCTTTGATTTAACAGGTTTGTAACTTCATTTTCTCTATATTTTAAAAAAAAATTGTATGCATTAAGTAGTTGTACAAGATGATTTCATTTTAGATGTGTGTATACATGTATATTATATAAAATTTCATAACATATATAATTATAATTTAAAGGCAGTAGTTGTCTGTCTTTTTTCATTTCTTCTAACTTTATAATGGTCCAATATTTTATCACATTCTATTTTAATTTTGTTCTTGCTGAAATACTCCCTCTACTTATATATTACTCTTGTGCAAATGTGGAAAGTAAAGTATAAGTGAGACTCACTTAAATTATTCTAAAACTAGATATTCATTTTCAGTATTTTCACCAGGCTTGGAGTAGAATTGTAAGTGTAGAGAATAATAAAAGGACTCGGGAAGAAATTCTAGGCAGGAATTCAGAATATGTAACAAAATTAAAAGGGAGAATAATGCCTCAATTATTTGGAGAAATTAGCTGTCTATAATTAACTCTAAACAGTCATAGACATTAACATGAAATATCCTACTTTCTTCTGACACTCTTGCTTCTCCCATCCCTCCTTGATGGAAGAACAGATGCTCACTACAGTTAATCATGGGCAAGTGTGCATTAGATACAGCTTTCCAGTTCGCATCATGTACATAGGCATAGCTTCTGGGAATGCTGCTCTGAATATTTAGCACTTGTATTCATTTAAACATGTTCACTCATTAATGAGCATTTATAATACTGAATTATTAAATTATTAAAGATGAATTAATTTAATGAAATGATCTATTGCCTAGAGAAGTAATTCTGAGGAACAAAATATGTTATACAGTGAGTCATAGTATCACAGTATAATTCTTCAGACTCTGTGAATATCAACGTGACTGAATTTGGAGATTAATAAAGTATAGCACTGAGTGTGACTGTGAGGACATTTATACTGACTATTATATTATGGAGTCTCTGATACAACCACTGGCTTAATCCAGAAAAGGAGTAAAACTTGTACCGACTATTGGGAGATAGTACGCATGTAGAAGGTGTACCCTAATTGCAGGAAGCAAGTGACTGGTGGTGTGACTTTAAAGGATATGTGTTGTCTTTGACTTTTGCTATTCCTTGCTTTGTAGCTGCAGTGAGGTAGACATCTTTTATCCTCTATTCCACTTCCTCCGTGACATTTCTTTCTAGCTATAGGCCTGATAGAAATGGACTCAGCTGACCCTAAATTTCTGAAACTACGAGCTAAAGTGAGTTTTATTTTCAAATATTTTATCAATGACAGAAACAAAACAAAACTACTACCTGTCATGAAGTTATCCTAAAGGAAAGGAATTGAAAGAGTAGTGAAATAAAAGTTCTTATGTTTGCTGTTTTTTAGGATGAGTCTCTGATGGGAAATACAAAAATTCCCAGGCATCTAAAAAAATCATCTCAGTGGCATGTTTTATTACCAAAGTCAAATAAATTGTGAAAAGGGGAGTATTAGTCTTTTGCTTAGGAAGTGGGAAGGCCATGGATACCTACCAGAAATTAAAGCATCTATTCTTGAGATAAGACTTTTTTGTTTTTTGCAAAACATTTCAGGCTCCCCTAAGATTTCCAGTTACCTGTTTAGGGAAAGTATATACCAATATAACTCAACCCTACTTTTCAAAAATACCTTTGTTTCATAAAGATGTAACATGTATAATTAACATACAGTAAATATTTTAAATACATTTTTATTGTAAAAATGGTGTGCAGAGGGGTTACAGTTACATGAGTAAGGTAATGACTAAATTTCCTATCAAGCACTGTTACCTCCTCCTTTGTTTTCCCCCTACCATCCCTTCCCTCCCCACTTCCCCAACTCCTCCCTCCCTCCCGACAAGTTGTAAAGTTTGTTCTCAACATAGTGTCTTGTACATCTCATAGTTAGAATGGTTCAACCTGTATCCCTATTTAAGCATTTTGTATTTTCTCTTCCCCTTTCCAAATTAGAAAAGTATATATACAAGATGCAGGGCACCAAAATCAAATACAGTGAAAATGGGGGTTGTAAAATTGGAGAAGAACATACAATGAAACAAAAAATCACATAGTACATTATAAGTACTTTAAAAGAACAAGAAGAAAGATAAAATCTTTTGTGTCCCTATCTTGGGGTTCATTTTGCTTAGCATTAGCTTATATAGTCATATGTACATAGCTTTTGACCTCTTCTGCTTGACCTAGACATATATTAGTTATTGCAGATAAGGGAAACCATGGAACCTATGTTTCTTTGGGCCTGGCTTACTTCACTTAATATAATGATTTCCAAGTCTTTCCATTTGCTAAGAAATGGGGCAATGTCATTCTTTCTGATAGAGGCATAGAATTCCACTGTATGTATGTATGTATGTATGTATGTATGTATGTATGTATGTATGTATATATATATATACATACATATATATATATGTATATATATCACATTTTTTTACCTTTCATCTACTGAGGAACATGGTAAATAATAATGTGGTAAATAATACTGCAATAAACATAGTGCTGGTAGCTTTAGTATACCCTTGATTGTGATTGTTTGGGTAAATGCCCAAAAATGGGATTGCTGGGTCATAGGGGAGCTCTAGAGAAACTTCTCTGAAGCAGAAATAAGAATGGCCAATAGACACATGAAGAAATGTACAACTTCTCTATCCATAAAAGAAATGTTAATCAAAACAACATTGAAGTTCTACCTCACCCCAGTTAGAATGGCTATAATCAAGAAATCTAATAACAACAGGTGCTGGAGGGGATGTGACCAAAAGGGAACCCTACTGCATTGTTGGTGGGAATATAAATTTGGTCAACCACTTTGGAAAGCAGACCCACACAGTTAAGATTTTGAATGCATGGATACGAGAATAAATGCTTTCCTGGTAAAAGAGCAAGAAGGAGTTGGGCCCCTGTGGCTCACTCCTGTAATACTAGCTACTCAGGAGGCTGAGATCTAAGGATGTTATTTTGAAGCCAGCTGAGGCAGAAAGTCTCACTGAGACACTTATCTCCAATTAACTACTCCAAAAAGCCAGAAGTGGTGGCCTTGAGCACAAAGAGGCTCAGGAACAGTGCCCAGGTGATAAGTGCAAGCCTCATAATAAATAAATAAATAAATAAATAAATAAATAAATAAATAAATAAATAAATAAATAAATAAATAAATACCAAAACAACAACAAAACAAAAAAAACAGGAGGTAGGTATTAGACTTTCCATTAATGTTACAGTGTTTCAGTTGGGTTTTTTTTTTTTGTTGTTGTTGTTGTTTTCAGGTAAGGGGTAGGTTTATTCATCACTCTGGCTTGCACCAGGCCATGTTGGTCCTCCACATGGTGGGGAAAGGCCTGGAAAATAGAGCTGGGAGAGCTGGGAAAGAGAGAGAGCTGGGAAAGAGCTAGAAAAGAGCTAGAAAGGAGGGCTTCTGGGCCTGGGCTAGGGTATGGGAGGAGAAAGGTGTGGCCACATCAAATTCAGATGTGACCTCAGCAGATGCAGATGTGACCTTTTCCAGGTGTGCCAGTTGCCTAGGTAAAGCAGGTACTGGGTGGAGACTTTGTTGTGAGGAGGGTGGAGTCTTCTTGCCATCCAGGAGTGGACCTTACATTCCAGCCTTTTAATAATCATGGAATAGGGCACGGATTCTCTCTGGCTACTTCCTGATGACAAGGGGCATCGACATTAGGGGTAAAAGGCTGGAATTTGGTCCCCTTCTAGAGAAGGAAGAGCAGCAACTTTCCTTTGGTGGCGTGTGTCCTTAAATGAAGTCTGGAGAAATCTCATTAGCATTGAGGGGCTGGAAAAAAATACTAGGGAGCAAATATATGGCAAAAGGAAGGACTTGGGGCTGAAAATGTTGGTAGAAATGTCCTTAGCTACTTCTGACATCTGGCGACTAGGTAGAGAAGTCAGGTGACAAGGGCAAGAATATAAATTCCTGTTCAGTTAATAGGTAGACTTGTATACACATTGGATGGGTAGGCTTCTTACTTCTACTGACCTCCGGGCTCTGGTTAATATTGAAAGAGCAGGCACAAAGTTGCTGATGTGATATCATGTCCTCTTACTCCTCTCCATGGTCCCTTGTTCCCCAGACTGGCTGAGTCTAGGCGCTCATCGCTGGGATGGCTTGTCCCAGTTGGTATTCAAGGAGGATAGAACTCAAGACCTGGGCACTGTCCCTGAGCACTTCTGCTCAAGGCCAGCACTGAACCACTTTGAGTTATAGTACCACTTGCAGTTTTTGCTGGTCTTGAGACATACCTCCAGCCTGGCTCTTTGCAAGTTAGTTGGGAGATAGAGTCTTAGGGATTTTTCAGCCTGGGATGGCTTTGAACTGCAATCTTTGCCACAAAAGCCCTTTATTATTTCCAATTAAAGCAACAAGGAGATCAAATGGAATAGAGCTTACCTGGTCCTTATCAAGAATTGACCAACAAATATTCTGCAATGACAAAACTTGTTAGATGTGATGAGAATTTTAGCACAGATAGGCCCAGTGTTTTAAAACCATGTAGTCAGTAGTAGAATACACAACACAAAACAAAAAAGGTAAAACTCAAAACCTAAAATTTTTGACAACAATGTGTAGACATCTTTGCTAACAAATCACATCAGGTGGTTGGGCCTCACTTACCAGGGCCTGTGAAAAGAGCAACTTGTTAGCAAGGCACCTTAGAATAGATGGAGTAGTAAGCTTGGTGGAAGGTTAAGGGTCACATGTGGCCAATCCCTTAACCTACCATGTGGCCAAGATGGCGAACTCAAGATGGTGAATTTCTGAAAAAATACAGAGAAACCCTGAACAAATAGATCAAGCCTACATTGGCTAGCCTTTGAGAGGTAACCTAGAGGGGGTTCCCCGGGACCCAGCCTGCATTGCACTCTTCAGGGCACAAACCAAAATGTTGTAGAAAAGAGAAAGGGAGAGATAGGGAACATTGGACATGAATGGCAGAGAGAGAGAGAGCAAAGAGAGCCTGAAAGTATACAGACTGCTGACCATTTACCATTACAGTGGCAAAAACTGTCTACATCTGAGAATGGCACAAAATTAGGTGCTCTGGCTTTCCAGGGAGCACAGGAGGCATTTCAAAAGGGTTTCACCACTTGGGCGTGATTTGCAGCACCCCATTAAATGAGTAGGAGAGTCAGTCCAGTGAATGAAGGAGAGCTGACCAGGCAGAAGTGGTGTCCCAACTTCCCCCAGAGCCCTCTAGAGAGAAATGGCCAAGCCCCCAAAACCAAGCATCCTCGGCTTCAGAGGTGACCAGCCTTTCAGCTAAAGGCCGTAGGAGCTCTTGGGCGTGGTGCCACAGCTGGACAGAGACTGAGCAACAGAGAACCATACAGAGTAAGTTTCACTCACCAGAGTAGAGAAGTGGTGTGGATGTGGATGTGAAGGCCAGCAATGGTATTGATGTGGTGTGTCCACAGCAGACAGACCAGTTTACAAAAGGCCATCAGAACTGTGGGTATTCCTCAGAGAAAAAAGGGAAAAACAAACAAGAAAAAGAAAAAAAATGGAGAGTATTCCCACCTATCCTGACACTTTAAGCCCTTCCCGGGTTTCGGCACCATTTATGTTAGGTTTTTAAAAAGATGTAGCCGAGTAAGAACAGCACCATGCACATGGTATTCAGGTAAGGGGTAGGTTTATTCATTGTTCCGGCTGGCACCAGGCCATTTTGGCCCTCCACGTGGCAGGGAAAGGCCTGGGAAAGAGAGCTGGGAGATCTGGGAAAGATAGAGAGCTAGGAAAGATCTAGAAAAGAGCTAGAAAGACAGTGATTCAGTTTTATGCAAAGACCAAAGCACAGATATTTTTATACCATGTGTCCGTGAACTTCATGACTCATCATACACGATGCACATAACTTTCTCAGTAAGTTCATATAAATGAGGAGATCTCTTCTATATTTAATGTTTATTATTACCAATAATAATGATAGCAACAATTATGGCTAATGTTTTTACAAGATACTAGCAATTCATAGAAAACTCAAAAAAGGTACTTTCTCCCTAATGAACTCTCTACATGAATTTGATTTATGTTTAACTATGATCTGGCTCCATACTCTGCTGAGAACTTTCTTATCAATAGAATCACCCCTCTGGGAACCAACAGTTCAGATGTCTTATAGAAGGAAATCTGTAAACAATTTTTTTTTGCATTTTGGCCCTTTCTTTCTCCATATTTTCTATTTCACTAGTTTCCCTATACTACCTGTGGTTACAATATGAGGAAACATTGTTCAGAAACCAGGACATGAAATATACCAACTTCCATACAAGAAAGACTGTAAGATACTGTGATAATTCATCCAGTGCAGAAGACATTATATTCATGTAGAATCTGAATTTCAGACTGCTATAACACATGGACTCATCTGTATCTCCATCTATATGTATAAATTACATTATTGTTATTTTAAAAACCCTCATTCTTCTCCACCATGCTTTCTTCTCCCTGAGTAATTTTTAATGTTTCAGTTATCTTAAGTTGTCCAGGTCACAAATTTGAGTGATTCTAACTAGAAAGTTCATGTCCCAATATCACAAAAAAATTAAGAGAATGATTTACATTCAAATGTCCTATTATCTTTCTGTTGGAAGCTATTTGATGAGTTTCAACAAAAACAAGGGACTAAACCTAGACAACTACTAACCATGCCCAAGACAAGTTCCAAATAAGAATAAAAAGGAACCAAAATAATACACATGTTGCTGGCAAAGAGAGATGTCGTGATATGAAACAGTCAATAGGTATGTGTCACTGTGTAATAAAAGGAAGACATCTCTGGGATTTCTTTAAAAATGAAACTCAGAAATTTCTAAGGGTCAGGAATAAATATCTTGACATCAGTAAGAAATTGTAGAGTAGAATTTATGTAGTTATAAGTTCATAGAAAAGTGAACAAATATTAAAATTATATTTAATTCTAAGAAGTTTCCTTACAAGAAATGAAAACTCAGTAATGAACCATGAAACAAAAACATATTTAAAGATACAAAAAAATTCCCACAGACAGTGTTAATAGGCCAAAAATTAGGAAAATACTTTATTTGGATGGAGAACAGTGAACAAGACTTGGAGTAATTTTTGGTAATGTGCTCGGGAGAAGTTTTAACCCCTTTAACTCTGTTATTCACCTGGGGTACACATTTTTTCTATTTTCTTGGGATTGTCTATGGTTGTATCTGTTGCTTGGTGTAATTACTAATAGCATACTATTCATTCTTCAAGGAGTCTTACTATGGATGATAGATTATAGTGTCAACATAGCTTAGAGCAAAGGGTTTTATTTTTTGATTATAGTAAACATTGGGGTCAATAGTGGGTTGCCCTTCTCTTCGTTGTGTTTCTTCATTCTTGTATCAGAGCTAAAGGAATATCACCCAACTGGATGTGCAGTTCCCACAACACATGGAAGAGAGCAAGGAGTCGCCAAAATGTAAAGATAGCTCTTCAAGGCTGCTACTGGAAAGGTCACACTGTCACTTCTGTTCAAATTTTATTGGCCAAGATAAGTCATCTGTCCCAGACTGTTGTCAGCATGATGATGGTGACAAGGAAGCCACTACTTGCTTGTCATAATAATGGAAACATAACATCCTTCAAAGAGACAGTACACATAATGAGGACTAATAACACAATCTGTCATAGCATATAATGAAGTTAGGATGTGTAATGAGTAAAATCATCAGTAGATAATATGTAAATAAAAGTAAATGACAGGGCTGGGAAGGTGGCTCAGTGGTAGAGTGCTTGCCTTGCATGCATGAGGCCCTGGGTTCTATTCTTCAGCACCACATAAGCAGAAAAAGCTGGAAGTGACACTGTGGCTCAAGTGGTAGAGTCCTAACCTTGAGCTGAAGAGCTGAGGGACAGTGCCCAGGCCCAGAGTTCAGGCCCACAACCGACATCAAGAACTCTAATAACAACAGATGCTGGAGGGGATGTGGACAGAAGGGAACCTTACTTCATTGTTGGTGGGAGTGTAAACTTGTTCAACCACTTTGGAAAGCAGTATGGAGGTTCCTCAAAAGACTCCACATAGAGCTCCTCTATGACCCAGCAGTCCCACTTTTGGGCATTTACCCAAATGTTTACAAACAAGACCACACTAAAGCTACCAGCACAACTATGTTTATTGCAGCATTATTTACCATAGCTAAGATCTGGAACCAACCCAGATGCCCCTCAGTAGATGAATGGATCAAGAAAATGTGGTATATATACACAATGGAATTCTATGTCTCCATCAGAAAGAATGACATTGCCCCATTTGTTAGGAAATGAAAGACTTGGAAAAAATTATATTAAGTGAAGTAAGCCAAGCCCAAATGATTTCCATTATTTGCAATATCTAGTATATGTATGAGTCAAGCAGAAAAGGTCAGATAAGGTGATGTTAGGAAAATGAACCCTAAGATATGTATTTTAAATGTTTTTTTTTCTTTCATGCATTTGTTTCTAATGCAATTATAAGATTATTTCTTTGTTGCTTTGTATGTCCCTCCCCCACAGTATAACCCCTGTTTTCACTGTACTTGATTTCCGTATAATTTGTGGAGGGGAAGGGGAAAAACAAGTCGTTTAAATAAGGATACAGGTGGACCTGTTACAACAATGAGAAGTACAAGTTGTCATGTCAAAAACGAACTTTACAACTTGGGGGGGGGAGGATTGGGTGGGTGGGGAGGGAGGATGGGAAGGGATGAGAAGGGTAAACAAAGGAGGAGGCTACAATGCTTGATAAGAAATGTACTCACTATCTTGCCCATGTAATTGTAACCCCTCTGTACAGTATTTTCACAATAAAAAAAGAAATAATAAATAAATAAAAATAAAAATAAAAAAATAAAAAAAGGAAATGACTAGAGAGAATTTGGATATGAAAAATAATAGATAATATTTGTTTTATGTGTTTTATTTTACAAATGCCTTTTTATACATAATCACATTTGATTCTTATGTCACTCTTCAGAAAGAGACATTACTACCTCCATATCAAGTGACAAAACTGACACTCAAAATTGCATGATTTTATTGTGTGATTCCAGTAACTAAACACTCAGGTGTAGAGTCACACACTCAGGGTGTGTGTGTGTGTGTGTGTGTGTGTGTGTGTGTGTGTGTGTGTGTGTGTGTGTGTGTGTGTGTGTGTGTGTGTGTGTGTGTGTGTGTGTGTGTGTGTCTGCTGGTACTCAGAGCCTGGGCACTGTTGTCAGTTGTTTTTCTCAAAGCACTTACTCTGCCACATGAACCACATCTCCACTGCAAGTTTTTGCTGATTAATTGGACATAAAGACATCACAGATTTTCCTTCTCAGGCTGACTTTCAGATCCTCAGATACCAGTCTCTTGAGTAGTGAGGATGATAGGTGTGAGCCACAGTTGTTGGCTTTAGACTTCTAAACTTGGATTCCAGATTTCATATTTTTGATTAATTATATCCAAATTTGGAGTTTTTAAAAAAATTCTTGTTGCTTGTTTGAGGTTTTTGGTATAGTAGCATCTTAGCTGCTTCTTTCTGTTATGTTAAATATACTTATGTGAAATACAATAACTGTATAGAGTAATTGGAAATGTAGCAATTTTAAGTGTTTTTGTAATAAAGTTATATATTCTTCTCATTTTCTATAGTAGACTTTACAAATACAATAATAAATTCAAAATCTGTGGTAACTTATTTTGTGTAAAGAAATCTTGTCTTGGACTGGAAAGGTGGATCAGTGGTAGAGTGCTTGCATTGCATACATGAGCACATAAGCAGAAAAAGCCAGAAATGACAGTGTGGCTCAAGTGGTAGAGTACTAGCCTTGAGCTGAAGAGCTGAAGGACAGCACCCAGGCCCAGAGTTCAGGCCTCATGACCAGCAACACAACAAAAAATCTTGTCTTACTGTAAAGTCAATAATTATATAATGAAAATTTCTACAGAGCATAATGGACTTTTCTTTAATAGATAACTAATCAGTTAAGGATTAAATAATAAAAATATTTGAGTATAAATGTCAGTTAAATAATCTTTTTTTGTCCTTCCTCTCTTCTTTCCTTCCTTCCTTCTTTCTTTCTTCATTTGTTGCTTTCTTATTGGCCCTAGGTCTTGAACTGAGGGCCTGCTCCTGAACTTTTGTGCTCAAAACTCTTGCTCTACCACTTGAGCCACAGTTCCACTTGAGTAAATGACTCAAGGACTTTCCTACACAGGCTGACTTTGAACAGTGATTCTCAGATCTCAGTGTCTTGAGTAGTTACATTTCCAGGCATAAGCCACTAGCTTCCAACTAAAATCATCTTTCTATAGGACCAAAACACAGCATAAAATTTATATTGATGTATTTGCCTTCAGATATTCTTATTTTCAAATTGAGTTTTTATTCTCATTTATTCACTCAAGTAGTCATTTATCAATTAATTTCTTTGACAATGTTTTTAAATTACTTGAGACAGTGAGAAAAATTCCCTGCATTTTCAGATCCCAAATCATATGGTAGAGGCAGAGATATACCCAAGAAATTGCTGAACAGTGAGGTAAGCATTAATAGAGGTACATGCAGAGGCTAAAATAACATTTACACTGTGTTCTGAGGTTCTGTGACATTTTGATCAAGCAGAATGTTAGAATGTGAATCTGCCAGGTTATTGTAAAGAGAAAGAGGTACAGATGAGAGTGGAAAGGAAGGAACATTCTCTACAACTTCAGGGGACCATTGTCAGTAAGGGAAATCATCGCTTTGCCACAATCTCTTCAAAATACATAACATGTTAATTTTTTTCCTGGTTTATGTAATCTAAAGTTGCTAAAATTTGCTCATACAAAATTATGTTTGCTTTAGCACATTAAGCTCTTCTCATTCACATAGTCTCGAACTATTTAGTTAAGCAACGTATTCATAAGATCAAACTTGAATGACTCTAGTTTTGTTAAGCTCTCATAGCTGGAGAGCTGCAAGTAAGATGTAGGTGAGACTTCTTTCCTAACAAGGGAGGATCATTGAATTTGATGCCAGTGTGAAGGTGTGCATGTAAGAAGAGGGAATAATGTCCTCATATATTTGTATCCTCTGAAGTTTAATATGAAGAGAACCTTACCTACTTGAAATAAAGACTAGTGAAGGGTGTGTGCGTGTTTATTTGTGTGTGTGTGTGTGTGAATGTGTCCACACACATCACATGTGAGTTGGTACTTGAACTCAGGGTTTGAATGTACCTGGACTTTTCACTCACCACTGAGCTACAGTGGAGTTATGGCTCCACTTCTGGCTTGCCAAAAATCAGTAAATGCTGCTGGCACAATTAGCTAAACAACTGTAGAAAACCAAAGTTAGATCTGTATATATTACCCTGAACCAGAATCAACTCCAAATGCATCAAAGACCTCGAGGTAAAAGCAGACACCCTAAAAACATTAAAAGACAGAATAGGAGAGACTCTAGGGCTTATTGGCACAGGCTGAAATGTTCTTAATAAAAACACAGAAACACAACAAAGCGAAGAAAGGTTGGATAAATGGGATTGCATGAAACTGCAGAGTTTCTGAATGGCAAAGGACATAGCTAGCAAGATCAACAGAAAACCCAAGGATTGGGAGAAGATCTTCACTAGCTATACAATAGACAAGGGTCTCATATCTAAAATATACCTGGAATTCAAAAAATTAAATCCCCCTACAACAAATCTTCAAAGAAACAACTGCCCAATAAATAAGTGGGCTAAAGACTTAAAGAGAAACTTCTCTGAAGAGGAAGTAAGAATGGCCAATAGACACATGAAGAAATGTTCAACTTCTCTAGCCATAAAAGAAATGCAAATCAAAACAACATTGAGGCCTCATCCCAGTTAGAATGGCTATAATCAAGAACTCTAATAACAACAGATGCTAGAGGGGATGTGGCCAAAAGGGAACCCTACTGCAGTATTGGTGGGAGTGCAAACTTATTCAACCACTTTGGAAAGCAATATGGAGGTTCCTCAAAAGACTACACATAGAGCTTGCCTATGACTCAGCCATCCCATTTTTGGGCATTCACCCAAATGATCACAAACAAGGCCATACTAAAGCTACCGGCACAAATATGTTTATTGCAGGATTATTTACCAACCCAGATGCCCCACAAGAAAACCTTATATATACATATATACATATACATATACAAACACACATGTATATACATATACATGTATACATAATGGTATATATACATAATGGAATTCTGTGCTTCCATCGGAAAGAATGACACTGACCATTTGTTAGGTAAGAGTTGGAAAAAAAATCATATTAGTGAAGAAAGCAGACCCAAAGAAATATAAGTCCCAGGGTTTCCCTTATTTGCAATAATTAGTATAGTTCTAAGATAATCTTATCAGATGAGCAGAAAAGCTCAAAAGCTATGGACACATGACCCTATAAGATGATGCTAAGAGAAATGAACCCCAAGATATAGACACAAGAGGTTTTTCTTTGTTTTGATATTTTTAATGAACTACGTGATTTTTTGTGCTTCTTCCTAGTATCGTTTATCCTTGTTGTCATTGTATTTGATTTTGGAATCTTGCATTATGAATGTACATTTATCTAATTTGGGGAGGGGAAGAGGAATAACAAAATTCTGAAACAAGGACACAGGATGATCCATTGCAGCAAAAAGACTTACAAGATACTCTGTTGGAAATGAACTTTACAACTGGGGGTAGGGGTGAGAGGTGGGGAAGGGAAAGGATAAGGGTTAGGTGGGGGGGTGGGGGGAGGATGGGATGGGAAGGGAAAAAAGGAGGAGGATACAATGCTTGATAAGAAATGTACTTATTATCTTGCTCATGTAATTGTAACCCCTCTGTACAATATTTTCACAATAAAAAAATTTAAAAAAAGAAAACAAAGGAAAGGGTAATAATGAACTTATTACCTTACTCATGTAACTGTAAATCCTCTGTACAACATCTTTGCAATAAAATAAATTTTATGGGCTGGGGAGATGGCTCAGGGTAAAGTATTTGCCTTGCATGCTCGAGGCCCTGGGTTCGATTCCTCAGCACCACATAAGCAAAAAGAAAAAACGCTGGAAGTGGCACTACGGCTCAAGTGGTAGAGCGCTAACCTTGAGCTGAAGAGCTGAGGGACAGCGCCCAGGCCCAGAGGTCAGGCCCCACGACTGGACCCCCCAAAAAAACAATAAAATAAAATAAAATAAAATTTATAAAAGGAAGTATAAAAGAACCAATAAAAGTTCTGATGTCTCATTGAACAGTTGGTTTCATATATCAACATTTTGTTGATGTAGGAACTCAGAACTATAAACTTGCCTCTGAGTACTGCCAAAGCTATGTCTCATAAGATATGGTAATTTGTGTGTTTTTGTTGAATATCATGAAATTTTGAATTTCCTTCCTATTTTTCTTTTTTTTTGCTGGTGTGGCCTGAACTCTGGGCCTGGGCACTGTCCCTCAAATCTTCAGCTCAAGGCTAGTGCTCTACCACTTGAGCCACAGCGCCACTTCCAGATTTTTCTGCTTATATGGTGCTGAGGAATCGAACCCAGGGCCTCATGCATGCAAGACAAGCACTCTACCACTGAGCCACTTTCCCAGCCCCTTGAATTTCCTTTCTAATCTCTTCCATGACCCACTGGTGATTCAACAGCTTGTTGCTCAGCCTCCATGTGTTACAGGACTTTCTTTGGTGGCTTTTGGTGTTGAGTTCTAATTTTATGACTTTGTGGTCTGAGAGAATGCAGGGCATAATTTCAATGTTTCTGAATTTGGAAACTTGTGCTTTGTGACCTAAAATGTTGTCCATTTTGGAAAATGTTCCATGTGCTGTTGAAGAAAAGATGTACCCTGATGCTGCTGAGTGAAATATTTTGTAAATTTCTGTTAGATCTAGTTGATCTTTGCAGTTGTTTAGATTTGCAGTTTGTCTGTTGAGTTTTTGCCAAGTTGATCAATCTAGTGGGGATAATGGTGTGTTAAAGTCCCCAACAATTAATGTCTTTGGATCTATGTGAAATTTGAGGGAAAGTAGTGTCTCTTGGATAAGATTGAGTGCTCTGTTGTTTGGTGAATAGATATTTAGAATTGTAATATCCTCCTGAAGGAAAAATCTCTTAATTAGTATGTAGTGACCTTCTTTATCTCTTCTCACAAATTTTAATTTGAAGTCTATTTTATCTGATATTAGGATTATAACTCCCACCAGCTTATAGGGGCCATTTGCTTGGTAGATTTTATTGCAGCCTTTCACTTTCAGAATATGTTTGTTTTCATGGGCAAGGTGTGACTCTTAAAGGCAGCAGATAGAAGGATCTTGCTTTTTAATCCAACTAGACAGTTTGTGTCACTTAATTGGAGAGATAAATCCACTAGCAAGATCAATAGAAAGCCCATGTATTGGTAGAAAATCTTCACTAGTCATACAACAGACAAAGGACTCATATCTAAAATATAATTGGAACTCAAAAAATTAAATCTCCCAACAACAAAGCCTCAAAGAAACAACTGCTGGATAAATAAATAGGCTAAAGACTTAGAGAAACTTCGCTGAAGAGGAAATAAGAATGGCCAATGGACACATGAAGAAATGTTCAAACTGTCTAGCCATAAAAGAAATGCAAATCAAAACAACATTGAGATTCCACCTCACAAAAGTGAGAATGGCTATAATCAAGAAATATAGTAACAACAGATTCTGGAGGAGATGTGCCCAAAAGGGAACTCAGCTTCATTGTTGGTGGGAGTGTAATTTTGTTCAACCACTTTGGAAAGCAGTATGGAGGTTCCTCAAAAGACTCCACATAGAGTTCCCCTATAACCCAGCAATCGCACTTTTGGGCATTTATACAAGTGATAACAAACAAGATCATACTAAATCTACCAGGACAACTATATTTATTGCAGGATTATTTACCATAGCTAAGATATGGAACCAACTCAGATGCCCCTCAGTAGATGAATGGATCAAGAAAATGTTTTATATATATATATATATATATATATATATATATATATATATATATGAATGAATTCTATGTCCCCATCAGAAATAGTGACATCGTCCCATTTGTTACAAAATGGAATGACTTGGAAAAAATTATATTAAGTAAAGTAAGCTAGTAAGCCAGGCCCAAAAAATATAGGTCCCATGGTTTACCTTATTTGTAATAACTAGTATATGTCTGGCAAGTAGATATGGTCAAAAGCTATATACATATGACCAGATAAGATGATGTTAAGTGAAATGAACCCCAAGATAGGGACACAAGTGTTTTATTTCTTTCTTGCTATTGTTTCTAACATATTGATGTGGTAGCATGTGATTTTTTTGCTTAATATGTCCCCACTGTATTTGATGTTGGTATAATTTGGGAAGGAGAAGGAAAAAAACAAAATGTTTAAATAGAGATATATTTTGACCCATTGCAACAATGAGATATACCAGACACTATGTTGAAAAATGAACTTTACAATTTAGGCAGGGGAAGAGGGACAGTGTAGTTGGGGAGGTGGGAGGGAAGGGATGGTAGGGTAAACAAAGGAGGAGGCAATAATGCTTGATAAGAAATGTACTCATTACCTGCTCATGTAACTGTAAACCCTCTGTACAGTATTTTCACAATAAAAATGTATTTAAAAATTTTCAGGGACTTTTCTATCCATGATGGTTTAAATTGCCATCCTCACATCTCAACTTCCTGAGTAAGTAGGATGAAATGTCAGCTACCAATCATTACTCAGCAGGAGTAGTGAATTTTATATTTCTTCAACTGCTCTGTTTTATTCCCTCCTTATAAATGCTAGAAATAAAAGTGTATGATTAAGAAATCTCTAGTTACCATTTCCAGGGTAATTGAATATGAAAGCTTCAACACACTGAAGGTTTCTCAGTATCTTAAGGAATAAAAAAAAATGTGTACAGTCAGGACAGAAACAGTGAAAGTTGAAGAGCCAGAAAATGGAGACGGTAAAGGCAGTGAGGAAGAGCCAATCACAATACAGTGTACAGTGTGAGAGGGAAATATTTTATTTAAGTAAGAGAGAATTGGATTGTGGTAAAGATGAGAAGAACCAAGAACCAGTCCTGAGGCACAAGATTAATGTCATTTTTAAAGCAACAGGAAAAATGAGATTTCATTTATCTCCTGTGGTGACTCTAACATCCCACTACTCAGCTTTCCCCAAGAGAGGTAAAGCTTCTTTCCCAGCTTCTTGTAAGATTTTATTTGTAGTTTTGTGCAATCCCATTTTTCCAACCTTTCTTTGACTCATGCTCCTGGGTGTCTATTAAGAAAATTTTGGCCTGTGCCAAGGAGCCCTAGAGTTTCTCCTATTCCTTCCTGTAATGCTTTCATGGAGTCTGCTTTTATTTCGAGGTCTTTGATCCATTTGGAATTGATTCTGGTGCAGGGTGATATATAAGGACCTAGCTTTAGTTTTCTATAAGTGTTTAACCAATTTTGCCAGCACCATTTGCTGAAGAGGCTGTCTTTCTTCCATTCTATTTCTTTAACTCCCTTGACAAAGATTAGGTGGCTATAGGCCTGTGGGTTCATTTCTGGGTTTTCAGTCCTATTCCATTGGTCCTCAGGTCTGTTCTTGTGCCAATACCAAGCTGTTTTGATTACTATGGTTTTGTAGTAGAGTTTGAAATTTGGAATTGATATTCCTCCAGTGTAAGGATTGTTTTTGCTCTCTGCTGTCTTTTATTGTTCCATATGAATTTTTGGATTATTTCTTCTATGTCAATGAAGAATGAGGTGGGATATTGATAGGTATCTCATTGAATTTGTAGATAGCCTTCAGCAGTATTGCCATTTTCACAATGTTAATCCTCCCAATCCAGGAGCATGGAAGATTTTTCCACTTGCTTAGTTCTGCTTTAATTTCCTTTTTTATGTTTTTAAAGTTTTTATCATAGAGGTCCTTCACCTCTTTTGTTAACTCCTAATTATTTTATTTTTTGTGGGGCTATTACAACAGCAGTTGTTTTCCTAATTTCACCACACTCTTCTTGTTATTGGCATACAGGTTAGCCACTGATTTCTGAGGGCTACTTTTATACAATGCTACTGTGCCAAAGTTTCAGATTAACTCAAGTAACTTGGGAGTGGAGTCCATGGGTTTGTTAAAGACAAAATCATGTCATCTGCAAAGAAGGACAGTTTTACTTCATCTTTCCCTATTTGGATCCCCTTTAGGTCTGCATCTTGTCTTATTGCCCTAGCTAGGCAGAGGACATTGCTAGCATGATTAGTAGAAAGCACAGGGATGGAGAGAAGATCTTCCCTAGCCATACAATGAATAATTTCTCATATCTAAGACATACTTAGGACTCAAAAATCTAAATCCCCCAACAACAAATCCTCAAAGAAACAACTGCCTGATTAATAAATGGGCTAAAGACTTAAAGAGAAACATCTCTAAAGAGGAAATAAGAATGTCCAATAGACACATAAAAAAATGCTCAATTTCTCTAGCTATAAAATAAATGCAAATCAAGACAACATTGAGTTTCGACCTCATCCCAGTTAAAATAGCTATAATCAAGAAATCTAGTAACAAAAGATGCTGGAGGGGATGTGGCCAAAAGGGAACCCTACTTCATTGTTGGTAGGAGTGTAAACTTGTTCAACCACACTGGAAAACAGTATGGAGGTTCCTCAAAAGACTCCACATAGAGCTCCCCTATGACGCAACAATCCCATTTTGGGCATTTACACAAATTATCACAAACAAGGTCATACCAAAGCTACTGGCACAACCATGTTTTTCACACCATTATTTACCATAGCTAAGACATGGCACCAACCCAGATGCCCCTCAGTAGATGAACGGATCAAGAAAATGTGTTATACACACAGACACACAGACACAGACACACACACAGACACAGACAGACAGACAGACACACACACACACACACACACACACACACACACACACACACACACAGAATTCTATGCCTCCATCAGAAAGTATGACACTTCCCAATTTGTTAGGAAATGGAAAAACTTGGAAAAAATTTTATTAAGTGATGTAAGCCAGGCCCAAAGAAACATAGGTCCTATGCTTTCCCTTATTTGCAATAACTAGTATATGTCTGGGACAAGCAGAAAGATCAAAAGCTATGTACACATGACCAGATAAGATGATGTTAAGCAAAATGAACCCCAAGATAGGGACACAAGTGTTATTTTTCTTTCTTGCTATTGTTTATAAGGTATTTATAATGTACAATGTGATTTTTTTTGTTTCTTTGTATGTTCCTCACCCATGGTATAACCCCTGCTTTTACTGTATTTGACTTGTGTCCTACATCTTGTATATGCAATTCTCTAACTTGGGGAGGAGAAGGGAAAAAATATCAAAATTATTAAGTAAGGATACAGGATGACACATTGTAACACTGAGATGTACAAGACACTATGTTGAAAAACCAACTTTACAATTTAGGCAGGGAGGGGGTGGAGGAGGGTGGGGAGTGTAGTTGTGGAGGTGGGAAGGAAGGGATGGTAGGAGAAAAACAAAGGAGGAGGTAACAATGCTGGATAGGAAATATACATATTACCTTGCTCATGTAACTGTAACTCCTCTGTACAGTATCTTTACAATAAAAAACATATTTAAAAAAGATTTTATTTGCATTGCAATCTCTAAAAGATTCTCCATTTTGGGGACCAATACAAACAACAAAAATTTTGCTTATCACTTCGTCTCAGTTTTTTGTATTCACTGACATATCTGGAATTTTTGTATTGTAAAAATATGAAATTATGGAATACTTGACATTTGCTAATAATTTGTTAATGACATAACAGCATCTCCAAAATTAAATGACATTTAATACAGTAACCTCTGTACTAAATATAGAAATAAAACCATGTTTTAGTATTTATTATAGATACATAAATATGCATTTATTACATAAAAAGCACATAATAAATTATAAGTATATTAATTAAAAGATAATGCATCAATAAATTATTCTGTTACTATGAGTTTTAAAATGTCAATTTGCTATATTCTTAAATATACTTTATTTTCTTTGAACTGGTAGTTATAAAGTTACCCATTAAATATTGTTTTTAACGTTTCCATTTTTTTCTGAATTTGGACTTTGAACGAAATAAAGCAAAAAGTTAGAAACCCAAAGGAGAGGTGCCAATCTTAAAAACACACTTTATAGTAGGCAATTTGATCTTGTGAAAATATGAAGATTTGCCCATGTAATTGTAACCCCTCTTTATGGTATTTTCACAATAAAAAAATACTAGTGAAAAAAATATGAAGACACAGTCATTGGTAGCATTAAAGTTACTGTTTGATAAACAGAATTCAAATTCTGCAATAACACTGGTGGTTTTGGTAGAGCTGCTCAAATCCATGAAAAAAAATACATTGTTGTCTTTTGCATGCAAGAAATATTGTTCTGAGTTCAAATTCTTTTAACTTACTTGTTTTTTTCCTTGAATGAACTCTATGTTAAAAGTGCAATTTCGCTCATTCAACTAAGGTATTAGAGAATAATATTTTGAAGATATTATATTTTCAAAGGAAAGGGTTAGATTTAAAGTTGAGCTTTTCAAAATTTTCTGAAATTAATCCTTCACTAATTCCAGATACATAATCACAGCAATCATCCATACAACTGTAGGAAGTACAAAGTAGGAATAAATTATTATGTTTAATTAATTTTAAATTAAATGTGAAAAATGAACTCATATGTATGATTTTGAACAGTTGTTTATTATGGATTTTCAAATTAAGGCAAGGTGTCCATCACTTCAAATGTTCATCATTTCAGGTTGAAAACATGCCAAATTCTTTCTCTTGATTTTTTTTGTACAAAACATTGTTGCTACATTATATCTGTTTGTAGTTGCATCTATTATAGTGTTTTTCATATTAAATTTCTAGCTCTTTAAAGTTAAATTTCTATTGAATATGAATAAATATTTCTTAAGGCAAGAGGTGCTTATTTTTTTTCCAAATTTTTATTGTGATTAAGTGGTTACATAATTTCCCAATATTGTGGAATAGTGATGCTTAGTTAAAGTCACAAACACATTCTAACTTTCATGGAGCAAACTGTCTATCGTGGTCTATAATATTTATGAGTTCTATGAGCTTTGCAATACAGTTATTGCTTTCACATTGGGTGATATGCATATTTCTTTTGTTTTGCATAGCATCAGCTGTTCCCTCTTTCCTACTTGTTCACTCTCTCCCATTGCTGCCATTGAGTAGCTTAGTTCATTTTGGTCAATGTCCAGGGCAACTGATGGGTTCCACTGGTGTATGTTTTTCCCTAATTCCCTCAGTTCTGTGTCGTCCTTCTGTTTTCCCTCCAGTGTGTACAGTGGTCAGCAGCATGGGATTATTTGTTAGGGATTTGAGCAGATGAGTGGAAGTCCTTTGTTTCTTAAGTACTGTTAATTTTGATGTATCACCTAACATTTTGGATTTAACATCCACTTATCAGGGAGACCATGTGCCATTTGTCTCTTTGCACTTGGCTTCCCTTGCTCAACATGTTTTCTTCTAGCTTCATTCATTTCCCTGCAAATGCCATAATTTTGTCCTTTCTAATGGCTACATAGTATTCCATTGTGTATAGATACCACAATTTTTGGATCCATTCATCTGTGGTGGGACATCTGGATTTTTTCCATATCCTGGCTATTGTGAAAAATGCTGCAATAAACATGGAGGTGCATGTGTCCTTGTATACTAGTTCCTGTTATTCAGGATAGATGCCTAGAAGTGGTATGAATGGGTCATAGGGGAGGTCAATATTTAGCTTTCTGAGGATCCGCCAGACTGCTTTCCAAAGTGGTTGTATAAATGTACATTCCCTTTCTCTGCATCCCCTCCAGCATTTGTCTTTGGCTGCCTTTAGGATGTGAATCATTCTGAGTGGGGTAAAGTGATATCTCAGGATTGTCTTTATTCGCATTTCCTTCACAACCATAAATGGTGAACATTTCCTCATGTGTTTCTTTGCCATTTTTATCTCTTCTTCTGAGAAGTCTCTCTTTAGTTCCTTGCCCATTTAGTAATTTGTTTGTTAGGTTTGGAAGGGATTAGTTTCTTGATTTCCCTGTATATACTGGATGTTAACCCCTTGTCTGATATATTGCTGGTAAATATTTTTCCCAGTTAGTTGGTTGTCTTTCTAGCTTGGTTGTGATAGATTTAGCTGTGCAGAAGCTTTTTGTTTTAAGGTAGTCCCATTTGTGGAGTCTCTCTCCAATTTGTTGTGACCCTTGGACTCTGTTCAGAAAGTTCCTGCCTGTGCCTATTAGTTCAAGTGTCTCTCCTACTCTGTCCTGCAGTATTTTCAGAGATTCAGGGCTAATGTTAAGGTCTTTAATCTATTTTGAGTTGATGTCAGTGCACGGTGATAGGCTGGGATCCACTTTTAGTTTTCTGATTGTGGCCGCCCAGTTTTCCCAACAACAATGCAATTGTAATACTTTTTTAATAAAAATAAATAAGATTTCAGGGGCTGGGGGTTTAGCCCAGCAGAAGGGCGCCTGCCCACGATGTGCAAGTCCCTGGTTTTGGTCCTCAGCCTTGGGGGAAAAAAAGCTACAAAATAAGTAAGATTTCAAAATGTATAGCTCACATTTGTACATTTTATTAATAATGTAGTTGTTTTCATTCTATATTTGTTTTATTTTTGAAGCTATTAAGTAATATTTTATGGTCTTTGATCACATTTAAAAAATTAATTTTATTTACCTGAATTTATAGAGGCAATTAACAAAAAAAAAACCAAAAAGCATATGACAACTTCCCAAAAGGAAAAAGGAACAAAAATACATAGACCAAGGAAATGGAATAGTTATATAAATTGATGAAAGTTTTAACATGTATTTTTAACCTGCTTTGTCTTAAAGAAGATATGCATCATTTTTCTTCAGTGAATTAGACTTATGTATTTTGATTATTATGTAGGAAATATGTTGATTTTGACAATTCTGTATATGGACATGACTAAAAACTAGCCACACTAGCTGTGTTATAATTATACATCAAGCCAGATAATTACTAGAGATTTGGTTCAAGATTTTTCATATATTTTATTCAATATTGCATTACTTTCTACTATTACTAATATTTTCTACATCTACATCTAGTATTACTTTCTACCTCTTTCTTTTTTATTTTTTAATCAGTATTTTTTATTGTGAAAATACCGTATAGAGGGGTTATAATTACATGGGCAAGCCAATGAGTACGTTTCTTATCAAGCATTGTTGCCTCCTCCTTTGATTCCCTTTCACATCCCTTCCTATCAATAGAAAGCCCACGAATTAGAAGAAGATCTACACTAGCCATTCAATGAACAAGGGTCTCATATCTAAAATATACCTGGAACTCAAAAACTTAAATCTCCCAAAAGAAATCCTCAAAGAAACAACTGCCCAATAAATAAGTGGGCGAAAGACTTAAAGAGAAATTTCTCTGATGAGGAAAGAAGAATGGCCAATAGACATGAAGAAATGCTCAACCTCGCTAGCCATAAAAAAATGCAAATCAAACCAACATTGAGATACCACCTCACTCCAGTTAGAATGGCAAAAATCAAGAACTCTAATAACAACAGATACTGGAGGGGATGTAGACAGAAGGGGACCTTTCTGCATTGTTGTTGGGAGTATAAACTTGTTCAACCACTTTGGAAAGCAGTATGGAGGTTCCTCAAAAGACTCCACATAGAGCTCCCCTATGACCCAGCAATCCCACTTTTGGGCATTTACCCAAATGATCACAAACAAGACCATACTAAAGCTACAAGCACATCTATGTTTATTGCAGCATTATTTACCATAGCTGAGATAGGGAACCAACACAGATGCCCCTCAGTAGATGAATGGATCAAGAAAATGTGGTATATATGCACAATGGAATTCTCTGCCTCCATCAGGAAGAATGACAATGTCACATTTGTTAGGAAATGGAAAGACTTGAAAAAATTATATTAAGTGAAGTAAGCCAGGCCCAAAGAAACATACGTTCCATGTTTTCCCTCCTTTTTCCCCCTACCATCCTTACTCTCCCATCTCCACGAATTACCTTCCCCCTCCTCACTCAAGTTGTAAAGTTCGTATTGCAACATAGCATTTTGTACATCTCATTGTTCCAATGGGTCCACCTGTATCCCTATTTAAACAATTTGATTTTCCCTTCCCTTTCTCAAATTATACCAACATCAAATACAGTGAAAAGAGGGGTTATACCGTTGGGGAGGGACATACAAAGCAACAAAACAATCACGCTATATATATGTTAGAAACAATAGCAAGAAAGAAAAAACAACTTGTGTCCTTATTTGAAACTCAAAGTATCATTTTAAAAATAAGTAGTGATCCATGATCATTGAATTGTTAATTGGCTACTAAAATGCATCTATCATATTTTAACTTTATGATAGAAATAACTATGTGGATTTAGATTTTATTAAGTGTTCTCACTATCATATAATTTGTAAATATTCAAAAAGTTAATATTAGTAGAAACTTTATCCGTTTACTAGTTAATCAGTATAAGCATGGGCAATAGTTCAGGGACATTGGATCTTTGTTAAACACTTTGTCATTATTATATATAGTTATCTACTTCATTGAAAGAAATGTCATCATTTTAGTCAAACTTTGTAAGAGAGACTTGGTACAATAACCTAAAAAGTCATAGCTGGGATGTGTAAATGACATATTTTAAAATATAAAATAAAATCTACATATACCAGTATAAAAATAAATATTTAATTAATTTATGCTATCTTATGTCTATAAGATTTTTTCTACCATTTAAGTCATATAAAATTTTGGTTTTACTTTTGAGTAAAAATTCATTTATTATATAGAGATGGGTTTCATTTCAAAATTTCCATGCATTCAAACAGTATATGTTGAGTGATTTACCCACCCCACCACTACCATGTTTTATAGATTGGTTGTCATTGTTGTTTTTCAGTCATTGCTGTTGATAAAATCCAAGGTCTCTCATAAGCCAGGCATGTGCTTGAGTTACATCTCCAATCCTAATTGTATTATTATTATTTATTGTTTTATACACTTTTTCAGATGATTATTAATCATATAATTCTACAGAAATATTTCAGATAAAGTACTTAGGCAATGTTTTTAAACAGAAAACATCATTTTGAAAGATTTTCTTTTCAAATTACCTCAATTTTATTACTTAAATCATGCTCAGAGGGAAACAGGAAAACATACAATAGGCAGGACCCGTCAGCTACATTGGACATTGATCAGAATGAACTAAGGAACTCAATGGCAGCAATGGGAGGGAGGGAATGTGAAGGAAAGAGGGAACAGCTGCCACTAAGCAAAAGGAAAGAAGTGTACATATCACTCGATGTGGAAGAAATAACTATATTGTCAAAGTTCATAGAACTCACAAACTTTATACCCCACAATAAAGACAATTTGCCCCATGAAGATTAGTATGTGTTTGCGACTTTAAGTATCACTATCTCACAATTCTGTGAAATGTGTGAAATTTATGTAATCATTTAATCACAATAAAAAAGGAAAAATGGAAAAAAGTATTTAATCTCTCATGCATTTCTGTAAATTAAGATTAATCAGCTTCTATATCAAGCATAGCCCTCAAAAATATTGGGGGAGAAGCTGGAATCTGAACAAGCTCTCGCATAGAAAGCAGTTTTAGAGTTCCAGTGAACAGCCCTAAGCCAGAGAACCACACCAAGTGTGCCATCACAGGACAGAGGGTTAGGCAAGAGAGGGGAAATCAAGGCAAAGAGACACATCTGAGCGCTTGCCAGCAGCCGCCGTGGCGGCAGGGGTCGCGGTAGCGACTGCAGGGCATCATAACTGAGCCACAGAGTCCGGGACAACGGAGCCAGATGCGGCGGGCGAGCAGATTCTACTCAACACCAGCAAGAACCGACAAGGAGCAGACATCTTCATCCTGCAGTTTGCAGACCAGAGAAGACCCAGGAACCAAGACTCGGTGAGAGTAGAAGCCCGATTTCCTCACTCCTTCTCAGGGAGCAGAGGAGGGAAGGCCACCCCTCCCCCCCCAGCACCGGTGATCTCCATCTTGGATACCGACAAAGCTGGCGGAGCTGCAAGCTCCAGCTCAGGCCTTGGAATAAAACGAGTCATTTAGCAGGTCACAAGAACTTAATGGCGGCGTGACCTGCCAGACTAAGCTCCATCCAGGGAAAAGTCACCCAGCTCAGGCGCCAGCCATAGGAATGGCTTTCCGCAATGGGTAACCAGAGCCAGTGGCTGCCCCTCCCTCTAGCAGCCTCCACAATCAATTGAAAAACAGAAACCCTGAGAATGGCTCCAGGCTGGACTCTGTGAGGTTTTCACAAAATAGCCCCAGGGAAAAGCTACTGTTTGTTGAAAAGCCTCAACTCTACCCAGAACCTAGCCTCATCACTGCATCCCCCTCTTTTGTGATTCTCAAACCAGATCACCCTCCCAGAAAACTAACCTGGGAAGGGGATCTCAAAATCTTGGGTAAAGCAGAGCATTTTTCTGCCTGTTCAAACAATCTGACTTAAGAAACCAATCAAGCCACAGGACCTCAAGCAGACCAGAGACTCCAACAAGAGGCTGGCTACAGACACAAGGGAGATACAGGATTTTTCCCAACCCTCTCAAAAAAATCAAAGAACTTTTTTTTTTCTTTCTTCTTCTTCTTTTTCTTTTTCTTTTTTTTTTTTTGGTTCCTTATATATAAGAAAATTTTTTTTTTCTTTTCTAAAACTTTTTTTAATCTTTAATTTTTGCCTTTTATGAAAACAAAATAGTTTTCCAGTAACTTTTTTTTTCTCTTATAATTTTTATTTTAGGGGTACGTGAAGGTGCGTTTTTCTTTCTTTTCTTGTCTTCTTTCTCTTTTTTTTCTTCTTCTTTTTTAATTATCTTTTTGTTTTTGGTTTAGTTCTACTGAACTTCTGATCTTTTTATTCTCCCTTTCTTATCCTTTTTGCCTTTTCCTCTCCTTTGGTCTTCTTTATATGACTTAACTCTTATCCTGCACATCCTCAGACAAACCCGTAGTTAACTAGTAGACCCTATCCCCCATTGTGTACACACTTAATCCACATATTTATTACTCAATTCAAAACCTCTGAGACTTAAATTCCTTAATAGCAGTACTACCTCTTTATACCTATATAACATTTTAAGCATTTTTTAAATCTTTCACATCTCCTCTATGTCCCCCCCACCCATCTCTCAATAAACTCACATTACTCTCTAAATAGAGAGTAATAGTTAACTCCTCCTGTGCTTCCCCACACCAATCTATTCCTATTTTGTACTCACATCTCTCCCTAACCCTAATAATTTCTGGTTTTCCAAAATCTTCTCTGCGGTTCGAAGCCCATTAACATATATTTGTTTGATGTTGAATAGATGTATCTGTTGAACTAGATTGTATCTGTAGATTATTGACTGTACAAATTCATACTTTGGTTGATGGTAGCCTTAAGATAGTGTTCTAGCACAAAACTGGTGTTATTTTCATCTCAAATGTGCAGAGTAAGCTGGAAAAACACAAGAAAAATGGCAAATCCAAGTATCTCAATTCCCAATCTTGATAATCAGGGGACAGAACAGATAATGAATAATCCAGAGGAGAGTTCCCAAATAGCTCTACAAACACTCCTGTCAAACATGATAAATGAAAAGTTTGAAAACATACAAAGGACTCTGCATGAGCATGATAGGGAGAGAGAGGAGGCAAACCGAAAGTATATACAGGAATATCATAAGCGTGAGAAAGCTACTCAAAAACTGATACAGGATTTGCACGAGCAGGCTGAGAACACTCAAAGAGAACTACAGGAATCCCAAAAACGGGAGGAAGCTAATCAAAGAGTAATACAGGAATTGAGAGAGCAGGATGAGAATACACAAAGATCACTAAAGTCATTCATGGAATCCACTAAAAAAGAGCTGAAGGAAGTCAGGGAGACCACAAAGGGAATGCTGAATGGAACCCAACAGAAGGAATGGGAGTCCAAAGAAACCATAACCAATCAACTAAGTGATTTAAGAATAAACACTGAACATCAAATTAAGGAAATAAAAAAATTCATACAAGACCTAAAACAGAACTGCAACAAAGAATTTAAAGCCATCAAAGCTGACCAACTAGAAGGAAATGAGATAAAAAACAAAGTAGAGAGTCTTGACAGCAGGTTAGACCATGTAGAAGATCGAATCTCAGAGATTGAAGACAGCCTAGATATTATGGAGAAAGAACATACAACCATCCAAGACAAGTCCAAGAAATATGATAGATCTATCCAAAACTTGGAAGACACCATCAGAAAGCCTAATCTAAGGATAATGGGTGTAGAGGAGTACCTAGAAACAGAAGTTATTGGTCTAGGAAATTTGTTTAACAGGATCCTAGCAGAGAACTTCCCAAACATACAAAAAGATAGGCCTATTGAGATACAAGAAGCTTTTAGAACCCCAAATAGACCACACCAGAATAGGACATCCCACTGTCACATTATAATCCACATAGGATCAACTCAGACCAAGGAAAAGATCCTTAAAGCTGTCAGGGAAAAAAGGTTAATCACCTACAAAGGGAAAACAATTAGAATCACCTCAGATTTCTCAGCAGAGACAATCAAAGCAAGAAGAGCCTGGAATGATGTATTCCATGCCCTAAAAACAAACAACTATCAACCAAGAATACTGTACCCAACTAAACTCTCCTTCATAACTGAAGGCCAAATAAAAACCTTCCATAGCAAAGAAAAATTGAAACAATATATCTCCACCAAACCAGCCCTACAAAAGATTCTTAAAGAAGTCCTACACATAGAAAACCAACAAGACCAAAATAAAGGCCAAGAAACCGCACCCAAACTGAGAAGCCAAGAACCATAGGAAGAACCCAGTTTTCGCAGCCCCCAAGAAGGTGGATAACATGGCAGGAACTCCCAAATACCTCTCAGTCCTATCTCTTAACGTTAACGGACTGAACTCTCCAATTAAGCGACATAGACTGTCTAGTTGGATTAAAAAACAAGACCCTTCTATCTGCTGCCTGCAGGAGTCACATCTTGCCCGTAAAAACAAACACATTTTCAATGTTAAAGGCTGGAACAAAATCCACGGCTCTCATAAACAGGCGGGAGTTGCAATCCTAATATCAGATAAAATAGACTTCATATTCAAATTCATGATAAGAGATAAAGAAGGTCGCTACTTACTAATTTAGAGATTTTTCCTTCAGGACGATATTACAATTCTAAATATCTATTCGCCAAACAATGGAGCACCCAAATTTATCAAAGAAACACTACTTTCCCTCAATTCCCATATAGATCCAAAGACATTAATTGTTGGGGATTTTAACACACCACTCACCCCACTAGATGGATCAACTCGGCAAAAACTCAACAGAGAAACTGCAGATCTAAACAGCTGCATAGATGAACTAGTCTTAACAGACATCTACCGAACATTTCACCCAGCAGCATCAGAATACACATTTTTCTCAGCAGCACATGGAACATTTTCTAAAATAAACCACATTTTAGGCCACAAGGCAAACTTGTCTAAGTTCAGAAACATTGAAGTTATACCTTGCATTCTCTCTGACCACAAGGGAATAAAATTAGAACTCCACACCAAAAGCCACCAAAGAAAGTCCGGTATCACATGGAGGCTGAATAACACACTGCTGAATCATGAGTGGATCATGGAAGAGATTAGAAAGGAAATTCAAATGTTCATGCTTTTCAACAAAAATGAACACACAAATTACCAGCTCCTCTGGGACACAGCAAAGGCAGTACTCAGAGGCAAGTTTATAGCTCTGAGCTCCTACACCAACAAATTGGAGAGAACTGAAACTGACAATTTAATGACACATCTAAACCTCCTTGAAAAAGAGCAGCAAGAAAAACCCCAATCCAGTAGATGGAAAGAAATAATTAAAATTAAATCAGAATTAAATGAATTAGAATCCAAAAAAACTATAGAAAGAATCAACAAAACAAAGAGTTGGTTCTTCAAAAAAATTAACAAAATTGACAGACCCTTAGCAAATCTTAACAGAAAAAGAAGAGAACACACCAACATTAATAAACTCAGAAATGAGAATGGAAACATCACCACGGAAACAACCAAGATTCAAAACATTATAAGGGAATACTTCTCAAAACTTTATGCTAATAAGTTTGAGAACTCGACAGAAATGGACCATTTCCTAGCAAATATTGACACGCCAAAACTAAACCAAAATGAGTTAAACCATCTTAACAGGCCCATATCAAGCATTGAAATAGAAACAGCAACAAGAGACCTCCCATCTAAGAAAAGTCCAGGACCAGATGGTTTTACAGAGGAATTCTACAAGGCCTTGAAAACAGAGCTTACACCAATACTCCTCCAACTCTTCAATGCAATTGAAAGAGAAAGTTCACTACAGAACACATTCTATGAAGCCATCATAACCCTCATCCCAAAACCAGGAAGGGACTCATCAAAGAAAGAGAAGTATAGACCCATTTCTTTGATGAACATTGATGCAAAATTTCTCAACAAAATTTTGGCCAATCAACTTCAACAATTCATCCAAAAAATCATACACCATGGTCAAACAGGATTCATTTCAGGGATGCAAACCTGGTTCAATATACGCAAATCAATTCATATTATTCATCACATCAACAGGAGCAAGGATAAGAACCACATGGTTATCTCAATAGATGCAGAAAAAGCATTCGACAAGATCCAACACCCCTTTATTATTAAGATTTTGGAAAAATTAGGAATCCATGGAACATTCCTCAATACAATAAAGGCTGTATATGACAAACCTACAGCCAGCATTATACTTAATGGTGAAAAACTAAAGCTATTTCCTCTTAACTCAGGAACAAGAAAATGAAGTCCAGTCTCTCCACTTCTCTTCAATCTAGTATTAGAATGTCTAGCTACAGCAATAAGACAAGATGCAGACATAAAGGGGATCCAAATAGGGAAAGAAGAAATAAAACTCTCCCTCTTTGCAGATGACATGATCTTATATTTAAAGAATCCCATAGACTCCACTCCCAAATTACTCAAGCTGATTCAAAACTTTGGCAAAGTAGCAGGTTATAAAATGAACCCCCAAAATCAATCGCTTTTCTGTATGCCAACAATGAGAAAAGTGTGGCTGAAATTAGGAAAGCAACTCCATTTGTAATAGCCCCACAAAAAATAAAATACCTAGGAATTACCTTAACCAAAGAAGTGAAGGAACTCTATGATGAAAACTTTAAAATCTTGAAAAAGGAAATCAACACAGAACTTAAATATGGAAAAACCTCCCATTCTCCTGGATTGGAAAGATTAACGTCGTGAAAACGGCAATACTTCCCAAGGCTATCTACAAATTCAATGCAATACCTATCAAAATTCCAACCTCATTCTTCAAGGAAATAGAAGAGGCAATCCAAAAATTCATATGGAACAACAAAAGACCCCAAATACCAAAAACGCTCCTCAACGGAAAGAACACTGCTGGAGGAATATCAATACCAAATTTCAAACTCTACTATAAAGCCAAAGTAATCAAAACAGCTTGGTATTGGCATAAGAACAGACCTCAGGATCAATGGAATAGAATTGAAAACCCAGAAATGAACCCACAGACCTATAGCCACCTAATCTTCGATAAGGGAGCTAAAACAATAGAATGGAAGAAAGACAGCCTCTTCAGTAAATGGTGGTGGCAAAATTGGTTAACTACATGTAGAAAACTAAAGCTATATCCTTATATATCACCCTGCACCAGAATCAACTCCAAATGGATCAAAGACCTCAAAGTCAAAGCAGACACACTGAAAACATTACAGGATGGAATAGGTCTCCTTGGCTCAGGCCGAAATTTTCTGAATAGAGACCCGGAAACACAACAAATCAAAGAAAGGTTGGACAAATGGGATTGCATAAAGTTGCAGAGCTTCTGCAGGGCAAATGACATAGCTAGCAAGATCAATAGAAAACCCACGGATTGGGAGAAGATCTTTACTAGTAACACAACGCACAAGGGTCTCATATCTAAAATCTACTTGGAACTCAAAAAATTAAGTCCCCCAACAACAAATCCTCAAAGAAACAACTGCCCAATAAATAAGTGGGCTAAAGACTTAAAGAAAAACTTCTCTGAAGAAGAAAGAAGGATGGCCAATAGACACATGAAGAGATGCTCAACATCCCTAGCCATAAAAGAAATGCAAATCAAAGCAACATTGAGATACCACCTCACTCCAGTTAGAAAGGCAAAAATCAAGAACTCTAACAACAACAGATGCTGGAGGGGATGTGGACAGAAGGCAACCTTACTTCGTTGTTGGTGCGAATGTAAACTTGTTCAACCACTTTGGAGGGAAGTGTGGAGGTTCCTCAAAAGACTTCACATAGAGCTCCCCTATGACCCAGCAATCCCACTTTTGGGCATTTACCCAAATGTTTACAAACAAGACCACACTAAAGCTACCAGCACAACTATGTTTATTGCAGCGTTATTTACCATAGCTAAGATATGGAACCAACCCAAATGCCTTTCAGTAGATGAATGGATCAAGAAAATGTGTTATATATACACAATGGAATTCTATGCCTCCATCAGAAAGAATGATATTGCCCCATTTGTTAGGAAATGGAAAAACTTGGAAAAAAATTATGTTAAGTGAAGTAAGCCAGGCACAAAGTAACACAGGTCCCATGGTTTCCCTTATTTGCAATATCTAGTATATGTATGAGTCAAGCAGAAAAAGTCAGATAATGTGATGTTAGGAAAATGAATCCTTAGATAGGTATTTTAATGTTTTTTTTCTTTCATGCATGTGTTTCTAAAGCATTTGTAAGTTTATTTCTTTGTTGCTTTGTATGTCCCTCCCCCACTGTATAACCCCCGCTTTCAATATATTTAATGTCAGTATAACTTATGGAGGAGATGGGGAAAAAAAAGTCATTTACGGATTCAGGTATACCTGTTTCAACGATGAGAAGTACAAATCGTCATGTCAAAAAGGAGCTTTACAATGTCGGTGGGGTGGAGGGGGGGGGATGGGGAAGGATTGCGTGGGCGGGGAAGGGGGAGTCTGGGAAGGGAGGTGAAGGGTAAACAAAGGAGGAGGCTGCAATGCTTGGTAAGAAATGTATGCATTATCTTGCCCGTGTAATTGTAACCCCTCTGTACAGTATGTTCACACATAAAATAAAATTTAAAAAAAAATGTAAAACGATGTTTTCCCACAAATATATTTTTTATTCCTTGACTTCTTCCCTCCCTCCCTTCCTTGCTTCCTTGCTTCCTTCCTTCCTTCCTTCCTTCCTTCCTTCCTTCCTTCTTTCCTTCCTTCCTTCCTTCCTTCCTTCCTTCCTTCCTTCCTTCCTTCCTTCCTTCCTTCCTTCCCTCCTTCCTTCCTTGCTTCCTTCCTTCTTTCCCTTTCAGTGTCTGAACTGATTGCTTTCATTCAGCCTCTCTAAAATTCACAGCCGGTGCTCTACACTTAAGATTTATCTCCAGTCCAACTTTATGCTGGTTAATGGGAGACAAAGTTCCATGGACTTTCCTGCCAAGAATTTCTTTAAAACAAGCTCCTCCAACCAAAGACTCAAGAAGCTAGGATTAGTGGTGAGAATAACAACACTGATTTCAGATGTTGATTTTGTGTTTCATAAAAATTTTTGAATTCTTTGTTTTAGAATTATTTATTATTAAATATAAAAAATGCAAAACTTCCACCACTAGAGCCATCTGTGTTAAAGAGATACCCCAGAACAATAAAATAGGTTCATATGTCTCAGACTCCTTTACCCATTTGCTAATTTGGATGTCAATGTTTTGAGCTCCTTGAATATTATGGATATTAGGCAGCTGGCAGATATATAGCAGGTAAAGACCTTTTCCATTTTGTAGATTGTCTTTTTAGCTTAATAACTATATTTTTTACTTTTTTTTGTCGGTCATGGGGATTGAACTCTGGGCTTGGGCACTGTCCCTGCGCTCTTCAGCTCAAGGCAAGCAAGCACTCTTACCTTGAGCCACAGTGCCACTGTCGTTTTTCTAGTGGTTAATTGGAGATAAGAGTCTCATGGACTTTTCTGCCCGTGCTGCCTTTGAACCTTTATTCTCAGATCTCAGCCTCCTGAGTAGCTAGGATTACAGGCATGAGCCACTGATGCCCAGCATCAATATTCTTTTCTATATTGTAACTTTTTAGCTTGATGTAATCCAAATTGTCTATTATTTCTCCAATTTATTGAACTACGAGAACTCTATTCAAGAAGTTTCCTCTTATGTTGGTACATTCTACAATTTCTTCTACTCTTTCTTGTGGCAGTTTTAAGTTTTAAGGTCTTATATTGTAGCTTTCAATCCAGTTTGAATTGTTATTAGTACAAGATAAGGGAGAAGTATAGTTTTAGTTTTGAGTAGAAATATCCAATTTACTCAAAACCATTTGTTGAATAGGTAATTTTTTTGCAACATGTGTTTCTCAACACATGTAAGCAACAATAAATGCTGAAGGTGATGTAGTAAAAAATAACTCTATTGCACTATTAATGGGAATGTAAACTACTATAATTCATAAATAGCTATATCTATTTTTATCATGCATCAAGAATATTATATCATTTTAAGGAAATGAGTATTCTTAAAAATGATATGTTATTAGAAGTATCTTAGGCTTAGAGACACAGATTGTATATGTTTTATCCCATATGTTAAATTTAGGTTAAAGCTAAATTATACTTGAAAACATAGTCATAAGCATATACGTGTATGTATGCATGCATGTGCATATATATATACAAACTAACTGATAAAAAATATTCTATATGCAAGTGAAATTTCAATATTTTACTGTATTTAGGTCAATTGAAGGGGGGAATAAAAGAGAGAGGACAGGAATAAATAAAATCATAATTTTCAATATATGTGTGGGGAAAATGGAGCCAGATGACTTGATGGAAGGGGTCATTGATCTGGATGCAGTGTATTTATAATCGGATATGTTGTATTGAAGCTCCCACACATGTACAACTACGTAAAGATAATAAAAATTAAATAATAAAAAAGCTGTCAGTCACGTTTGGCCACACTTGGCCACGTTTATCCCTAATGGATTGTCTACTTGTTCACAGTGGCTAGCAGGTTAGCATGAACAGATCAGTGAAAAGAAGATAGGGAATTACAAAACGGTAAGTGAGAGGCACTTAGGCATCAGAAGAGAGCCTGAGTTCTGATTAAGCTTTCCTTAATATCATGTGTGAGCTTTACCAAGTTATTGTTTCTCTGAATGTTGACTTTTCTTATATCTAATATCTAGAAACTAATATTATATTCACTAAGTTATTAAGTGGATTCAACAAAAATAATCACTCCATATAGTCTACTGGCAAATTTCATTAAATGGTTGCTTCTTGTTCTTTCTTATTTTTTCTTGGCTCCATTTCCTTTTCTGCTTCTGTAATTCCTTCTTCCCCTTTTGCCCCCACTTTCTCTTGTTCTTTTTCCTTATCTTTGTAATAATAAAAATGGAAAAGAAATAACAAGAGCAGCTGCTGAAGTTGTATGGCATATCATAAATGTGAGATGTAAGCGGCTTTGAGCTACTTTGATTTCTTATTTTGGAAAAAATTAAAATCATGAAATGATATTTCTTACATCTTTGTTAAATAATTCTACTTGATTCAAAAAGAAGTAGTTACTACCAAAGAAAATGACCAATACTTCTTAGATATCAAAAATATAGCATATTGCTTATAAATTTACAATTCAGAATATATGAAAATTACTAAAAATATAGGGCTGATGTGGTTGCTCATACCTGTATGCTACTCTGGAGGCAGAGATCAGGAGAATCAATATCCAAGGCCAGCTCTGATCTCTAAATAAATAAATAAACACACAAAAATGGGAAGACACTATCTTAATCATTAAAACATTGAATGTTGCATTTCTCTGCCTATCATCTCAGTTACTTGAGAGGTGTAAATAGGAGAATCAGAGTCTAAACCAGCACTAGGAAAACACATGTGAATGTAGGGAAAAGAACTAAGGCAAAGGGTAGAGGACATAGATTTTAGTGGTACAGTGCCACTCTAACAAAGTCAAGGACAAAGCCCTATACATCAGTAATGAAAAAAAAATCTCAATCTAGCTCTAGTGGCTAGTGCCTATCATCCTAGCAACTTACTATCTCAGTTCAAAGTCACCTTGGGCAGAAAATCCCACAAGACTCTTACCTTCAATTAGTTAGCAAAAAAGCAGAAGAGGATCTGTAGTCAAAGTGGTAGAGCACCAGACTTCATTGAGAACCCACATGAGAGTTTGAGGCCCTGTGTTCAAGGCCCAATACCAGGAACATAAATAAATCTCAGAACTGTTACTTAAAATAAACTATCCTGTTTTCAATGGTAAATGGTATGGTAAATGGTTAACTTAATATTAAGAGTTTACATTTTATAAAATATTTGCTATTAATCCATAACTCTAATTTTCTTTCACTCACATATCTGATGAAAATACAATCTTTTTCTTTTGCAGTTGAAAATTCAATTGATCATTGTTTTCATAAGTTAAAGACAGAATATAGAAGACATGAAAACATCCTGTACTTTTTGTTGAAGCCAGAACATTTCTAAACACCCTAAATGAAATATGCCCAAAATATAAATTATAACATTGTTGAGTCAATCATCATAAAACTTAAACTATAATTGACATATTTTAGTCATTTCTAAACCTATATAGTTCAGTTTCTCAAAATTTTTGCCCTTCAAAATAGTAAATAAACATAAATTTTTACACATGAAAATATACAACATACAATATGAAAGAGGAAATGCTTTATTTCACATCAAAGAATTCACAGAGTTCTCTGTACATGCATATTTACAAAGAGGATTATAGTGTTTGTATCAGTTTGTCAAATGAGTTTAAAGATTCTTTATTTTGAGGATGTGAATGAAGGACATTACACTCACATACAGGCTGGAACTCTACCACATGTAGGCTATATATTAAATTTAATATTAAATTGTAGCATTTAGAAAAAGTTTAGAAATAACAGTTTCATAGCAAGTAGTTATAAAGACTTAGATCATTCATTTCCTATTTTATATTGATACACACATAAAATATACATAACATATTTCTTTTTACATTCTGCATATATAAAATTTAGCATGATTAATGTAAATATACACATATGTCTATAAGCCAAGGGAATGTTATTCTGAAATTCTTGATTGCTGTAGGTTTAATTACATTATTGCTGACAAAATATCAGACAGTGTATTTTCTATGAATTTCCATCTTTAAGTCATTGACAAATTAGGAGAAAATTCCTACAGATTTTCTTAGTAAAATTGTTGAATAAACATTTCATGTTCCACTGTCTTAGGAGACTTCTTAATTCATCCTAACATATAATCATTTTCATGATTTTATTTTTCTTACATTTAAAAGGAAAACATGTCTTCAAAATTTGAGAGTGCCTTTTAAATTATTAATATCAAAATATACTTTAGGGTAGCAACAACAGTAATAGACCCAGACAGCATGTCTCTGGGTAGTAACTTTGTGATTTCCTTTCACATACAGAAAATAAAAAACATTGATTGTTTGAAACCATGTTACTGTAGAAAAGGTCAGATATTGACCCTTTGTAGTTAGAAGCTTTTTACTTTTTGCTCTGCAGATGGTGCATTCTTGTAAACACTTATTTATGGGAAATTTTCCACTTCAGTTCTGGACTTTTGTTTAAAATGAGCCAGGAGTTCAAGCCTTACATGGTGCTCTCAAAGCTATCTGCTGACCTTGTCCATATTTCTGGAAGTTAAAAAAAATTGATACCAAAATTAAACACAGTGAAAATAAGAATGGAACTCTACGGTACTGTTGGTGGGAGTGTAAACTTGTTCAACCACTCCAGAAGCAGTATGGAGATTCCTCAAAAGACTACACATAGAGATCCCCTATGGCCCATCAATACCACTTCTGGGCATTTACCTAAATGACCACAAACAAGGCCATACTAAAGCTACCAGCACAACTATGTTATCATAGCATTATTCACCATAGCTAATATATAGAACCAAACCAGATACCCCTCAGTAGATGAGTGGATCAAGAAAATGTGGTATATATATATATATACACACACACACACACAATGGAATTCTATGCTTCCATCAGAAAGAATGGCACTGCTGCATTTGTTAGGAAATGGAAAGACTTTGAAAAAAATCATTTAGTGAAGTAAGCCAGACCCAAAGAAACATAGGTCCTATGGTTTCACTTATTTGTAATAAACAGTATATGCCTAGGTTAATCTTAACAGATGAGAAGAATAGCTCAATAGCTATGTACATATGACCATATAAGATGATGCTAAGCGAAATGAAGTCCAAGACATGGACACAAGGTCTTTCTTTGTTGTTGTCATTTTTAATGTACTACATGATTTCTTGTTTCTTTTGTGTGTTCTTCCCCCTATGGTTTATCCCCTGTTGTCCCTGAATTTGATTTTGGTACCCTTGTATTATATATACGTTTATTTGAATTAGGGAAGGGAAGGGGAACAACAGAATAGTGAGACAAGGGACAAGGGGTTAACCAATACAACAGTGATGTTCACAAGACAATATGCTGGAAATGATCTGTACAACTTAATCATGGGGTGGGGTGGAGCTTGGTAGGAGGAAAAATGGGAGAAAAATGAAGAGAGGGTAAGAAGTTTGAAAAGAAATGTACTTATTAAATTTTTTTAAAAAGAAATGTACTTATGACCTTACTTACATAACTGCAACCTCTGTGTACATCATGTTGACAATAAAAAAAAAAAAAACATTAAATCCCTTCCGGACAATTCCAACACAGTCTGCTATAATCATTTAGACTCTAGTCAGAGCGATATATTTCAATGCACTTTTTTTTGTCATACTAACGTTTTAGAAAGATTATTTTTATTAATTCCATAAAATAAAATATTGCCTGGACAAATTTCCTTTTCAGTGTTTGAAGAGTACTTTCTATTGACAGAGAGTGTCTGTTTGAGCTGGACTTTCTTTATTGCTACCTTTTAATTTTGCATCTCTAGCTCCTCATGCTGTAGTTGATTACACTGGAAAAATTCACCTTATGTTATGGCTCTTTTTAAAAAGATCTATTCAAAAAGACCTCCTTTTGGGAACCAGATGTGGCCCATAGAAAAAATGTACCTCTTTGTAGTGGTCTAACATTTTCATTTCATTGTGTACTATAGCCATCCCTGGCCTGGAGATCATTCAAATCTCAATCAGAGGTCACTCAATTATGCTCTCACACTAAAAGATATAGAAATGTTCTTTTATTTTGCTCAGTAAGTATTAGAGTAAGGTGAAAATATTGTCACACCTTCTGGACACATTTTCTACAAATAAATCCTATCAATATGGCTATATGCTCCTGAGGGAGATGTCTAGATAAGATTTCCAATGTTGCAAACTATTTTAGAATTGTTTAATTTGTAACTTCCTCATAAATGATTAGTTTTACCACTCATCATTATAGAAGAACTTGTCGCCTATACTATTGTTGTGTTAATCTTATTTGGAACTATAGTGCAGAAATCTTGCTATTTGAGGGATATGGCTTTAATTTTGATTGAATAGAAAAGGTAAAGAAGCACAGATCCTTTAGTACTCAAGTGTATTAGTTGTTTCAAGTCTCTTTGCTAGTCTGAGAATTTTCTCTGTGCTTTTCACAAGTAGTCTTCATAGAGTGCCTCTGTCTACATTACCAATATAGGATAGAAGCAGATATCCATTGGCTCTTTCACTCTTTCTTCTCTATACTCTCATGATTACTTTTGACTCTATTATATACCTTGAGCAAGACAAATTTTAGTAATGTTGGGAGTGAAAATTATTTAGTGGAGGGATTGTATTGACTAATCAACTTTATGTCTAAATTCTTATCCAAAGCAACATACCACTATAATAGTTTAGACTTTGAATTTATCCAGGTAATTATCCAGCAAAATTATTTAAAAATACTCCATGTAATTTTACCTAATGATTAACATACTTCCACCTCATTGATTTCTTTTTGCCATTTCATCCAGATTTCAATGTTCAAAGTGTTGAATAATAGAGCTTAGAAATAAAGCAAAACAAATGTATACATTTAGGCTAGGTGCTGCTGGCTCTGGCCTGTGATCCTAGCCACTCAGGAGCCTGAGATCTGACAGCAGGAAAAGTCCTTGAGACTCTTATCTCCAATAAACCACCAGAAAATTAGAAGTGGCACTGTCGATCAAGTGGTAGAGTGTTCCCTTTGAGCTGAAGAGCCCAGGAACAGTGCCTAGGCCCAGAGTTCAAGCCCCATGACAGACAAACAAACAAACAAAAAACCCATATACATTTAGGCTACTTAGTATAAAATATTAATATATTGTATTAATATAAAATTTTAATAGACTGTTTATGGTTGTACCTATAGAATCACAATATTTTAATATAGCACAGTGTCAAAATATATTAGAATCATATATATGATTCTAAAATCCACCTAAATTTCTATATGTGCATTACTTTTACTTATCATGTATTTCAGTTAATATAATTTCAGTTAATATAATATATCCTGAAGTACTTGTAGACAAAGCAGACAAAATGAATAATTGTCTTATGGGCTCTGTGTATTAGAAATGCAAATAGAACTTAACAATCTCTCTCATGATGCTCTTCTCATGTAGAGAAGTAATCATCTTTCTGCTTCATAGGCTGAGGGTCTATTAAATAGTGCATTCACATACTCTTCTGGTCATCCTCAGATTGTCTCTGGGTGTTGAAGTGGTAAAACCTACCTTCCTTTCTTTTAAACTTTTCTTTTGCTGTAAAGAGGGATTACAGTTACATAAGTAAGGCAATAAGTACATTTCTTGTCAAACATTGTTACTCACTCCTTCCCTTTTCTTTCACTATCCCTTCCCCCCCACTCCTATGTTGTAAAGTTCATTTCCAATGTAGTATCTTTTAAGTAACACTGTTGCTTTGGTTCATCCTTTGTCCTTGTTTCACCATTTTGTTATTCCTACACACACACACACACACACACACACACACACACACACACACGATACAAGATGCAGGGTAAAAGAATAAAAAACAGTGACTACAGGGGACAAACCAAAGGGAAAAAGAAAAAAATAAATAAAATCAAAAGAACTTGAAACTGTACATTGACAACAACAAGGTCAACAACAAAAAATGACCTCTCGTTTCTATATCTTGGAATTCATTTTGATTAACATCATTATATATGGTCATGTGTATATAACTATTTAGCTATTGTGATCCTCTGCTAGGACTATACTAGACATAAACTAATTTTTATAAATGAGGGAAACAATACAATAGTGGGACCCATCAGCTGCACTGAACATTGATCAAAACGAACTAAGCAACTCAATGGCAGAAATGGGAGGGAGGGAATAAGTAACAAGTGGAAAAGAGGGAACAGCTGATACTATGCAAAAGGAAAGGAATATACATATCACCCAATGTGGAAGAAATAACTGTACAAAGCCCATAGAACTCATAAACTTTATAGACCATCATAGACAATTTGCCCCATGAAATTTAGAATGTGTTTGTGACTTTAACTAAGCATCATTATCCCACAATACTGCAAAATTTGTGAAATTATGTAATCACTTAATCAAATAAAGAATTTGCAAGAAAATGAGGGAAACCATTGAGCCTATGTTTTATGCGTCTGGCTTACTTCATTTATAATGGTTTTTCCAAGTCTTTCCATTTACTTATGAATGGGGAGATGTCATTCTGACAGAAGCATAGAATTTCATTGTGTAAATATCACACTTTTTTGATCAATTTATCTATTGAGACACCTCTGGATTTGTTCCATACCTTAACTATGGTAAATGATGCTGTAATGAATATAGTTGTTCTGGTAGCTTTCGTGTGGCCTTGTTTATGATCATTTGGGTAAATGCCCAGAAGTGGAATTGCTGGGTCATAGGGGAGCTCTATATTATTCTTTTAAGGAACATCCATATAGTTTCCAAAGTGGTTGAATCAGTTTACATTCTCATCCGCAGTGTAGTAGCATTCCCTTTTGACCACATCCCTGCATCTTCTATTATATGTTTTCTTGATATGGCCATTCTAACTGGGGCAAGGTAATAAGTGCATTTCTTATCAACCATTATTGCCTCTTCCTTTGTTTCCCCTTCCCATCTCCCCCCACGCTCCTGCCCCTCACCACAGTTGTAAAGTTCGTTTTTTGAAATAGCATCCTGTACATCTTGTTGCAAAGGGTCCACCTGTATCCCTATTTAAATAATTTGTTTTTTCCTTTCCCCTCCACAAATTATACCAACATCAAATACAGTGAAAACAGGGGTTATATCATGAGGGACTGACATACAAAGCAACAAAGAAATTACATAAATATGTTAGAAACAATAGCAAGGAAGAAAAGAACATTTTATTTACCATAGCTAAGATATGGAACCAACTCAGATGCCCCTCAATAGATGAATAGATCAAGAAAATGTGGTATATATACACAATGGAATTATATGCCTCCATCAGAAAGAATGACATTGCCCCATTTATTAGGAAATGGAAAGATGGGAAAAATTAATATTAAGTGAAGTAAGCCAGGCCCAAAGAATCATAGGCCCCATGGTTTCCCTTATTTGCAATAACTAGTATATGTCTGAGACAAGCAGAAAAGGTCAGATAAGTTGATGTTAGGCGAAATGAACCCCAAGATAACTATTCAGATTTTTTTTTCTTTCATTCAATTGTTGCTCTGTATGTCACTCCCCCACGATATAACCCCTGCTTTCACTGTATTTGATGTTGGTATAATTTGCGGGGAGGAAGGGAAAAGAACAAATCGTTTAAATAGGGATACAGGTGGACCCATTGCAACAACGAGATGTACAAGTCATTACGTTGAAAGAAGAATTTTACAACTTTGGGGGGAGTTGAGGGGGGGCAGATGGGAAGGGATGGGAAGGGGAAACAAAGGAGGAGGCAAGAATGCTTGATAAGGAATGTACTCATTATTTTCCCCATGTAATTGTAACTCCTCTGTACAGTATTTTCACAATAAAAAAATACAAAAAGAAAAAGACAAAACATTTGAGTCCTTATTTGGGGTTCATTTAGCTTAACGACAACTTTTTATCCTACTAGTTATGTCCTTTGCCATGCAGAAGCTCTGCAGCTTGATGTGATCCCATTTACCCAGCCTTACTTTGATTTATTTAGGAAGTTTCAACTTGGGCCAAGGAGTCCTAGCATAGCCCCTGTTGCTTCCTGTAATATTTTCAGGGAATCTGTTCTTCCTTGTGGTCTTGGATCCATTTGGAGCTGATTCTAGTGCAGGGTGATATATAAGGATCTAACTTCAGTTTTCTACACGTGTATAGACAAGTTTTTGTTCATCCATTTATTGAAGAGGCAGTCTTTCTCCTATCTGATCATTTTGGCTCCCTTATCAAAGGCTAGGTGGTCATAGGCCATAGGAACATGTCTGGGTCTGCATCTCTATTCCATTGGTTCTCAGGCCTGTTTCTTTGCCAGTACCAAACTGTTTTCATAACTACAACTTTATAATGGAGTTTGAAGTTTGATATTGATATTCCTCCAGAACTTTTCTTCCTGCTAAAGATTGTTTTTGCTATTTGAGATCTTCTATTATTCCACAGGGTGTTTTGAATTGCTTCTTCTATTTCATTTAAGAATGTTGTTGGCATATTGATGGGTACTGCATTGAATGTGTAGGTAACTTTGAACACTATTGCCATTTCATGATGTTAATTCTCTCAATCCAGGAGCATGGAAAAACCTCCTAACTTGGACTTCAATATGGGATAATTGATAACATGTAAGCTGTCTTTCATTATAACCAGAAAGTAGAGAATTAACATCCTATTTCTTTTTTCTTTCTTTTTCCTTTGTTTTGTTCCTTCATGGGGCTTGAACCCTGAGTTCTTCAGCTTAAGGTGAGCACTCTATCACTCAAGCCATGGTACTATTTCTGGTTTTCTGGTGGTTAATTGGAAATAAGTGTCTCAAGGACTTTTCTGTCCCGGGTTTGTTTTGTATTGTGATCCTCAGATCTCAGCCTTCTGAGTAGCTAGGATTACAGGTGTGAGCCACTGGTGCCTGGCTCATCCTATTTCTTTAATTACATTCTTTCTTTCAAAGTGAGCTACTAGCTTGGCTCTAGAAAAAAATAAAAAAGTTCACACAAGTTCATGACCCCATAAGATGAAGACAGGCACTTCAGATGTTGTCTTCCATAGCCTTCAAAGACTACATGTACATTTTTACACACAATCAATTTATGGAGCACTACAAACTTGGGTTTAATCCCTAGGCACACAAAGTTACACAATATGTGCTTTAAAATATTAATATCACATATGCAAAATGTATTATCTGGGTATTAGAAAGTATATTGAAAAAAGGCAAATTAAAAATCATCTTAGAAAAACAGGCTGTCATTTGAGATGTTGTTTCTTCACAGTAGCCTTCTTCCCAGCTGCAGCTGGCTGTGTGCTTTAATGTAAGCACAAGACATAATGTAAGCACAAGACATAAAGACATTACTAAATAGGTTGTATATTAGAGTTATCTGATTCACATAGAGATTCTACAGACTTGACCTCCACTCTCATTCTATTCTTTCTCATCTTCTAAACCAGTCCTTTAAATCTGACAGTCCCATCCTTTTACCTGCCTCTTGCCATCTCAGTCATACTCAAATTGCCTCAATTCATACTTTTTTAGGCACTGCTTCTTTTGCTTCTTGTTACATTTTGTATTGTGTCACAAATACATTTTCCAGATTCACATGTTCTTGTTAAGTTTTTTCAATAGTAAGTTGTTTATTGGAAAATAAAGTTTAAAATCCAGAGCCTTTTACTGGAAGCTTTTAACAACTTTACTTGAGACAATTTTTTTTTTTTTTTTTTTTTTTTTTTTTTTTTTTTTTTTGTCGGTCGTGGGGCTTGAACTCTGGGCTTGGGCGCTGTCCCTCAGCTCTTCAGCTCAAGGCGAGCGCTCTACCACTTGAGCTATAGCGCCACTTCCGGTTTTCTGGTGGTTTATTGGAGATAGGAGTCTCACGGTCTCTCCTGCCCGGGCTGGCTTTGAACCGCGATCCTCAGATCTCAGCCTCCTGAGTAGCTAGGATTACAGGCGTGAGCCACCAGCGCCCGGCTTGAGACAATTTTATCAGACACATTTGCAATTTATCTTTCCTGCATTTCCAATACTCTATCTTTTTTGCTCATTTGTAGTTTACACAAGATGCTCATATAGCATGAATCTTTGTTCAGGGATGTCTTAGTTAAACTATTCCTCTCTCCTCTACTAAAGTTCCCGTAATTCTCCAAGTTTGCTATAAATTACTTTTCTTATCATCCCTAAATATAAAGTAAGAAAATTCAGCTTCTTTTTCTATTTTTTCTCCCTTCTTCCCTTCCTTCTTTCCTTCCTTCTTTCCTTCATTTGTTCATTCATTCGTTCGTTCCTTCCTTCTTTCCTTCCTTCCTTCCTTCCTTCCTTCCTTCCTTCCTTCCTTCCTTCCTTCCTTCCTTTCTTCCTTCTTTCTTTCCTTCCTTCCTCCCTTCCTTCTTCCTTTTCTCCCTCTCTTCCATCCTTTCTCCCTTCCTCCATCTTTTTTTCTTAATTTTTGGAACTTGAACTCAGGAGCCTTAAACATACTTGGCTTATTTGATCATGGCTTGTAATCCAACATATGAGCCTTGTCTCCTCCAGCTCAGCATTTTGTTGATTATTTATATATGGAATCTCATGGACTTTTCTGTATTTGTTGACTTTGAAGCATGACTGTCCATGTCTCAGCATATTCTGAGTGTCTAGGATTACAGGTCTGTAACATTGATGGCTAGAGAAAGAACTCAATTTCTACACTATTATTTCTTCCCAAATGCATTTTAAAATCTATATTACATATAACTGTGATTTTTTTCTTTTTTCAAAATTTTCCAGAGTGTTAATATTGGTATAGACCTACCATGGAACAGGATCCCTGAGTTTAGCTCATGTCTTGTTCCAAATGTATTCAAATCTGTTTGCATAGGTATCTAATTTCGGAATAAAAATGCACTTAAAAATGGGGAAAACAGGCTCAGCTCTTTCCTTCTCAACTCTACTCCTGCTCTCTTAGTTCTCTTTCCCAGCTCTCACTCTTTCCCAGCTCTTTCTTTCCCAGCTGTTTCTCAGCTTTTTCCCAGGTCTTTCCCAGGCCTTTCCCTGCCACGTGGAGGGCCAACATGGCCTGGTGCCAGCCCGAATGATGAATAAACCTACCCCTTACCTGAATAACATGTACGTGGTGCTGTTCTTACTCAGCTACCTCTTTTTAAAAACCTAACATAAATGGTGCCGAAACCCGGGAAGGGCTTAAAGTCAGGATAGGTGGGATTCCACTCCATTTTTTTTTCTCTTTTTTTCTTTTTTGTTTGTTTTTCTCTTTTTGCTCTGAGGAATACCCACAGTTCTAACGGCCTTTTGAGAACCAATCTGTCTGCTGCGGACACAGCACATCAATACCATTGCTGGCTTTCACATCCAAGTCCACACCACTTCTCTACTCTGGTGAGTGAAAGTATGCTCTATGGCTCTCTGTTGCTCAGTCTCTGTCCAGACGTGGTGCCACACCAGAGAGCTTCTACAGCCTTTAGCTGAAAGGCCAGTCACCTCTGAAGCCGAGGGTGCTTGGTTTTGGGGGCTTGGCCATTTCTCTCTAGAAGGCTCTGGAGGAAGTTGGGATGCCGCTTCTGCCTGGTCAGCTCTCCTTCACTCACCAGACTGACTCTCCTACACATTTAATGGGGTGCTGCCAGTCACGCCAAAGCAGTGAAACTCCTTTGAAATGCCTCCTGCACTCCCTAGAAAGTCAGAGAGCCTAATTTTTATGGCATTCTCAGATGTAGACAGTTTTTGCCACTGCAATGGTAAATGGTCAGAAGTCTGTTTACTTTTAGGCTCTCTTTGCTCTCTCTCTGCCATTCATGTCCAACTTTCCCTATCTCTCCCTTTCTCTTTTCTACATTTTGGCTTGTGCCCTGAAGATTGCAATGCAGGCTGGGTCCTGGGGACCCTCCTCTATGTTGCCTCTCAAAGGCCAGCCAATGTAGGCTTGATCTATTTGTTCAGAGTTTCTTTGCATTCTTTCAGAAATTCACCATCTTGAGTTTGCCATCTTGGCCACATGGTGGGTTAAGGGTTTGGCCCCGTCTGACCCTTAACCTTCTACCAAGCTTACTACTCCATCCATCCTTGCTAACAAGTTGCTCTTTTCACAGGCCCTGGTAAGTGAGGCTCAACCATCTGATGTGCTTTGTTAGCAAAGATGTCTACACATTGTTGTCAAAAATTTTAGGTTTTGATTTTGCTTTTTTTATTTTGTGTTGTGTATTCTACTACTGACTATGTGGTTCTAAAATACTGGGCTTATCTGTGCTAATATTCTCATCACATCTAACAAGTTTTGTCATTACAGAATATTTGTTGGTCAATTCTTGACAAGGACCAGGTAAGCTCTATTCCATTTGATCTCCTTGTTGCTTTAATTGGAAATAATAAAGAGCTTTTGTGGCAAAGATTTCAGTTCAAAGCCAGCCCAGGCTGAAAAATCCCTAAGACTCTACCTCCCAACTAACCTGCGAAGAGCTAGGCAGGAAGCATGGCTCAAGGCTCTTATCTCAAACCAGCAAACACTGCAGGTGGTACTATAACTCAAAGTGGTTCAGTGCTGGCCTTGAGCAGAAGTGCTCAGGGACAGTGCCCAAGCCTTGAGTTCAATCCTCCTTGAATACCAACTGGCACAAGCCATCTCAGAAACAAGCACCTAGACTCAGCCAGTATGGGGAATAAGAGACCATGAAGAGGAGTAAGAGGAGATGATGTCACATCAGCACCTTTGTGCCTGCCCTTTCAAAATTAACCATAGCCGGGAAGTCAAGAGAAGTAAGAAGCCTGCCCATCTAGGGTCCATACCTGTCTACCTATTAACTGGACAGGAATTTATATTCTTGCCTTTGTTACCTGACTTCTCCTCTAGGAGAAGTAGCTAGGGACATTTCTACCAACATTTTTCAATCCCAAGTCCTTCCTCTTGCCATTTATTTGCTCTCTAGTATTTTTCAGCCCCTCAATGCCTCATGAGACTTCTCCAGACTTCATCTAAGGACTCACACCACCAAGGGACAGTTGCTGCTCGTTGCCTTCTCTGGGAGGGGACCAAATTCCAGCCTTTTACCCCTAATGTCGTTGCCCCTTGTCAGCAGGAAGTAGCCAGAGAGAATCTGTGCCCTATGTCATGATTATTAAAAGGCTGGAATGTAAGGTCCACTCCTGGATTGCAAGCAGACTCCACCCTCCTCGCAGCAAGGTCTCCACCCAGTACCTATGTTACCTAGGCAACTGGCACACCTGGAAGAGGTCACATCTGCATCTGCTGAGTTCCCATCTGAATTCGATGTGGCCACATCTTCCTCAGCCCATACCCTAGATAAGGCCTAGCCCAGGCCCAGATGTTTTCTCTCACCTCTTTCCTTCTCAGCTCTTTCCCAGCTCTCTTAGCTCTCTTTCCCAGCTCTCTCTCTTTCCCAGCTCTCTCTTCTCTTTCCCAGCTGTTTCCCAGCTCTCTCCCAGCTCTCTCTTTTTCAGCTCTCTCTCTTCTCGTTCCCAGCTCTTTCTCAGCTTTTTCCCAGGTCTTTCCCAGACCTTTCCCAGCCACATGGAGGGCCAAGATGGCCTGGTGCCAGCCAAAACAATGAATAAACTTACCCCTTACTTGAAAAAGAAAAATGGGGAAAACATCTTACCCAAGACTACTACACAAATACTTGTAGCAAGGTCTTGGAATGTATCACACTTTCAAACTTTTTCATTGGTTTTTTCACTCTTCCCCAAACAGATGCTTGGAGAGCCATCCCTGTAAATGCAGGTACTCTGCTGAAGACCTGGAAACTTATCCTCAATGTAAGGTAGTTATACCATGCAGGTTTTCAAAGTATTTAGATAAGTGCTATTTAATGGAAAATAAAATACCTCACTATAACTGTTCTTTTATGCTTTCCTCCCAAATGCATTGGACCATTACTTATATGAAACTTAATCTATAAATTCTTGCATTTACATATCCTTGGAGTTCAGTGAGTCAACCCTCTCCTGAATAGTTTTAATCAGCTCTTAAGGTCAAAGGAGATGGAAAATTACATGTTCATCCATCCAGAGACTCATAATATATGAATAGTTAACACTTTTATCCATTCTCCTGATATGTGTCTCTTCTGTAACCATTTTGTTATATACATTATTGTTATTATAATTATTATCATTTTAATTTAATTTGATGTATACAGTGTTTGATGATGTTGTATATGACACTAAGAAGTTATAATTCCTTTTCAAGGTTTCCCAACACAAATAATTAAATTCAATATTAATTACTTAGTGTTTATATAAGTATATTTATATATAAATATTATGCATGAATACACAAATATTACAGAAATATCTATGTCTCTAAAATATTACAGAAATATCTATGTCTCTATATATTAAGTATATGTAGATTATATATGTACATGTCAATAATTAATTTTCAGCTATCATACTTCTGAGGTTCTTGAAAGGACAGATGTTTTTTCAAAATATAATTTAAAATAGTAATTTTAAATCACAACTATATTTCTATTTATAATTTTCACCTAGAATTCAAATCAGTTGAAATATGTTTGAATTCTCTTTATAGTTGTATTTTAGACACATTATCATATTCTGCTAAATTGTCTCAGGTTAAATCTATTTCATTGACAATTTATATTGAACTAGACAATGCCTATGTGGACAAGTCTAAATTTCATGCTTATCAGGGCTGATAGAGAAGGAGTGTTTATGTAGCTACTTAATAGTTGAAGAAAATCTGCAGTTTATCAAAGCTTTTACATATGAATTGGCATGCATAGGAACTCATGAGGGATATATGAGCACAAGGAAAAATTTTCTATTCACAGTGATTAATATTCTCAAATGCACTCACTACAGCTAGTTAAAGAGGATGCTCACTATGATTATAGAAACAAACCACTAAACTGGTTACCATTAGAACCAGAAACCTGGTATTATCTGTTATGATTTCCTGAACTAAGACTCATGCTTGCCTTAAGGTCTGACATTATGACTTCCCATAAATTTGTGTCCTAAGTACGGAATACTTAATGTAAGCTGAAAATGCCTCTGGTATTTGCTATATAAAAAAATCTAAAGGTGTGGGAAGCTGAGGGCCCTGTGGAGAAGGGCTACTAGAGGTTTAGTAGGTGTGCCTGAAGAGGTAATGAAGATAGCAAACATGTGCTGCATGTGTGATTGATTAGAATGTTTGGCCTTCTCCATGTATTCTGTTGAAACACAAGAATCTTATCTGCCTTACTGTTTCCTGATCTTCTGTTATCTGATTCTTAGAATATTCCTCTTTTGTTTATTTTCTCATAACTTCTTTAAACGAATCCTGACATAGTGTGAGCCTGTAAAAAACAGTGGGTATGGGAGATAGCTTTGATTTAATCTTCTCTGTCAGTTAAACTCATTTCTCTCTTCATGGTAGTATTGAAATATTAATTATTCAATGTTAAAATATTAAATATGATATATCATTATATGTGCATTTCATCATCTTTTGTCCTGGTATCTGCTGGTTGGAACCAGTACAGAGTAAAGAGTTTTGAATAAAAGAGAATGACAAAGCCTTGAAGGCTTAAATGTAGCAAGGAAGCTTAAATATCCTGTGGCAGTATTAGTTATAATTTCTATTTTACAGGTAATTTTGAATATGTTCTTTATGAAATGTTGCATTTTATCCTGACATTAATAAGTTTGAACCGAGAACCTCACACTTCTAGACTGGAACAACATGACACCCCCAATCTTGGTTTGTTTCCCTGCTAATTTTTTAGCTAGAGGTTGGGAAGTGCCAGAGCCAGAATCACTTTTTTTAAACTTCTTGATAATGCTGAGGTCACACACACATTTTGCCTACAGCTTTTCCAATGAATAAAAATCTTGCATTTGTTACTTGGGTAGGCCAAGGATCATGATCTTTCTAATCACAGACTCCTAGGTAATTTGGAATGACAGTCATCTGGGATACACCCAGCTATCACATGTATGTGGACAGAGACTAGATGAAGATTCTACACCTAATGTTTAGTTTTGCTTTGAAACTATAAGTGTATACACACATATACATATACATATTTCAAAGATAGTTCATGTAAATATTATTTTATGATGATTATTTTTGGCACTATTAAAGATTGTTAAAGATGCAACACATATACATATACATATATCAAAGATAGTTTATGTAAATATTATTTTATGATGATTTTTTGACACTGTTAAAGATTGTTAAAGATGCAAGGCCTTGAACATACTTGATGTATACCTATGACTGTATTCAACTACTATTTCTCTCTCTATTCATCATAACTTCCTCTTAAACCCAATGTCCTTTGGTCAACTCATTACTTGGGTTCCTGGTACTTGTTTTGTTAAACTTGTCTATTGTTCAAAAAGGTTATACCATGGAAATTCCCCTCTGAATCTGTATACTTCAGTCATTTTGACCATGTATAAGTAGATTAGGTATTTCATATATGATTACATTTCAGACATAACTTCAACATATGAGACAAAACATGTGCCCTCTGTCACTCAGAGCCTGACTTACTTCTGTCAAAAAAAAGTCATTCCAGGTTCATCCATTTCCCTGTAAATGACACAGTGTTATCCTTCCTGATGGACTGAATGAAATTGCAAAGAAAATTGTCTGGCAATATAAGGCTAAGGTAATAGTAAAGAATGAACTCATTAAAATAAACAATGAATATGTCTTTCTTAGTAAATTAAAACGTTGGCTTAAATGTCAAAAATGAATTATAAAGTTTCTCCTATTCCTTCCTTTAATGTTTTCAGGATGTCTGCTTTGACTTCAAGGTCTTTGAAGTTGATTCTGTTGCAGGATGATATATAAGGATCTAGCTCTAACTTTAGTTGTCTAAAGGTGTTAAATCAATTTTGCCAGCACCATTTACTGAAGAGGCTGTCTTTCTTTCATTCTAATTTTTTAGCTCCCTTATCAAAGATTAGGTGGCTATAGGTCTGTGGGTTCATTTTTGGGTCTTCAGTTCTATTCCATTTTTCCTCAGGTCTATTCTTGTGCCAGTACCAAGCTGTTTTGATGACTATGGCTTTGTAGTAGAGTTTGAATTTGGTTTTGATATTCCTCCAGCACTGTTCTTTCTGCTAAGGATTGTTTTTGCTATTTGGGATCTTTTAATGTTCCATATGAATTTTTGGATTGCTTCTACTATTTGCTTGAAGAATGAGGTTGGGATATTGATAGGTATGGTAGTGAATTTGTAGATAGGCTTTGGCAGTATTGCCATCTTCAGGATGTCACAATTGTTAGAAAATGGAAAGACTTGGAAAAAACTATATTAAGTGACATAAGCCAGACCCAAAGAAACATAGGTCCCATGCTTTCCCTTATCTGCAATAACTAGTATATGTCTAGACAAGCCGAAGAGGTCAAAAGCTATGTACATCTGACCATATAACCTGATGCTAAGTGAAATTAACCCCAAGATAGGGACACAAGTGACTATCTTTCTTGTTCTTTTCAATGTACTTATAATGTACTATGTGACTTTTTTTGTTGTTTGTTTCTTTGTATGTTCTTCCCCCATGGTACAACCCCTGTTGTCACTGTATTTCATTCTGGTGTCCTGTATATAGTTATATACATTTTTTCTAATTTGGGGAGGGGAAGGAAAATAACAAAATGTTGAAATAACGATACAGGATGACCCATTGTAACAATGAGATGTACAAGAGACTATGTTGAAACTGGGCACTAGTGGCTCACGCCTGTAATCCTAGCTACTAGGGCTGAGATCTGAAGATCACGGTTCAAAGCCAGCCCAGGCAGGAAAGTCCCTGAAACTCTTTATCGCCAATAAACCACCAGAAAACCGGAAGTGGCACTGTAACTCAAGTGTTAGATCTCTAGCCTTGAGCTGAAGAGATGAGGGACAGTGCTCAGGCCCAGAGTTCAAGACCTATAACCGACAAAAACAAAAAAAAAGAGAGAGACTATGTTGAAAACGAACTTTACAACTTTGTCGTGTGTGTGGGGAGGAGAGGAGGAAAGGGTTATTAGGGGAAAAACAAAGGAGGGGGTAACAGTGCTCAATAGGAAATGGAATCATTACCTTGCTCAAATAACTGTAACTCCTCTATACAGTGGGGAGGAGGAAAGGGATGTTAGGGGGAAAATGAGGGGGAAACAATGAGGAAATGGACTCATTACTTTGCTCATTGAACTGTAACTCCTCTGTAGAGTATCTTTACAATAAAAATATATATTTAAAATTTCAAAATAAAATAAACTTAAAAATGAATCATTTATTAATGTTTTGACTCAGATGAATTCAATTAGCAAATTACAATTTTTATATTTCATAATGATCTGATCAGAATGAATTGACAATTACAATTTGAGGTTTGATATTACCCAAATATAAAGCCTAGAATTGTAAGAGTATTTTTATTAATACAAAATCCATGGATTGGCTTATAATTTTATCTATTTAATAACCAATGTTAATTTAACTTTATAAATTTTCCCTGAAATTCAGAGTGAAACTTCTTTATATTTCTCCCATAGCAACACTAAAGAAACAGTTTACATTCTTGAATAATTGTATACTTAGGTGAAAATATTCACACTAGTAGGTGTGGTCAGATTAGAACATTTGCTACCAAATAGCATACTTTGCCTTCCTATCCTAATACAACATCATTGAGAAACTTCCAAAAAGCATTGCTGAGTTTACATTATCTGCAGGTTATACAATCTCCATTTGATGTAACTGGCAATTTCTTTAATGGAAAGTGCTTAGAAATATAGAACAATTGATTTTGTTTCTTTTCTGTAGTAAGCAGTAAGTGTTTCTACTTTGATTACTGTTGCAATCTTAAAGACATATTCAAAATTCTTGAGAAAGAAAGCAATGCCAATGACAACAATCTCAATGTTTTTATTTTAATCATAGCCATCCTACACTGTGCCTGAGCAATATGAGCATACTCAAAAAGAGATTTAAAACATACTTTGAGAATTTACCCAACAACACTTTATGCAAAAACCTTCAGCAAATTTTCCATTAAAACCTATCTTCATCCTTTCTACTCCATGTTTTATAAAATGGCTGCAGAATTCTAGAGGCCATATATTATATTCATAATAAATATTTAAAATACATTAATGCATATTTCATATGCTTGAAAGACTACATGAAGATATTTCAATTGCAGTATTTGGCATTCGTATCTTATAGTTATGCTCTATATATTATTTAAGCATTTTAAAATTACAGTTAGTTAAATTCAGTCTTAATGTACTTTGTTCCAAATAAACACTCAAGAATTTTGGAACCAGAAATCATACTGAAAAATGTTCTTTTCAAAATTAGGAAGAATAATATTGCTAATAGATAAAGATTTAAATATATATGCATATATATGAATATATACACAATTATATGCAGAATTCAAAATGGCAGAAAAATAGATTTTTTTCTGGTTTTGTTTTGTAGGTGATACTGGTGTTTGAACTTATGACCTTATACATTCTAAAGGATTGTTCTTCCACTTGAGTCATTTTACCAACCCTTTTGATTTTTAGGCTATTTTTCAGATAAGTCCTGTGTTTTTGCCTGGGCCCACCATCATCCTATCTATACTGCCCATCATCACCCTATCTATACTGTCCATCATCATCCCATCTATACTGTCCATTTGGCTGGGCTTACCTCTGTGACTTACCATGTTCAACTTATTTGCTGTGTTGGTTTCCCTATAAATTTTTTATCTTGGCTGATTTTGAACAACAATATTTTCAATCTCTGTATCCCAGATAGCTATGGCCAGCTTTATGTTTGTGAAGTGTATCTAGAGGAGCAAAGGGGATAAATGAAAGAAGTTCTTTAAGCCAATATCTACTTTGTAGTAGATACTATTGGCTAAATGAATACTTTTTGAAGTCAAATATCCAAACTCTTATTTTAGCTAAAGTAAATGGGGAGATTATTAATTAAATTTGCATAAATATTTTAATCAAGTATTTTCTTGTCGGTGATTATGGTATTAGAATGAAAACAAACTTTCTAACATGGTACTTTATGAGATTGTATTAGGTAATATCATCATAAAATATAAAAGTTAAAATGTAAAAATATTTCTTCTTTCAGAAACGTTCCTTATCACATATAGTGTTACAAATGGACTGCATTGCCTGTCACAATTACTTTCCTTGGTATGTTATTGTTGCCAAACTCAGATTCTACCCTGACATTATATGATTTATTTCTGAGCAATGATAATAATGATACAAATGTAAATAAAGCCCTCTTTTCCCTGTCTAAGGACTTGTATTCTGTATATTTCTTTTTTTTTTAATTTATTTTATTTTATTTGAGAACATACTGTACAGAGGGGCTACAATTACATGGGCAGGATAATGCATACATTTCTTACCAAGCATTGCAGCCTCCTCCTTTGTTTACCCTTCACCTCCCTTCCCAGCCTCCCCCCTCCCCCCACCCAATTATACCCCCCTCCCCCCCCCCCACACCGATATTGTAAAGCTGGTTTTGACATGACATTTTGTACTTCTCATTGTTGCAACAGGTCCACCTGAATCCTTAAACGACTTGTTTGTCCCCATGTATATTTCTTAATTCTCATGACAAATATATTTCATTATGCAATTTATTTTACACAAATCAAAGCAAAACTGGAATCATGTTCAATAAGTTTCCCAGGTTTTACACTAGCCAGTTAAATAAGTAGAGTTGAGCCCAGATCCGATGTATTTTGTCAACTCTGTTCTACAATTCCCTTTGTATGTTTATTTGCCACAATGCTTAACAAATCAGAGTATGTATAATGAATAAAGCTTAGTGTAAGGTTGTATTTAAGAGGAATGAGATGGTAGATTTAGAAAGCAGTATTTCCAAAAAATTACAACTTTGTATATATAGGGTTGTTATAAATTAGAGATTGTATTATAACTAAAATGACAAGAATTTTGAGTACATGAATCCTGGATAAAATTAATATGCCTTATGATATGGTCCACAGACCTCTCACTTTCCCAGCCAGTTCTCTCTCTTCCCTTAATAGGTACGATAGCAAGGATGCAAAAATTTTCATTTCTTTAATTCTAATACATGTAAAATTCCATTTTAAGTTTTTATTTCTTTTATGGAAACTTCCATATTGATTTCTATGGGTGCACCACAACACATATATAAAAGGTCCTTTTGCTCTGCATACATCCTTGCCTGTATTTATTATAGTTTTTTTGTAAGTTGTGGGGCTTGAATTATTTTCCTGGGTGCTGTCCCTCAGCTCTTCAGCTAAAGGCTAGTGCTCTACCACTTGAGCCACAGCACCATTTCTGGTTTTATGGGGGTTTTATTGGAGATAAGAATATCATGGACTTTTTTTGCCTGGGCTGGCTTTGAACTGCAATCCTCAGATCTCAGCCTCCTGAGTAGCTAGGATTACAGGCATGAGCCATCAACGCCTGGCTTTAATTTTGATAATTCTTTATTTTAATGTGAATGAGTTTGTTAAACTGATATTATCCAATTTGTCATGTTTTTAAGCCTTATTTCCAGATCAGACATTCATTTCATTTACCTATATGTCTCAGGGACTTTCTCATGTTTTCCTGCAGTAATTTCAAAATATTAGATCTTATTGTAAGACTTTTCATGCATATTCAATTCACTTTTTATTTTGGGGGGGTCCAGTCGTGGGGCCTGAACTCTGGGCCTGGGCACTGTCCCTCAGCTCTTCAGCTCAAGGCTAGTGCTCTACCACTTGAGCCACAGCACCACTTCCGCCTTTTTTCTTTTTGCTTATGTATTGCTGAGGAATCGAACCCAGGGCCTCAGGCATGCAAGGCAAGTGCTCTACCACTGAGCCACCTTCCCAATCCTTCAATTCACTTTTATATTTAAAAATAAAGAGATGGGAATGTAATTTTAACCTCCTTCATGCAGAAATTTCGTTTTCCTAATGTCATTGGTAAAGGAGACCCTATCTTTCCTCCAATGTGTTTTGATAACTTTTATTTAAAAAAAAAAAAACCTTATCATTCTGTTTTAGCTTTAGATTTTAAGCCATAGTTTAATGTCTTGTGAATTTTTTCTTTGCTGCAGTTGATGTACAAGTCATCGTTTTATGCAGATTAGCTTGAAAAGTTTCTATTGATATATAAAAACTTTACATATTTATATTTTAAACCTGAGTTGTCTAAAGCATATTTAAAAGCAGATAGTACAAGTAACACCAAAATTTGATTTCTTTTTATTAACAGAAATTGACTCGCATATTCTGGTAGCCTGGAAGAGTCAAGGAACAAATACTAATAGTAAACCATAAAAATGAAATACCAGAAAACTGGAACTTGAAGTGGGTGAGATGGCGTCAAGAGTAGATGGATAGAAGAAAGAAGAGAAGGAGATTAGAATGCAGTCCAAATTCAATGTAAATCCTTTGAAATTAAGAAAATTGAGGAATATGATTCTTTGGGAGGGATAGGTGAGACTGTGGAAAGGGGTTACATCCATCAAGTTGCATTGTGCACATAAATTGCTTTGCTGAATGACAAAATAGGAAAATAAAAATAGAACATGCTTATAACTGCAATATAATCAGATGTTTACTAAAAAGAAAAAGAAAGAAATATGATCCTAAATAATCTCATTTTTAAAAAATAGGTAATGGGACATATTTTATGTATACAAAATTGTAGTAGATATATAAATTACTATAATTGTTCAGAAATCATGATATTTACAGTTTCATAAATAATAATTTGGTAAATGACATAATATCCATTAATGTGTTATTCATGGTTATGAATGTTTGTGTTCATAATTATGAATGACACATTAATCACATCACATTTTAATCCCATTTCTTTTATTCATTCCTTTATTCACTAGACAGATAATTTTAAACATTTACACTGCTCCATAACTTTTCTACCTACTGAGGATATGTTTTAACAAAACTGAACTGACCCCACCTTAAAGAAATTTCATTTGAATGAGGAGACAAATACATAAAAGAAATAAGGATGCTACTATTGTATAGGTGAATGTTTGTCTAGAAATCAAATATTACATATTGTATCTTTAAATAAATAATCTTTGTTCATTGTTAGTAGTGCCAATTCATGAAAAATAATATATATGTGCAATTGAAATTATAGATATCACTTATCACAAATACTTTAGGAAACAGCTCCATAATCTAAATCACATTCCTCTAATATATTCTCTAAAATATCATCAGGTTTTCATACATAACTATTATCATGGACAATGTTTAGTCAGAATACTTGGTTTAACAAAATTTCAACCATTTGACTATGTTCCAAAAGAGTATAAATCTTGTCCATTTTGTCAACTATATCCATGGATGCTAAATCTGCTGTTTAAAATTACTAGACAAGATAAATTTTCCATTTGTTCAGTTTCACTTTGTAAAAAACATAAAATTTTAATAAATCTTCAATTAGTTGCATTTCAAAGTTAGCTATGTTTTAGTTCAGTCAGGAAAAGCAGATTTTAACACCTACCAATAAATTGGTATAAAGAACAGCAACATAGCTTATAATGTATGTGATTAATGTGACTTCTGAGATTTTATTGAAAGTAGTATTTGAGGAAATATTTCAAGGAGAAAGAAAAAATAAGTTTAAGGAAGTTGAAAGTTGGGATGTAGCTCAATGGCAAAGTGTTTTCCAAGATTCTATCTCAAGCACCAAAAAAGAAAAGACAAAAAAAAATAGATGAAGAACTGTCTGACAATTTATCCAGTGAAGCATCACCTTCTACATTAACTTCATAATAGTGCATGGAAAGATTTCTGCATTTTTATTGATTTGTACTTGAGAAAAATTTTTTTCACTGGTGGAGCCAGTGAAAAATATGTAATCCTTGCTTGCCTAGCAGGTGTGCTTGAACAAAACTAAGTGCTTTTTATGGAAATTGCTAAACTTTTCAAGGATAGCATTGGAGTGTAGGGTATGATAATCTACATCCCTAATTAAATAAATTAACCAACAAATAATTTCAATTAAAATCTGAAGAGGATAAATTTTGCTGGTATAAATATAGCATATTTATAGTATCCAATGGAAATATCTTAAGTAAAATCCTACTATATGCTATTTTAAGTAAAATAATTTGAAAGTTTCTGTTTAAAATATTAATTTTAACTTAAAATCTATTCAGATTCATCATAAAATATGTTAACATTTTCCCATTTTCCCAGGATAAATAAGCAATTATCAATGTTTTATTAAACAGCTTAATGAAACTTCTACTTTAAGAAGTAACTTGTTTTGCTTAGTAGCTTAAAACTATCATTAATTAGAGGTAATTAAAGGATAATTAACATTAATTAACCTGCGTAAGAGGTTGATTTGCTTTTTGTAATTTTATATTTTAATCTTAAATTGAATTATTTTATGCTAGTGTAATGTTACACATTTAACTATATAAAACTCACTAAGAAAGTAGGATATTCTAAATATCCTACTTTAATTACCTTAATGTAAACATTACATTTTATGTTCTTTTTGTTATAGTAAATGCTGTGTGACATCTTAGATTCTTTGTTACAATATGAATATAAGGTATTAAGAAGATGTTGCATCCATGGCTGTGTGATTGTTATCATCAAATTTCTACTAATTTACTTTATAAGATTTCTCTATTTCATTACAGAATGTGTTCTTAACTATGTGAATTCTGGGAAAATACAGAATTTAGAAATAGCCTTCAAAAATGTTTTCCTTTGCAATCAGATAATTTACCATGATAACACTATAATGACAGATGAAAGAGTTCAGTAAAACTTAGTGATTATCTTCTCCTCTCCTCCTGTTTTTTCTGGAAATTACAATCCTCTTGCTTTGTTTGCAAAACAGTTTTCCAGATGCCACCCATGTTTAAATAATAATAATAAAAAAGATGGATGAAACAGACAAACAGGAAGGGCTTGAAAAATGGAAGCCAAGAAATTGAACCATGTTGAACTCAGTGTTAAATACATAATCTTGCCTTAATTTACTTACAGATACCTGTAAGAGTTAATATAAATATTAAAACTTAGATAATTAATCCTAAATTAAATTCAATCAAATGTCACTTTAAATAGACAATCCTCATTTATTGTTAGTAATGCCAATTCATGAAAAAAATATATATATATGTCTGTGCAATTGGAAACACCTATATTTGTTTTCTGTAAGAGCTTAAATGTATTAATGTTATCCAGGAATGGAGATCACAACCAAGGTCTTTTATTTGCAAGGAAAATACAGTACCACTCAGCTACATCTCCACTCCTAAAAACACAATTTTAATTAGCAAAAACATGAGTAACAGAATTCTTGCCTGTAAGAAAATATACAGTTTCCAAAGCCACATAAAAATAGTTAATATTCTTAAAATGGGTTGTAGTCTACAAAAAAAGAGTCAAAACAAGTTTTTATCACTATAATGTTCTATGAAAACGATGAAGCAGTCAAAAAACTACAGACTAGGCGACAATACCTGAAAATTCATGTGCTTAACAAATTACTTGAATCTAGAATATTTGAACAACTTTTAAAACTCAGCATCATATAAACAATTCTATTTGCAAACAGATAAGATCTGGCTAGAATGGAGATGAAATATTGATGTTTAATAAGCACATAAACATATTAAGTAATTTTCACCACCAAAACAACATTAGACCACAGCAGATATCAATATATACTTATGAGATTTAAATCTAAAATACACAGTGAAACCAAAAGAGCATACTCATAGGAGAGAAACACAAAGGTGCAATGCCTAAATACCTCTTCATATTTGTATAAAATAATGGAGATATTGAAAAGAATTCCAAGATATGGAAACAAGAGACCTCTGTTTGTTTGTTTTTCTTTCTTTCTTCTTTCTTTCTTTCTTTCTTTCTTTCTTTCTTTCTTTCTTTCTTTCTTTCTTTCTTTCTTTCTTTCTTTCTTTCTTTCTTTCTTTTTTCTTTCTTTCTTTTTTCTTTCTTTCTTTTTTCTTTCTTTCTTTTTTTCTTTCTTTCTCTCTTTCTTCTTTCTTTCTTTCTTTCTTTCTTTCTTTCTTTCTTTCTTTCTTTGTTTTTTTGATGATTCTGGCTTCTTCACCTTATATATTGTATATATAAATTGTACATTTTAGATAAATTGGGGCAGGGTAGAGAATTTGAGGGAGAAAGGGTGAAAAAGTGTATCAGTGGAGCTCCCTGGACACTGATAAAAGTGCACTATACAACTCATGCATGGAGACAAAAGAGAGGGATTGGGAAATAACAAGGGAAAAAAGACACTGTAGGAAAAGAAATGTACTCATTACCTGACTCATGTAATTATAATCCCTCTGTACATGTCCTCTATAATAATAAAGTAAATTAATAATAAAAATGGAAGAAGTGATAACACTAAATAGAGACTCTTTATATATATGATTATAAATACATTCTGGAAAATAGGCAGTTTCTTAAAAATTCCTTTACTATATTTTCCATGCAACTAGTAATTGAACTCCATAGAAATGAAAACTTGCTACATGAAAATGTAGGTATATTAATGGATTGAAGAGCTTGAATTTATTTATGACCTACTGAATGGTAACAACCGAAGTACCTCATAATAGGTGAATGGATAAGTAGACAAGGAGAGGAATAAATCATTGGCAAGTAACTTAGATGACATGATTTCAAGGGCATTATGCTAAGTCATACATTTTGCCATAATTTATTATTGTACATGCATAACATCAAAATTATGAAATTATAAAGATGGGAACAAATTACTGTTTGCCAGATGTTATGAATTTTGGAGTTGTCGGGATGGTTATACTATGTAAGAAGAGACAGATACCTAGGTGATGGAATTGTTCTCTACCTTTTTAATAATCATTCTGATCTCCTTATCTAGTTATGTAAAATGTAACAACAAGAGGAAACTGGCTGAAAGATTTACAAAACTTGTCTGCACTATCTGTATAACTTTATTTTAATCTATAATTGTAGTCTACTCTGGATATTCCACCTATTGTGTAAGGTCGTCACAAGCATTAAATACAAAAATATTGTTGCCTTGGGAAATAGATGAAGAACTTCCTGTGGAATTTTGGTCAGAATATTTTGCCAATTTACCAATACACAACTTTCTTTTATAAGTAGTTCTGTTTTTTTATTTTTCAATTTTATTTATTGATTTATCATTTATTTATTTGTTTATTTATTTATTTATTTATTTAATATACTACCAAGGAATTGAACTCAGGGCTGCATGCATGATAGATAAGCACTCTGCCATTGCTACATTCTCAGCACCAAGTATTTTTGTTTAAACAATTTTATAAAGTATTTTGTTTTTCTTTCTTTCTTTTTCTTTTTTTTTGTCGATCATGGGGCCTGAACTCCAGGGCCTGGGCACTGTCCCTCAGCTCTTCAGCTCAAGGCTAACATGCTACTACTTGAGACACAGTGCCACTTCCGGCTTTTTTCTGTTTATGTGGTGCTGAGGAATTGAACCCAGGGTCTCATGCATGCAAGCTAAGCACTCTACCACTGAGCCACCTTCCCAGCCCCAGTATTTTGTTTTACTTTGGTCAGTCATGGGGCTTGAAATCTGGGCCTGGACTCTGTCCCTCAGCTCTTCAGCTCAAGGAAAACGTTCCACCACTTGAACCATACCGCCATTTCCGGTTTTCTGGTGATTTATTGGAAATAAGAGTCTCAAGGACTTTTCCTGCCTGGGCTTTGAAGCATGATCCTCATATGTATGCCTCCTGAGTAGCTAGGATTACAGGCATGAGCCACCAGCATCCGGAATTTTATAAAGTATTTTTTAAATCATAAGATTGACACAGTATTTCTTGATAGTAAAGCACTAGCAGATAAAGGTCTTATGAGAGCTGACCCTGGATAATACAAACATAAATTTCAGACTGAGAACAATGCTGTGTACTAAACAGTTTAAATCAGCCATTATCTTGTAAATCTACACATTTAGGCACTTTCACATTTTTATAGTTTTACTACTCACTGTAGTTATTACTGTGGTATTTTCAAGAGTCCTGTCATGTAGATTGGCAAGATTCTGTGCCATTTTACTCTGTGTATACATAGAGTTCTTTCATTAGCACTGCATACAGGGCCAACAGCTCAATGGCTCATGCTTTAATAAAGCATCTCAAACAATTCATTGGCAACTTTTTCTCCATACAGCACATCAGAGATCCTTTGCTTTTAGGACCTATGGACAGCAGTTCAGCACTCTATACATTGTTACCACTTTAAATACCAGAATAACCTAGACAAAGTACAAAAATTTGCTACATAAACTCACAAGGACATTTACCTATAGTATGAGAGCAGATATCAGAATATCACTTTCTTCATCTGCAGCTTGGACCTCATTCATGTGGAAAACCAAATGACTTGATATTCTATACATCCCTTGATGACTGTGAAAATTCTTTAAGATTTAATCTGTGGCTATAGACAGTATCAATGAGAAAATAAATTTACATTCACTGAATCCACATATAATCAGGATAGATTATACTTCATATAAGATCTAAAATATATTTCTTTAGTAAACAGAGTTTGGTATAAATGAGGAATTCAGTATCTTGGAGTATACAACCCAGCAACATCACCTTGTGTGGAAACATACAGTATTAATCAGCACAATTGTATACATGAAGCACAGGTACTAAATATTCCGTATAGAGTATGGACACACAGTGAGACCAAACCTATTTAATACAAAAGAATTAGAGACAGAGATCTTGCTTTAGGAAGTATCCAACTATAATGGTGAAGCAACATCAAACTACTTCACATTATTTAGAAATTGACAGATGCATTAATCGTGGTATGTGGGCAAGAGGTACAAAGCTCTTAACAGTGTAGAAAAAAATCAGAGGAAATCCTAGCCAATTAATGTGGTGCAGTAGTAATAGGACAATTGCTTTTTAAAAATGAATCATTATATTACTAAGTGGCCCTTTTTGATGTTTACGTTTTTAAAGCTTATTAAAAGGAGATTAGTACAGGCAGAGCAGTTATTAATGAACTGAAGCAAGGGTAGTTTAGCCATGGAAACTACAAGGTAATCAACATACAACATTTTCTACTGATTAAATAAATTAACCAATTTGTTTTTGTTCTAAGATCTTCGTCTCTTTCAAGTAGATATTTATTACAAGATAAATAAAATTTAATAGGATAAATGATAGTTAATTAGATGAACATGTCTTGTTGAAAGTTAGGGAATCAGGAAAAAAGGAATTGTAACATAATTTCTTGCTTAGGTAGTAAACTATATGACCTATTAAAGTAGTCTGAACATACATTAACTGATGTTCTATAAATGATTACTGATTTAAGCCTGGCTGTTCTGAGATGGAAAATAATATAAGGCAATAGCCATTAAAATAAAGTGCTTCTTTATTTTCTCTCACACACATAAGCAAATAAAGATTATTAAAGTCTGCTCTTTTGAAAAATATTTCAGTCCTTGGTAACATTTCAGTGAAACACCCTTCTCTAAAGGATCTAATTAACTACAAGTCCCAAATTTATTACTGATAATTATCTTCACATTGCTTGGGAAACATACCAATAGGTAATTCCATTAGAATTATAAAGTTACAGTCTTCTTCAAGATCAATATTTCGTATATATGCTGCTGGTTAGGTCTACTGGATGTGTGGATTGTGTAACTTCATTTCTTGCATTTAAGACAATTCTTTCTATAGTCATAGAGAACTGAGAGTGGTTTCACAGCTTAAAGACTACCATTGATCTATTTAAGGTGATATATTAAAGTTAGTAGCAAGTGGTCATCTTTTGTTAAACAACTCCTATCCATATACAATGAAAACTATTCTATATGCTTATGTAGAATATACATATAATATAGGTACATATACTATATATATATATCTGTGTATATACTATATATAGTATATGGATATACTATATATAGTATCTATTATATATAGTAAACATATGCTTATACATGTATAAAGTAAACATGCATATACATATGCTTATTTAGAGATATACTAATATATATATTTATATTAATATCTGCTTAAGTGTTTCTCTAAATTTTTTCCACTAGCAATGTGTGTGTGTGTGTGTGTGTGTGTGTGTGTGTGTGTGTGTGTGTGTCATTGTATTTTGATTTCAGGGCCTTGCATTTGGTATACAGATATTCAATATTCAACCACTTGAGCCATATCTCTACCTCTCTGTGCATTCATTATTTTTCAAATAAGGCATTCTATTTATGCCCAGGTCAACTTGGAATAGTGAACTTTCTATGTGCACTTCCCATTTATACTTCCTGTGTAGCTGACAGGTACATATCACCTTGTTCATCTTTTATTGGCTGAGATAAGATTTCATGAATTATTTTCTTAAGTTTGACTTGAATCATAATCTTCCTGCCCTCCAACCCCCAAACTTGAAGGATTGTAGGTGTGAGACTCCATAGCCCTCCTGGAAGCAAGTATATATTTGTGCCTCTCCTTGCTCAAATACTTAAAGAATTCAATTTTCACAATCACAATCACATATTTTGTTTTTACTAAAGTAATATTAACTTGTTTATTTCCATCTATAATAAAATATTGAATGTTTTTGTACATTTTGTATTTCATAATCAGTACAGTCTAATAGCTTTGCATAATTAGGTTGAGGTAATATTTAAAATAAGCCATGAAATAGTTTAAAAGAGCACGATACCACTGACACATACCTACAAGCCTAGCTTTTCAGGAGTCTGAGACCAGAGGATGGACATTTGGAAGATAACCTAGGCAGAAAGTCCATGAGACTCTATCTCCAATTAACCAGCTAACTTATCAGACAGGACAGGCAAATCAAATGGCTATGTGTGGCAAAGTTGAGAAAAAATATAAGGCCCTGAGTTCAACCCCCAGTACTGGCAAAACAACAGCAACAACAACAATAATAATAATAGTTAAAGAGATGGTCAACAAGCTCAAATTTAGAAACCTTTCTATCATAATTTAAGAGACTTACTCTCTGATTCTGTTTTTATTGAAAATATGAATATTTTAACAATCATTTATTTGTACTAAATTCAAGCATTTTTCAATATTACATTCACATGTTAATCATTGTTATATAGTTTTGTGTATGTTTATGCTCAAGAGGTGAGATGAATGAGTCACTAGTCAAAATGTCAACTTTACATTTGACACTCAGGGTAATTTACATGATTCATCTCTGTTTCTTCCATGCATGCACAATTTTAAAAGTGCTTCATTTGTCTTTAATGGAAATGAATCTGCTTTCCGCTTCCTCTAGCTCTATGTATGTTATGGATTCAATTGCCACAAAATAATTGTATGTATGCCTAATTAACACCTTTGACATAATGCTATATATTGTTTGGGAATTCTTGTCCTGCAATAATATTATAAATTTAAAAATGATGTATTTCATAGAATGTTTTATGAGATAATTTAGATTATTAAAATGGTAATATTCTATATTGATTTAGAACCACTTTAGTATCAGAGAATAAAAATAAGCTCTCTATACTACAGAAGATTTGAAATTGCTTACATATTTCAGTACATGGTGTGTGTAACCTATTTATTAATTATTATCCATTATAAACAATACTGAGTGAGTCTCAATCATTTAATCATTTGTACTTTAATTACTCAATGAAAATATGTTCTTTAGCAAATCCTTGTCATTCTTTCTGGGTCTTGAGCCACACACTTTTATTTTAGATAATGAAGCGTTAATGTTCAGACCTTGTTTCAAGTTTTGTACTGATAGAATATCTGTCTTTGATAAAGGGAAATGCGTAATTTATAGGAATACTTTCATCGACAACAATTTTAAAGAATAAAAACATGAAATTCCAAGTAGTAGGGATGATCTGACATTTTTTTTGGGGGGGGGTCCAGTCATGGGGCCTGAACTCTGGACCTGGGCGCTGGCCCTGAGCTCTTCAGCTCAAGGCTAGCGCTCTACCACTTTAGCCACAGCTGCACTTCCAGCTTTTTTCTTTTTGCTTATGTGGTGCTGAGGAATCGAACCCAGGGCCTCAGGCATGCAAGGCAAGTGTTCTACCTCTGAGCCACCTTCACAGCCCCTGATCTGACATTTTTATATGAAGGTTCTCAGTAGCCTTAAAGAAGCATCACTGACTAAGAATTAGGACACAAGCAGACAATTGTGTAATCTGATCACCTTAGAAATAAACACCTAGAAAAAAGACTGGGATGAGAGGAGAAAAAATAAGGCTTTTATTTTGTAAATGAAGATTTCTATTAATTTTTTTTTGTCAGTCATGGCAGCTTGAACCCTGGGCCTTGGCACTGTTCCTCAGCTTTTCTGCTCAAGGCTAGCACTCTACCACTTGAACCACAGCACCACTTCTGGTTTTCTGAATGGTTTATTGGAGGTAAGAGTCTCACAGCCTTTCCTGCCCTGGGTTGGTTTTAAACTTCAATCCTCAGGTCTCAGCCTCCTTAAGGAATAAAATGGTCTCAATTATTTATGACAAAAATATTAAGCTCATAAGAAATATGTACTGGATCTTAGAGTTTAGTAAAATCTAATGAGGCAATGTGAAATCTCAATTAAATTGGAGAAGCCTCAAAAATACAAAATAGTTGAAAATGATCATAATCGTAGTAGTGGTTACATATTTCAAAGGCTTTAGCCTTACAATAGGCATTTAATAGTTATATGCTTGGAAATACTGGAGATAATTATTTTATATGTGCATTAATATTCTTATACTGTTTATGAACTCACGAACATTCCTATAAATAATTTGGGTTGGGTTGGAGACTCAAGCAGTCAAGACCACAGAAAGCTAAAGATAAGCAAAGTTTCCTTGTGTTTCAAATAAGTTAAGAAGAACTGCAAATGACTTTTTATTTATGTATGTTTTCATTTTTCAATCATTTATTGATGATCAACTGATCTACAGTTCTTTTATGAAAACATTCTAGGTGAAACTGACAGTATGAATTGTTTGTCAGTTTCTCATTATTTTATACCAAGAGAATGAAAAAAATGACTAAAACACTATAAAATAGCCAGTGAGAAATAATATCCCCTATAGTGGTAATTGGTATTGTTCCCATTGCTAAGTTCAGCAAAATCTTACAGGAAAGTACAGGCAGCACCTCTGAGTGGAGGTGCAAAGAACTGACTTGTGCTTTAAATGATATTATTTTTGTACACTACTGATTCCCCTAAGGCAAGTTCTTTCATGTAGATAACAAAATGAACAATCAGTACCCAAGATGGAGGTCATATTACTTGGGAGAGAAATGAAACTTGGTTGTTTTCAACTAGAGAGATTTTGTGTAGGCTAAATGTGTTTAGTCTACAATACTTTAAACAATTAGACTTGCCTTTGGAATATATAAACAAATATTGCACATGATTGATTAATGTTAACATATCCTCAGATAAGCTTTTATTACATTCATTATACAGCTATTTCTTAAATATTGTAAAGTGAATTCCTAGGATTCATAAATATTCCAGGATTCTTGTCCATCTCCAGACTTATGAACAACAGGATATTTCTTTATATCTTGACAAGAGATCTTGAATAGACCAAGGGTTAAATGCATGGGTAATATCATTAAAGAAAGGGAAACTGAGGAAATGGAAATTACAAGAAGATAATATGAGGAAATATGTTACAAACTATTTTTCACATGTTGATGCTGTATCAATTTGACAGTTGTGTAAATGAAATTTATGCTTACTTTAGCCCAAAGCCTACATAAATTTTGTTTTCATTCATATTTACACCAAACTTGAAGCTATTATTTCAAAACACACAAATCATGTGTACATGAAGGATAAAAATCTGAAATGTAACATACTCATTTTTAACACCACTCCCATGTGTCTGAACATTCATCATATATAAAGAAAGGAATTTTTTCTGAGAGATAGTTAGATTACATTAGATCAGAAGGAAGTAACATTTAAGTGAATTGGAAATGTTTGTAACTGCCAAAGCAGTAAAAATTTTGGAGAACTGTGAATTTAGTTGGAGATCCACATTGATTTATTAATATTGATAAAGAATATTATAGCTGGTATAAATTTTGTATGTTTAGTATTCACATAAATGTTACTCTGTCAAACTCTGATTTTGTTCTACATTTTATTGTCATGAAATATACAATGCATAAAAATTACTATTGCCACTATTTGCAAGTTGATAATTCAGAGCTATTAAATGCATTCATGATGTTGTACAGAGATGTCCATTTCCATAAATATTTCTTAGTATATCACCAAATTTCTACACCTATTAATGATGAGGTCTTCCTACCCCTCAGGTTTATCAAACATCATTCTGCTCTTCATATATATGTGTTGGATTGCTCTAATGGCTTACCTGAAGTGAAACCATGCATAGTTTTTTTATAACTTATTTATTTTACTTATCATAATGCCCTAAAATTAATTTATGCTGTAATTGCAGAATTTTCTTCCTTGTCCTAGCAGAATTACATTCAATTAAATCTGTGATTTTATTTTCTTAATCTTTATATACCAATGGATTTAAGTTGCTTTCACAATTTAGGTATTGTGAATAATGATGGTAAGGCTGTGATAATGTCTACTTGATACCTTGTTTTCAATTTTTTTGGATACATTCTTAGAAATAGGATTAGTGAATATAAAGGTAATTTTTCTTTAAGTTTTTGAGAAACTGGTATTTTCCACAATATCTGAACCATGCCATATTTTCTGCAATGATTCCAAATGGAATTATTTCTCTACATCCTTGTCAGTGTTAACTCTTTCTTATTTATTTTTCAGTAGCTAACTTATGGATGAGAAATAAAATCTCCTTTTTTTTATTTGCATTTTCTTACTGACTGGTAATATTTGACATTTTTATGTACTTATTAACCACTTGAATATCTTTGGAGAATTGTCTATTTAAGTCTTTTGTTAATTTCTTAGTAAAATCTTTTCACTATCAAGTTTCAGTTCAATATGTATTGTGGCTAATATTCTGCATATTAATCCCGTATAATATACAGATGTCAATTTTTATTTCATTCTATGGATTATTTTTATTGATCTTATTATGTTATAAGGAACATTAAATTCACCTTTTCTGCATGTGAGATTTATCAAAATTTTCTTTTATCTTCTACCTCTGAAGTGATATACAAAAAATTTCAAACCAGTTTTGTAAATGTTTTATTTTATTTAATTTTTTAAATACAAACATAAGGTACAGAGGGGTTTCAGGTAATAAAGTCAGATGAAGAATAGACATGAACTTTGCAACTTGGCGATGAGAAGAGAGTTGGGGAGAAGGGTGGGAGAAAATGTGGGAGGGGTTAACACTGTTCAAAAAGAAAAGTACTCATTACTAATGAACTGTAACCCCATGGTATATCATCTTTACAATATTTTTTTAAAAAAAGAAGTGATGGGGTTGGGAAGTTGGCTCAGTGGTAGAGTTCTTGCCTTGCATGCATGAGGCCCTGGGTTCGATTCCTCAGCACCACATAAGCAGAAAAGGCCAGAAGTGGCATTGTGGCTCAAGTGGTAAAGCACTAGCCTTGAGCTGAAGAGCTGAGGGACAGTGCCCACCAGGCTCAGAGTTCAGGCCCCACAATCTTAAAAAAAAAGTGTAACCCCCGCTTTCACTATATTTGATGTCAGTATAACATGTGGAGGAGATGGGGACAAACAAGTCGTTTAAGGATTCAGGTGGACCTGTTGCAACAATGAGAAGTACAAAATGTCATGTCAAAACCAGCTTTACAATGTCGGTGTGGGGGGGGGGAGGGGGGTATAATTGGGTGGGGGGAGGGGGGTAAAATTGGGTGGGGGGAGGGGGGAGGCGGGGAAGGGAAGTGAAGGGTAAACAAAGGAGGAGGCTGCAATGCTTGGTAAGAAATGTATGCATTATCCTGCCCATGTAATTGTAGCCCCCCTGTACAGTATGTTCTCAAATAAAATAAAAAATACAATTAAAAAAAGAAAAAAAAAAGTGATGAAGTCATGGGATTGGAGTCTTCATGAAGAGAGTTAAATTTCTTCCACTCATCTACCCACAAAGCAACAAGCAAGGCTCTTCACCAAATATTCATCCCTTGATCATGGACTCTTATCCTTCAGTACTATGAGAAATAAACTTATGTATTAAAAAAAACTTTTTGAACAATGTAACTCCTTCCCTTATGCTTTCCCAGTTTTTCCCTCAAAATATTTATCTTGTTTTTTTTCTAAATTTGATAGTTTTAGGCCTTAGGTTTTGTTCTGTTACTTTGTGATAATTATATGTATATCATTAGATAAGGACTAGCTTATAACTTTGTATGCAGATTTTCAGTTTTACTTGTACCATTTTTTAAAAGCATGGTTTTTCTCTATTGAATATTTTAGGAACCCTCCTCAAATATTAGCTCATCACATATACAAAGGCTTATTTCTAGACTTTCTGTCTTATATGTATGTGTTTATGTCAGCCCAGCCATGTTGCTTTAATTTAGTGTACTTTTGCAGTAAGTTATGAAAGTAGGAAGGGAGTATGATTTACTCCTCTGAACTGAAGAGATTATGTGTCTTATGTATTCTAGTAGTGTGGTACAATACATCAATTTTTCTGTCAATAATCAATTTTTAATATCAGTCCATACATTTTATTTCAACCCATATTCACATATCATGAATATATCCCATGTGCCCATGGTGTACAATCTTAAATATTCTGTTGAATATTTTTATGAACATTTTTGCTAGTTTTGCTTCAATGTTTGTGTTGGTCTACATTTTCCTTATGAAAAAGAAAGCTATCTTAATCTAATTTTGGTAACAAAGCAATGCTCACCTCATACAATTTCCTGTATTTCAAGTCTTTTATTTTTCTCTATTTTTTAATTGTCAAGGTGATGTACAGAGGGGTTTCAGCTACATAAGTAAGGTAATGAGTACATTACTTGTCAACCGTTTTACCCCTTGCCTCAATTTTCTCCTCCTTTCCCTCCTTCCCAACTCCCCCCACCAAGTTGTAAAGGTCATTTCCAACATATTGTATATAGCTGTTGCATTGATTCTTCCCTTTTCCTTTTTCTTACAACCACATGGAGAGGGCCAACACGAATGATCCCCATTTCTCTGCACATTATGATCCAAGCCATGAATCAGAGCACGAAGATTTATAGTAGAGAGCAGATCCTGTTCATTCAATATGTTTTCTGAGGGCTATTTTTTGTGAGCTGTTCCAGAGGAAAAATCACAGATGTTGACCAAATTGCAAAAGGATAGAAGGTGGCCAACTGTTGGTGTAAAAAGAGCTGACACTGATAGAGACTGACCTCAACTCCCTCTCCGGAACTCCAGATTTCCAAAGTATACATCAAGAAGATGGTGTCACTGCATCATTCAGAGGAACTAAAATTTTGATACTTCATACTCTACCATAATCCCAGAATTAATACTCAAATAATTTGGGAGAAAAGGTTACCATAGCTCTTTTGAAATTCTTATAAAACTAATATAATAATTTCAAAAAGGATATAAATATGTTAATGAAATTCTTTAAAAAAAAACAACCTGGATAAGAAAAGGCAATGTTTCAATTTATGAGGTTACAATCTTTTTTTTATTATTATTATGAAAATACCCAACAGAGGAGTTACAATTACATGGGCAAGATAATGAGTACATTTCTTATCAAGCATTGTTGCTTCTTCCTTTGTTTCCCCTTCCTATCCCTTCCCATATCCCGCCCCCCCACTCACCCATACAGGTGAGGCCATGTGGTTATAAGTGAGGCCATGAAATTAAAGGATTTCAGCACATTTCATAATTATTCTTATATAAAGTAAAATATATACAATAGATAAAATTATATATTGCATTTAATTTCATGTATTGGCATAGTAGTTATGAGGATCTAAAACTGTTTTCTGATTCATCATCTTTGAAACTAATTATTAATTAAGAAGGTAGCAATCATGTATATACATATATATATATATATACATATATATGTTTGAAATGAACTCCTGACACTTAAATTTCTATACTTTAACGTATAAGGTGACTTTCAAAAATGCCATAATTTTAAAGGGAATGTAAAGCCATTTAAGGGGTTTACCAAAAGCTGTGAAGCCACAAAATAGGGACTCACATTATTTCAGTTAAAGCATCAATAAAAATGCGAGACCCTAGTTGAAAAAATAACTAAAAGCTGAAAGGACTGGGGATTTTTCAAGTGGCAGAACAGTTAGCTTAGCAACTCAAGGCCCAATTTCAAACCCTAGAGATTAATAAATATATAAATATATAACTCGTCATAAATATATATCCTTATATGTGCATATATATCTACTTAAGACATAATATTACAAAAACTATCTTTTTTTTACTTATTAATTAATTAATTAATTTTTTGTCGGTAGTGGGGCCTGAACTCTGGACCTGGATGCTGTCTCTCAGCTTTTCAGCTCAAGGCTAGCACTCTACTACTTGAGCCATAGCACCACTGCTGATGTTTTTTGCTTATATGGTGCTGAGGAATCGAACTCAGGGCCTCATTCATGTGAGGCAAGCACTCTACTACTAAGCCACCTTCCCAGTCCCACATTTTTTTTTTACTTTAAAAATGTTTTACTGTAAAGGTGTTATACTGAAGGATTACAGTTACATAAGTAAAACAATGAGTATATTTGTTGTCGAACCTGTCAGATAAATAAATGAAATTGGTTTACTTGTAGCATGTTAATTTAACACACATGGATACCTGCTGATTTTCACTGACAAAATTTTCTTTACAAATCTTCTAAGAATGAAATAATATTACCCGCAATTTTCCAGGTTTAATATAATCTGATTATTTGTAATATTAATATAAGTCAAGTTTTGGTCTTCTCAAGCCAATCTGTCTCAATGTGAAAAATATGTATTTCATCAAATATTTTCTCCATTTTGTAAATGCTAAAACCTTGATGGAAGATAAAGAAAAAATGGTATAACTTCACTTATTCTTCTTTTAAGTTAGACACTATCTCCAAAGTAAATTACACCCAGGTCAGAAAAGGTATTTCAAATTACCTGGCATCTTTGCTTCTCTTGACTTCTTTATTACATATCTTGAGAGTTAAGTGGTAAAATTGAGAAGGAGAATTCAGCTAATGGGAGAAAAATCTCTCTATTAAGATAATAGACAGTAAGCAAAGTCCCCAGATTATTATCCTATATTGCATGCACTGAGATACAGGTTGAAAAAAAAACATCAAAAACAAAAACTGGAATCACCAGGAATAATTGTCTCTTTGAGTAGCTCACAATTCTGCTCTGAGGGTTCCAGTGTGACAATTCTGGGAAATCCTGTGCTTAAGTGGAATGTTCTGTTCTGGGATTTCATGCCAGTTCAAGCACAAATGGATATTTTCATCATAACAATAAAGATGAAACACTTTCTCCTCTCTAGTGACTTGAAATTGTAGCATGCGCTCTATTTGTTCTTTCTCTTGTTTAGCTCTCCTGTAGCGAAAAAACAAAACAACAACAAAAGAAACCAATGGTTAATGTGAAGCAGTTATCAATAGAACATATACACAGTGAACAGAAGATAATTTGTAAGCTCTGCATTTCAAAATATGAAAACCATCACTTTAGTTTCTACTCAGACATGAAAGGTTTTGTGTGAAATTGGCTAGAGTAAGAAAACATGCTTAGGAGAACTAATAACTTAGAATGAAATATATGTATAGAACTCATAATGTACTATGATTTTTTTTGCTTCTTTTGTATGTTCTTCCCCTTTTTTCATTGTAGTTGATTCTGGTGCCCTGCATCTTGTATATACATTTTTTTTTTCTAATTTGGGGAGTGGAAGGAAAATGACAAAATGCTGAAATAAGGATACAAGATTACTCATAGTAATAAGGAGATGTTCAAGACACTATGTTGAAAATGAAATTTACAACTTTGATGGAGGAGGGAGAAATTGAGAAGGAGGGTAGTCATGGTAGGGGAAAAACAAAGGGGGTAACAATGCTCAATAGGAAATGTACTCATTACCTTACTCATGTAACTGTAAGCCCTCTGCATAGTATCTTTACAATAAAAAATAAAGTCTCTAAGCTTGCCACAAGTGTCACAGCAAAATTGAACAGAATATTATTCAAAATAAAGTACAGTGAAAAATTATAAAGGAAGAAAGATTAAAAAGGTTATGTAAGTATGTATGTATGTATACTTACAGAAATTTTGATTAAACCATCAATAATGCTATGTGGGATCCTGGTGTCTAAAATATCTGCTAATTATAGAATATAAATTAGAATGCATTGGAATTTGAGTTAAAGTGTATTGCAGTTGCATTTTAGGGGGCAAGAATTAATGATCGACTATTTTAGACTTTCAAAATTTTGAATTTTCTGAACTAATCCACTTGTCATAAAAATTGAAAATAGCATTCCAAAATAAAGATTGTCGGAAAAAATTAAGAGAAGAACAAATGAGTAATACACTCCTTAACAATAGTTTAATCTGAAATGTCTAAAGCAAAGGATTTAAAAGACACCCTTGAGATTGAAGTTACAGAAAAACAACACATTAATATGCTCAAAAATATTGTTATTATAAAACATGTTCTGTCTACTTGATTCTAGAAATCAGAAAAGCACACTTTCATCGCATCTATTTCTCTCCCATCCATTCTTTCCAAACTCTGCAGTCAAATGATAACATCGAAAGACTGGGAGCAAGGAAAGATTGAGGGTGCTTCTGTGCTTCCTTTTGATCATTGTCTATGGCTTGTGCAGCGTGTGAGCCTGCCCTCCAAAGATTCATGTGGCAGATGCGCACTTCTCAGTCTGCTTGTGTAGACACTGTGGTACCTTTAAGACATAGAGGTCATCAGAGTCTTGTGTTCAGAAGAGATTAAATTAGCTCCAAAGGACCAGAATTTCCTACAGAATGGCTGTGACATAAGAGCCAGCTGGTTTTTCCTCTCACTCTGACTTCCATGTCTCTTGGTCATTTTCTTTCAAAAGAACTCCTGCCTTGATGGTACCATCTTCTGTGAATCTGATCAGTAGCAATGTGCTGTTCGGAGTTTCAACATACATACTTTTGAGCTAACCGAACCTACTTTTGTTATAAGAACTCAGCCACATGTATCTCATCAGAGTAACTAAAGATGGATACAGTTTATATCTTCCAGGTTTGTGAGACGGCAGCTTTTTCTGATACAGGTTTGACTGCTTTCGTATTTTGATACTTCCAGCACTTGCCTGTCGGCTTCAGTGTAAGCACAGTAATAAATTTCTTTTTTAAAAAGTTTTTAATTGTAAAAATACTGTACAGAGGGGTTACAGTTACTTGATCAAGGTAATGAATACATTTCCTATCGAGCATTGTTGCCTCTTCCTTTGCTTTTCCCCTACCATCCCTGCCCTCCCACCTCCACAACTGTACTCCCAGTGGCCACACTACCCCTCCCCCTCCCCGGCCAAAATTGTAAAGTTCGTTTTTCAACATAATGTCTTGTACATCTCATTGTTACAATGGGTCAGCCTGTATCCCTGTTTAAACATTTTGTTTTTTGCCTTTCTTCTCCCCAAATTAGATAAGTGTATATTTTGATGATCATTACTATCTTGTGAGACTTTCATTATCTGCTTAACTAAATCCTGCTTTAAAATTCCCTCTGAAACACTTTGGATGACTTCAATTTTCCCAACTGCATATTAAATCATTTTTGTGATTGCCCTGTGATATGGGCTGAATGTGAGTGTTCCTTCAAGATTCATGGTTATAACCTAAGCCCATGCAGAAGGAGGTAAGATCCTGAGGAGATGATTAGGTTATTAGTGTGGAACCCTCCTTAATGAGATTAGTAGCCTTATTAAAAACTCAAAAGGGCCAGCACCAGTGACTGATGTCTATAATCCTAGCCACTCAGGAAGCTGAGATTTGAGTATCATGGTTCAAAGCCAGCTCTGGCAGGAAAGTCTGTGAGACTCTTATCTCCAATTAAACTCAAAAAGCTGGATTGGAACTGTGGCTCAAGTAGTAGAGCACTAGCCATGAGAATAAACAAACAAACAAAAAAAACAGCAGAGGGACAGTGTCCAGACTCTGGGTTCAACCCCTAGGATCGGCACACACACACACACACACACACACACACACACACACACACACAAACATGCATACAAACCATTACAAAAACACACACAGTTTTATGTGACTCATTAAGCAAATATACCAAATTTTCTTTGACCTTAGACTTCTCAGACTCAAGAATGTTGAGAAATACATTTCTGTTGGTTACAAGAAACCTAGTTTATTATATATCTTAGACTGTTCTGTAGAAACCATAACACTGAATGTTAGATGTTAGAAAATTTTGCTTAAACCAAAGTTACATAATCTTTCTCAATTCATACAGAACTTCCATTCAGAAGTTTAGTACAAAATATTAACCCAAAACTTCAAGAATGACATTATAAAAATTAGAGTTAAAAGTAGAAGTACATAAATCCAATGTTGTAACTGGAATTTTATAATACATCAAGCAAAGTTTCTCTTCAAGTACAATATTTGTCTGGGTTTATTATCTTTGATTCTATATTTTTATGAAAAGTTTATAAAAGGCCAAATTCATTAAGTAAAATGAAACTTTTTAATTCACATTTTTGTGCTGTTTGTCTTCACACTGTTTCTATGTCTTATAAATGTGCCATTGTCAGATTAATTCAGGAGAAAGAAAGCTAAAACTCACAACAATCTTCAGTCCAGGATGGAAGCAACCAATTTATATCACAATAAAATAAAGCCCAATAGTGCAGAGATATGAAATAAGTGTTATAAAAGAACAACTGCCTATAAAAAATTAAAATAGACAGTGAATGATGAAAGGAATCTCTAAAGGAAAGAGTCTGAGTATATACATGGACTGTTTAATGTATGTATCTAATATTGAATGTCCATTTCTCCTGCCAGTCTTAGTTTCTGATAATGAGGGTATATGATTTAAAATCACAATGAAAAATAGCCAGCAACATTGTTGGTTGGTGTGGTGTTTTATAAATCATATCACTAGAGTAGAATGGGTGAGACCTTCTGAGTAGCCACCCACCTTATCTACTAGTAATTTTACTTATTACCTGAAATCTTAGGGAACAAAACAGAAACCTTTCTGATAATAAAGCCAGATTGACTCATGTCAGAATCTTGTTCACAATTACTTTTTCTCATGAACTTTGATGCTATTGAGAATAATAGAATAGTACTAGAATACTACAGTGTTGGAAAGCCATATTGCCCACATTGATGTAGACTAAAAGTTCTAGATAAACATTAGATATTGCCACTGAAAAGTGGAAAAATACAACTCTTTACAAATCCAATCGGTTAATTGGTGCCATTTGCCAAAAATTAAAAAACAAAACAAAACAAAACAACTAATGCTGAAATTTGCTATAATATATAGTTCTGACCAAGTGTGAAATTAACACTCATGTAGCTAAATGAATCCTACTCACTGAAATTAAATTAATATGTGACAAGAAGAAAATCATCAAGATGTTTTAGATGTATTTTCATTCATATTCACAGGGTTAAATCTTACTAAAATTTCCAAAATCTCTCAAATACTAGCATCTGTACTTAAATCTACATCCATAATATATTCTATGGCTCTCTGCCTCATAAATATTCCTCTGTAGAAAGAATTTATCAATCATGACTTTAACTAATAAAAAGCTAAATCAAAATGTTACATTGCATTTTTCTGATTATTCATAAAACTTCAATCAAATATTAAGTTTGAAAATCATTTCACAGTTTTCACCAGAATCCTGACATTTCAAGTATTTGCAACTTCTACTTAAAAAAATCTGACCTTTTCTGCCTAAATATCATATTTTTGCTTTGCATTTTGATAACTTAATAACATTTTTAAATGAACATTTTGTGCTTCCACTTGAAAGTTTACAGAGCAACATATTAAGTACAAGTTTCATTTTTTAATTTAAATTATTTTCATGGCTCTAAGCAGACTTTAACCTTTACAACTGACTGGGTAAAATTCTGATTAATACCTCCACTGTTTAGCTTAGTGATCCAGCAGAGATGATTTCTCCCTCTTAAAAGGAAAAAGCAAACTTTTTGTTATCCCAGGTAATTGAGCAAAACATAAAACTATTTCCTAGTCACATTGGTTTCATTCAACATGAAAATTTTATTATTGATATCTAAAAAAGCAGGAGTAGGGAAACTAAATGAATTTACACAATATCAAAATGTGACCTTTATATTTGGGCAGTATTTGGGAATATCAGTAAATATTTATCCCTTATACCTAAATAAAGCTTTAAAGTACCTAGAGAAGATCAATATACCTTGTATTACCAGAAAATAGATATATATGGAGATTTATAACATTACTTTTGGTAAACAGAGTTAAAACCTTGAAGTATTAACTGCAGTTATAGAACTGGAACACAGTCACAGGTATATTCTGATAGTTTCTGTGCATTCCAGAGTTAAAGAGTGAGCCCTTGTGCTTAAACAAGGAGAATGTATTTTTAAAAGTCTCTGCTATATGATGAAAAAACAGGGTTTATATTGGGTTCCAGTGTTTAAGATTTTCCTCCCCATATATCTTTACAGTTACTACAGAGAAAACACTGATTTGGGCTCCAGTCTCTGAAGACTGCCAAGTCACTGGCTTTCTCAGCCTACCTACCATGAGTCTGCTCATAATTCTTCACTCCAAACATGCGAACAGATTTCTGCTTAATTCTACAAAACTCTTTTTAATCCCAGCTGTAACTCTAAAGCAAACTTCAGCGAAGGTTTGAAGATAGCAGAAAGAAATTACAGCTTAGAAAAGAAAATGTTAGACTCAGACAGCAGCCATAAATTCTCCTAGATACCAGGAATAATGACTCTTCGCAAGGAGAATCTTTCTGGCTCTCTTTCCTCATTGTCCATTCCTCTGCTGTCATCTGGCAAAGAACAGTTTAATTCCCTCCATGGGGATGTTTTGGAGCTGACTTTTGCTTCCAACATATTTGTATTAGTGACTGCTATTTCCCATGCCTAGGCTTTCGGCCACTTCCTACAGAAGTCTTAATACATTGTAGAAAAGCAAATGTTCTGCAATCAAGATAAAATTTTACAGGATTGTGCAAATAGCTAAATTGCCATGTAAAATTTATAATTTGGCTGTTCTTTGAAAACAAGTAAAATGTCCATGAACACTTTCATTAATTCAAAAAGTAGGTTGCATGTGCAAAGGTATTAAAAATGACTGGTGAGAGGCTTAAACTCTTGCATTTTCCCCTTTGTGGCAGAAATTGGCAGCTGATGTTTAGTGCCAGTGCTTTTATTCATCTAATGTATTGTTTGGTGTTCCTGGAGTTTGAACTCAAGGCCTTATGCTTTCTAGGCATGCGCCCTAACACTAAGTTGTGTCTTCAGACCTGTGTTTGCTTGAGCTATTTCCAAAGTAGGGTTCCTATTTATTCCCAGGGCTGTTTATGAACCTCATTTCTCCTAATATGCACACCCAGATGTGAAATGGAATTGCAAGGTGTGAGCTACTGTACCAGGTTATCCCATTTCTTCAAACTCACCTTTGCCATACCCTTTGCACTTCAGCATGGTCACATTAGCTAACAGGATGAGAGGAAATATGAGGAAATACTGACGAGACTACATGCAGGAAGTTCTTTTAGTAATACTTTCTCATTCTGTAACTAAAAATGTTACAAAGCCTCTGTAAGCCAGCATTTTCCACAGGCAAATTGGTTGTTGTAATAGTTAAATGTCTTGAATGAATGAATGCAAATGGCTTGTTGCAATTACACAAAGTAAATAAGCATAGTGTTCATAATCCTTAAATCTAATCATACTTCTTAGTCTTCTTGTCTTTTGACAAACATTCGATAATAATGCATTCTTTAGAACAACCTACCATTTTGATTTCACATTGGCACTTACTCGATTGCTTACTAAATTTTTGACCACATATTTTCATCCTTGGTTTTTATATTGGCATATACCATTTATGCATATTATGAGATACAATGTAATAATAATTTGATATGCATGTCTTTATGTAGTCAAATCACAGCAGTTAATGTTTCTATCTTTTAAAATATTTTTTATTTCTAGATGATAGAAATATTCAGCATCTAGAACTAGTTATTTTCTTTTTTTGGGGGGGGGGTCTGGTCATGGAGCCTGAACTCTGGGCCTGGGCCCTATCCCTCAGCTCTTCAGCTCAAGGCTAGCGCTCTACCACTTGAGCCACAGCGCCACTTCCGGCTTTTTTTCTTTTTGCTTATGTGGTGCTGAGGAATTGAACTCAGGGCCTCAGGCATGCAAGGCAAGCGCTCTACCACTGAGCCACCTTCCCAGCCCTAGAACTAGTTATTTTCAAACCTTCCAAAACTATTGGAGACAATATTTTTGCTAGAATATCTACATTAATTTCTTTTCATATCTGTTATTTTAACCTCTTTCTACACAGCCTCCCTTATACTTCCTCCATCATGGGACCCTCTGTCCAGCTTCTTCTTGTAATAGGTCATCTATTTAAGCTTTTACAGATGAATAAAACATGGTATTGGTCTTGTTGCTTTCATCTTATTTTCTTCAAATAAGTGAATTACCAGAAATTATAAGATCCCATTCTTATATCTGATTGATTAAAATTCCAATTAGGAATTAGTACATTACCGGGAATTTTTTTCAAAAAAGAGACACACAAATGATAAGCAATTTTATGAAACATTTACCAAAGTTACTAAATATTAGAGAAATGCAAAGTAATTAAACAATGCTGGCAAAGATGTGAATACAGTTTAAGTTTTATATACTACTTGCAGAAAGGAAAATTGCTACAACCACAAAACACTGGAAAGAAAAATTGACATGCCTCAAAATATCTAATGAAAAAATGATCTAGTAATTCCATTACTAGTATATACAAAGGAAATAAAGTTGTTATATCAGTGAAACACCTGCATGCCTACATTTATTGAATCACTATTTTTCATGATTGAGACATGAAATCACATTAACAATCTTTCAAATGATAAAGGTGTAAAGAAGTGATACATATACAATGGAATATTCTTTCTACTATTTTATATATGAAACCTTTGCTATTTTTTATTTTACTGTCCTTTTATTCCTATAGAGATTTTAACATAAGAACTCCCTAATCATCCCATCTTGGACTAAGTTATTATTTATTAACTGGAAAAATCTTTTATGTTTTTATAACTTCATTTTTGTTGTCATTTAAATAATTTTCAATACTTCATGCTTGTCTCCTGTTTCGTTCTTTAGTTCTGGCTTTTTGGGTTTTTCTTGGTTTGTTTTTTAATCAAACAGACAAAATTCCACAGGGATGTATTATTCCTATTGGGTTTTTTAATCTGTGTTTTTATTGTAAAAATGCTGTACAGAGGGGTTACAGTTACACGAGTAAGGTAATGAGTACATTTCCAATGGAGCATTGTTACCTCCTTTTTATTTTTCCCCTACCATCCCTTCCTTCCTCTCCTCCCTAACTTTTCCCTCTCCAACCCCCAAAGTTGTAAAGTTTGTTTTAAACATAGTATCTTGTACACCTACTGTTTCAACTTTTCCCTCTCCAACCCCCAAAGTTGTAAATTTTGTTTTCAACATAGTATCTTGTACATCTACTGTTTTTCTCCTTTTTGACTTTTCCACCTCTCTAACTCAGCCATGTCTTCTGGAGTATAAAAGAAGTTGTGCCTCTAAACTAGGTTTTCAATATCTATTATTCAGTACTTCTTTTGAATTTTTCTAATTAGATTTTCCTTACTTTGAGAGTAAAATGTTCAAGTATCACCTAACCCTTTTAATTTATACCAGTATATCTATTTTGAACACTGCAAACATATGTAATTTTTCATTGTCTGATATAGGAGGTTTTGATCTTCATAAAGGTAGACACATAAATACCATCAGCAAGGCAATTATATGCAGACTGGCAATTCCAGAAGGGTTTCCTCTAAGTGTGTTACTTAAGGAGCATCTCTTCTCAGCCTCACTGATGCTGCCATTTTCAAATGCTGACCAAATATCATAAAATCTTCAAATTAATTTTATTGAAAAAGACATTCATAATTCATAATTACCCAATTACTAAATTATCACTTTCTTGAACTATTTTTTAAAACATTTTAGTGAACAAAATTTACCTTACAACTAACTGAAAACATGGCCAGCCTGATTATCACATCAATTCATTTAAAATAATTAACTATTCAAATATAACTTCCTAAGCAAATTTAGCAGAAGTTCAAATTCCAAGCATTCTTAGCAGAAAAATAATCATTTACCTCATGGACATATTATATAGTGTATGATATATATATATATATATATATGTATAAAACATGTATTATATATATATCATATTGAGAAACATTAGTTTGATAAAGAATGGTTTTTATTATAATTTTCCACAACTACCAGAGAGACCATTTACCATAAACTTATATGACACTAAAAGAGCCTCACTGCACTTGAGATGGACACTTAGCCATCCCCACGGATATATGATATTTCCCTTAATATTTTCACTTTCTCTTAATTCTTCAAATTTGAACTAGGTCCCAAATTTTCCTTAAAGCACTGCATTGTCTAAAGAGGAATTGCTGTACATTTCCTAAGATCTCTGATTTTAGTTGTGTTCATATTATTGTTTTCTTTTTTGTATATTTTTATTGTAAAAATACTGTACAGAGGGGTTACAGTTACATGAACAAGGAAATTAGTACATATGCTATCAAGCATTGTTGCCTCCTCCTTTGTTTTTCAACTACCATCCCTTCCTTCCAACCTCCACAAGTACCCCCACCGAATGTGTAAAGTTCGTTTTAGACATAGTGTCTTGCACATCTCAATGTTAAAATGGGTCCATCTTAAGCATTTTTTCTCTTCCCCTCCCCTCCATATCTTAGCTATGGTAAATAATGCTGCAATAAACATAGTTGTACTCGTAGCCTAAGTATGGCCTTGTTTGTGATCATTTGGGTAAATGCAAAAAAGTGGGATTGCTGGGTCATAAGGGAGCTCTATGTGGAGTCTTTTGAGGAACATCCATACTTCTTTTCAGAGTGTATGAACAAGTATACACTCCCACCAACAATACAGTAGCGTTCCCTTTTGGCCACAACCCCTCCAGCATCTGTTGTTATTAGTTTTCTTGATTAAAGCCATTCTAACTGGGATGAGGTGGAATCTCAATGTTGTTTTGATTTGCATTTCTTTTATGGCTAGAGAAGTTGACCATGTCTTCTGTGTCTATTGGGCATTCTTATTTCCTCTTTAAAGAAGTTTCTCTTTAAGTTTTTAGCCCACTTATTTATCAGGCAGTTGTTTCTTTCTCTGTGTGTGTGTGTGTGTGTGTGTGTGTGTGTGTGTGTGTGTGTGTGTGTGTGTGTGTGTGTGTGTGTGTGTGTGAAAATGTCGTACAGGGGAGTTACAATTGCATGGGCAAGATAATGAGTACATTTCTTATCAAGCATTGTTGTCTCCTCCTTTGTTTCCCCTTACCATCCCTTCCCACCCTCCCCCCCCAGCCAAAGTTGTAAAGTTCGATTTTCGACAAAACAATTTTTTATATCTCATTGTTGCAATGGGTCCACCAGTATCCCTACTGAAACAATTTGTTTTTGCCCTTCCCTTCCGCAAATTATACCAACATCAAATACAGTGAAAGCAGGGGTTATACCATGGGGGAGGGACATACAAAGCAACAAAGAAATCATCTTATAAATATGTTAGAAACAATTGCATGAAAGCAAAAACATTTAAATACTTATCTTGGGGTTCATTTCAGGAAGTTGTTTCTTTGAGGATTTGTTGTTGAGGGATTTAATTTTTTGAATTCTAAGTATACTTTAGATATGAGAACCTTGTCTATTGTATGATTACTGAAGATCTTCTCCCAATCAATGGGCTTTCTATTGATCTTGCTAGCTATGACCTTTGCCATGTAGAAGCTCTGCAGTTTCACACAATTCCATTTGTCCAACCTGTCTTTGATTTGTTGTGTTTCTGAGTCTCTTTTAAGAAAATTTTGGCCTTTTCCAAGGAATCCTATGTTTTTTCCTATTCCTTCCTGTAATGTTTTCAGAGTGTATGCTTTGACTCTGAGGTCTTTGATTGATTTGGAGCTGCTTCTGTTGCAGAGTGATATATAAGTATCTAGCTCTAGTTTTCTATGCGTGATTAAGCAATATTGCCAGCACCATTTACTGAAAAGGCTGTCTTCCTTCCATTCTATTTTTTTAGCTCCTATATTGAAGATTAATTAGCTATAGGCTTGTGGGTTCATTTCTGGGTTTACAATTTTATACCATTGGTCTTCAGGTCTGTTCTTGTGCCAGTAACAAGCTGTTTTGTTTACTATGGCTTTGTAGTAGAGTTTGAAGTTTACTATTGATATTCCTCGAGCATTGTTCTTTCTGTTAAGTATTGTTTTGCTATTTGGGGTATTTTATTGTTTCATATGTATTTTTGGATTGCTTCTTGTTTTTCATTGAAGAATGAGGTTGGAATATTGATGGGAATGGCATTGATTTTGTAGATCGTCTTGGGAAGTATTGCCATTTTCATGATGTTGATCCTTCCAATCCAGGAACATGTGAGATTTTCTACTTCCTTAATTCTGCCTTGATTTCCTTTTTCAGGTTTTTAAAGTTGTCATTGTAGAGGTCTTTCACTTCTTTAGTTAACTTCTTGATATTTTATTTTTTGTGGGTTTATTACAAAAGAAGTTGCTTTCCTGATTTCAGCCTCACTCTTCTCATTGTTGGCACAGAGAAAATCCATTGATTTTAGGGTTAATTTTATACCCTGCTACTTTGCCAAAGTTTTGAATCAGCTTGAGTAATTTGGGAGTGCAGTCGATGGGATTCTTTAGATACAAGACCATGTCACCTGCAGAGAGGGAGAATTTTACTTCATCTTTCCCTATTTGGGCCCCATTTATGTTTGAATATTGTCTTATTGCTGTAGATAGGCATTCTAATACTAAATTAAAGAGAAGTTCAGAGATTGTAAATCCTTGCATAATTCCTGAGTTTAGAGGAAATAGCTTTAGTATTTCGCTATTAAGTGTAATGCTGGCTGTAGGTTTGTCATAAACAGCTTTTATTTATTGAGGAATGTTCCATAGATTCATAGTTTTTGCAGAGCCTTCAACATACAAGGGTGTTGGATCTTGTCAAATGCTTTTTCTGCATCTATTGAGATCATCATGTGGTTCTTAACCTTACTCTTGTTGATGTGATGAATAATATTATATGATTTGCATATATTGAACCAGCATTACATCCCTGAAATGAATCCTATTTTATCTTGTAGTATGATTTTTTTGATGACTTGTTGAAGTGCCTTGGCCAAAATTTTGTTGAGAAGTTTTGCATTGATGTTCATCAAAGAAATGGGTCTATAGTTCTCTTTCTTTGATGAGTCCCTGCCTGGTTTTGGGATGAGGGTTATGATGGTTTCATAGAGTTTGGTAGTGAACTTTCTCTTTCAATTTCATTGAAGAGTTGAAGGAGTATTGGTGTGAGTTCTGCTTTGAAGGCCTTGTAGAATTCTTCTGTAAATCCATCTGGTTCTGGACTTTTCTTAGATGGGAGGTCTTTTATTGCTGTTTCTATTTTGACGCTTGGTATGGATTTGTTAAGTTGACTTACCTCTTCCTGATTTAGTTTCAGCATGTTGATAATTGCTAGGAAATCTTCCATTTCTTCCAGATTCTCAAATTTATTAGCATAAATTTTGAGAAGCATTCCCTCATAATGTTCTTAATCTTGGTTGTTTCTGTGGTGAGGTTTCCATTTTCATCTCTGAGTTTATTTATTTGGGTGTGTTCTTTTCTTTTTCTGATAAGATTTGCTAAGGCTCTGTCAATTTTGTTAATTTTTTCGAAGAACTAACTCTCTGTTTTGTTGATTCTTTCAATGTTTTCTTTTGGATTCTAATTCATTTAATTCTGATTTAATTTTAATTTTTTGTTTCCATCTACTGGATTGAGGTTTATCTTGCTGCTCTTTTTCAAGGAGGTTCAGATGTCTCATTAATTGTTGGTTTCAGATCTCTCCAATATGTTGATGTAGGAACTCAAAGGTATAAACTTGCCTCTGAGTACTTTCTTTGCTGTGTCCCAGAGGAGCTGGTAATTTGTGTTCATTTTTGTTGAATAGCATGAACATTTGAATTTCCTTTCTAATCTCTTCCATGACCCACTCATGATTCAGCAGTTTGTTGTTCAGCCTCCATGTGTTACCAGACTTTCTTTGGTGGCTTTTGGTGTTGAATTCTAATTTTATTCCCTTGTTGTCTGAGAGAATGCAGGGCATAATTTCAATGTTTCTGAGTTTGAACAATTTGCTTTGTGACCTAAAATGTGGTCTGTTTTGGAAAATGTTCTGGGTGCTGCTGAGAAGAACGTTTATTCTGATGCTGCTGGGTGAAATATTCGGTAGATGTCTGTTAAGTCTAGTTGGTCTATGCAGTTGTTTAGATCTGCGGTTTTTCTGTTGAGTGTTTGCCATGTTGATCTATCTAGCGTGCATAGTGATGTGTTAAATTGCCTCACAATTAATGTTTTTGGATCTATGAGAGATCCTCCTGGAGAGCAGATCCCTTAATTAGTATGTAGCAACCTTCTTTATCCATTTTCACAAATTTTAATTTGACGTGTATTTTATCTGATATTAGGATTGCAACTCCCACCTGCTTATGGGGGTCGTTTGCTTGGTGGATAGAAGGACCTTGCTTTTTAATCCAACTAGAAAGTCTATGTTGCTTAATTGGAGAGTTAAGTCTACTGATATTGAAAGATAGGACTGAGAGATGTTTGGTAGTTCCTGCCATGTTATCCACATTCTTGAAGACTGTGACAATTGGGTTCTTCCTATGATTCTTTGATTCTCAGTATTGGTGGGAATTTTTGGCCTTTATTGTGGTCTTGTTGGTTTTCTATGTGCAGGACATTGCTAATATCTTTTGCAGGGTTGGTTTGGTAGAAATATATTGTTTGAATTGTTCTTTGCTATGGAAGATTTTTATTTGACCTTCCATTATGAAGGAGAGTTTTGCTGGGTACAGTACTCTTGGTTGATAGTTGTTTGTCTTAGGGTATGGTATACATCATTCTGGGCCCTTCTTGCTTTAATTGTCTCTGCTGAGAAATCTGAAGTTATTCTGATTGATTTCTCTTTATCGGTGATTGACCTTTTATCCTTGACAGCTTTAAGGATCCTTTCCACGGTCTGAATTGATCCTGTGTGGATTATAATGTGATGGTGGGTTGTCCTGTTCTGCTCTGGTCTATTTGGGGTTCTAAATACATCTTGTATCTGAATAGGCCTAATTTTTTGCATGTTTGGGAGTTCTCTGTTAGTATCCTTTTAAATAAATTTTCTAGACTATTAACTTCTGTCTCTAGGTGCTCCTCTACACCCATTATCCTCAGATTAGGCCTTCTGATTATGTCTTCTAAAGGTTGAATAGATCTATCATGTTTCTTGGATTTGTCTTGAATAGTTGTGTGTTCTTTCTCTCTACTGTCTAGGCTGTCTTCAATACCAGAGATTCGATTTTCTGCATAGTCTAACCTACTGTCAAGACTTTCTACTTTGTTTTTTATATCCTTTCCTTCTAATTGGTAGGCTTTGATGGCTTCCAATTCTTTGTTGGAGCTTTGTTTTAGATCTTGTAAGAACTTCTTTGCTTCCTTAATTTGGTTTTCAGTGCTTATTCTCAAATCATATTATTATGTTTTCTGTCTTATGCATATATGGATTACATCATTGCAAAAATTTCTTTTTTACTTTCTTATCTTTATGAGAATAGTTATAATTTCTTGTCCATAAACTGACATGCTAATCTGGGTTTATAACTATAATTCAAATATAAAATGTAAAAAAAATCCTGTTTGGAGTTCTGATATTTTTCAAGGAAAGAAAGAATGAAGATGAGCAAATGAATTCAGTGATTGACATTTCATACAGAATGTTTTATGTCAGCTTGTCACTAATAGCTGAAAGTGAAGGAACAGTGGTTTTAAACTTTCCAATAGGTTATTAGTTAATGTGGCTTGTCCATTTCTGCTTTTATTCATGTTTCCTTTTTTTGGTTCACTGATTTTTATTTATTATTTATTTATTCATTATTATTTTTTATTTTTTATTGTGAAAATACTGTACAGAGGGGTTACAATTCCATGAGCAAGGTAATGAGTACATTTCTTATCAAGCATTGTTGCCTCCTCCTTTGTTTCCCTTTCCCACTCTTCCCATCTCCTCCACTCACCCCTCTCCAACCCCCCTTCCAATGTTGTAAAGTTTGTTTTTCAACATAATGCCTTGTACATATCATTGTTGCTTGTGGGTCAGATAAGCAAGTAAAGTTTAAGTGATAAAATAGTAGTCTGGATTAGTTAAGCTAGAGAGAGAGGGACAGAGAGAGGGAGGGATAGAGAATAAAGAAAGTGCCTGTGACAAAAAAAAAAGCCTGGAATTATATGGCAATTTTCAACTTTTCCTCTTCAGTTGATGCACTGAGTGCACAGTTTCCAAAGATAAGTGATTGACTGTCTCATGTTACATGACTTCAGTTTCTATAGATTGTTTTTCAATGATCAATTATGAATTAACAAGCATTCTTGTCTGTATGCATGGTACTAAAGTTCAATAAGTGCAAATATTTACAAGATTATTTGGTATAAATTTATTACTAGAAAATTGAATCTTTTTCCTGGAATATTTCAAATTAAACATTTACTCTCACTAAAAGATCTTAACACTTTTTTCTCATTTTCCTCTTTCTATATATTCACTTTACCTATGCGAAGGTTCTTTTTTTGCCCCTCAGAGATAGAATGAAAAATTTTCATGAGGGACTAGGTAAATTCAAGTCTTATGGGAGGGAGATTATAGGAAAAAACATTCAAATGATTTATAAAGAGAATTCTTGTGAAGCTATATTAAAAGTCAGCATAGAGTGGTGCTGGCAAAGCCAACTGACCCAAGGTAGCCCCTGCTATGTGGAGAGAAAGAAGGAAGTTTGTTTTAAGAGTTGTAAACTGAGGTGCAATTGATGAAAGGCATCTCCAGTCTATTCTTTCCAATGTTCTTTTGGCAATTGTTGTGGTGTCTTGCAATCTCTCAACCCAGATCTTGTTTACCCAAGGTAAGACAGAATGCAGAGCAATATCTGAAGAATAATGAACCTCCTTGGAGTGGTTTCTTTCTAGGTGAATTACCAGCACAGGGAACATAGCTTCAGCTCAAAGGTGCCAGTGAATCTGGGAATCAGCCAGTGAATCTGGAAATCAGTGAGAACCTAATTAAGTATGCTGTTTCATATCAACATTAGGGTACTTTTATGGCATCTACAGAACTCAGATTCACAAAGGAAAAAAATAAGAATTTAAGTACAGTTGCATTACAGTTCTCTGGAGATTTTCTCTTGTTTAGTGTAACTTATCATATTTGTACATATGGTGTTTTTCTTAGAAATTTCCATAAATATTTTTTAGGAAAAATAATCAACTGACTCAAATTGCTTAATAGTTTATGCTTATCTCTGAGAGTGATAGAGAATAATGTTGGAAGACTGTAGTAAACCACCACAACTGCTGAAACAACACCATAAAGCATAGATTGGGGATATCTTCTATAAAGAAGGATTGGAACCAAGTCATCTGCTACAAAGAATGAGACTTTCTGCTTCTAGCAAGCAAATGAAAGTGAAAGAATATTTTAAATAATTTTTTCCTACGCATTTTCTGAACTATTTTACACAAAGAATTTCAAAGGAGAACTAAGGGAAATACAGTTCAAGTGGCCATTAAGGAAATGGTTGTAATGATACTCAGGGAATTTAAGAAGTTTGTTTTCTTGCCAAATTTGTAATCATGAGTTGTGTCAGTGGCAAAGGTGAATTAAGTTTTCCTTTTTTTAAAAACAGAAGAGAGAAAAAGCATAGAAATGACCTCTCTCTGGCCTGGGATTTTTTTTTTATTAATCTCACCATCCTACTTGTAATTACAGATGGTGTCTTCCCACAAAGTGCCACTGAACATATGGTTAACAATAGAGTTGTTTTAGTTTCCCATGTTTACTGTTCAAAATCTCTAGAAAGTTGATTCTGTGTTGCATATATTGACAATAGCTGGAGATTCACAAAGCCTGGATGTATTTTTGAAATATTGTGCCTGGCATTAGCTGTTAGGCAGTTCTCTGAACCTCTGAAGGCATCATATATGCTGAGTATTCAACTGAAGTGAATCATTATTGTAAGCTATCAGTCCACATGAAAAAGTAAAGAACAACAAGAAAAGGTTACCTTGGTAATATAATGAAAATTATATTTGATGTGGAAGCTTTTGTGGAGATGAATAAGTGATGGCTTGTGTCAGAGAGGGAACTTGTAGATTTTTCTATATAGACTTAATGTTAGTAACCAAGACAATTACAAGGAACTTTTTTATAAACCACTTATAAACGATTTCAACCCTGGAAGCTAGAGAGAGCTGCTTCTTGCTTTCATAATTCATTTACATTAGTTAAGGGCGTGATTTTGTAATGGCCCTTGAAAATGAAAACGTTATGATATAAATTTGTGACAGGATTAAAAAAGAAAGGTAGTGGTATAATTATGAACTGCCACCTAGATTTCCTTTTATTCTATCCTTTATCAACAGTTCTTGACACTCCTTAAGCAGAATGAGTTGAATTTTCAAGTGGAAACACTTTAGTTCAATAAAGGCCACTTTTGCCACCTAATTATAGTTAATCATAATAATAACTGAGATTTATCAAGATTTGGGTAGGTACCAGCATGTCCTAATCACTTTACAAGAATTTCCTGGCCTAGTATATAAAATACACTATTATTTTCTCCGTTTTGTGGGAGTATGGAGACTGAAGTAGAAAGACACTTAATAACTGGCTTGAGATACTTTTTGTTGTTGAACAAGAAGGAGTTAAGATAGAACAACCTTAGTCACATACCTCTCTTTCTTACTGTAGGGGTGGGCTGCAGTCCAGAAAATAACCCTACTGAGAGGTGTCTCATGAATGGAGTGAAAAAGCTATGTCTCCACAACTGACTTTTAAGAAAATGTGAAGGAATTCCTGGTGTTAGTAAGAGTACTGCAAGTTAGATTTGTATCTACTTTGTAGTTAGATTTGTATCTACTTTGTAAAGTTCTGAAAACATTTGTCTTCACATATTACAAAGGACAAGTTCATTATCTAGTTACCTCTCTGCCTTGAATATCTGCTTCTCCTCATCAGATGTTCTCATAGATGCATTGTATTTTATTTTGTCATATAATGTTCATCTGGCATCTAATGCCCTTGGTTTAATATCTTGAAATAAACAAGGAGCCAGGTGCTGGTGGTGCATGCATATAATCCTAGCTACTCAGGAGGCTGAGATCTGAGGATCATGGTTCAATGCCAGCCCAGGCAGGAAAGTCTATGACACTCTTACCTCCAATAAGCCACCAGAAAACCAGAAGTAGTACTGTGGCTCAAGTGGCAGAACATTCACCTTAAGCTGAAAAGCTGAGGAACAATGCCCATGACTGAACAAAAAAAAAAAAAAAAAAAAAAAAAACAGAACAAAACATGGAACTTAAGTTTGTAGACCAAGAAAGATTTTTCTTTTATAGTTATGACTATATTAATTACCTCATCTGAATTCATGAATGGGAATTTGTTTTATCTATAGCTGTCCTTGTCTAATGAAAAAGATTAGGAATGGAAAGATAGAAATTTCACAGACTTAATGAGATTTAGAAGAGAAATGAAAACTTCCATTTGATGTGGGAAAATACACTCAGTAGTTGGACCCTTTCCTAAACTTGTAAGGTATCCCTTCACTAAAGCTTCTACATGAAACTTGCTTTCACATTAAGAAAGAATGTAGGCTTTTGCTTAGGAAAATTCCTCCAAATGAGGTGCTTGGCAAGTAATAGGACTAAGATACAATTGAGGGCTTGTTTTCAAGTGTGTTGCTTGTGAATGTTGTACTATTTGTCTATGTGAACATTTTCTCTGTAAGCCTTGATTCTCAGAGAAATAATTCTGGTAAACTTATTAAAAAACAGCAACACAACAAAACCAGAAACTAGCGTGTACTATTCTAACTCTCCATAAATGCAGTTGTCATCCGCTCTAGTCAAGCAGATGTTAAGAGTGTACCCAAGGTCAGTAATTATCCATTCTCATTGCTAATTTTCAGCAATCTGAACACTGAAAGAGTAGTACGATTGATTTTATTAAAAACTTAAAACTCTGCAGCATACAAGTACAAAAATAATAAAAATCAAATAATAAATGAAGAAAAAAAGTACTTTCCTTACTCAAAAAAATATGAGTCAAATTAATAATAGGCAGATGATCAACGTTGTGGAGACAAATCATAGAACATAAATACTGAACCAAGCAAAAATGGAATAATTATCATTCAGAAAAATGTATACTTATAATTAAACCAAAACAAAATAAAAAGCGTTAGTTTCCATAATAGGAAGGTTACCAGTGCTATTAATCAATTGTGTGCTAGAGATCGCTTTACCCATCCCCTACCACCTGCATAGATTGTGAACATGTACACTTAGCTCTGAGGTAAAAAAAATCATTGTGGCAGAGGATGTATGTGTTATGTTAATAACATGGATATTATCAGTCACTACAGTTTTCAAGATAGGAAAGCAGTTGCTAAAATTTGAGAACAACTCACCATGTAAACTCATGCTGTAAAATGACAATCTGATATATAGATATATAGATATGTTTATATTTGATTATGTATGCAGATGTTTGTGGAGATACGCCTACACATGTATTACTATCACATACGTCGAATATATATCTATACATACAAATATAAACACACCTACATATATAAGTATGTATGATTGCAAATTCAATAGTATATAAAATATATTTTATATTGCATATTATATAAAATAGATATGATATATTTGTACATATCTATGTAATTTACCCTCATTGAATCATGCTTTACCAAGACTAAGAGTTAAATAAGCATTTAATGGCTGCTTTGTCACTTGGTCTCCTTTTGAGTAAATCATTGCTACACTGTCTGAAGGTTTAGAAGGGTCTAAAATGTAAGACTATATTGACAATGGTTTGCTATGAAAGCGACAATCCTATATATTAACAGCAATCTCAGAGGTTCTGCCTCAGAGTGCCTTAGGGAAAGTACTTTAGAAACCTAACATATTGGTGTTGTGATTATTACTAGTTTTGTGTATTTTAGTACTAGCATGGTTAATAATACATAAGTTGAATCCTAATACTATTTATATTAATAAAAGTTGAGTAGATTAAGTTGAGGTAATAAAAATGTGCAATGACAGGAATATGCAATAACTAAGAAGCAGCAATTGAAAGACCACAAGGACATGTCACTTCACTGTTCCCACTTGCCTCAGTGAAGCATAATTTGATGAAAGTAAACAAATATGACCTTTATTAAATGTTACTTGCTTCTTAAAATAATACAATCATGCAAAAAGTTTTACAAACCTGGTATTTTTTTGTCACCAACCCCATTTCCCTTCCTCCCAGATGTTCAATCCATCTTTGCACTAGTTTGTCTCAATAGATCTTTCTTACATCCATAAGTAATATCTATCATTTGGACTACTGTAAAAGTTTCTTGAGGATCTTATCCAATTAATGAATACAAATCCTGTCTTGTATTAGAGATAGTTCAAAGACCTTTTAAAACAAAATATACTGAGAGTCTCATTTTCTTCTCATTTTTGCCATTAAAGCAAAGAAATGAAAAAGTATAGTTAAGTCGTCAGATTCTTTGCCACTAGGGATTTTAATGAGATGATTTGTTGTGTCATTTTGCCTTAGATAATTTTAAGCTACAGTTTTATTTGTCATTTAGCCCTTACTTTAGTATAATTATGCAAGAAAGCCTTCACATTGCCTTTCGCACTAGGACACATCTCAGGATGTTTTACTGTTCTTCCAAATGGCTGTCACAGTTGAACATGACAGTTACCTAGAAAGGTTTTGTATCTGTGTTTGTCATCCATACTGGAATCTCAGTTCTAAAGGGTGAAATTCATATTTATTTTGTTCATTATTTTATCCCAGTCTCCTAGAGACCATCATGACCACTTATGAGTAATTTTTCTATTATAGAATGAAGAAAATTGATGAATTAGAATATGAATAACACTAAAATCATTGTCAAATTATGAGCAAAAGGTAAAAACATGGCATGAACAATAACAGTGGATTTCAATTTATAGCTATTGGATTTTATTTTTTAATATATGGAAAGAATTAGTATTTTGTAGAAAAGAAAAAATCAATATATAGTAATTATGTATTAGTATATTCTGAGTGATAAACAAAAGCATCTGCTTTGTTAATGATATTACTAGCTCTGTTAACCTTTGCAGTGATCTATATTTGGAATGATACTAATGTATCATTGAAGATACTAAAGCATCATGCTTTCAAATGACTGGCTAAGAATCACACAGTTTGGGTTTGGAATCAAGTTCTTCTTTTTTTAAGGACCCTGTTGTCCATTAGTTTCTTACAATGGTTTTCATAATTATATTATTGACATTACATGTAACCTAATTAGCATCGTTTGCAAGAATTTCATATGTAGTTGTGACAGTGTCAATGGATTGGCCTTGGGGTCTCTTCCATTCCCAATTACTATTTTTGCCTTGTCTCTCTGAATAATGACAGAATATGAAAAATATTAGGTACTGTTTCCTTGGGGCTTTTGTAAATGAATCAGATGTCTAATATGGTTGACATTTATGTCATTTTTATGCTTTCTAAAAGTAAAACTACACAAAGTCTTACAAAACTCATTTTGGTGATAAAATTAAATATAAATTAATTAAGATAATAGTTCCTCAATAGACAGATACCCAGAGCATCCACTGAGTAGAGTTGTGATTGTTAGGATTGTGTTGAAAATAATTAGTCATGGTTAAGCTTGGTGTTGTAACTCCCTCCTACAAAACTTGGATTTCAGTTCAAGGTCATTCTGAGAAAAATATTTGTGAGAAACTATTTGAACCAAAAAAGTTGAATACAGTATGTATTTGCATTTATGCTACAGAAGGAAGCATAGATAAGAAGGTTGTGGTTTAGTTTTATTAAGGAGTAAGAATTGTAGAGGTCTTATGTGTCATGAGAGTTTCTGTGTTCAAACTCCAGTATAAGCACAAATAAAAAAACAAAAAATATGTATGGGTATTGAATTCATTCTAAGGTACACATTTTATCTACCATTCTCTAATTGCTATTTAGTTATATCTCCTAAGGTAAAACAAAATTGATCCTCTTCTGAATTTCTGCCATGCATAGATGGATTTGTGGGTGTATAGGTATGTGTTTAAGTCATAGAGCTTTTAACTGAGGGTCACACATGGTCCCTAAGCTTTTAGCCTTTTTCTCAAGGTTAGTGTTCGATCACTTGAGCTACACCTCCACTTTCAGCTTTTTGGTAGTTAATTGGAAATAAAAATCTCATGGCCTTTCCTGTACAGGCTGGTTTCAACCCATGATTTCCAATCTCAGCCTCCTGAGCAGCTATGATCACAGCCATGAGCCACTGGCACAGGCAAATGATAATATATTTTTATATAATAAAGATACATTGTATTTGGGAACAATTTTCTTTCTGGTAATCCTTGTCTGATCTATTAAATCCAATTTGTTATTTTTTATTGTCAGTTTCTTTTTTTAAATAAGTTTTTTTTCCTGAAAATTCCATACAGAGGGGTTACAATTACATGAGCAAGGTAATGAGTACATTTCTTATCAAGCATTGTTTCCTCCTCCTTTGTTTTTCCCCTACCATCCCTGCCCCTCTCCCATCTTCACAACTACACTCCCAAGCCCCACCAAAGTTTTCCTTTCTCGACATAGCATCTTGTACATCTCATTGTTGCAGTGGGTCCACTTATATCCCTATTTAAACAATTTGTTTCTTCTCTTCCCCTCCCCAAATAATATCAACATCAAATACAGTGAAAACAGGGGAGTTTTTTTTTTTTGCTTTTACTCTTAAGTAAAAGCTTAATATTATCCTGTATTAGCCCAAAGGCTTGGATTAATTCTTTTTAAACCAGCCAAACACCACCACCAACAATAACAACAAACCCCCAACACACACACACACACACACACACACACACACACACACACACACACACACACACACACACACAAAACCAACACAAAAACTTTGCATCAAGTGAGTGCATGAAAACAGTGTTTTATGTCCCAGGCCAAGTTCCAAGGGCTTCACATGTGATGTCCTGCCACTTGCCTCTATATGCAAAATACAGAGATAAGCAATAGCAAAAAGCAAAGGAAGGCTTATCACTGTACACTGTGGAAAGAAGGCACTTCGGCCCATCTGCTACAGCAGGAATCTTAGGTTTACAAAGAAAAACAATCTGAGACAGGGGTGAAATGGGCGCATAAAAGATCTCAGTCTCAGGTGCAGCTTTCAGTCCTTGTTCAGGGAGTAATTCTGGAGAAGATGTCACTAATCACTCCAGAGACAATCTGGTCAGAATAAGCATCCTTCTTGACCGGCCAGGAGAGTAGTCTGTGCTGAGAAAGCTGTGCTCCTTCCTTCTTAGGGGTCAGTTTTCATCATTCCTCCTTGCAAATATATTATCCCTAGTCCTATCTGTCCTAGATCCCCAGGTAGCTGTAAGGTAAGTATCTCAGAGCAAAGATGGATTCAAAAGATGTAAGTAAGGATTTTAAGCTTTACTCCTACTTTTAGGTAATTCCTGGGCCCAAGTAATACCAACATTTTCAGAGAAAGCATTCTAATTTACCAGACACATGTGTGTGTTTAAAACACTCAGCTACATTGCTTCAGCTACATTTTAGAAACACATTGTTAAGGTGTTTTAAAATTGAATATTAATATTTCAAAGATTTCAAATTATAATAATACAATAACAACATAAATATTAATACCATAATATTAAAAGAAGTTTAGGAAATAAGTTTATTACCTTATTTGAGAGATTTTGACATATCATCTACAGGGTTTTATTCTCCTCTTAATACATACTTTTTATTATGAGTTTATACTGGTATTTTAGTACTTTTTACATTTAATTAATGATATTTTATGGTTGCTTCTGGAAGCTGTTTAGGTAGGGAGAGGATTTAATAATAATCTATAAGGAAATGTTACAAGAATGAAGTATGTCATTAAAATAAACCATTTCTTTCAGCTTCAATGTGCATAGCTTCATGAATCACACTGTATTTGGTGAGACCTGCTGAGAAAGGGTTATCAAACAATATAAGTATTTTACTCAATCCTTTGAGTCATTTTACAGTAAACAAGGATGATCACCCAAGGTGAATACTTTGTCATATATGGTAAACAGTAGGAAATTCTGTTATCATGTATCAAAGCACAAACTGAAACTGACAAAATGAAACAGTTGAAGATTTTATTTAATGCTGCCTTTGAGGGAGACAGAGAGGGAAAAAGAGAAAGAGAGACAGAGACAGAGATAGACAAAGAGACACAGAGAGATAGAGAGAGGCAGAATATGATGTCAACTCAGTTCAAATTGAAGGCTGAGAATTTTGAAATCATGAAAATTGATTGGGGAGAATGTAGATCATCTGCGTTTGCTACCTGACTTTACTGGAAACAAAAGTTCTCTTATCTTCATGAAATAATTAATTTTAGAAATTAGGGAGAGGGGCTGGGAAGGTGGCTCAGTGGTAGAGCGCTTGCCTTGCATGCCTGAAGCCCTGGGTTCGATTCCTCAGCACCACATAAGCAAAAAGAAAAAAAAAAAAGCTGGAAGTGGCGCTGTGGCTCAAGTGGTAGAGCGCTAGCCTTGAGCTGAAGAGCTGAGGGACAGCGCCCAGGCCCAGAATTCAGGCCCCACGACCAGACCCAAAAAAAAAAAAAAAAAAAAAAAAAAAGAAATTAGGGAGAGGCAATCAGGGAAGATAGGTTCCTTCTTTCTGAAAGAGATTCAGAAATAAGGGCCAAATTTCACTGATGATTTCAAAGCGATGATTTCAAGTGAGAAAGATCGCCCTCATTTATGAGACTAGTTCTTTTCCTTAAATGTATTTTTGAGTTCACATAATTGATAGTTACTAATTTTGTAAACCAAATTCTGTAAGATAGAAGAATGTCAAGGTCAAGTTGACATTCTGTCTAGGGTATATAGCAAGACTTTGCCAAAAGAAAGGAAGGAAGGTAGTAAGGAGGGAAGGAAGGAAGAAAGAAAGAAAGAAAGGAAGGAAAAGAGAAGAGTAAAAGGAAAAGAACAAAGGAAAGAAATAAGCATATTTATGCCACCATGTGATCACACGAGTATAGGGAATGTAAATAAAGCTGATCATGTAGAATTTGAGTGTAGAACAATGGTCATTGGTAGCTCGGGAGAGTAGGCGAGGAAATGTCATGAGGAGGAATTGGTCAGTGGGTCCAAAGTTACAGACAGAAATGAGCAAGTGTTTCTGTTGTGTTATTTCATGGTAGAGTGACTATAGATTACAGTAGTATTCGGTGCATTTCACAAAGGAATTAGCAAGTTTTCACCATAAGGAAATAACAAATGGAGACATAAATGTGGCCTAAGGAAAGCATTTGAATGAGAGAAGAATAGGAAGGACTTGGAAACAGAACAACAGATTAATTTAATCCTAATAAGTGTAATATATGCATCCGTGAAATACCATGGTGATGGTGGAACCACTTAGTATAATTAATATACATTAAAGTAAGTGGATGACAGGAATATTTAACAGGTTCTGGTGGCAGGGCAAGGGTATTATTTGGCCAGTGATGGAAAAAGGAGAGGGTAGAGAGGATAAATATGGTTGAAAGAGTTTATATGCACGTATCAAAGCAGAAAATGAAACATGCTGAAATTCTTTCAAGAAAAGGGAAATACCAGATGAAAATTTATAGAAGGGTGAAAAATTATATGAATTTTAATATGCATAGGTTATAATATTTTAGGACCGTCAGTGTTCTAAAGAAGTAGCTTTATGTAGTTATAGGCACATTATGGAGAAAAGTAGTATGATTACAATGACATTACACATAATAAATAAACCTTGCTAACTGCATAAAAAATAAAGTTTTGCTAAGGTAAATATTTTGAAATGAGTTAAACATTAGTATTTGCTATACATTTAAAAAAAACAACAAGTTCCCTGTTCACATTTCCAATTTTGTTTTTTTCTTTGTATCAGTTGTTTTAGCGAAAACAAGTTCCTAAAAAATAATAAATTAATAATATATTAAGATCTTCATGATTACAAATAAATTATGGCATTTTATTTCTCCTCATATCTTTGTAATATAGGGAATCTAAAATTTATAGTTTTCAAGCCCAATCTAACAAAGCAAGCGAAGGTGGAAGAACTTGGCTGTGAAACCAGATTTAGATTACTACTATCATGTGGTGTGTGTGCGTGTGTGTATGCACACACACACGCACACACACACACACACACATGCTCTTTAAAAATTATTTTTAAGTACAAAGTAGTTGCCATTTAACAAAGCAAAGCAACTTATTAATACAATTAATTTTGATCAATGTCATCCTTTCAACAATTCTCATCCATCCTTCCCCTACACACTCTTTTCCTCACTTTTCCTAATTTTCTAGGATATACATATATGTGTGTGTGTGTGTGTGTGTGTGTGTGTGTGTGTGTGTGTGTGTGTGTGTGTGTGTGTGTGTGTGTGTGTGTGTGTGTGTGTGTGTGTGTGTGTGTATCCTAGAAGATATGACCCCACTCAGCCCATTTCAAATACCAGCTTTCTGGTATTTGAAATTTCTGGTATTTTTATTGGATTTTTTTTTGATTTCTAAGGAATTACACTATTATAGTTCTCCCTTGAACCTACCATATTTTAGTTAATACATCTGTAGACGCTAGCATACCACCTAATGTATGTTCTTAGAATTTTATAAGCTGCATCTAGCTTCCACATGTAAGGGACACCATGCATCCTTAGTCTCTGTGGACTTGACTTGAAAGTGATTGTTTTTCTGGATGATTTCTACTGCAATTTTTGGTAAATTTTGGAGAAATTGAAAGAAAAATTAGTTTTAGCATTATTTTTGTCTACTTCATCACTTCTTCGCCTTCTTGAGGAAGAAAAGGCATATTACCAGATGCTACCTTTATTTTTATCTCTGTTTCCCAGCCCAGTGCTGTGGAAAGCACCACATCTGACTTTGCAACCTTTACAGTTCATTGTCTGAGCCCCAAAGGAAGGACAGGGTAACTAGTCTCTCTTTGTAGTGGGAATTCAAGTGTAGGTCGTGTATTCTTGAGAAGCATATCTAATAGAGCTTGAGTCAGGGGATAGCTTTGCTGCTCACTGAATCAGCATAACAGGCTTTGCAGTTCTGGAGGGCTTCCTGCCAAGAACACAACCAAATGGTGCCCATCTGGGCAGATCTGACTACAAGATAAAACAGTATCGTGGTTTATTATGTTTAACCAAGGATATGAATAATGAACAGAGAAAGTGATATTGAGATTGAATAATGCATGGCATGAATGGCTTAAATTGTACACTGCCCCTTACCCAAAACTCTCTTCTTTCCTTGAGGGATCAGACAAATTACATGAGCACAATGAATGTGAGACCTTCAGTGTATGAAGTATTATAGGCAGATAGGTTATTTTAATTGTGGATGAGTGAAATTCTAAAGGAAAACTGGTAAAGCTTTATCTCTCAAAATAGCTGGAAGTTAAATACTTTTTGATTTGTATTTTATAATTTTGTATTTTGATTTTTTTAAAAATGTTTTTGTGGAATAAATTTTGAATGATTATCTTTTTTTATAATTGCATACTATGATTTTTTAGATTACTAACAATTTGAATGTGATGAAAGTCATGTAACTATTCCAGAGAAATATTTTATTCTTTTTTCATCCATGAACCATAACATAATACATGCAATGAACATAGTAAAACATCTGAACAAGCAACTCAAATTAGGGCAATTTTTAAAATAAGTTTTTTATTGTGAAAATACTGTATAGAGGGTTTACAATCACATGAGCAAGGTAATGAGTACTTTTCTTAACAAGCATTGTTGCCTCCTCCTTTGTTTTCCCCCTACCATCCCTTCCCTCTCATCTCCACAACTACATTTCCCTCCCCCCCACTTTCAACATAGCATCTTGTAAATCTCATTGTTGCAATGGGTCAACCTGTATCCCTATTTAAACAATTTTTCTTTCTGTTCCCCAAATTATACCAACACCAAATACAGTGAAAACAGGGATTATACTGTAGGGGAGGGACATATTAAGCAACAAAAAAAATCACATGGCAAAATTTTATATTTTCAAATCTTCTTGCAACTTTAGCATTATAAAACATGCTTAATAAACAGCTAGAGAATTAATTTATTTAATAAATATTTGTTTTCATCTTGTTTTCGAACACATGTTACTGCAAAAGGAATTTATTTGTACATTTATTTTTACAATTTTAACATAATTATTGAGTTTTCATACTAAGAACATTTTCTAACGGCTTTACATATGTTAGAGAACAAAATGAAAACTTAATGTTGAGGCTGTGTTAGAGATTTTGACATGAATATTTCCAAAACTGTTAATAGAATACTGCTCTAGTATGTAAGATTTATTTTTTTCTATGGAAAATGCATTTTGTGATATGAAGTACTGGGAGACATTAGTATGGTACTATATAATATCATGAAAGTAAAACTTTAATAAGATACTGAGAGTGTTTAAGAATACCTGTTAGGTTAGCATGAAAATCTGAGGCAACAATGCTTGATAAGAAATGAACTCATTACCTTGCTCATGTAACTGTAATAACCCCTCTGCACAGTATTTTCACAATAAAAAGTTATTACAATTTTAAAAAAGAAAATCTGAAAGCCACTAAGTAAAAATACATAGCTTACTCAATCAAAACTTAAAATAATTCAAAAATTCTATCATAGATTAGGTGGGGTTTAGAATAGAAAAAGGAATATTATGGACATACTAATGAATTCTTTCCATTATTTTTTTCTGGTCATTACCAACTTCCACTTAGTTCAATGGTTGTGTTCACATTTACTTGAATGTCTTTTATATTTAACTGGATTTCTCATTTTTAAGTGAACTTAAAGATGCCAGGAACCAAATTTATATACCTATGTGACAATTGAATGTATAAAATCAGAATACAATATGTAAAATCATTGAAAATATGTGAAATGATTAAAATTTTCCACATGAAAAGATTATTTACCCACCTCATTTACATTATACCTCAATACAGAAGCATCAGTATATGCATAAAAATATCGACGGCACTGAATTCAAACTTAAATTAATAGTTTTCTCTCCAAAGACTAGGCAATTGCTATGCTGAATTCTTAGTAAACCATAGACTAATTTTGGCAATAAATATGATTAGTTGACTATGTGTAAAAACTGTTTGATATGCTTTTGTTTCTGAATTAACACAAAGAATCTATAACCTTGATCACAAAACAATGGACATAGCTCTACTCAAACTCATTCTTACAACCTAACTTACCTAGGCAAATCAATGTTTATGTAACTAATTCAGATTTCAAAAAGGAGAATTTTACTTTCAGCACTCCAATTTTCCTCACTTAAAACATATGGAATGGCCTAGCACTGGTGGCTCACACCTGTAATCCTAGCTACTCAGGAGGCTAAGATCTAAGGATCACGGTTCAAGCCAGCCGAGGCAGGAAAGGCCTTAAGACTCTAATTACCAATTAACCACCAGAAAGCGGGAAGTGGCACCGTGGCTCAAGTGGTAGAGCGCTAGCTTTGAGCTGAAGAGCTGAGGGACAGCACCCAGGCCCAGAGTTCAAGCCCCATGACCGACCAAAAAAATATGGAACGTATCACAATATAGCTTTAAGATTTCTACTGGAATTACAATTACAATTGATACAGTTGCTGGCATTTAAAAAATGGATCAAATAATCTTTATTATATTTGTCTCTGTTATTCTCTTTGCCATTACTATTATTATCAAATTGCTTTCAATGAAGTCCCCAAACAGAAACATTAGAAATCTATTGAAATACTCTACCAAGAGTTTTACAACCATAGGAACTGTTTAAAAACAACTTCAGACATAACAAGTCTTGTTCAAGTTACTTTTGAAATGACATGGACGGATGGATAGATAAATTAGAAGATAGACCCTTTTCATGGGTTCATTTATAAATCTTATTTTTATCTTTTTCTTTTGGTATGTATCCTGTAATTCTTAATTTGTCATTTGATTTTATGAAAACTGAGTTCTTAATTGTGAACAAATTGTCACCTGAACAAATATTTATGTACTGTTGAGAACAGCTGCTACGTGCAGACAATAATCATGATATTTTCTTAAGTTAACATGAACATTTAATTTTATCTCTACTAAACTGAAAATAGATCTTTCTATTTTCAATTAACTAACAACTAACCCAATTGATCAGATAGCTTAAATTCCTACCCAAAGTCCCATATATACCCATATATATATTGGGAAGTAACCTGGAGGATTGTTAGTTTTGTACATAACTTTCATTTACTGAATGTTAAAATAAAAAGTATCAGAGGAGGAAATAGAATCTAAATGTCTTACATTTGTACATGGACATATCATAATAAAACCCTCACTCTGTAAATCAATATGTTCTAGTAAAAAAAATGTAAAAATATTAGAGAAAGAGGGAAAAAGGAAAGACATACTGGTGTAAGGCAGATGAATCACAGGGACCCAGTAAAATCTAGTAATGTTCAATTTCTGAATAGAACATAAACTTTTACCAACTCTTTCTGCCAGAAATGTGGTGGAAAAAATTCATCCTATCAAAGGCTAGACTTTCACTGTGAAGATGCACTGAACATGGATGAGCTGCCGATATGTGAGCTGACCTGAAAACACTTTTCCTGGGAAGAAATCCTAAAATTTAATGAAATAAGCTTGTAATTCAGTTTGTAATTTTTCAGAAGGGTTATGGTTATGATATTTTATAACAATTATGTGATAACTATAATATAATGAAATTAAAATGGAGATAGATTAAAAAAGCAATCATCTAATGGCAAGCATATAAATCTAGTTTTATAAGTAATAATTAACAGGTGTTCTTAATTTTATATTTTTTGTTAGGTCCCAGACCTGAGAGATGAATGGGAGCATGGAGGATAGATATTCCAGCCTGCTATAATGTAATGATCCTACTAAAATGTTCTTGACAGGTGTCCAGTTAAATTTTGATTGAACACTTTTCATGATAAGAAACTTACCACTTTGTAAGACACTCTGTTCCATTTAACAAGACCATTGAAACTGTTCTTAATCTTTCATAAGTCTCAGTCTATTCAAAATTTAATAGCCATAATTATAACATGTATAAATTAATCCTACAAGCTCAAGCACAATAGCCAATTATTCTAATTTAACTTTAGACTTCCTGGTTTCAGTTATTAATTAGGTCAGATCATATTTAATATATTTTGATCTAACATGTCTTTCCTAAATCTGCTTTAAATATCCAAATGAGGAATGATGGCTTGAAATGTTATAATCCTGATTATGGAATAAACATCTCATGTGCCCACTATTGGGAATCCAAACCATAGGAAAAAGCTATCACACTTTTTTGTAGCATAATAAATAAATGAACAAATATAATGAACAATGATAAATAATGAACAAATAATGATTGATCAAACTACATTTTACCTTCAATAAGAAATAATGGAGTTAATAATATATTCTGTACATTAATCTGTCTATACATTCATTCTCACATCCTTATTAATATAAAATATAAGTCTGCATCACTAAAAGTAGGGTTGTTTAAAATTAATCACCTTGAATATACGTATAATTTTTCAATATGAAGATATGTGTTTAAGGGGTTATACAAAGTGCAAATTAATGTGTTCATTGTGAAGACTTTTCATATTTTTACTGTGATAAACCATCCGTGACATAAAATCTGCCATTTAACCATGTGCAAATGTGTAATCCAGTGGTAATACATGCATTCTCATTGTTTAGTAACTATTACTAGATTCATATTTTCTAAGAAGGGATAAGGGAAAATATAGATCATTTGTTGTACTTGAAGAATTATAATGGTAAGCATATAGCAATAAGTGAATACACATTCTAAACAAGAGACAATATAGAAAGGAGAAAAACAGAGGAAAATATGTAACACAATAAAATGCAAACAATAGGTGTAGAAATCCTTACTTTTAGAAGAAAAGAGGCACACAAGAATGAAGAGGAAAGGAGAGCAAATGTCATTTTATTCTAATTACATTGTGGGAGAAATGAACTATGTAGCCTGAGGCAACTATAGGAGGGTGAGAATGACTAAGAAACATTGTGATTATAACTATGGAATTGTAACTTGTTTGTACAATTACTTAATATAACAATAAAATGCACAAATGAAAGAACAAGGCTTCAATTAGAATGTCTGGTGGAATAATATACAATAAGTCCAAAGAAAAATAATTAGAAAACTTCAAAAAAATTCCTAATTATCAAAAAATAGAAAATAAACATTTAGAACAATTTCAGTGAAATTCTGAACCTTCAAAAGAAAGAATGTAAAAATTCTACAGAAGAAGAAATGTGTTGTATGTAAACAAAAATATGTGTAAAGTTTCACATTGATTATAATTCATTCTATTCAATTATTACAATACATTGGTGATACATTTATTGATATATTATTTTCATTTAATTATTACAATACACTGGTGATACATTTATTGGTATGTTATTTGCAAATAGAGGTCTCATATTATTTTCACACCTGTATATATTGTATATTGATTAAAAATTTGCCACCTCTAATACTGTTTTTCAATCACTTTTTTCTCACATTGTCATTCTACCACTTGAACCACATCTCTAATCCTACACTTATTCACTATTCCTGTTTTCAGTGGATTTTGTCTTGCTTATTTTATACAAACAAGTAAGGTGTCTTGATCATAGTCACTCACAGGAGTTACTTCATTCCATGCATTTTTACACAGTTTATTGTTTTAGTTCATAATATGCTATTGCTGATTGGACAAGACTTAACAGAATTGTCTAATCAAAACAGAACAATCTAGCCAGGGACCATAAACTCATGCCTCTAGTTGGAGCTATTCTGGAATCGGAAAACGAACAGATGGCCATGTGAGATCAATCTGGGCTGCAAAGCTCACAAGACCCTAAAGCTTGGTGCGGTGATACACAACGTAGAAGCCTGATATCAGAAGGGGCATGGTACAAGTCCATTGTAAGTAGGAAAGTCTATGAGACTTCCTCTGTGGTAAGAAGAACCTAGCCAAAAATTGTGAAGATGTGACTGACCTGTAGCTTTTTAATCATTATGCCAACTCTAGGAATATAAAACTGTGATTTCAAAATACAGCAACAACAGCAGGAAGAGGGGTAGGGAGAAGAGGGGGAAGGAGGTGGAAAGGAGGATGGAGAAGGAGTATGGGGGAGGAGGCAGAAGGGGCATGGGGGAGGGAAAGGAGGAAGAGAAGCAGAGGGAGAAAGGGACAGAGGAATTGGGAAGAGGAGAAAGAGAGAGAAGAGGAGGGGAAGAGGAAAAGGAGAAAGAGGATTTCTTTAACAATAAAGCCAAACATACCTTTCAAGTGGACGTCCAGTATGCTGGAGGGTGATGAGACTTAAAATGCAATGAAAGTTATCTTTCACCAGAAAACCATTACTACACTGTAAGTTGTAAAGCTATAATTGTGAAATGTAAATAAAAATATCCTTACAGCATTCTAGTACTGGATTTGCATATATCTAATAATGTCATACAAGCATTACAGCAAGTTATCTTTTTTCACCTGAAGATATTCTTAAGCTATTGAGGAATTCTCACTCAATGAATGAGCAGAGAGGTCAAGGCTCTTCAAGTAACCTGCATGCCAGACTTACATGGTATGTAAGTCTTCCAACTTCCTCCTCTCATAGGAAATTTATGCATGCAGCCTGTAGTTGAGTTTAGTTCCTAGTGGAACTGAGCCTCCACTGAACATGAGTGTGTGGGGCAGGGGATCAAAATTGTAACTAGTTTGAAATATGACCAAGTGATTTCCATATCTAAAGACCCCTGGGCAAGGAAAAAGAGCAGGGTTTTATACCTAAGAGGAGATTTGTGCCATGTCAACTCTCTCTAGTCTTCTTGAATCACTTTAGGGCAGATAAAGCTAAGAAACAATTGTGAAAGCAAAAGCCCAGATAAGGGAAAAGATTGAGAATTTTTAATATGATTGAGGAATATTTAACCAGTCATACATTCTCTCTATATCAAATGGACTATAGTGTGATGATAGAAGATCAGGATTGAAAGAGGTACAAGGTACTGAATCATTTTAAGGGAGAGTTCTTGGAAAAATTCAAAACAACATGAGAGACAAAAGTAAGAAATACGCCATGTGATAGTGAGAGCTTCAAAGACCAAACAAGATATAACTTCTAGAAGAAAAGAAATAAAGGAATTGCAATAAGTATAACAACCATTGAAAATGTAATAAATTGTCCATGAAAAGGACCACAACAAAAAGACCTAGTTATTGGAGAAGGATAAAAAGGAAAATTATTTTAGTTATTCTTATAGTCTTATTCTTAAGAATGAGAGATTTAAAAGCAAGAATCCATGGTTTATGGAAAGCCATTGAAAAAGCAGTCCATAAGCTATTTTAATCAATCAACAATAGGGAGGCAGTGGGATAATGAATCTGGGTTGGTATGTAAGTCAATAGATTTAACATTCTTTAACTACAGATATTCTATAAGTACCTACATTGGTAGAAGCTGATCTCCTTTCTCTTGTTAGAAAAGAGTAGCTTCCTTTTGTTTGATTTATCTAGACCGAACATGTAACAGATGACATCCTTCATAATTCTTAGCCCTTTCAGGTCATTCCTAATTTGCTTTCAATGTTTACTAAAATAATTCAAATTGATAAATACACTTTGAAACTATATGAAAAGAGCTACTGATATAACATGCTCCAAGACTTAACAAATAACTATCATTTGGAACTGAGAGAACTCCTAACACAGTGGAGCCTGAGTTTTCAAGACAAGGGAGTAAGTTAAATATAGAGTTCCATAAAAGAAGGTTTACTAATGTGGATTTTTTTGTGGGTGAATACACTTGCAAAACTGCCTGAAGTCAGCTTTTTATTCTTCTACTATGGCTCATTGAACTTGGTAAATTATGTTGGCATAAGTGAAATGGGGCTGCTACACTAACTTGGCAGCATTTTCAAGAAGGGGGCAAAAATGCAGAGAAGTGACCATGGCAGACATGATAAAATATGTATAACTAGAAAGAATTACACATGAGCTAGGTTTTAGAAATGCCAAGGAATGCTTTAGTGGCCAGGACACTGATATCATTGAGAATATCAGTAGTGGCTCCTTTCTTTACATCAAGGTTCAACATTGGAGATATTTTTACAGAGGTGGGTTTCTTAGTGTAAATATAAGAGAATTCCATGAATTCATAGTTAATGTGACAGATTGAGCTGTCAGAGAAAAGTGGGTATCATTATTGCTTTATATAAATACCAAACCTGGAGCAGATTTGGATTGTAAATATCTATGTTACTGTATGTGTGTGCTTGTATTTAGAGAGGGAGTATAGATATACTTTCTTGTAAAAATTCTAATATTCAAACTGTTTTGACATATTGTGTATAAGGTTGTCATTAAAGGGAAACATAATTTGATGAAACAAAAATTGCCAAGAAAGTACTTTTCTGGCCTCATCAGGAAAAATGTAATGTTTCACATTACCCTAAAAATGCCTGAAACATTTGTCATTTATAAAACTTGAGATAATCTTAGAATTTAACAACTGAAACAGAACTGAAGAATTATTGTTAAATTAGATATAGAGTTTATAAGCCAGTATCTTGTTCTATCTTGTTCTGTTACTAAAGTTGGTCTTGAATTCTTCAAGTGAATTGATCTGACTCCCTCAGCCTCTTGGGTAGTTGGGGCTAAAGATGTGTCTTGCCATACCCAGCTAATTCTGGTCACTCTAATGAACAAAAAAAGTGTTAAAGGTTCTAATTACTAACTTTTCCTGGAAATTGTTGTTTCATATAATTTCTTAACCACATCCAGAATCAGACATTAATATTTATTAGTTTTTTAAGGTAATGTAATATTAAATCTAGCATATTACACAGAGCAGTGATTTCCAACAGAAATGATTTTGATCCCCTGGTGGGTGGGGGGAATTTTGAATGTCTAAGCAGTGGGACGTATATAGCTCAGCAGTGATAGAAAACAATGGAGGTAAGATATTAACCTTAAAAATGGGATAGGTTACATCTAGGTAGCCCCAGAAGGAATGCTATCAATACATGAGGTAGACATAAATGTTGATTGCGTTATATAATTTGAGCAAGATTTCAAAGTCAAGGATTCTTACTTTATTAAATATTTCCCCCCCTCTGGTACTAGGGTCTGAACTTAGGGTCTTACATTTGCTTGCTTGCTTGATTGGCTAGTATTGTACCATTTGAAATTGCCCCAGCCTGATTTTATTAGCTTAATATGGAAATGGTGTGAATCACTGGCATCTAATGCTTCATATTTAAATGTAAAATATAGCTCTCATCTATATTTTGCCTAAATAACATTTGAATATTTCTTAAAGAATATGGGGCTGGGAAGGTGGCTCTGTGGTAGAGTGCTTGCCTTGCATGCATGAGGCCCTGGGTTCGATTCCTCATTACCACATAAGCAGAAAAAGCCGGAAGTGGGGCTAGGCTCAAGTGGTAGAGCGCTAGCCTTGAGCTGAAGAGCTGAACAACAGTGCCCAGGCCCAGAGTTCAGGCCCCACAACCGACAAAAAAAATAGCAGAAAACAAATAAGTATAATTAGTGAATATTCTATTTCTCTGTATAATTCCAAATTATTTTTCAAAAAATGGAAAATATACTGAATCATTAGTCATTAATTTGACTGATTAAATGATTTGTAAAGTTATTTGGAATTTTGTTTATTAAATTTGCTTTCAAAATACTTGTTAATTCTTTTTTTTTGTTGGGGGGGGCCGGTCATGGGGCCTGAACTCTGGGCTTGGGCGCTGTCCCTCAGCTCTTCAGCTCAAGGCTAGCACTCTACCACTTGAGCCACAGCATCACTTCTGGCTTTTTTCTTTTTGCTTATATGGTGCTGAGGAATCGAACCCAGGGCCTCATGCATGCAAGGCAAGCACTCTACCACTGAGCCACCTTCCCAGCCCCTATTTGTTAATTCTTACTTATATTGGATATAAATCTATGATATTATCCTTTGTTTATATTAATTATTTTTTCGTTGTATTACTTGTACTTATTTTTCTCTAAGTTTCTATAAATATTCTCTTTCAAAAGTATTACTTTTCCTTTTTAAAGAGGTTGAAATGACAGGGAATAATTACAGGAAATTAAGTGCTCTAATTAATCATATATTCCTTTACCATGAAAATTTAATGTATCTGCCTCTTACTTTTAGGTTTATTTTTCATACCATTAACTGCTTTATCCATCCGGAAATTATTTTCAAGTGCAAAGTATAATTTCATATTTTTATGATACCTAAGATTTTTCAAAAGCAATATCAAATAATCCTTTATCTACTGATCCAAATAAGACTTAAGTATAAGTCTAATAAATTCATGCTCCATTATCACAGTGCTCTAATTAATATAATTTTCAAAATCAGATTTTAATTTCCTGGAAAACCACTCTCCTTATTACATTTTTTGCTTCAAAAATCTCTGTATGGCTCTTACACAGCTGTGTTTAAGAAGTGTATGCTATTATCATTATCGTGTTTGTTTAAAAATTGAAGTTGAGTATTTTTTTTTCATGTAACTAATATTTTTTAATGAAATTACACTTTATTATTATAGAGGTGATGTACAGAGGGATTACAATTACACAAGTGAGGTACTGAGTACATTTCCTTTCATACAATGTCTTTTGTTTCCTCATTCTCTCCCAGTCTCTCTCTCCTTTCTCCACCTATGAGTGTATGGTGGACTTTCTTCGATGTTCAATGAGGTTTACTATTGCACTTTTTATTTTCATAAATTTACTTTTATAAACCAAATATTTATTCAATAGCATATCCCTTAATGCATCTCACTAATATTTCACCTACCTTCTTCAAGTAGGTCTTACATTTCTTACCATTATTGACTTGATGTAATTTTTATGAATTTACATTATACTTGGTCTTTAAAAATGACACATTTAAGCATCATGCAAATGTACTTTCTGTGTTTAATAATATGTAACTTTAGAGCTAGCTGCAAAGTCAAAACAATTTCACATTATCAAAATTTCCTGATATCACAGAGATTGCTAGGCTTCACAGTGGTGTATACATATAGAGTGAGTAAATATTACATCAACAATGTAATATGAGGATATAGATCATACAGCAAGGTATTGTGTACCAATTACTGGTTTTATCACCGTACCTCTCTGATGGAAGGGGGAGAAGAGAGAGAGAGAGAGAGAGAGAGAGAGAGAGAGAGAGAGAGAGAGAGAGAGAGAGAGAGAGAGAGAGAGAGAGAGAGAGAGAGAGAGAAAGAGAGAGAGAGAGAGAGAGAAAGAGAGAGAGAGAGAAAGAGAGAGAGAGAGAATGTCATTTCTAGTACTATTAGTACTTTCAGTACAAAAGTATTAATAATTTGTCTTATTTTGGTGACATTTCCAAGTAGTGGAAACTTTTTGTCTTTTTTCTGAGTTTTTATTTCTTTATTTTTATTTGACATTTAAATGTATATGTTTATGAGACATGATAAGTGCATTTGTACAAGGTCTAGTAACCAAACATAGGTAATTAGCATTTACTGCTCCATAAATATTTATTTCATCTTAGAAAATATATATTATTGTAAAGATACTGTACAAAAGGGTTACAGTTACATGATTAAGGTAATGAGTACACTTCCTATCAAGCATTGTTACCTCTCCTTTGTTTTTCCCCTACCATTCCTTCCCTCCTCACCTCTCCAACTCCTCCCTCCCCTCCACCTAAAGCTGTAAATTTTGTTTTCAAAATAGTGTCTTGTATATTTCACTGTTACAATGGGTCAACCTGTATTCTTGTTTCAGCATTTTGTTATTTTCCTTCCCCTCCCAATTAGAAAAATATATATACACGAACAGGACACCAGAATCAAATACAGTGAAAACAGGGGTTATACCTTGGGGGAAGAACATACAAAAGAAACAAAAAAAACCCACACACATAGTACATTATAAGTACATTAAAAACAACAGCAACAAAGATAAAACCTTTGTGTCCCTATCTTGGAGTTCATTTCATTTAGTATCATCTTATATGGTCATATGAACATAGATTTTGACCTTTTCTGTTGGTCCTAGACATATACTAGTTATTGCAGATAAGGGGAACCATGGGACCTATGTTTCTTTGGGCCTGACTTACTCCATTTAGTATAATTTTTTCCAAGTCTTTCCATTTGCTTACAAATGGGGTAGTGTCATTCTTTCTGATGGAAGCATAGAATTCCATTGTGTGTGGGGAGGTGTAGGGGGTGTGGGTGTGTCACATTTTCTTGATCCATTCATCTACTGAGGGGCATCTGGGTTGGTTCCATATCTTAGCTATGGTGAAAAATTCTGTGATAAATATAGTTGTGCTGGTAACTTTAATATGGCCTTGTTTGTGATCGTTTGGGTAAATGCCCAAAAATGGGATTGCTGGATCATAGAGGATCTCTACGTGTATTCTTTTGAGGAACCTCCATACTGCTTTCCAGAGTGGTTGAACAAGTTTACACTCCTACCAACAATGCAGTAGGGTTCCCTTTTGGCCACATCCCCTCCAGCATCTGTTGTTATTAGATTTCTTGTTTATAGCCATTCTAACTGGGGTGAGGTCATAGGGGAGCTCTATGTGTAATCTTTGGAGGAAACTCCAACTTCTTTCCAAAGTGTTTGAACAAGTTTACACTCTTACTGTTGGTGAGAGTGTAGTAGCATCTCTTTTTTGGCCACATCCCTGACTGTTACTATTAGTTTTCTTGATAGTGGACCTCAATGTTGTTTTGATTTACATTTCTTTTAAAGGCCAGAGATGTTGAACATTTCTTTGAATGTCTATTGGCTATTCTATTTCCTCTCCAGAGAAGTCTCTTTTTAATTCTTTAGCCCACTTATTAATGGGGTGTTTGTTTCATTTAGGATTTGTTTTGGGGGGTTACTTTTTTGAGCTCTAGGTATATTTTTGATATGAAGCCCTTGGCTGTTGAATAGTTAGTAAGATCTTCTCCCAGTCTGTGGGCTTTCTACTTCTCTTGCTATCTATGTTCTTGGCCATGAAGTTTTATGTGATCCCATTTATCCAGCCTTTCTTTGATTTGTTATGTTTCTAGATCATTATTTAGGAAGTTTTGACCTGTGTCAAGGAGCCCTAGTGTATCTCCTATCCCTTCCTGTAATATTGTCAGGGTATCTACTCTTACCTCAAAGTCCTCGATCCATTTGGAGTTGGGTCTGGTGTAGGGTGATTCATAAGAAAATGGAAAGACTTGGAACAACTATTTAGTGAAGTCAGACCCAAAGAAATGTGGGCTTCATGGTTTCTCTCATATGTAATAATTAGTATTTGTCTAGGATAGTCCCAGCAGAGGATCACAATAGCTCAACAGCTATGTACATATAAGCATATGTACATAACATCATATAAAATGAAGCTAATCAAAATGAAACAAGAGCTTCTTTTGGTTTATTCGTTTGTTTTTGAATATACTGTGTAAAATTATTTGTTTTTTTTTCTTTTACTTTTTGTCCCTTTGCTTTATCCGCTGATGTCATGGCTTTTTATTTTGTTACCCTGTGTCTTGTATGTATATTTATCTGATTTGGGGAAGGAAGGGGAATAGTAAAGTGGTAAGACAAAGGACAAAGGGTAAACCAATGCAACAGTGATACTCACAAGTCACTATGTTGGCAATGAACTTTACAACTTGTGGGGAGGGAAGTTTGGGGAGGGAACATGAGAGAAAAAAAGGGAGGGGGTAAGAGTACTCGACAAAGACATACTCATTACCTTGCTTATGTAAATTTAATCCCTCTGTATAACACCCTTACAATAAAATAAAATGTTACATGCCATGGCAATTTCGGAAGATCAGTCATTTTAATTTGAAAAACAGAGATACACTATGAGTATAATATTTATTCTTAAAACTATAACATTATCCTTTTTGCCAACCTAGGGCTTGAACTCATGGCCTGAGCACTCTTCCTGAGCCTCTTTTGAACAAGGCTAGCACTCTACCACCTGATCCACAGCGCCACTTCTGGCTTTTTCTTCTTATGTGGTACTGAGGAATCAAACCCAGGGCTTCATGCATGCTAAGCAGGCACTCTACCACTAAGCCACATTCACAGTCCTTCATTATCTTTTATTTTACTTAAAATTATAGCCTAAAGAAGATTAAAATTCTTCTTACTGTAACAATGGTTGCAAAACATCCATTTTCTATTCAGCATTAACAGATAAAAATTACCTAACATCCATTTTCCCTCTTTTTAAAGGATTATTTCTTACTTTAAAAAGTAGATCTACATATAGCTACTTGAAAGAAAACATCTATTTCATGCAACTTGATAAATTTCTCTTATTTATTTCAAATATAAAATTTCAATAGAAATTTTCAAATAGAAAATAGCAACATCAGAGTTTCACACTCTTTTTCCTTTTGGATATAGTATGGATTAAATTCACTTTATAAAGCAAGTGCATTCCCACATGAACCATGTACCCATTCCTTTTTTGCTTTTGTGGGGTCTCAATGTATGCCTAGTTAAGCTTGGGCTACACTTTTCCTACAGTTCTTTTTTTACACTGCTGGATTCATAAGCATGCACCTCTGTGCCCGTCCATTTTGCCTCTGCTTTGTCAAAGATAACAATTGTAGAACATAATGGCAAGGTGTTATATGAGGTGGGCTTTTGTGAACTTCTATGCCTGGACTGTCTTTGAGCTATCATACTTTTCTCTCTACCTCCCAAGTAGATAGAGTTAGAGAACTTTAATACTTTATACAGTGATTTATATTTTTTCTAGCACTTCTTGATGTTAATAATTAAATGCATAAGAACATTATTTAATAGCCCTTCCCCCCTTCATTGATATTTGCCAGTATGGATTAATGATTTTCTTTATCATTTATGTGATAGTCACTAATATGCTATATTCTTCCCTGTGCTTCATGTAAAGTCTATTTATCCTTAACTATTAGAGTATTTCCTCTTGAAAATATGTTGAATGCCCTTTGCTATTAGAAATTACTTTTTTATAGATGAAGGACATTCTCACTTAATTATACTGTCTTTTTTGTCCTTCCAGCCCCCAATTATGCTGTTTTTCAAAGGACAATTTTCCCCTTAGCAGTTGAAACACTTCTCCTCAGTCTACCATATGGTCGTAACTAGAGTTTTTTTAATCTCTCCACATTTGATAAATATTCGTGTAGTGTTACAATTAGTAAACACATTACATTCTGTCCTCAAATTTAAATTATTGACCTTTAATCAAGCATTAATGAGAAACCAGTTTATCTTTTATTCTGTAAAATAAACAGCCTTCCTGATGAAATCCATTCTTTTCTTATATTTCAAATCAGATAGCTATTTGAAGGATATTTTAATTTCAACTTTTAGCTCTAATATTAGAAATTAAAATAAACAGCATATTCTAAACCTTGAATGAGAAACTTAACTCTTTTTCTTTATATTTTGAGTCTTTTTACTTTAACCATGGTTTGAATCTGCAGTTTATATCTTACATTATGTAGATGCTTTATATATATATATATATAAATATATATAATAGATAATATTACATATGGGTTAATCTCATATATGAATGACTTTCATATTTCTGTTACTTTTACATAAAGTTAAAGCTATACGGAGTAATTTTTATTAGAGAACACTTCCTCACACTCTTTGTTACATAAATTCATGTACAAACACATACATTTATCATTTATAATTTCAAAATGTTCTAGCATTTCATACCATAATTTATTATCTGAATACTTACAATAAAATTTTCTGTACTTGATCATCAGAAAGGATATTTCCTTAGATAGATCCATGAAATTTTTTAGTGCAAATAACAGAATTTTAACTCAATCTAGTTTATTGCTAGCTATGGGAACCTAATTTTCAGTACAAAAAGAAGAATGGAAGCAAGGACAAATTTTACTAAATATATCAAGATTCTAGACTCCTCTCTGTGTAAAGAAATGCTTGAACTGTATCCTTAGGATGACAGTATTCATCACCTACTTCAGACTGTGGGAAATAAATCTACTATTGGTAGAAAACATCCATCTAGATGTGAATTGTCATTCCACTGTGTCTCTTTTCTGGTCTCTGCAACAGGATTTCTAGTCAAGGGTAGGTAATGTCCGCAGGCATCTTCCAGTTACATGAAAGGTTCAGAGAAAATGAAAAATCTACCTTACACAGAATCGGATCTACCAAGCCATCTTCTTTCTATAAGATATACCCAATCTTGTAACCCAATGAACTCAGTGATAATCTTGAGGAATAGGAATCCATTGTATAAGGGATGTATAACTACTACTCAAAATCCTAGACTTTCTTTTTTTTATTGTGAAAATACCGTACAGAGAGGTTACAATTACATCAGCAAGGTAATGAGTACATTTCTTATCAAGCATTGTTGCCTCCTCCTTTGTTTCCCTTTCTCATCCCTTCCCATCTCCCATCCCACCCTCACCCCAAGATTTCTTAAACTTAAAAAGAAATACCTTTAATTTTGATTTTTTTCTAAAACTGTTGTTAAAATGTGCTAATCATTTGTCTAGCAATCGGAATTTAAATAATGTGATTGAATTTCCTAGCTGTTTGTAGAAATTTCGTGTGCACATTAATATGAACTTACAAGTCTGATTGTCATAAACTAAATGTAGTTGACTTAAAAAGTTTTATAGCTTTCCTATAAAAAGGTTCCTCAGAGATTCTAATATCTTACATAAGTAAGATTTTTTTCAGTTTTAAAAATTCTCATTATTTTTAAATGATTCCAAAGCCATTTCTCTACCTTATAAGAAACGCCACTTCCTAAGTCTGCTAAAGCTATTTATTGAAGGCTGTTTCAGGAAAAAAGCATTTCTAATTAAGGGAAATCATTAGAATACTTAAAAGAACAGAAGAACATCATGAGACATTTGATTCAACCTAGGACAAAGCATATTACACAACTTTAATGAAAATGTTTGAAAAAACAAGAGGATGAAATATTACATGAAATGTACAATTAAATCATACATTTAGATTTATATGCTTTATATATTTATGTACTTGTTAAACAAGCAGTGCAATTTTGTCTTGAAAGGTTAATTTTCACTAAAGATAAAAAGCTCAGAGTATACCAAAAATATGCGAAGCATTCAGAAAATAAATCACCAAAAACTAAGATTCATGAAATGCTGCATCACAGAATAAGTGCCCCTCAAAGATGAACTTAAATTTGTACTTTAACAAAAGAATAATCTTACATCAGAAATATACAATCAAATTTAAAGGGTTAGCAATGCATCAGACTGTTAATAAATATGGGGGAAATTCTGAACCTTCAAAAACCAGAAATGGAAAGGATCATGGTGACTTGTGGTGTTCTTGTCAGTCTACAATAAAAAAAGAATATAGATTGGATAACTTCAGTACAATAAGTACTTAATTCCCATAGTTCTGGAGGCTGGGAAGCCCACAATCAAGGTTGTTTAATTAGAGCTGAGTCTTCTTAGAGAGCTGCTGTACATGATAGGTCAGTGGGGCCCATAGGAAGCAGTTCTCTGAACTTCTTTTGTATGGTTTCTATTGATCAGGGCTCTGCTGTCATGACCTAATTTAGTCATATTGGCATTAAATTACATTTTGTTACATGAATTTTATCAGTAATCCACATTCAAACTATTGTACCCCTTCTTCATTAAATGAGGTTATACATATTATATATATTGCTTTTGTTTCCTAATATGTACAATACTGTATAAAAATATATATTAGTTTAATTTGCACACATTTATGTTAGTATATGTATAGGCATGTAATATAAATTAATATTTCTATTACTAAAAGTAATACAGAATACATTTTAACTCAGATACCCTACACACTTATACTTATGCCATTTGCAATTTTTTTATCTTTATTAATTTAATAATTTTTAATATCAAGTTTCCTAAGGTCAAAACTGAAGCAACAGTGTTCAGAGATGTGTCATCTTTCATCCTCTACCAGTAAATCATTATTTTTATACTTTCATGGAAAGAAAAACATAAAACTTTATAAAGTCTCTAGTTACTCCTTCCTCTTACTTGTATTTACTATCTACATTTTAAATGTTTTATAATTATGAAAAAGTCTGAATGAAAAACCAAGTGTATATACATTTATTGTTATGTGATGTTTATATTTGAAACTCTTTCATGGGAATATTGCTCCATGTAGGTTAAGTGCAAATTCCTTTCACAAATAAATTACAATTTACATTCCCAGCAGCAGGTAGTAGAACTCCTAGTCCATGTATTTAAAATTTGGGTTTGAAATCCTATTCCAAATTTTAAAAACTTTTAAAAATATTTTATTATCTTTAGGTAGTGCTACAAAGGAATTTCGATTCAACAAAGCAGTTTATGAATACCATGCATCTTGATCAATGTCACCATTTTCAATATTCTCAATTACCAAACAATAGTTTTGCTCTAATTTGATCTTTTTTGCTATATAGTTTTTTTTTAATTAATGAATTACGAATTTGTTTCATCACCACGCTAATAAAATATCTACTTCCATAGGCCTCAGATTTCCCCTTTTGGTCATGGCCCCTCTCTTTTCTTATCTTGGCAACCTAGGATCTTTTCTCCTCTAATTTAGTTGGGTTTTCCAAGAATACCACTTAAATGGAATCTTTTAATGACAATGAAAATAAAATTAGCTTTTATCCCTTAATGTAATTGTTTTAGGTTTATTCAAAATATTAGTGCAAAATACATAATTCATTTTTAATAAGTTTTTTTATTGTGAAAATACTGTACAGAGGAGTTACACTTACATGAGCAAGAAAATGAGTACATTTCTTATTAAGCATTGTTGCCTCCTCCTTTGTTTTCCCCTACCATCTCTTCCCTCTCCCCTCCACAACTACTAGCCCCCTCTCCCTTGCCCCCTCCCCCTAAACTGTAAAGTTTGTTTTTCAACATAGTGTCTTGTACATCTCGTTGTTGCAATGAGCTAATTCATTTTTATTACTGGTCTATATTCTCTTACAAGAGAAATTACATTTTAATTAGCATTTTAAATATTTGTGTTCAATTCTATAAGTTCATGATCTTCAAAGAGAATGTATCGGTGATCATCAAATGTTATTGAGGAGGGGTTTACTGAGTTTATGGTTATTATAATGCTGAGACTAATAGTTAATTACCTTTCTCAACTGCAACTTTTTAAAAGTCTTTGCGAAATTAAATTAGTCCGTTTCATATATCACCAATCCTAGCAATTCACTGATTATAAGAAGAGAATATAAAAGATGAGCATTGAAGCTGATATGAGATTCATCCCCTTCCCTTTCTTTTATCCATCTCCCAACATTTCTTTCTGAAAAATAGACTAAGTGAGAAAGCTAAAACTTTGGCAAATTTTCTTTCATTTTGTGCTCATTAATGTCTAAATTTTCAGACATTGAGACTCATGAAATAAGTCTTCAGGAATCTTTGCCGAGATTGAAAGGCATTTCTTCAAGCTCGCAATATTTTCTTTTTTTTTGTCTTATTTTTTTAATTTTTATTTTTTATTGTGAAAATACTGTACAGAGGGGTTACAATTATATGGGCAAGATAAGGGAGTACATTTCTTATCAAGCATTGTAGCCCCCTCCTTTGTTTCCCCTTCTCATCCATTCCCATCCTCCACTTGTCCCCCCACCCATCGTCCCCGCCCCCCCCCACCAAATTTGTAAAGTTCGTTTTCGACATGACAACTTGTACTTCTCATTGTTGCAACGGGTCCACCTGTATCCTTATTTAAACTACTTGTTTTTTTCCCTTCCACTCCACAAATTATACTGACATCAAATACAGTGAAAGCAGGGGTTATACTGTGGGAGAGGGACATACAAAGCAACAAAGAAATAATCTTATAAATGCGTTAAAAACAATCGCATGAAAAAAATATATTTGAATACATATGTTAGGTTTCATTTCCCTAACATTACCTTATCTGACCTTTTCTGCTTGACTCATACTATACTAGATATTGCAAATAAGGGAAACCATGGGACCTATGTTTCTTTGGGCCTGGCTTACTTCACTTAATATTTTTTCCAAGTTTTTCCATTTCCTAACAAGTGGGGAAATGTCATTCTTTCTGATGGAGGCATAGAATTCCATTGTGTATATATACCACATTTTCTTGATCCATTCATCTACTGAGGGGCATCTGGGTTGGTTTCATATCTTAGCTATTGTAAATAATGCTGCAATAAACACAGTTGTGCTGGTAGCTTTAGTGTGGTCTTGTTCGTAAACATTTGGGTAAATGCCCCAAAGTGGGATTGCTGGGTCGTAGGGGAGCCCTATGTGGAGTCTTTGGAGAAACCTCTGTACTACTTTCCAAAATGATTGAACAAGTTTACACTCCCAACAACAAAGCAGTAAGGTTCCTTCTGTCCACATCCCCTCCAGCATCTGTTGTTATTAGAGTTCTTGATTTTAGCCATTCTAACTGGAGTGAGGTGGTATCTTAATATTGTTTTGATTTGCATTTCTTTTATGGCTAGGGAGGTTGAGCATTTCTTCATGTGTCTATTGGCCATCCTTCTTTCCTCTTCAGAGAAGTTTCTCTTTAAGTCTTTAGCCCACTTCTTTATTGGGCAGTTGTTTCTTTGAAGATTTGTTATTATGGAATTTAATTTTTTGAGTTCCAGGTATATTTTAGATATGAGACATTTGTCCGTTCTATGTCTAGTGAAGATCTTCTCCCATTCTGTGGGCTTTCTATTGATCTTGCTAGCTATTTCCTTTGCCATGTAGAAGCTCTGCAACTTCATGCAAACCATTTGTCCAACCTTTCTTTGAGTTGTTGTGTTTCTGGGTCTCTATTAAGAAAATTTTGGCCTGTGCCAAGGAGACCTAGTGTTTCACCTAATCCATCCTGTAATGTTTTCAGAGTGTCTGCCTTGACTCCAAGGTCTTTGATCCATTTGTAGTTGATTCTGATGCAGAGTGATATATAAGGATGTAGTTTTAGTTTTCTACAAGTAGTTAACCAGTTTTGCCAGAACCATTTACTGAAGAGGCTGTCTTTCTTCCATTCTATTTTTTTTAGCTCCCTTATCGAAGATTAGATGGCTATAGGTCGGTAGGTTCATTTCTGGGTTTTCAATTCTATTCCATTGGTCCTGAGGTCTGTTCTTGTGTCAGTACCAAGCTGTTTTGATTAGTCTGGCTTTATAGTAGAGTTTGAAATTTGGTATTGCTATTCCTCCAGCACTGTTCTTTCTGTTGAGGATCGTTTTATGCTATTCGGGGCCCTTTATTCTTCCATATGAATTTTGGGATTGCCTCTTCTATTACCTTGAAAAATGAGGTTGCAATTTTGATAGGCATCATATTGAGTTTGCAGATAGCCTTGGGAAGTATTGCCATTTTCACCAGGTTAATCCTTCCAATCCAGAAGTATGGGAGCTTTTGCCACTTTTTAAGTTCTGTTTTGATTTCCTTTTTCGTTTTTATAGTTTTCATCATAGAGATCCTTCACTACTTTGCCTAAGTAAATTCCTAGTTATTTTATTTTTTGTGGGGTATTATGAATGGAGTTAATTTCCTTATTTCAGCCACACTTTACTCATTGTTGGCATACAGAAAAGCCATTGATTTCGGGGCTTAATCTTATACCCTGCACCTTTGACAAAGTTTGAATCAGCTTGAGTAATTTGGGAGTGGAGTCTATGGGATTCTTTAAATACAAGATCATGTCATCTGTAAAGAGGGAGAGTTTTCCTTCTCCTTTCCCTATTTGTATCCCCTTTATGTTTGCATCTTGTCTTATTGCTGTAGCTAGGCATTCTAATACTAGATTGAAGAGAAATGGAGAGAGTGACATTCTTTTATTGCTCCTGAGTTAAGAGGAAATATCTTTAGTTTTTCACCATTAAGTACAATGCTGGCTGTAGGTTTTTCATATACAGCCTTTATTGTATTGAGGAATGTTCTGTGGATTCCTAATTTTTCCAGAACCTTCATCATAAAGGGTGTTGGATCTTGTCAAATGCTTTTTCTACATCTATTGAGATAACCATTTGGTTCTTATCCTTGCTCCTGTTGCTGTGATGAATAATATTAGTTGATTTGTGTATGTTGAACCAGCTTTGCATCCCTGAAATGAATCCTGTTTGATCGTGGTGTATGATTTTTTGGATGAATTGTTGAAGTCGATGGTTGAAGTCAAAATTTTGTTGAGAAGTTTTGCATCAATATTCATCAATGAAATGGGTCTATAGTTCTCTTTCTTTGATGAGTCCCTGCCTTGTTTTGGGATGAGGGTTATGATGGCTTCATAGAATGTGTTCGGTAGTGAACTTTCTCTTTCAATTTCATTGAAGTGTTGGAGGAGTATTGGTGTGAGCTCTGGTTTGAAGGCCTTGTAGAATTCCACTGTAAATTCATTTGGTCCTGGACGTTTCTTAGAGGGGAGGTTTCTCATTACAGTTTCTTTTTCAATGCTTGATATGGGCCTGTTAAGATGGTTTAACTCATCTTGGTTTAGTTTTGGCATGTCAATATTTGCTAGGAAAAGGTCCATTTCTGCCAAGTTCTCAAACTTATTAGCATAAAGTTTTGAGATGTATTCCCTTATAATGTTCTGAATCTTGGTTGTTTCTGTGGTGATGTTTCCATTCTCATCTCTGAGTTTATTTATTTGGGTGTGTTCTCTTCTTTTTCTGATAAGATTTGCTAAGGGTCTGTCAATTTTGTTAATTTTTTCGAAGAACCAACTCTTTGTTTTGTTGATTCTTTCTATCGATTTTTGGATTCTAATTCATTTAATTCTGATTTAATTTTAATCATTTCTTTCCCTCTAGTGGATTGAGGTTTATCTTGTTGCTCTTTGTCGAGGATGTTCAAATGTCTCATTAAATTGTTGGTTTCAGATCTCTCCAATTTGTTGATATAGGAACTCAGAGCTATAAACTTGCCCCTGAGTACTGCCTTTGCTGTGTCCCAGAGGAACTGTAATTTGTGTGCTCATTTTTGTTGAATATCATGAACATTTGAATTTTCTTTCTAATCTCTTCCATGACCCACTCATGATTCAGCAGTGTGTTGTTCAACCTCCATGTGTTACCAGACTTTCTTTGGTGGCTTTTGGTGTTGAGTTCTAATTTTGTTCCCTTGTGGTCTGAAAGAATGCAAGGTTTAACTTCAATATTTCTGAATTTGGACAAGTTTGCTTTGTGGCCTAAAATGTGGTCTATTTTAGATAACCTTCCATGTGCTGCTGAGAAAAACGTGTATTCTGATGTTGCTGGGTGAAATATTCGATAGATGTCTGTTAAATCTGGTTGATCTTTCAGTTGTTTAGATCTGCGGTTTCTCTGTTGCTTTTTTGCCGAGTTGATCTATCTAGTGGGGAGAGTGGTGTGTTAAAATCCCCAACAATTAATGTCTTTGGATCTATGTGGGATTTGAGGGAATGTAGTGTTTCTTGGATAAATTTGGGTGCTCCATTGTTTGGCGAATAGATATTTAGAATTGAAATATCCTCCTGAGGGAGAGATCTCTTAATTAGTATGTAGCGCCTTCTTTATCTCTTCTCACGAATTTTCATTTGAAGTCTATTTTATCTGATATTAGGATTGCAACTCCCGCCTGTTTATGGGGGCCGTTTGCTTGGTAGATTTTGTTCTAGCCTTTAACATTGAAAATGTTTTTGTTTTTATGGGCAAGATGTGATTCCTGAAGGCAGCAGATAGAAGGATCTTGCTTTTTAATCCAACTAGACAGTCTATGTCGCTTAATTGGAGAGTTCAATCTGTTAATGTTTATAGGTAGGAATGAGAGGTTTTTGGGAGTTCCTGCTATTTTATCCACCTTCTTGGGGGCTGCAATTACTAGGTTCTTCCTATGGTTATTGGATTCTCAGTTTGGGTGCAGTTTCTTGGCCTTTATAGTGGTCTTGTTGGTTTCTATGTGTAGGACATCTTTTAGAATCTTTTGTAGGGCTGGTTTGTTAGAGATATATTGTTTCAATTTTTCTTTGCTATGGAAGGTTTTTATTTGGCTTTCATTTATGAAGGAGAGTTTAGCTGGGTTCAGTATTCTTGGTTGATAGTTGTTTGTTTTTAGGGCATGGCATACATCATTCCAGGCTCTTCATGCTTTGATTGTCTCTGCTGAGAAATCTGAGGTAAGTCTAATTGGTTTCCCTCTATAAGTGATTAACCTTTTCTCCTTGACAGCTTTAAGGATCTTTTCCTTGGTCTGGGTTGATCCTGTGTGGATTATAATGTGAAGGTGGGATGTCCTATTCTGGTCTGGTCTATTTGGAGTTCTAAAAGCTTCTTGTATCAGAATAGACCTATCTTTTTGCATGGTTGGGAAGTTCTCTGCTAGGATCCTGTTAAACAAATTTCCTAGACCATTCACTTCTGTTTCTAGGTGCTCCTCTACACCCTTTATCCTCAGATTAGTCCTTCTGATGGTGTCTTCCAATTTTTGGATAGATCTATCATATTTCTTGGACTTGTCTTGGATGGTTGTATGTGCTTTCTCTATAATATCTAGACTGTCTTCAATCCTAGAGATTCGATCTTCTGCCTACTCTAACCTGCTGTCAAGACTTTCTACTTTGTTTTTTAATTCTTTTCCTTCTAATTGGGCAGCTTTGATGGCTTCAAATTCTTTGTTGAAGCTTTGTTTTAGATCTTGTATGGACTTTTTACTTCCCTAATTTGGTGTTCAGTGTTTATTCTCAAATCACTTAGTTGATTGGTTATGGTTTCCTTGGACTCCCATTCCTTCTGTTGTGTTCCATTCAACATTCCCTTTGTGGTCTCCCTGACTTCCTTCAGCTCTTTGTTAATGGATTTCATGAATGCCTTTACTGATCTTTGTGTATTCTCATCCTGCTCTCTCAATTCCTGTATTACTCTTTGCTTAGCTTCCTCACCTTCATGCCATTCCTGTAGTTCTCTTTGTGTTCTCAGCCTATTCACGCCATTCCTGCCTTTCTCTTTGAGTATTCTCAAGCTGCTCAAGCAATTCCTGTATCAATTTTTGAGTAGCTTCCTCACGCTCATGATAGTCCTGTATTAACCTTTGGTTTGCCTCCTCTCTCTCCCTATCATGCTCATGCAGATTCATTTGTATGTTTTCAATCTTTTCATTTACCATGTTTACCAGCAGTGTTTGTAGAGCTATTTAGGAGCTGTCCTCTCGATTATTCATTATCTGTTCTGTCCTCTGAATATCATGAGTGGGAGTTGAGATACTTGGACTTGCCATTTTTCTTGTGTTTTTCCGGCTTACTCTGCCCATTTGGGATGAAAGTAACATCGGTTTTGTGCTAGAACACTATCTTAAGGCAAGCCTCAACCAAAGTCTGTAGTTGCACAGTCAAAAGTCTGCAGATACAATCTAGTTCAACAGATATATATATATATATATATATATATATTCAACATCAAACAACTATATATTAATGGGCTACGAACCGCAAAGAAGAATTTGACAAACCAGAAATTATTAGGTTTAGGGAGAGATGTGGGTAAAAATAAGAACAGAGAGATGTGGGAAGGCTCAGGGAGAGTTTACTTAATTAAGTCCTAATCTCAAAGTGGGAAATAGGTTGGATAGGATGAAAGTAGAGAGAGAAAAAAGAAGAAATAAAAAGAGATAAAAGAGACAAGAAAAAATAGAAAAGCAAAAATTAAAAATTAAAATGAGCAATGCTTAAAAATTATGCAGATTCAAAACAATATATTGAGAGAAGAATGTGGATATAATGAGTGAAGAGGATGGATATAAAGGAGACGTGGAAAACTAAAAAATAAAAATGCTTAAAATATTATCTAGGTCTAAAGTGGTAGTACTGCTATTAAGGAATTTAAGTCTAAGAGGTTTTGAATTGAGTAATAAATTTCTGGATTAAGTGTGTACACAATGGGAGATAAGGTCTAATAATCGACTACAGATATATCTGAGGATGCACAAAACAGCAATTAAGTCACACAAAGAACGAAAGAGAAGAAAAGGTGAAAAGAATGAGAAAGAAAGAAAAAAAAGATCAGAAGGTCAGTAGAGCTAAACAACAAAAAAAAACAAAAATAAATAAAAAATTTTAAAAAGAAAAAAAGAAAGAACAATGCACACACACATATACCCCTAAAATAAAATTTATGAGAGGAAGAAAAAAAAGCTACTAGAAAACAATTTTTTTAAAAAGGTAAAAATTAAAAATTATAAAAAGTTTTAGAAAAAAAATTTTTTAAAGGTACAAAAAGAAATTCTTTGATTTCTTCTTTGGGATGGGTGGGAATATTCTTTATTTCCCTTGTGTCCATAACCAGCCTCTTGTTGGAGTCTCTGGTCTGCTTGTGGTGTTTGATTTTCCTGTGGCAGAAAAATCTGCTTTACCCAGGATTTTGTGATCCTCCTCCCAGGCTAGTTCAATGGGAGGGAGATCACAAAAAAGGCTAGTTTGGAGATGCTGTAAAAAGGCTAGGTTCTGGGTAGAGTTGAGGCCTTTCAGCAAACTTTAGCTTTTCCCTGGGGATAGATTGTGAGAGACTCACAGAGCCCAGCCTGGAGCCATTCTCAGGGTTTATGTTTACTGAATTTCAACAGATTGTTGAGGCTGCTAAAGGGAGGGGCAGCCTCTGGCTCTGATTACCCAGTGAAGAAAGTCACTTCTGGGGCTGGCGCCAGAGCTGGGTGACTTTTCCCTGGGTGGAGCTGAGTCTGGCAGGTCAGTTTAGGTTCTTGTGATCTGCTATATGATTCTAGTTTTCTTCTAAGGCCTCTGAGTTGGAGCTAGCAGCTCAGCCTGGCCTTCAAAGATGGAGATCTCCCGTAGTGTGGTGGGGGGGGAGGGGTAGCCTTCCCTCCTCTGCTCCCTGAGAAGGTGTGAGGATGTCAGGCTTCTACTCACATCGAGTCTTGGCTTCCGGATTGTCTCTAGTCTGCGAACTGCAGGATGAAGATGTCTTTTCCTTGTGGGTTCTTGCTGGTGTTGAGTAGAATCCGCTTGCCCGCGAGTCTGGCTTCTTTGTCCTGGACTCTCTGTATTGCAAGTATGGCGGCTATGGCCGCCGCCATCACCAGTCACCACTGCTGCAGCAGCGGCTGCTGACAAGTGCGCAGATCTGTCTCCTTTCCTGGATTTTCCCTCTCTGGCCTAACTCTGTACTGTGATGGCACACTTGGTGTAATTCTCTGGAACACTAAAACTGCTTTCTATGGGAGAGCTTGTTTAGCCTCCAGGTTCTCCTCCACCATCTTCCCAGAACCTCTTGCAATATTTTCTCAATAATGTTCTATTATTACTTTTCAATATAATATTTTATTTTATTTTTATTTATTTATTTATATATTTTTCTTATTTTTAATATATAACTTTTATTGCAAAGACATTGTATAGAGGGTTACAATTATATGAGTAAGGTAATGAGTACATTTCTCATCGAGAATTGTTACCTCTCCTTTGTTTTTCCCTTACCATCTTTTCCCTCCCCACCTCTGCAACTCCTCCTTCTCCCCCTACCCCCAAAGTTGTAAAATCATTTTTAAGGTAGTATCTTCTACATCTCATTGTTACAATGGGTCAACCTATATCCATGTTTCAGCATTTTGTTATTTCTCTTCCCCTCCCCAAATTAGAAAAATGTATATACAAGATGCAGTACACCAGAATCAAATAGAGTGAAAACAGGGGTTATACCATGGGTATACGAAACAGAAGAAATCACATAGTATGTTATAATTACATTTAAAACAACAGCATCAAAGAAAAAACCTCTTGTGTCCCTATCTTGGGGTTCATTTTGCTTAGCATCATCACATATGGTTAAATGCTCATAGCTTTTTATCTTTTCTGCTTATCCTAGACATATACTAATTATTGCTAATGAGGGAAACCATGGTACAAATGCACATAGCTTTTTATCTTTTCTGCTTATCCTAGACATATACTAGTTATTGCAATGAGGGAAACCATGGTACCTATATTTCTTTGGGATTGGCTCACTTCACTTAAAAGGATTTATTCCAAGTCTTTTCATTTCCTAACAAATGGGGTGATTTCATTCTGATGGAGGCATAGAATTCCATTACATATATATATATGTTTTTTTTTTCTTGATCCATTCGTCTACTGAGGGGCATCTGGGTTGGTTCCATAGATTGGCTATGGTTAAAAATGCTATGATAAACATAGTTGTGCTGGTAGCTTTAGTACTGCCTTGTTTGTGGTGATTTGGGTAAATACCCAAAAGTGGGATTGCTGGGTCATATGGGTGTTCTATGTGGAATCTTTTGAGGAACCTCCATACAACTTTCCAGAGTGGCTGAACAAGTTTACACTCCCACCAACAATGGAGTAGAGTTCCCTTTTGGCCACATCCTTTCCAGCATATATTGTTATTAGAGTTCTTGATTATAGCCATTCTAACTGGGGTAAGGTAGAATTTTAAGGTTGTTTTGATTTATATTTCTTGTATGGCTAGAGAAGTTGAGCATTTCTTCATGTGTCTATTGGCCATTCTTATTTCCTCTTCAGAGAAGTTTCTCTTTAAGACATTAGCCCACTTATTAATTAGGTGGTTGTTTCTTTGACGATTTGTTGTTGAGGGATATAATTTTTTGAGTTCTAAGTATATTTTAGATATGAGGCCCTTGTCTAGTAAAGATGTTCTACCAATCCACATGCAGAAGCTCTGCAGTTTCATGCACTCCGATTTGTCCAAGCATTCTTGGTTTATTGTGTTTCTGGGTCTTTATTAAGAAAATTTCATCATTTGCCAAGGAGTCCTAAAGTTTTTCCTATTCCTTCCTGTAATGTTTACAGGGTGTCTGCTTTGACTTCGATGTCATTGATCCATTTGTAGTTTATTCTGGTGTGGTGTGATATAGAAGGATCTAGATTTAGTTTTCTACAGGTGTTTAATCAGTTTTGCCAGCACCCTTACTGAAGAGGCTGTCTTTCTTCCATTCTCTTTTTATTGAAGATTAGGTGGCTCTAGTTCTTTGGATTCATTTCTGGGACTTCCGTTTTATTCCATTGGTCCTCAGGTCTGTTCTTGTGCCAGTACCAAGCTGTTTTGTTTACTATGGCTTTATAGTAGAGTTTGAAATTTGGTACTGATATTCCTCCAGCACTGTTCTTTCTGCTAACCATTGTTTTTGTTACTTGGGTTCTTTTATTGTTCAATATGAATTTTAGGGTTGTTTCTTCTATTTCAATGTACATAGTCTTGGGCACTATTACCATTTTCACAATGTTAATCCTTTTTATACAGGAGTATGGGAAAATCTTTTAGTTCCTTAGTTCTGCTTTAATTTCCTTTTTCAGGTTTTTAAAGTTTTCATGATAGTGGTCCTTCACTTCTTTAGTTAACTTATAGGTATGTTTTTGTGGGGCTATTACTAAAGAGTTGCTTTCCTAATTTCAGCTGTGTTCTTTTCCTTATTGGTATACAGGAAAGCCGTGATTTTTGAGGGTTAATTTTATACCCTGCTCCTTTGCCTAAGTTTCAAATAGCTCCAGTAACTTGGGAGTGTATCCATGGGGTTCTTTAAATACAAGATCATTTCATCTGCAAAAAGGGAGAGTATTACTTCATCTTTCCCTAGTTGGATCCCTTTTAAATTTGCTTTTTTTATTGCACTAGCTAGACATTCTAATACTAAATTAAAGAGGAGTAGAGAGTGCAGACATTGTTGTTACTTCCTGAATTTAGATGAAATTTTAGCTTTTTGCCATTAAGTATAATGCTGTGTGTATTTTTGCATTCACCGCCTTTATTATATTGAGGAATGTTGTGTGCATTCATAGTTTTTCCAGAATTCTCATCATAAAGTGGTGTTGGATCTTGTCAAATGCTTTTTCTGCATCTATTGAGATAATCATGTGATTTTTATCCTTACTCTTGTTGATGTGATTAATTATACTAATTGATTTGTTTATATTGAACAGCTTTGCGTCCCTGAAATGAATCCTGTTTGATTGTAGTGTATGATTAATTTGATAAGTTGTTGAAGTCGATTGGTAAAGTGTATAGCTCTCTTTCTTTAATGAGTCCCTGCCTGGTATTGGGATGAGTGTTATGATGGCTTCATGGAAAGAGTTTGCTAGTGAACTTTCACTTTCAATTTATTGAAGAGTTGGAGGAGTATTGGTGTGAGTTCTGCTTTGAAGGCCTTGTAGAATTCCACTGTAAACCCATCCGATCCTGGACTTTTCTTAGATGGGAGTACTCTTATTGCAGTTTCTATATTGATGCTTGGTATAGATCTGTTAAGTTGGTTTATCTCATCCTGGTTCAGTTTCAGCATGTCAATATATTCTAGGAAATCTTCAATTTCTTTCTGATTTTCAAACTTATTAGCATAAAATTTGAGAAGTATTCCCTTATAATGTTCTGAATCTTGATTGTTTCTGTGGTGATGTTTCCATTCTCATCTTTGAGTTTTTTATTTGGGTGTGTTCTCTTCTTTTTCTGATAAGATTTGCTAAGGGTCTGTCAATTTTGTGATTTTTTTCCCAAAAACTAACTCCGTTTTGTTGATTTTTCCAATATTTTGATTCTAATTCTTTTTTTCTGATTCAATTTTAATTACTTGTTTTCCATTGTGCATATAAACCACCTTTTCTTGATCCATTCCTCTACTGAGGGACATCTGGGTTAGTTCCATACCGTAGCAATGGTGAATAATGCTACGATAAACATGGGTGTACTGGTAGCTTTAGTACTGCCTTGTTGGTGATCATTTGGGTAAGTACCCAAACGTGGGATTGCTGGGTCATAGGGTAGCTCTATGTGGAGTCTTTTGAGGAACCACTATACTGTTTTCCAGAGTAGCTGAACAAGTTTACACTCCCACTAACAATGCAGTTGAGTTCTGTTTTGGCCACAACTTCTCCAGAATCTGTTATTATTAGAGTTCTTGATTATACCATTCTAATTGTGGTGAGGTGGAATCTCAAGGTTGTTTTCATTTGCATTTCTTTTATGACTAGAGAAGGTGAGCATTTCTTCATGTGTCTATTGGCAATTATTATTTCCTTGTCAGAGAAGTTTCTCTTTAAGTCTTTAGCCCACTTATTAACTAGGTGGTTGTTTCTTTGAGGATTTGTTGTTGGAGGATTTAATTTTTTGAGTTTTAAGTATACTTTAGATATGAGATCCTTGTTCATTGTAGGCTAGTGAAGATCTTCTCCCAATCCGTGGGCTTTCTATTGATCTTGCTATTTATGTCCTTTCCCATGCAGAAGCTCTGCAGTTTCATGCAATCCATTTGTCCAGCCTTTCCTTGATTTGTTGTTTTTATGGGTTTCTATTAAGAAAATTTCTGCCTGTGTCAAGGAGCCCTACAGTTTCTCTTATTCCTTCCTGTGATGGTTTCAGGGTGTCTGCTTTGACTTTGAGGTATTTGATCCATTTAGAGTTGTCTCTGTTGCAAGGTAATATATAAGGATATAGCTTTAGTTTTCTACAGGTAGTTAACCAATTTTGCCAACACCAATTACTGAAGAAACTGTTTCTCTTCCACTCAAGAAAATATGATACATATGTACAATGGAATACTATGCATCCATAAGAAAGAATGACATCACCCCATTTCATTCAAGAAAATGTGATACACTCACACATCTATCTATCTATCTATCTATCTATCTATCTATCTATCTATCTATCTATCTATCTATCTATCTATCTATCTATTGTGGACAGTTGCTAGTGCTTGAATCTGTCTCCTTAACCAAGCTGCCTGAATTTTTCCTCTCTGGCCATACTCTCTGTGCTATGATGGCACACTTGGTGTGACTCTCTAGCCTTGAACTTTTTTTTCTTTTAAATATGTTTTTGATTGTAAAAATACTGTACAGAGGTGCTTTAGTTACATGAGGAAGGTAATGAGTACATTTGCTATCCAGCATTGTTACTTCCTCATTTGTTTTTTCCCTACCATTCTCCCCCCCCCCCCCCGCCACCCGCAAAGGCAAAGTTGTAAAGTTCATTTTCAACATAGTGTCTTGTACATCTCACTGTTACAATGGGTCGATCTGTATCCCTGTTTAAGCTTTTTTTCCCCCTGTTTTCACTGTATTTTATTCCAGTGCCCTGCATCTTGTATATACACTTTTCTAATTGGGGGAGGGAAAGAGAAAAACAGAATGCCTTTGACTTTTTTTAAATGGGGGAGTGGAAGGGAAAAAACAAAATATCTTTGACTTTTCACTGGAACACTAAAACTGATTTCTATGCAAGATCATGTTTAGCTCACAGATTCTTCTCCGCCATTTTCCTCCCTCCTTTTATTTTTAACACAATTAGGCCTTAACACACTTGTGTTTGTATTAGTGTTTGAACAATATCAAAAGATGAAGACCAAGTTTATTCGATGAACTCACAGGAAAAAGTATATTTATGTTTAAAATTTATTAGAAAAATAAAATTTATTGGAGATACACACACACACACACACACACACACACACATATATATATATATATATATATATATATATATATATATATATATACCACATGGAAGATTATTCTTATCATTGAGAAAGTGTATCAATGATACTCTATCAGTAAATAATATATATTTGCTCTTTACATTTGATGTCTGTCTGACAAATATATCTTCATAATCCTTCATTTTCTTAAAAAATATTTATACTGGGCATATTTTATTTTAATACATGGACTTTGAAACAGAGCTCCTAACACATGAAAAGTATGGAGGATATTGATCAAATTATAGATACCATTAAGAGTGTTGCATGACTGCTCATTAACAGAAAAACCAAATGACGATCATTTGACCATGGTAGAAAAATGCCCAGAATTTCTGATGGACAGTAAATGGTCATGTATGACCTACTCAAATCATTGGTTACACAGCAAAGCCCAAATTATAGTCTCCATGTTTTCAAACACAAATAACAAATGAGGATTAAGGATAGTGTTTCAATCTGCCTGAATTATGTTCAATGCTAAATACAACCATATATGTGCTTCAATTCTAGGTTCACTGATGAGAAATCTGAGATCCAGTTGGAAGAGAACAACATTGCAATGCCTGTTTATCTTTTTCTCTTTGGTATAATTTGTTATATGCAGCCATACATGTAGTATAAAAGCTAATGAATAAATATATGTTACAAAGTTTCAAAAGATTAAATAAATTTCTTTTATCAAGTTAAATTCTCACTTGTCTAAAGTTTTTCTTGTGCAGATATTCTTATTCTATATCATGGCCATTATTGGTATTATTCACTTATTATTCAGATATAACTGTAATCTGTAATCTGATCATAGATCCATGCTCACATCCAATTCCTTCTAGAACAAGATATATGGACAGGGGTCCTCATGAAAGAAGTAAACCCGTCCACTCATCAGCCAAACAACTCTTTGATTGATGTATAATCTGACATAGACAGTTTTGCTGGCTGGATTTCTTCACAAAAATTGATTACATGCCATTAAAAAAATGTCCTTTAAGAATAACCATCAAATTCCCTATTTTTTCACTGTTGATATTTAGCCCATATTTGCTATTCATTTATATTCCTTTTATGTTGCATCTCATAAATATTTTTGATAGTGATTAGTAAATCTGCCTGCCTCTCATATACTTCAGAAATTTTTCTTTGCTTCATTTTCTGTCTTTGGTCCACAAAGGACAAGTTGGGCGCTGTCTCTGAAAAATTTAAAGCTGGCATTCCATTCTCTTCTCTTAAGATTTATTATTAAGATGTATCCTGTGTGAGAATTTCCTGTTTTTTAATGAAAATATTTGTTTTTGACATTTGATAGGATTTATATTCTTTTGATATAGATTTTTGGGAATCTACATTCTGTCTAGTGTGGTATAGAATGTTTTTTTGTTCTTGAGGGAATGACTAGACACAAAGCCTGGGCATTCACAGAGGGGAAATCAATGTGGTCATTTCAGTTTTCTCAAGGGATTTTTTTTTCTTGAGGGAATGACTAGACACAAAGCCTGGGCATTCACAGAGGGGAAATCAATGTGGTCATTTCAGTTTTCCCAAAGTATTAAAATATATTCAACTATCATTTAAATTTTATTCTAAAAATTTAATACTAAAAAGATGATGGAAGAAAACATCTTTAATCTGAAAAGGCTCATTGTATAATATGAATCAATACAAAACAATAAAACCTTGAAGAAAAATTGAAGAATATACCAGAAGAACAAAAGACCACCCATATTAAAATAAAAATCACATATTAATGTAAAAATAGTGATGCTGCCTAAGACAATCTCTTCATTAGATGTAATGCCCATCAAAATCCCAATGACAATTTTTACATGAAGAGATGAATTGCTTAACATTCCTATAAAAGGATAAAATCCCCTAAATATCAACAGCAAAAAATACTGGCATAATGAGCAATACTGGAGGTATCAGAATACTGGATAACTGTAAACTCTTCTACAGAATCATAGTACAAAACATAGCATGATATTGGCATGAAAATAAACACACATGAGTCAATCAATATACATCAAAGTTATTTGCATACTTGTGTTATTGCAAATGATATTGGAAAATACTAGAATACTAGAACATGCTAGTCAAGTTGCCTTATGAGTAATTAATGAATAAAAAAACTACAGTAGAATGTCATGAAACGAAGTGAAATTCTGCAGTTTTCAGAAAAATGTGTGGAACCAGAAATCATGTTGAGTGAAGTAAGTCAATCTCAATAAAGCTAATATACTTTCTTATTTGTTGGGTATAGACCTAAAGTGATGTGATTATGATGATGATGATGATGATGATGATGCTAGTTATGCTGACTACATGATACATGAACTTAAAAATGGAGATCTCTAGGAAGAGAGTAAAAAATCAGCTATGAGATTGCATTAGTGCCACAATGCACAGGATCAAAATTGTTGTGCAGATTTGCATTTAAACTCCTTGGTGTTCAAGACAGCAATGTAACATTGACTGAAAGTGTGTGGGAACCGTGAGTACATGGCTGCTATATGCCATCAAACTGGGTAATGCATTTCCAAATAGAACTGAAACTGCTGGTAATTGTCAGCTCTTATTTTACATTAGTCCAGATAAAATACAGGATCATTGCTAAGATATGCATTTTAAGAGAAGTGCAAAATTGTTACTTGGTATACAGCATTTCATACTAATGTTTCTGAATGATTTCAAAGCATTTCTCATCAGTCTATTCTCATCTATCATGAAGTTTTCCCACAACACTGATCTTCTAATATAATCACAGATTTCTGGTGACAAGATGCATTTGCTTCTCTGGATTAACTTTAAGTGAATTAACTAAATAATTTTGTTAGAGATCCTATATTTCTTCTATGTCTGTGCTTGTCATTAAACATTAAAAATGTGATTTAATTGTAGTTTATCTAGCATGATGGTAATAAGTAGACCAATTAGAAAAGGAAACTTAGTCTTACTATACAGCCTGAAACGTCCTAATATGTTACAACTCTCTGCTATGTGTTTCTCATTTCATAAAAATTTTCTAAAACTATTCTTTTATGCCTAACACTGCAGGCAAAATTATATGATTTAACTGAAGCATTTAAGAGAATGATTTTGTTTATATTAATGCTAATATGCAGATGTATGTACTTTCATGCTGAATTTCTTAATAGCATAGTACTCAATATATATCTTCATTTGATTGATTGGTAAATAATTTTTTTGACAGAAAACTTAAGAGATTAGGCCAAGTTTTTAAAAAGTAGATATTTTTTCTCTGGTCACAAGTTATCCTATGAATATAAGGAAATTATTTAGCCTTAGATATAAAGGCAAAAACTTTGACTTACACAATGAAAGATTTATCCAATAAAAGTATATACTACTGGTATGTCTGCTTATATATTAGCTAAAATAAACTTTTGTGTTACTTTCTAAGGAAGTAAAAGAAGTTTGTAGAGCTTTATTAAAAAAAAACTAGCCACATGCCAAGTTATCATAATTCAAAATCATATTTTGATGAAATATAAACATACATATTTCAATGTTGATTGAGTTAAAAAGTTTCCATTTTTATTTACTGTACATGATTACATCCAGCCTTCACAATCAACATCATTGGAATGAAATTTTTTTTTAGCATTACATATTGACACTTTTATAGAGAGAGCCCACAATTCTCAAAATAATTTTTATTTCCTTAAATTTTAATGTTTATTTGCTTTTGACATAAAATCATTTAAAATAATATTAACTTCCAAATATTTTAATATCTTTCAGAAGGCTTTTAAAAATTATGATTAATTTTGTTACAGTCACAGCAAATTATGTGTTAATAATTTAACTCATTTTCATTTGCCTTCCATTGAAAAGTATGTTGTATGTGGTATATATGCTGTGTGGTCTTGAGAGAATATTTATTCTGCCATTGTCTGATAGTGTGTTCTTTAAATGTTAGATAGGTTGAATTATTTTTTGCTACTGAAATTTTCTATAACTTTATTGATAATCTGTCCACTTTTTCCATTGATTATTGGAAGATGTATATTGAAATCCCTGATTCTAACTATGGATTTATCTATTTCTCTTTACAAATCTATTTAGGGCTTAGTAAAAGCATGCTAGTATATTTACTTATTATGTAGAAGCATATTTATGATATGTGAAATGATTAAGAGCTTCCTGTTATCTTGCAAAATTGACCTATTTGCCTTATGGAATTTTATCTAAATCTGGTAGCTTCTTAGTGGTTCAAAATTACATTTCCTGATATACAGCCATTTTACATCACTTTTCCATTAGCATGGTATATTTTTCACCATACTTCATTTCCTGTTTTGTTTGACTATTTATTTGTAAGGGAATTTGTTGTTGGCCAAATGCACTTACCTACTAACTTTAATATATGATTTTACATTCACTGCTTCTTGTTTTACTTAAAAAATTCCAAATTACAGAGGGGTTAGAATTACATAAGTAAGGTAATAAGTACATTTCTTGTCAAACTTGTTACCCCTTCTCTCATTTTTCTCACTCTCCTCACCCCCAAGTTGTACTGATCATTTCTGACATATTGTCTTGTGTATATTGCTACTGTGTTGGTTCTTTGTCTCACCATTCTATTGATCCCCTTTCCTTCCCTAATTCAAATAAACAAATATACATTACCAAAATCAAATACAGTGACAACAGGAGATATACCATAGGGGGAAGAACAAGCAAAAGAAACAAAAAATACATAGTAAATTAAAAAAAATAGCAACAAAGAAAAACCTCTTGTTTTCATGTACATCACTGAAAGGACATTTTTATCTCTACACAAAACGTTTTACTATTTTGTAATCAATAAGGCCATGTTATTTAAGCATGCTCACATATATTTAGTTTTATTGTGAGAGGGTGCTGTAAAATAATCTTTGTTGATTCTGTTCTCTATTTGCTATGTAATGTTAATATTTATAAATGAAATATAAATCATAGACATGGGAAAATAAATGAATTATTTTATGCAAGAAAAATAGAAATTATATGTTTTTTATATGAAAGAGTATGACAGCAATTTTGGATTTATGATGACACTGCTCACAGTAGGTATGATGAAGGCCAAACCCAAATGTCCATTGAGAGAAAAATAAGGTATTACTGTATATATCAGCAATGCAATGCAAGTCCACCTTTAAAGTAAATAATATCATTTCATTAATGCAAAGTGGAAGAGACTTCAGGTTTACGCTTATCATCTGTTTTACTTAATTTGGGGGGTTTGCCTACTTTACATTTTGTTCTTCCATTTTATCTCTGGTTGGCTATCCTTGGCAAACACCATTTTTAGTTTATTTCCAATAAAATTTGTCTTGTATAATATTGTCTGTTTCAATAAAGATTAGATGTGGCTTGGGCTGGGGGCATATCTCAAATGGTATAAAACTTGACTTTCATGTGAGAACAGCTGAGTTAAATATCCAGTAGTCTTGTGGACACAAATCCTATTTTGGTGATATATTATGGGAAACCTGTGAAACAATTATGCAGATATAAGTAAGGTTTCTTCAAATCAGTTATGTTTTAGCTAATCAAAAGAATATTGGTGGATATAACCTAACCCATAATATGGAATTCTATGCTTCCATCAGAAAGAATGACATTAGGAAATGGAAAGACTTGGAAAATATTATATTAAGCAATACAAGCCTGACCTAAAATCCATAGGCTACATGGTTAACCTCATTTGTATTAATAGACTATACCTAGGATATTCTTATCAGAGGATTATGATAGCTCAATAACTATGTGCATTTGGCTATATAAAATGATGCTTGTCTAAATGAATTCCAAGAAACAGAAACAAGAGTGTTTTCTTTAGTTTAATTTTATTGTCAAAGTGAGATACAGAGGAGTTGCAGTTACATACGTGAACTAGTGAGTACTTTTCTTGTCAAACATTATTACCCCCTCCCTCATTTTTCTCTCACTTTCTCTCCCCACCAATGCCCCTCCCCAAGTTGTAAAGTTCATTTCCAACATGCTATCTTGTGAGTATCACTGTTGCTTTGTTTCCCCCTTTGTCCTTTGTCTCACTATTTTGTTATTCCTCTTCCCTTCCCTAATTTGGATAAATGTAATACAATACACAGAGTACCAAAATCAAACACAGCGACAAAAAGTGATTAAACCATAGGGGATAAAAGAAAAAAATGCAAGAAAAAAGAAATACCTTCAAATACTACATTAAAAAAAAAACATCAAAGTAAAACTTCCTGTTTCCATATCGTGAAGTTTATTTTGCTTAGTATCGTCTTATGTGATCACATACATAGCTATTGAGCTATTTTGATCCTCTTCTAGGACTATCCTAAACATACTAATTATTACAAATGAGGGAAATCGTGGGACCTTTCTTTTAACTGTAATGTTTTCAGTTAATTCTTTCCCCCCATCTTTTGTTTATTTCATATTGTCATTGATTTTGACTTCTGCACCTTTTGTCTTGTATGTAAGTTTATCTGATTTGGGGAGGGGAAGGGGAATCACATAAATGATGGGACAAAGGGTGAACCAGTGCAAAAGTGTTACTCAGTAGACACTATGTTGGAAATGAACTTTACAACTTGGGAGGTAGGAGAGTTGAGGGAGAGGAATAAGAAAATGAGGGAGGGAGTAACAATGTTCAAAAAGAATTGTACTCATGATCTTACTTATGTAACTATAACCCCTCTGTACATCACCTTTACAATATTTTTTTAAAGAATAGAAGCAAATAAAACAATGAATAATAAAAAATGAAGGTCTACAGGTCATACTTTCTTGCTGATTTCAAAGAAGCATGCTGTCATCGATTTTACAATTGCAAGGAAATTAATTCCAACAATAACCTCATGAATTTGAATGATGACCTTGGGCTTCAGGATGAGGATGTGATCATGGATGACAATCCGATTTCATCCTTGTGAGGTCTTATACTGAGGACCCAGACATCTCTACTCACACTTTCAAATTGAAAAGTGACATATATGTAATTTAAATGCACTACAGATATATTTATATGATGAAAGATTAGTAATGACAGTTACAACTCTGTAGTGATATTTTAGGTTTATAGCATGTGCCTTTCACTTATCATGGACTCCCTCTCATAGATGTTTTGCCATTTCATGTACAAGGAAGGATCTTTGTGCCAGTGCACTTGAGTTTCTTCCCTCTGGTATATATGCTGTTTCTGTTGTAGCAGAGTTCACTTATATCCATTTTCACAATAGTCTCTTCTTGAATCTTATTTACTCATAATCTTTTAAATGGCCTAAAGCAGTTATTAAGAATCTTTTTATTCACTCCTGAAATTATTACTCCTGTTTCTTGCTATTCCTAAATTTTGAGGCAGATTTCCATTTGGGACATTTCATAACTATATGCTCATGCACACTCTACCTGTTAATGACATAAAGTGAGACAAGTTCTATGTGTAGTCTGAAACTTAAAGGCTTTAATTGAACAATGTATGAACTTTCAAAGATAGTGAACTTGGAAAAATTAAATTGAAACTTTAAGGAAATCTTGGGGACTTCATATTCCAGAAGCTAATTTTTTTTTAATTGTATTTTATTTTATTTGAGAACATACTGTACAGAGGGGCTACAATTACATGGGCAGGATAATGCATGCATTTCTTACCAAGCATTGCAGCCTCCTCCTTTGTTTACCCTTCACTTCCCTTCCCCGCCTCCCCCCTCCCCCCACCCAATTTTACCCCCCTCCCCCCCACACACCGACATTGTAAAGCTGGTTTTGACATGACATTTTGTACTTCTCATTGTTGCAACAGGTCCACCTGAATCCTTAAACGACTTGTTTGTCCCCATCTCCTCCACATGTTATACTGACATCAAATATAGTGAAAGCGGGGGTTACACTGTGGGGGAGGGACATACAAAGAAACAAAGAAATAATCTTATAAATGCGTTAGAAACACATGCAGGAAAGAAACGAAAACATTAAAATACATATTAAAGGGTTCATTTTCCTAACATCACTTTATATGACCTTTTCCGCTTGACTCATACCTATACTAGATATTGTAAATAAGGGAAACCATGGGACCTATGTTTCTTTGGGCCTGGCTTACTTCACTTCATATAATTTTTTCCAAGCCTTTCCATTTCCTAACAAATGGGGAAATGTCATTCTTTCTGATGGAGGCATAGAATTCCATTGTGTATATATACCACATTTTCTTGATCCATTCATCTACTGAGGGGCATCTGGGTTGGTTCCATATCTTAGCTATGGTAAATAATGCTGCAATAAACATAGTTGTGCTGGTAGCTTTAGTGTGGTCTTAAAATTTTGGCCAATCGACTTCAACAATTCATCCAAAAAATCATACACCATGATCAAACAGGATTCATTTCAGGGATGCAAAGCTGGTTCAATATATGCAAATCAATTAATATTATTCACCACATCAACAGGAGCAAGAATAAGAACCACATGGTCATCTCAATAGATGCAGAAAAAGCATTTGACAAGATCCAACACCCCTTTATGATGAAGGTTCTGGAAAAATTAGGAATCCATGGAACATTCCTCAATACAATAAAAGCTGTATATGACAAACCTACAGCCATCATTATACTCAATGGTGAAAAACTAAAGCCATTTCCTCTTAACTCAGGAACAAGACGAGGATGCCCACTCTCTCCACTTCTCTTCAATCTAGTATTAGAATGCCTAGCTACAGCAATAAGACAAGATGCAGACATAAAGGGGATCCAAATAGGGAAAGAAGAAATAAAACTCTCCCTCTTTGCAGATGACATGATCTTGTATTTAAAGAATCCCATAGACTCCACTCCCAAATTACTCAAGCTGATTCAAAACTTTGGCAAAGTAGCAGGTTATAAAATTAACCCCCAAAAATCAATGGCTTTTCTATATGCCAACAATGAGAAAAGTGTGGCTGAAATTAGGAAAGCAACTCCATTTGTAATAGCCCCACAAAAAATAAAATACCTAGGAATTAACTTAATTAAAGAAGTGAAGGACCTCTATGATGAAAACTTTAAAATCTTGAAAAAGGAAATCAACACAGAACTTAAAAAATGGCAAAACCTCCCATGCTCCTGGATTGGCAAGATTAACATCGTGAAAATGTCAATACTTCCCAGAAGCTAATTTTTATTATGCATGCTGAGAATAAAAGTTAGTGTTTGAAAACATTAAATATTTCATACTTTAAAGACTCTGCATAATGCAATATATTCTACAAAAATACACTTGTCAAAAATAACTCAGACAAAACCAAATTTGTATTTATAAATCACATGAACTATTTATGGGATGTGGCACAATATATTGTATTTCTTCACATTTTATTGAGTACGTGTACATTGGCCACTTGTATTTCATTATTCTAAGCCTACAAGTGAGTATAGGAATGAGAATGAATAACCAAATACCAGCTCTTATAAATTTTATCTTCTAAAAAACAAGATAAATTAAAAACAAACATAGAATGTCAAATAGTTAAAACTGTGGTGTCAAGTTCAAAATAAATTTTCTAAATATTTTTAAACTATTTACTAAGCTCCATGGCATTAATTTTTGGTAGCTGAATGACTGGAACGTATTAGTTTGATGTTAGTAAATAGTTCAAATTCCCAATCGAAAGCTGAAATATCAGAAATGTATGCTTCTGTTTATATTTTAAATAGTATAGTATTTGCTATCTTATTTATCATTGAAGATATCTTGACAATATCAACAAATTAGCACGCATTTAAATTGTTCTTTATTAGATACTAATGTGGAATTGTAAAGGATATTTTTGGGGGACGTTGTTATTTTTTCTCTTTTTTTGGGGTGGGGTCTGGTCATGGAGCCTGAACTCTGGGCCTGGGTGCTGTTCCTCAGCTCTTCAGCTCAAGGCTAGTGTTCTACCACTTGAGCCGGAGCACCACTTCCAGCTTTTTTCTTTTTCTGTTTATGTGGTGCTGTGGAATCGAACCCAGGGCCTTCTGCATGCAAGGCAAGAGGTCTACCACTGAGCCACTTTCGCAGCCTGGACATTGCTCTTTGTGAATGTTGTGATTGTCTTTTACTAAAAACTCAAAACATCCTATAATAATCATAATCATAAAATCATAAAATATTGGGATATATGTTCTACTATTAGCAATATGATGTCTTAAATAAGATGCTTGAGGAGTTTTAAGATATAAAAATATTATGGTTTATTTTAGACTTACTGAATTGCTTAAATATCTTCTTGATGCTCAGTAAGGACAACAAAGGAGCCATTACCATCATCTGTGAACTTCACATCATCTCCGGTCTTAAACCTGCTGCAAATGCTGGGATCAAATATGAAGCTAAAGGGTAGGCTCCTAGTTTTGTAGGAAATTATATACTTATATATTTCTGTTGAAAACATGCTCTGTTTTTCTCACCAAAGAAAAGTAAGTTGTTTAAACTCTTTTATAAGAGATGAAAAATAAAAAATGTAAGACAGCATGAAATCTACAGTTAAACTAGGAGAAAGCAAGGCTAATCATAAGAATCAAAAGTCACTACATATACTAGGTGTTTTTGAAAGAGCCCAGGTGAAATAATGGTACCTTTGCTGTATAGGATAAATGATAGTTAATATAATTTTCAAAAGCTGTCATTTTTACTGGCCCAAACCCTATACTATAATGTCAAATTTATGTATAAGGTCAACAGCAAGGTTTTTATGTCATAAAACTAGGATAGAGTCTGAAGAGTGATATTTATTTCTTCCAAGTGGGCTATCAGGGACTCTAAAGCAAAAGATTCCTCTGAATTCAGAGTAAATCACATCTGAGTTTGTTGCAAATTGTGTTTCCAAACCTTTTGGAGTTCAAAAGTGAGAAATTTGTTTGCATTCTGTTGCAATACCAATTGTATTAACAGATGTTTAAGGATGAATATTCTAAACTAAAGGCATGTGTTTGATATTTTCAGCATCATTTTTTTTCTACTCACATATGTCAAAACAATTCTGAGCAGCATGCTCTCCACACTGTTTGTAATTTCTTTAGAGAAATAACTTGAGAAGCAAAAGTAATTAACTAAACAAATAAAGTTTGTATAAAATTAGAACCTATTCAAGTAGAACAAAAATTTGTTAAGAGCTGGTAGAGAAATGGTGGAGTTAATTAGCTTATTCTTTCCACAAAAATCCATGTTCATTTTAGTATGGTGAACTCTGCATTTTATCCAGTGATGTTTGTTCTAAGTAGAACCTTTTCAAAAGTAAAGAAGCTATTCGTCTTTTGTAGTAGTTGTATGGTCTTAACTTTACAATTTTCCTTTAAAAAATAAGGAAATAGGCTGATAAATTATCACACCCTACTTGACACTGACATGCCTCAGTGTTCTCTAAGACTTAGGATATTATCCATTTCTCAAAAAGGTGAACCTGGGATTATGCATGCACAGGACCCAGAAAATTGGAGCACTCTTCTATAGATAACATAAAAGTGAAAAGTTACTTTGTGGATCACGTTCATTACAACAAAACAATCCCGGTACCACTAGGAATCATGGGGATGATCCTGGAAGAGAATTACACTACTGGTTTAACGTACAGCCTACCTGTTATAAGTTAGGAGTATAGATTGAGGAGAGACTCAAGACAGTATTCAGAAATGGCATGTAAGAAATAGAATTTATGTTGGGTGTGGGTGGTCAATGCCTTAGTTTTTTTGTTCTATTGTAAAAGTGATGTACTGAGGGGTACAGGTATATATGTAAGGAAATGAGTACATTTTTTGTCCATCAAGTTTTCCTCTCCCTCGTTTTCTTCTGCTTTTGCTCCCCTCAGTCTCCTCCCCTCAAGTTTTAAAATTCACTTCCAACATAGCGTCTTGTCAGCATTGCTGTTGCATTTTTTTCACCCTTTGTCCTTTTTCTCCTCATTACATGCCTTTTAACCTAGCTACTCAGGAGGCTGAGATTTGGGGATTATGATCTGAAGTCAACTCAGGCAATTAAGCACCCAAAAATCCAGAAGTGGAGTTATGGCTATACATACTTCTTAGAAGAAGTATATATGACAGATAAACACATTCAACATTCTTGGCCAAAAATGAAATCAAAACAATGTTGAGATATCATCTCTCTAGTAAAATGTCCATCAACAAGAATAGGAACAACAATGTCAAGCATGTGGGGAAGAAGGGACTCTTATTTGGTGTTGGTAGCAATGTAGCCATTATGGAAAACAGTACAGAGAGTTCAACAAACTAAAATTGGTGTGGTCATATGTCTTACCACACCATTTTCGGAAGGAAAAGTGATTTCATAGTTTTCCTAAACAGTTTTTATCACTGGTTTGCTTTGACCTTAGCCAGCATTTCATAGAACAGTTTATTTCACAGATTGGGGCAGGTTATCTCTAAAAAGTAATGCCAGCTTTTCTAGTTTCCAATATATTTGTGAGAAGCTAACCTTTTCAAGACATTTTAGTACTTGACTACTTAGTGTATTTCTTACTTGACAAGAGGCTAGAGGATTGAAAAGGTATGTTTCAGAGACATTACAATTGACATTAACTGACTGTTTCTCTCAGTGATGATAAACCTAGCAAAAGAAATGGTCTAGAGCTGACTTTGAATTCTATTTTGCTACTCTTTTAGCACAAATTATTTGTAAACTAATATATTCATCAACTACAAAGGTAATTCTATTTTGGCAAATGATATTAAGTGTGTATAATGAATATAACTTCTAACAACTCTTACTTACATTAAAAAGCATTTTAGCATTCAGTAATGATACAATTTTAGATTATGTTTTGACATCCATGGTATATAAAAATTTAAAGAAAGAAATGGACATTAATTATAATTATAGTTAAATAATTAAATAATAAAAATAATTACAATTATTTTCTTTAATTTATAAGTTACAGGTTGAACCATTGTAACAATGAGATGTACAAGACACTATGTTGAAAACGAACTTTACAGTTTGTGGGGGGAGGGAGGAGTTGGGGAGGAGGGGCCAGAAGGGATGGTAGGAGAAAAACAAAAGAAGAGGTAAAAAGGTTTGGTAGGAAATGTACTCATTACCTTCCTCATGTAACTGTAACCCCTCTGTACAATATTTTTAAAATAAAAAATATAAAAATTTTCATTTAAATAGTATACAGTGTTCTCTCAATTTTTCTCTTTTTCTTTTAGAATATAAAATGGTACCATGCAAACAACATCCTTACTGTTATTAGAAATTTAGAATGCCCTTTTTAAATATTTTTTTCATTTGTCTTTTCAAGTATTTAAGTAGGCTGTAAAAGAATTTGGAAATAAATGAGTGATAAATCTGTCTCTCAGATTTTATCTTGATGACTTTGAATTTAAAAGGACATTGTAGTACTCTTAAGTTCCACTTTCAGTTTAGTATATATTTTAGTCTGTTCAAAGTTGTCAGTTGCAGCGGTGCACTGGTGGGTCTTGCCTATAATTCTAGCTACTCAGAACATTGAGATCTGAGAATTACAGTTTAAAGCTAGCCCAAGCAGGAAAATCCATGAGACTCTTGCCTTCAATTACTCACCAAAAAGCCATAAATGAAGCTGTGGGTCAAGTGGTAGAGTGCTAGCTTTGAGCAAAAAGGGTCAGGGACAGCAATTGGCTATTGCAAATAACAGGAATCTTTTATGTTGTCACTAAAATTCTCCATGTAATTTTTTCTCCAGTATTTGGGTCATAAATTTTGCAATCTTTAATAATACTTACTTAATGCAAGTGTGTTTTTCTTCAAATTTAAGTTTCATATTATGTTCTTAGTCTGTATCTGTGCAGGAAAGTTAGTCTGCCAAAGAATATTGTAGATTAATAAATAGTTACAGGCATAATCATATTAAATTCCCAAACTGTGACAGGACATTTATAAAACATGTAGAACCATCATAGTCTAATAAAGATTGATATTGAATAATCCCTCTTTTTCACATATGAAATATTCTTGTAAATAAACAAATCTTTAGGAAATTCAACCAATTGCTTTAGAAAAAAAAAGCTACTACAGTATAAAAATTCAACACATAGAGGACAGCCTAAGAAGTTATATTCTAAAAATAAATACATATCTGTCTATATGTTTTTCAGGCTCTAAAATTCTTTCAACAAAGATACTATCTGTGACTTTATAGAAATAAAAATGATTTCTGCTCAACAGAAAAAAATCTATTTTCCTATTAGGTAAGAGTTTGGATATATATATGTTTATAGTCTGTTCTATTTTTTAAATGAATTATTCTGCCTTATTGACTAGTTTGAGTTAGGTAATGTCTGAGTAATAAAGATATCCAAAGGTAGCTCGGCATACAGAGCATGGTGGCTTTCTTTACACTGTAGGAGATCCACCTTTTGTGAAATATAGTCCTGCACAGGTTTCAACATAGTTTTAGTTTAACCTTTCAGACCTCTGTTTCGTATACTTTACAGACATTCAGAAAGCAGTTCAATAGCTACAGATTCTATGCTGATCCAACAGGGCTCTTCGACCAAATTCTGTAATGAATCCACAACATTAAATTTGTAGTGTTCTTTAACTCATCCTCAGAAAACAAATATATTGTTAAAATGGCCTTCTCCTCATCATCTTTTCTGTAGTATCTCCTCTGTATAGTGAAGAGAGGTCTTTTTTATTACTTAAGTGGAATGACAAATCTCTCATTGCAGAAATCATTTGCATATTTTGTTTAATACATCGCATTTTGTAAACTCAGGCACTTAGAAGAGTGACAACATGACCTACCAAAATATTCCCTACAATAGGGGTTAGAAACTGCGTTTCTGTCACATATCAATTGTCTGCCCGTTTATCTCTCCAAATCTCAGTTCCTTCACTAATGTATATTCTGATTTTAATGAAGATAGTATCAAATGCAATCTAAAGAAATGAATTGCCATCAAAACTTAATTGATATTCTACATAGAAATTAAAAGAAATCCTAGGCTGGAAATTAAGAAGTAATGAACAGTTAAAAAAATGCTGATAAGCCCAGCATCCCTGGCTCACACTTGTAATCCTAGCTACTCAGGAGGCTGAGATCTGAGGATCGTGGTTCAAAGCCAGCCCAGGCAAGAAAGTCCCTGACAATCTTAGCTCCAATAAAACACCAGAAAACCGGAAGTGGCACTGTGGCTCAAGTGGTAGAGCACTAGCCTTTATCTGAAGAGCTGAGGGACAGTGTCCAGGGCAAAAAGCCTGATAAGTAGAATATGTCTAAGATATTCTTAGCAGAGGATCACAGTAGCTCAATAGTTGTGTGCATGACTATATAAAATGATGCTTATCAAAATGAACTCCAAGAATCAAAAACAAAAGGGCTTTTTATTCTTTTTATGTGTACTGTTTGAAGTTTTCTCCTTCCTTCCTTCCCTCCCTCCTTCTTTCCTTCCTTCCGTTATTGTCTGTTGTCACTGTTTCTGATTTCTGTATTTTTTGTCTTGGATATAAGTTTATCTGATTTGGGGAAGGGAAGGAGAATCAAAGAAATGGTATGACAAAGTTGAACACAATGTAACAGTGATAATCACTAGACACTATGTTGGAAATGAACTTTACTTCTTGGGGTGAAGGGGAATTGGGGATGGGGGAAACGGGAGGAAATGAGGGAGGGGATAACACTGTTCAAAATGTATTCATGAGCCTACTTATGTAACTGTAACCACTCCATACATGACCTTTACAATTTAAAAAAACAAAGGCAACAGTAATATTAAGAGTAACTTCACATTAGACTGGAGAGTCATAGTACTGAAAACATCATGTTACTGGCACAAAAATGAGCATATAAATTAACAGAATAGAATAAAAGATCCAGAATAAAGTTCATAGAGCTACAGATATTTGAATCATTACAAAAGTGGCAGAAGAAATAGCCTCTTTAATAAATCTATATATCCACAATTAGAAGACCAGAAGTAAGTCCCTAAAAAATCAACTAAAAGTGAAACAAAACCATAACAATAATTGCCAGATGAAAAACAAAGAGAATGTCTAGATGTTGGTAATAATGTACTGAATAGAAGGCAAATAGCTCAAAAATAATATTAAATACTGACAAGGTATGTTTCTTTGGAGTAAAATGTGTCTAAACAGCAAAAAGAAAAAGAAAAGCAATGATCCTCAGAGTGTGTATGTAGTGTACAGATTTGAAGAAAAATTTTGCAACTAATTCATTAAAAAAGAGATGGATAAAGCATCAATGAAAACATGAATAATAAAGGACTCCAAAATGAAAAATCAAAAGAACAAATAATTTAATCAATAGTTTGAACCTAATTCTATTGAATCCCTATCTATTGAATTCACTTATATATCTTCATTTAGAAAATGTTGATTTGATTCATTTTCCCAAATGAAGACACATAATTAGATTCAATTACCAAAAGATTAATGACAAGAATATACAAAGAACCTATACAAAAAAACACAGAAAATGTCAAAATAATCAACTAAAATAAATAAATGAATTCTAGTGAGAGTTGTTAGAAAAAATATAAGTTACCAATGAACATGTGAAGAAATATTCAACACGTTAATCACAAAGAAAACAGAAACAAAAATACTCTAGTCTTGCCTTAGTCAGAATAACCATCATTGAGAAAATACAAAACAAATATTAGCAAGTATATACTTTAAAAATGAACACATATGCACTGCTAATGAGGAGATAAACTAGTACAATTACCATGGAAATCATTATGGATATTTTTTTTTAAAAAGTACAAATTTACCTCCTTATGTCCCCCATAACACCATTAGACATATATCCAAATAAGTATAAATCATTTTTAAAGAAATATACTTGCATATTACAGGGGCTGGGAAGTTGGCTCAGTGGTAGAGTGCATGCCTTGCATGCCCGATGCCCTGGGTTCGATTCCTCAGCACCACATAAGCAAAAAAGTAAAAACCCAGAAGTGGTACTGTGACTCAAGTGGTAGAGTGCTAGCCTTGAGCTGAAGAGCTGAGGGACAGTGCCCAGGCCCAGAGTTCAGGCCCCACGACCGGACCCCCCCCCCCGCACAAAAAAGAAATATACTTGCACATTACATATTGAAAAACGTATATATGTTATTATATATGGAAAAGTGTATATTAAATGGCCATGTTAATTTCAATTTTGTTTAAAATAGACAAACCAGAATCAGACAAGATGCCTTCATTAATAAATGGATAAAAGACTATGTATATGTGCATGTTTACACATACATATATATGCATGTACAAACACACAAACATACCATGCAGTATTACTAAGCCATAAAGAAAAATGAAATTACACAACTGTAATATAAGTGATACACAGGAGCAGCAATCAAATATGACAGAATAGCCTTCATTTTCCAAAATATACCTCTGTATATATGCAAAACTTTTTATTCTAGTCTACCATCAAGAAAACAAAAACAAGTATCAGTGATGTCATGAGTAGATAGTACCCCTAGGAACTGTTAGGAATATAAATCAATATATACCTCAATCAATCAATATAGACCTCACTATGAAAATTCCTCAAAAAATGAAAAAAAAGAACTTCCTCATGATCCAGTTATACCACACTGGCTATAATTAATAGGTATTTTCTACAGAAAACTACATGCATACCAGTAGTTACCATTGTATAATTTACAATAGTCAACCATCATGCTAGGTTCCCTTCAGGAGATCAGGATAAGGAAATTGTGTAACCCATCTAGTTTTATTCAGCCATTTAAAAGGATAAGAATATCATTTTCAGTTAGATGGATGAAACTGAAGATAATCGTTTAGTGAAATAAGGCAGGCTCAATATGTAATATATTACATGTATTTTACCATTTGTAGAATGAAAAAGGAAAAAAAAATCACCGAACTAAAAGGAAGACCATTAGGGATGCAGATGGGGGAAGAAGGGAGTGGTGAGATAAGCAATGGTAATACACACACATAAACACATAAACACATAAATATACATATATATGTACTATATATACATATATACTATATATGTACATATATGTATGTTATAATAAAATTCATTACAATTAGTTTAAAATAATAAAAATAAAGCAGAATCACTTTAACTTCTATTATCCAATTTTTTCCTGTACCTTTCAGTCTAATTTACAATGAAACAGACTATTTATAACATTTAGAAATTTAATAACTAAAAACTAATATATATATTTTGCACTAATATTTTAATTTCCTCTAACATAACCTAATTTTGATTTTGCCACTCCAATGATATTGTTTCAGAAAATAATTGAATTGAAAATAATCTTCAAATTATAAATCCACATTTTGTTATTCATGATTCTTGTTTATTTCTTAAGTATTAAAAGTATTGACATGAAAGATTGGATGGATTTTATCCTGTAATATGATAGCTCTCTTTTCTTTATTCCCGTCAAACTATATTTTTGCTGTGGCTTGTTTTACAACACATGAAATGCACAGAGGAATGCTATGTTCTCTTCCACAAGTTTGCAGAGGTAGATTCACATAACCCACACTCAACTTTTTCGCATAGCAGCTATACATCTATGTTCTGAAATGCTAGTTTTCTCATTATGATTATCAATTAACAAATTCACCATGTTATTTTTTATTTCTTCAGATAGAAAAGTAAAATACCTTCAAAATGTCATAAAACCTAGCATTTTCTATATAGGCATTTCAGATGTAACCCAATGGCCAATAGGTTGTGAACAATACTTGTAAAATTTTTATTCTGATATTCTTCCATACCAGCTCACCTCCATGAAAGGAAGCTATGTTTCCATGCAATAATTGTGCAGGATTTTAATGGTATCAGTTAGTGAGACAAAGAACAAAGGATGAACGAATTCAACAGCGATATTCACAGACACTATGTTGGAAATTAACTTTACATCTTGCAGGGGTGGGTGGGAAGGACTGGGGTATAAGGAAAGAGTGAGAAAACGAGGGATGGGGTAACAATGTTGGACAATAAATGCACTCATTACCTTACTTATGTAGTTATATACCCTCTGCACATCATCCTTTCAACAAAATTAAATTAAAAATTATTTTTAATAAAAAATGAAAACAAGTTGAGTGGAAGTATTAATAACAAACTGGCCTTCAGGAAATGTATATTCCACAGATTTCCAGGTAGGAAGAATGGATAGCAGAGGAAAAAGAACACAGCTTTTTGAAGCATTAAGTGGAAAGTAAGACATTTAAGAGAATGAAGGATAATTATTGGAAAAACAAAATAAAACTATGTTGAGAAACTCCATTTAAGTATGTAGTCAGAATTTCCATGTGAGATATATTGGTGGAATCTCAAGCTAAAGCTTACTTGTCTTGAGTTTTTTGGCTACCAATCTACCACTTAATCCATGCCACCAAACTGGTGGAGTTTTTGAGTCTTTTCTGCCCAGAATGGCTTGAAAGCACAGTCCTCTAGATCTCCAACTTATAAGGCGCTAACATTACAGACATAAGAATGTGTGTGTCCAGGTTTCAGCTTTACACTTACACACACTTCCTTTACCAACACGTGCATAAAGCACACTCAAATTACAAGAGAAATGGAATTCTATAAATGGTTATGAATGTGTAAAGAGTGGCAATTTAACTCAGAGCATCGATTTCAATGAAATTAACTTTTAAAGCACATTTTCAACTCCACATGCTTGCTAATTAGTGAAACTTTGTTCTTACAAAGTTAGCAGGAGAAATTAGAAACTTTTCAGATCATATTGTTTTAATGGTAAGATATGACACTCAATAACAGTTCTCTATAATTTGCATTTAAAAAATGTTTTATAAATGCACTGCCTTAATGTGTTGAAGGCTCAGAATGTAGTTCCCTTTGATAATATTACGCCCTGACCAATTGGATGTGACAGCTTTATCAAACCTAATCTGATTATTAACAAGGAGGATCAAGTTATAAATGATTGCATATTGATGATGTATTCCACTTTTTCCTATTACATGTTATATTTGGTAATGGCATTGAGTTAAATAAAATACATCTCAGATACACTAATGAATTTTAATATATATGCTATTTATATTTTCCATATTATTTAGGCAGGCTATAAAGTAGAGAGTAAACTTATAGTTTATTTGTTGAACACTGGGCATATTAGAAAAAAAGTAATATCAAATATTTCTTAATATCACAGGTTAAGTGCTGATATACCTGTTTTATCTTAGTTTATATTATCTTTCAGGTTTATATGTTCACCTTGACATTAACATATATATATTTCAGCCTAATTTCCTTCTGGAGCTTCTTCTGGAGTTGTATTCACATCTCCACTTAACTCAACCTCACCAGTCAACCCAGATATATCCAAATATTGCACATCTCAGATTTGCCAGGAATTCACATGTACTTCCTTTAAAAAAATATTTTTTATTTAGCTTTTACCATAGGCACCCAATAATTTCCTATTATTGTTTATGTGTAAGCTCTCCCGCTGTGTTTTCAAGCTTCTAAAGGAAGGACTATCTGATTAATCTCTCTTACTATTTTTATGGCATAATAAAAACGCATAGAATCTGGAGCCAAACTGTCAGGGTTCAATGTCACCTATGTATTTTAATGATGTCTTGTCTTAGATCCTGAAGTTAAAAACACTAACTTTAATTATGTCTTAAGAGAGTACTTAGAACAAATTACAATAATAAATGTGAAGTAAATATAAAGCGTTTCATAAATGTCCCATACAAAGGGTAATTATTACATTTAGTATTATTATATCTCCATGACTAACATGGGACTATCTTGAATAAAAAATGACTAAATTAATTATTGTAGGCAAAGAAATAAATTTACCTTGTTTTACATTGGCTTATGATATTGTCATAATCATTTGTGTTTGAATGGAAATAAGTCTGCCATTTCAGCTGTAAAACTGTTACATCATCAATGATTTATAAATATTGGATTGTATACATATTCTGTGTCACAAAAAATTCTTTTAATACCAAAATTTTCAAGTAAAGATTCACTGATTATTGAAACTATAATCTTTATAATTTCACTCATCATAGGAAATAGATGAAAATATTTACTATGTAAGTAAATGTGTTTACTTTTTAAATCAAAGAGTTGTTGAAGATCCAGTATGGTACTAAGAAAGACAATTGTCATGTTGTCACCCAAATATGGAATCAAAATTTGTTTTTAAAAAGTACAGGAATACAAAATAGGGGCTATGGAATTGGAAACCGGAGGGAGAGTTGGAATATAGGGTCATGGGTGAATATACTCTAAGTACATGCATATGCAAGGATTTATTAAAATATACAAATCCCATTAATGTGACATAGTCTGAAATACATTGATATCAGTGGCTAATAACTTTAATAATGATAATATGTTTAAACATAGATGGATATCTGCAGTGTAATAATTGTAAAGTATGTTTTAAAGATCTAAAATGCACATGTGTTGGACAAATTTTTCCATATATGTACTCTTACTTTACTCTGAGAGCATCTTTTTGGAGCAGCGCTCCAATACTTAAAAAAAAAAAGAAGATTTGGGGGTCTTTTGTTTGTTAATTTCATTTAAGTTTGAACTGCACTACGGCTTTGATTCTTTGTCTAAAGGACAACAAAATAGAAGATACATAATTCTCCTAATGAACAGTTAGAGTGCTGATGCTCTATTATTTTAATGTTTTTATTGATTTCTAGACTAAGGTTGTTGAAATAGTCTTAGTTTAGGAAATCATCAGATGAAGAGTTGGAGAAGTCCCAGTGCCTTTGGCAAATTACACACCAGGCTCTATATTGTAGGACTGGCAATATATTTTTGTGAGTTGAGAAATAAATTCCTGAGAGAAAGAGAGCTTGAAGTAAGGAGGGCAAAATAGTTTGTTTTCCCCACTATTGAAGATGTTGTAAAGAAAGGAATATGTGTTCAAGGGTAAAGTATGGATCATATTTTTAATATATGCTTATTCAAGTATGCCTCATAGAAATTCAAGAATCAGTCTCCTTTGCCTGATGAAATTAAAATTCTTAGGAGTTCTTATAATGTAATTGAATTACAAGGTACCCTTCGAGCTTTACCACCTTGAGGGAAAAAAACTATAAAACGAAATGGCTCTTTGGCTGACTGCAAAATGAAGGAGTCCATAATTCATTTATAGAAGATCCCAAGATTCTTAAAACTTGTTTAAACAATATGTCTTCTTAAGAATTTTTATCCTTTAAAAATGTATACAAAAATCTGCTTCATTTATTTACATTAGACAAAAATCATGAGTTCATCAGTTCCCTAGGTCATTTTCATATATATATATGTATATATACATGTATAAATATGTATATACATATATATTTTTTTTGTCAGTCATGGGTCTTGAACTCTGGGCCTTTAGCTCTTCAGCTCAAGGCTAGCACTCTACCACTCAAGCCACAGCACCACTTCCAGCTTTTTCGCTTTGTGTGGTGCTGAAGAATTGAACCCAGGGCCTCATGCACGAGAGGCAAGCACTCTGAGTCACCTTCCAGCCCCATTTTTTAATATTTTAAATACATTTTACAATATCAATTTAGATTTTATAATTTTTTGTTTTATAATTGTTGAATTTCTTGCATTTATAAATATTTCTTCAGGCATTTTTAGTAATATAGAAAAAGGAACTGTAGGCCAATTTTTATATTTATTTATTTAGTTATGTATGTCCCATACTGAGTTTTGAACTCTGGGACTCATGTTCTTACTGTCTGGTTCATGACTGTCATTCTACCAATTGAGCCATGATTACTGTAGAGCATTTTGCATGTTATTTTGGCAATAGAGTCTTCCAGACTTTTCTGCCTGGGCTGGCTTTGAACTTTGGTCCTTCAAGTCAGCCTTCTGAGTAACTAGGATGACAGGTATAAGCCTCTGGTGACCAGTAGAAAGCCCATGTTTACAAGGGTATCTGAGTAAGTGTTAAATATATGCATTTGTATAGATTAAAACAAATAAAACCTAAGAGTGGATTCAGTTTAGGAGGCAGAGGGAAAATTTAGGTGGTCAATGAATTCAGAGTGGAATGTTGTCATCTTCAGCCTTATATATTCAATATATTCTATATGAACATACTTTTTAGCATTCATTTGTGGAAATAATACTGTGAAAGGCCCAGACTTAATTTCATTGTGGATCAAGATACAATACTGTAGCTCACTAGAATGTGGGAAGATCTATAATATGTTTACACTATACCATCACTCTGTTCTTCAGAATTACTTATTTAATCAATATCATACTTCTCTGCTCAAGGTACATGGATAATAAAGTAAGATTGCTTTCAGAATAGTAAGGATTCTAGTGGGTGAAGTATTATGAAAATTACATCAGAAGATTCCCACTGACTTGAAAAAGCATTCATCTTTTGTATTACATTTCAATTTTCAGCCAATTTATTCCCATTGTTAAAACGGATTAAACACGTGGACCCTTACTAATCATTACTGCATTCCCATGAGAGTTCATCCAATAATGTCAGTGCTGCATCCTTCATCAGAATCAGTGTTGCGTCTTCTTCATCAGAGCCTGGATAACATGACTGTGATCATGATCTCATAATCAGACAGACCCTTGTACATAGCCTTTTTCTAATTCATCGATGACTGGGTTGCTATACATTTGTTGTAGATTTTGTTTGTATTTTGTTTTAACATCTTAATTCTATAATGTTTGATTGTTTAGAGTCTTATTTTCTTTCAATCTCCCTGTATTTTATAAACAAACAAAGAGAGGACTATGTATCTTTGAATTCTCAGTGCAGTGCCCTTAAAGACATTTTGCAAACTAAATCGTAAATTTTTGCCTATTGTATGTAATGAGTAGAAATAACTCTCATAATTATCAAAACTTATCAAAGACACCTACACTTTTGATCAGAATAGCAATCAGTCCAGCCACTACAGAAATTTGTAGGGAGGCTACCCACAATATTAACAATAGACCTATTCAAGAAGGACATCGATCAAGATGCATTGTATGCATGAACTGCTTTGTTAAGTGGCAACTCCTATGTACAACTACTTAAAGGTAATTAAATCAAGTGCAAACAATGGAGAAGACCAAGTTTAAACACATAAACCTATTCTATAATCCAGTGACACCATCCTTGGGCATAAGCTTACAAAAATCAAAATCAGCAACTTTGGGAGGTATCTGTGTATTCATCACCGTTCTTGCAATATTAACAATAAACAATTGATAGAATCAGCCTAAGTATTCATCAATAGATTAAAAATGAAGGGAAAAACAAACTGCATAAATAGGGTTACAGGTGGACCCAATACAACAATGAGATGTACAAGACTCTATGTCGAAAAACAAACTTTACAACTTTGGCCAGGTGCGGGGTGGGGGTGCGGGTGGGGTGGTGGTATGGGGATGTGGGGGTGGGGAGTCGAGATGGGAAGGGATGGTATGGGGTAACAAAGGAGGAGGCAACAATGCTTGGTAAGAAATGTACTCACTATCTTGCCCATGTAATTGTAACCCCTCTGTATGGTATTTTCACAATAATAAAAAAAAGGAAAATCTCTTTCTCTGTCTTTGCCTCTGTCTCTGTCTCTCCCCTTTCTCTCTCCCTTCTTCCCTCTCTCTCTCTCTCTCTTTCACTCTGTTTTTCATATACATGCACACACATTTTAAATATTCATGAAGAAAATGGAGCTAGGATATTTGCATAAAAATGAATAAAACTGGAGATCAACCTGATAAATAAAATAAGCCAAATGAAGAAATAAAAAGTATCACAAGAATTCTACACAATATAGATTTCAAAATGCAGTGATGAAAGTTTAAAGATGACATTTAGAAAGAAAAAAAAAGGAAAATGATGCTGTGACTCAAGTGGTAAAGAGCTAGCCTTGAGCTGTAGAACTCAGGGACAGCACCCAGACCCAGAGTTCAAGCCCCACAACCCACAAAGATAGATAAATAAATAAAAATAGAAAAAGAAAGGACAAGGTGAGCAGAGAGGGGACAAATGAGGACATAGTGAGAAGGAATATGAACAATGTACAAAGAAACATCACAGTATAAACAATTAAGTACCTACGGACTAGTGAAAAATTAACAAAAACTTTCACATAAATGGTATATAGCATATTTTATGTTTTGTAAGTCCTACGTTTTCAACTTTTAATAAATTAGATTCTGAGAAATGACTAGTTTGGGTGTACAATTCATGCATTTGATTGTAAATAGTCAATCAAAAACACACCATTAAGAAATTGATGATGTCTAATGCCTGTAGCTCTACTTGCTTCTATCATCTGAGGATCAAATTTCAAAGCCAGCTCTGGATAGAAAATCCATGAGTTGTTTATCTCCAGATAATCACTAAGTTCCTGGAAGTGGAACTGTGGGTCAAGTGGTAGAGCCTTAGCCCTGAGTCAAACATTGAGGGATAGTATTCAGGGTTCAAAATCCAATACACATGCATACACACACACACACACACACACACACACACACACACACACACACACACACACACACACATACACACACACACACACACACACAGACCAAAATGCAATATAAATGGAGAAAGACACACTTTATCTGACTGTAGTAGAATTATTTTGTTCTTCATTGAAGTTCCCTATGCATGCATATATATATATATATATATATATATATATACATATATATATATATATATTTGTTGATTAACTTCTATTTGCAATTCTCTTCTGTTTCTGTTTGTTGACTATTTCGCTAAAAATACTTCACGATAACTCTCTGTAGTGAATAATATGTCTCATATTTGAGAGAATTTGTTTTTCATATTATTTAAGAATGTCCATCTTCTTAAATAACATGCATACAAATATACATCCAAAAATGTCCTGAGATGCAATTTAGCTCTCTATAGTATCACGTAGAACAAGAATGGGATCAGGGCATCTATCTTTTTCCAGTCTTTCATTATATTCTCCTTCCTGGAATAGTTAATACTGTAATTTCCTATTATGTAAATTTGCTGGTGCTTATATTTTTACCAAGTTAGTCATTCAGTGCTCCACATCTGATTTTGATTGAAGAGTATATTTACTTTTTTCTGATTTTTTACACCGATTCTGGATGCAACTATTCATTCCTCTGTGTTACTGTGTTCCAAATATAATAAAATATATTACTACTGTTCTTGTTTATGGATATTCGGGTACATTGTAGGATTTTCTCTAATATTAAAAAATATGGTGCTAAGAATATCTAGCCTATGTGTTTTTCTGAGCTACACATACAACCTTGTTTTACATTTAATAGTGAAAATGTTCAGAGGTATAATATCTTGTTGCTTTACTTACCCATTGGTGCATGACAAATCACTGCAAAACCAAAGAGTTTTATACAGGAACCTTTTGTTTGCTCACAGTATGCATTTGGAACTGCACAGCCCTGGGCAGCATTCGAATGCTGCTGTTGCTTATTCACATAGTTGGCGGCTATTGGTGAGAGCTTAGCGGGAATGTAGACTCCAGGCTTCGCATCTCCATGTGGTAGTAGAAACCCTGTCCAGGAGCTTCTTCATATAGTATCTCCTGTCGGATAAATGAGTTTTGTGCAGAACCTCCAAAACATGCAAAAAAAAAAACCCAAGAACTTCCAGATTCTTAGTTTTAAGTTCAGTCAATTTTTATCTTTTTTGTCCCTTTTAATGTCATAGGCAAATTATTATTACTGATATGATAGATTTTATTTGTATTATCTTTATTTGGTAATCCCTCCTATGTAGGAGTAACCACCAATTTCCTAATCATATTATAAATACTGACAAAAATAATTTACATGGCCAGTCTAGTTATTGTCACTGCAAAGAGAATAGTGCTACCTCTTGATAATATAATACAATCAATATGTTTGTTTTTCTCCTTCCAGGCAATCTACCCTAACACACCCCAAGGCTCTATTATTTTATACTTTTAATTCATTCAGTTAAAACAAAAATACCCCCTTATATATTCAGATATATACATGAAGTAGTATATCAATTTTTACTATAAGTTTTTCTACTTTTTCAAGCCATCACTTCCCGGTGGTATATAAAACATCATTTTTAATGTTTTTGAAAGTTTATTTTTCCTATTAAAGTCACCAATTGCTATGGGTTAAAAAATTTTAGAAGGTGAAGTATTCCCTTGTAAAGTTTAACAAAACTCCCACAAGCCTAATGAAAGCTATGTCAGATGCTGTAAATATGTAGATACTCATTTGCCAACATTAACCATATCCATAGGAATACTATTCCTGATAAATATAGGTAAATAGATATAGATATAGATGGATGATAGAGAGTGAGAGGAGAGGGATAGATAGATAGATAGATAGATAGATAGACAGACAGACAGACAGACAGACAGACAGACAGACAGACAGACAGACAGATAGATAGATAGATAGATAGATAGATAGATAGATAGATAGATAGATAGATAGATAGATAGATAGATAGATAGATAGATAGATAGGGCAGATGGCCCAACAGCAGTTAAAGTGTTAGGTATCTCTCCCTGTATTCATATCTCCAGGACCCCAACAGTATTTTTAGCAGAAGATTCACTGATGTCCAGGTATTGCTGTGAACCCAAGGAAGATCTCTGTTGTTTCAACACATTTCAGTCTATCAAGTTAAAGATGACACTACAATGCAGTTTCTAACTCCTACCACATGACCTTTAAAGTCCATAAGTCCCCTAGCTCTCCATTCTTACACGTTCCTACAGATATTCAATTACATCCCATCATTTCCCCAATGACTACTCATAATCCTTTGGTAGAACAAGAATTTTAGTTCTGTTGTTCTATTTGGAGTGGTGCAAAGGAGAGTGTATTTAAGCTGACAAAGCAGATAGGGAAATACCATGGTGCCGATAGAGATATTCCAAGGTCCAGACAGAATAAGAAAATGAGTCAAGACCAGAAAATGAGCCATCTCTTAACAGAGATATAAAAATCATTGGAGAGCTCAAGCCATTCCTGCATACACGAAATTTTAACAATCAACGTGCTTCACAAAACAGGAAATAGCCCATCAAACACATACTAACCAAAGACCTCAATAAAACCCACTCAACCCAATCTGTTTGCTTCTGTGCCCTTTTGGCTGGCTAGGAGCCCACTTTTGTCTCTCTTGACTAGAATCCCAATAAACCTTTGTTTCTCTTAGGTGGGAAAAAGAAAGTTCATCAGTAAACCCTAAGTGAGGGAACAAAACATTTTCACAGTGAGGAGCTGAGGGAAAAAATGTATGAAGAAGTGAAAAAGTGTGTAAATATAGGAGAAATTATTTAAAATAGAATTTGTAGCAAAATCCACAAACTAGAAGAATTGTTTTCTGTAATTCTGTTCTGGCTCTTAGCTAAAGCAAAACCTTTAATCTCATATTGTCATTAGTTCAAGCAAGGTTCTTGATGTAGCTGAAGAATTTGTGGCAGACTCACAGCTAAGACTCAGAAAGTAAATTTTATGTTTTAAGTACAAAAGTACACCTTCAAAAGAAAGTTATGACAGGCAACAATCCAAGCGTCTGAGTCCATCTATCTATGATGCGCAAGACACATGAATGGGATGTATGAAATTAGCTATCTTGATTTTATGTGCATACTGTGGTGTTTTCTAACAAATGAAAAGGCTTATCTTGAAAGGCTTGTCTTGTCTAGTGATGAGACTAATTTACCAAGATCCATGCACAACTGAAATGTTTATTTGAGCCCATCTATAAAGCCACAATTTTGATGACCTAAAAATGAAATCCTTAACTGATTTCTGTATATACTTTATACCAGAATGGAACAAGTTATCATAATGTATGGGATTGACAGACTGCTGGAATGACAGAAGTTGTCATTGAATGTTGAACTAGGTTGCAGGTAGAATTGAGGATTAGAATGGGACACTGGAAACTCTCATTTCTCCTGGTTGACTGCCACTGGGCAGGACTCTATTCCTGGATTACTCGCATTTGGGCATGAGTTGGAGCTGAGTGTCTATAACTGTCATTGCTCCAGGAACCATGATGAGGATTGCTCTGGTCCTGGCAATTTCAGTTTCCTATGCTGTTTACTATAGCCCTAAGACATTTAAAAGGCAGTAGCAGTAACAAAGATACAAGAAAGCCACTTAACTCTGGATTATTTTTTGGTATTTTATTACTTAGCTTAAAAATATTGTTCATCATCAAATTGAAAATATTTTTTTCTGCAGTCAGTAAAGTTGTTGGGACATGTCAATTATAATCTCCCCAAGGTTAAACATTTAAACAAAATCTGGATAAATATTTCTAAGTGAAGTTATAGTAAAGTCACGTACTACGAGGAGAAAACTTACAAATTTTTTGGTAAAATAAATTTTATTTCTTTCATGAGAGGTAAATGGAAAGAAATTAACAGTTTTAGTATCTCTTACTTAGCAGTCAACAAATATTAAAGGATTTACTATTTATTTGCTGTTAGAATATCATGCAAATACGATAGAATAAAGTCTATTGTCATTAATTTTGTATCCTAATCAATGAAAAATTATACACTTTTAAAAATAAATATTTTAATTATCATGTTAATAGTAATAAAATGAAAACAAGAGGCTGAAAAGATATTGGAGAACATAAAGATCTTATTTATGTATAATTTTCTAAGGAAAATAATCTCAAGAGAATTAACATTTAAGATGATATGTGCTGGGCATAGCTAGTTTATGGCTGTGATCCTAGCTACTCAGAAACCTGAGATCATTAATAAAAGTCTATTAGACGCAATCTCCCATTAACCAGCAGAGAAAGTTTGGCATGAATGATAGAGTACCAGACTTAAGCATTAAAGTTGAGCAAGAATGCAAAGCTTGAAATACAGCCCTGATTCAGGCAACTCCCACCCCCACCCATAAAGAAAATAATATGTAATTGATGAAATATGTAATGGTTCACTGGAGAAGAAGTATAGCATTTCAAGACCCATTGCAACAATGAGATGTACAAGACACTATGTTGAAAAACAAACTTTACAATTTAGGTGGGTGTGGGAGTGGAGGGGAGTGTAGTTGTGGAGGTGGGAGGGAAGAGATCCTAGGGGAAAAACAAAGGAGGAGGCAACAATGCTCAATAGGAAATGTACTCATTACCTTGGCATGTAACTGTAACCCTTTGTACAGTATTTTCATAATAAAAATCTTATTTAAAAATGAGGAAGCAAATGAAAATAATTTACTCTTAGGTTTGGGGAGAATTTGATCGGTCTGAAAAACATAATGATCAATTGGAATAAGGAGTATAGTATTAGAGGAAAACATTCATAAAAATTAAAATGAAAATTGGAGCAAGAACAAATTATGGTTTAGTTTTTTGTTTTAGAGTAGAAGTTTTTTTTTTACAGTGGAATTCCACTTTGGAATAAAAGTATTTACACACAGAAAAACAATTCCTTATTCCATATCCCCACCTTAATCTCTATCAAATACCTTCATTGGAATACAGTGAGATTAACTTTTGTTACTGCCACAGAAAATCAAGCCCTCAAAAAAAAAAAAAAAACAACTTGATTAATAAGTAGGCTTAATGAGCTAAAGAGATTCTTTTCCTAAGAAGTAGTAATAATGGCCAGTGGACACTTGGAGAAATACTTAACTTCTTTAGCTATAATGGAAATGCAAATCAAAACAACATTGATATTCCACCTCACCAAGTTAGAATGGCCATTATCAAGAAAACAGATGATAATAGATGCTGGTGAAGATATGCCCCCAAAGGGAACACTAATACACTATTTGTGGGAATGTAAACTTGGTTCAACCACTCTGGGTAAAGGTAGTTGGTTCCTCAAAAAAATTATACATAGAACTGTCCTGTGATACAGGCATTCCACTTCTCAGTATTTATTCAAAAGATTACGAACCAGGATACAGTAAAGCCATCAATACAACTGAGTTCATTGCATCACTATTCACAACCATAGCCAAGGTATGGAATCAGCTCAGATGAACTTCAGTGAAGGAATGGATCAAGAAATTTGGGATATATATGTACATACACACACACACACACACACACACACACACACACACATGTATGTATATAAACATAATGGGATTTTACTCATTCACCAGGAATAATGATATTTTACCACTTAATTTTTTATTTTTTTATTGTGAAAATACAGAGGGGTTACAAATACATGGGCAAGGTAATGACTGCATTTCTTTTTTTGTGGGGGGGAGGAGTCCAGTCATGGGATCTGAACTCTGGGCCTGGGCACTGTCCCTCAGCTCTTCAGCTCAAGGCTAGTACTCTACCACTTGAGCCACAGCTCATCTGGCTTTTTTTTTTCTTTTTGCTTATGTGGTGCTGAGGAATTAAACCCAGGGCCTCATGCATGCAAGTCAAGCACTCTACCACTGAGCCACCTTCCCAGCCCCATGAGAGCATTTCTTATCAAGCATTGTTGCCTCCTCCTTTGTTTCCACTTCCCATCCCTTCCCAAATCCCTCTCTCAACCCCCCCCCACACCAAAGCTGTAAAGTTCATTTTTGACATAACATCTTACACATTTCATTGGTGCAATGGGTCCACCTGTATCCCTATTTAAACAATTTGTTTTTTCCCTTCACCTCCACAAATGATACCAACATCAAACACAGTGAAAATATGGGTTATATCATGGGGGAGGGACATAAAAAGCAACAAAGAAATATCTGATAAATATGTTAGACACATTAGCAAGAAAGAAAAAAAATACATTTGAGTCCTTAACTTGTGGTTCATTTTACTTAACAGCTACTTATCTGACCATTTCTGCTTGTCTCAGACATATACTAGTTACTGCAAATAAGGGAAACCATGGGACCTATGTTTTTTGGGCCTGGCTTACTTTACTTAATATAATTTTTTCCAAGTCTTTCTATTTCCTAACAAATGGGGCAATGTCATTCTCTCTGATGGAGGCATAGAATTCTATTATATATATATATATATATATATATATATATATGTATATGTATATATATAAATGTGGTATATATAATGTGATTTTATATATATATATATATATATATATATATATATATATATATATATATATATATATATATACCACATTTTCTTGATCCATTCATCTACTGAGGGGCATCTGGGTTGGTTCCATATCTTAGCTATGGTAAATAATGTCGCAATAAATCTAGTTGTGCTGGTAGCTTTAGTATGGTCTTGTTTGTGATCATTTGGGTAAATGCCCAAAAGTGGGATTGCTGGGTCATAGGGGAACTCTATGATGAGTACATTATAGGGTGGAGTAGGAGAAATCCCAATTCTCCTTGGCACAGGCCAAAATTTTTTTAAAATAGACTCAGAAACACAAAAAATCAAAGAAAGCTTGGACAAACGAGATTGCATGAAATTGCAGAGCTTCTGCATGGCAAAGGACATAGCTAGCAAGATAATAGAAAGCCAATGGATTGGGAGAAGATCTTCACTAGTCATACAATGGACAAGGGTCTTATATCTAAAATATACCTGGAACTCAAAAAATTAAATCCTCCAACAACAAATTTTCAGAGAGACAACTGCCCAATAAAAAAGTGGGCTAAAGACTCAAAGAGAAACTTCTCTGATGAGGATAGAAGGATGGCCAATAGACACATGCAGAAATTCTCAACCTCCCTAGCCATAATATAAATGGGGGGCGGGAGGATGGGAAGGGATGGGAAGGGGAAACAAAGGAGGAAGGTACAGTGCTTGATAAGAAATGGACTCTTTATCTTGCAGATGTAATTTTAACCCCTCTGTACAGTATCTTCACAATAAAAAAAAAAAGAAATGCAAAGCCAAACAACATTGAGATACCACCTTACCCCAGTTAGAATGGCTATAATCAAGAACTCTAATAACAACAGATGCTGGAGGGGATGTGGACAGAAGGGAACCCTACTGTAATGTTGGTGGGAATGTAAACTTGTTCATCCACTTTGGAAAGCAGTATGGAGGTTCCTAAAAGATATTCTACCATTTTAAAGAAATGAAAAGACCTGGAAAAAGTATTGTAGGTGAAATAAGTCCGGCCCAGGGAGAAAAAAGATGGGTGTTTTCCCTTATTTGTGAAAGCTAGATTTAGTTTGTAAACTTGCAAATAAATATGTTGGGTGATACGCCAATATATAAAAATGTATTAACTGAAACATTGGCAGATCCAAGGAATATCTCAAAAAGTGTAATTCTTTTAAAAAGTGAAATCAAGGTTCCACAAAATAAATCGATAGGGACAGCGTGTTCCAAAGGGATGGGGTGGAGTCAAAAGGAAAATTGTAGAAGAAAGAAGAGGAGGAGACGGGGAGAATGTAGCCAAGGATCTAACACACATCCTATAAAATTAAGAAGATTGAGGAAAGAGGTAGATCGGGGCGGGATGGGTGAGCATGTTGAAAGGGTACCATTGATCAAGACATATTGCATTTGTAAACTGCTTTGTTAAATGGTAACTCCTTTGTACTACTACTTAGAGATAATAAATAAAACAAAAAATTAATCTAATTAAAAATAACAAATTATGGCATGGTTTGTTTAACAAAACACATTTTTAAGTTGCAATATAAATTTATAAAATGATTTAAATGGAGATATTATCATGACCTGATATATATTTTAATGACACTTTTGTTGATCTGTGGGCTAAATATTTGAAGAGGATGGTAGGATTTACAGAATGTCAGAAGTGCCACGATGAAGATTTTTTATCTCCTATGTTTATATATCACTTGAGTCTGATATGCCTTGAAAGACAATATATAAACATAAATTTGATTTGAAAAAAACTTTGATGAATTGAATAGAAGGGGGAAAGTGAATAGAAATAAGCAAGCCTAAAATTTCATTGTATGTTTTTTTTATAATTGGAAGGTAGTATTGCAAATGTTTTTTTAACCATAAAGAAATAATAAATGTTTAAAGTGATAGATATTGTTTAATAATCTTACTTTAGTAGATATATCAGAATAATATCCAGCACTAATTTATGGGTAAATTCTTGTTTGGGGAATACATTTTATGGTACAAGTAAGTGACTGGATATTGTTACCTTGTAAACCTATAGCTGCAGTGAAAAGTTCATGGTTATCTGTGACCACTGTGGTTTAAATATTCTCTTTCCAACCTGTCCAATTTAAGAAATCAAATGTCAGAAGGGAAACTTACTGCATTGTTGGTGGGAGTGTAAACTGGTTCAACCACTTTGGAAATTAGTATGGAGGTTCCTCAAAAGACTCCACATAGAGCTCCCCTATGACCCAGGAATCACAACCTTTGTGGACATTTATTTACCCAAATGATCACAAACAAGACCATACTAAAGCTCCTCATCACAACTATGTTTATTGCAGCATTATTTACCATAGCTAAGATATAGAAATAACCCAGATGCCCCTCGGTAGATTAAGGATCAAGAAAATATATATATACACAATGGAATTCTATGCCTCCATCAGAAAGAATGACATTGCCCCATTTGTTAGGAAATGGAAAGACTTGGAAAAAATTATATTAAGTGAAATAAGCCATGCCCAAAGAAACATAGGGTTCCATGGTTTCCCTTATTTCCAATAACTAGTATATGTCTGAGACAAGTGAAAAAAAGCCAGATAAGTTGATATTAGATTGAAATGAACCCCAGGATAAGTATTCAAAATGGTTTTTTCTTTCTTTCATGCGATTGTTTCTAACACATTTATAAGATGATTTCTTGGTTGCTTTGTATGTGCCTCCCCCAAAGTATAACCTGTATCTTCACTGTATTTGATGTTGGTATACTTTGTGGAGAGGAAGGTGCAAAAACAATTCGTTTAAATAGGGATATAGGTGGACCCATTGCAACAATGAGATGTACAAGTCGTTATGTCGAAATCGAAACTTTACAACTTCGGCCAGGAGCGGGGGGGGGGGGGGGGGGGGGAGGGGGGGGGGGGGGGGGGGGGGGGGCGGGAAATTTGAAGGGATTGGAAGGGGAAACAAGTGTTGCTTGATAAGAGATGTGCTCATTATGTTGCCCATATAATTGTAACCCCTCTGTATGATATTTTCACAATTAAATAAATAAGTAAATAAAAGACAAATTACCTAAAAAAAATCAAATGACATGATATGGCTTGGGAGATGCAACAAATGTTCAATTGACAAAACTCAGAAGCCCCCAATTTTAGTACATTTTCAAGTATATAGAAATATTTTTATATGAATCACCTGAACCTATTCTTTTGATCAATTTTAAAAAATAATGACAATCTTTCCATTACCTGATTATAAAACAAAATTGATCCATCAGCCTACCCAGTTTTGTGCTTCTCTCAGGATATTAACAGAGGTTTATAGGCATTTTATATTCTCCCATTTCCCTGATATTTTGGGAATTTTGAAATGTTTACATAAAATTTAAAAATCATTTCTACGGTCTTTATTTCCTATACTGAAAGACAGTATACAGAATATTATGCAGATCTGAAACTGTAGCTTTTTTTTTTTTTTTGACATGACATTTTGTACTTCTCATTGATGCAACAGGTCCACCTGAATCCTTAAAACGACTTGTTTGTCCCCATCTCCTCCAACATGTTATACTGACATCAAATATAGTGAAAGTGGGGGTTACACTGTGGGGGGAGGGACATACAAAGAAACAAAGAAATAATCTTATAAATGCGTTAGAAACACATGCATGAAAGAAACGAAAACATTAAAATACATATTTAAGGATTCATTTTCCTAACATCACATTATCTGACCTTTTTCCGCTTTGACTCATACCTATACTAGATATTGCAAATAAGGGAAACCATGGGACCTATGCTTCTTTGGGCCTGGCTTACTTAACTTAATATATTTTTTTCCAAACCTTTCCATTTCCTAACAAATGTGGAAAATGTCATTCTTTCTGATGGAGGCATAGAATTCCATTGTGTATATATACCCACATTTTTTTGATCCATTCATCTACTGAGGGACAAGGGTCTCATATCTAAAATATACTTGGAACTCAAAAAATTAAACACACCCAACAACAAAATCCTCAAAGAAACAACTGCCCAATAAATAAGTGGGCTAAAAGACTTAAGAGAAGTTTCTCTGAAGAAGAAAGAAGGATGGCCAATAGACACATGAAGAAATGTTCAACATCTCTAGTCATAAAAGAAATGCAAATCAAAAACAACATTGAGATATCACCTCACTCCAGTTAGAACAGCAAAAATCAAGAACTCTAACAACAACAGATGCTGGAGGGGATGTGGACAGAAAGGAACCTTACTTCATTGTTGGTGGGAATGTAAACTTGTTCAACCACTTTGGAAAGCAGTATGGAGGTTCCTCAAAAGACTTCACATAGATCTCCCCTATGATCCAGCAATCCCACTTTTGGGCATTTACCCAAATGTTTACATACAAGACCACACTAAATCTACCAGCACAACTATGTTTATTGTAGCTTTTTTTTTTTTTTTAGCAACACTACAACTTCATCTCAATCTCAAACTTAACTTTCATTTATTTTTACCTATTATTTGTTTTGACTTGGTTTCTGTTTTATTTTTATTTTTCTCTTCTTTCTTTCCTCCCTTCTTTTTTCTTTTCTTTTTCTTTCTTTCTTTCTTTTTTTTTTTGCACCTGGGTATTTTTTTCTGTGTAGTCCTCTATATTCTGACCTCTAATTTGTGATCAACTGCATCAACTCTGCCTCAACTCCTAAGGGCCTGAATTACAGAATTGTACCATTATGCTTGGGTTTTCATTGTAGAGTGTTATTTTAGCTGAAGTAAATTTCAGATACTGAGAAAATTCCAAAATTTTAAGAATCTTTCCAAAAAATAAGTTGTGTGTATTCAAAATATATTTTCTAAATTATGTGATAAAATATACATTGCATTTTAAAAATCTGTCATGATCTGACTAGAAACTGACCACTAATGATGAACATTTATGTTTCCATGAAACTTCCTTTATATGAATGAATCTAAAGAATAGCTGAATTTCTTACTCTATGTAACTATAAGTTAATACTCATTGATCAATGTCCCTCATGTCTATAACGACTATTTTTTTCCTCCACTGGTAACCTTTATTTTTTCTCTACTTCTATAAAACTAAGAATATTAGAAATGCAGGAATTTTAATTTTAATTTGAACATAGTCATTTTTGTCTATCAAGGCAGACTTTGGTTCATAAGTCTAACTAAATTTATATGTGCATAATTACCCTAAGATATGTATTCAAATGTTTTTTTCTTTCATGTGATTGTTTCTAACACATTTATAAGATTATTTCTTTGTTGCTTTGTATGTCCCTCCCCCACAGTATAACCCCTGCTTTCACTGTATTTGATGTTGGTATAATTTGTGGAGGGGAAGGGGAAAAACAAATCTTTGAAATAGGGATACAGGTGGACCCATTGCAACAATGAGATGTACAAGTCGTTATGTCGAAAACGAACTTTACAACTTTGGTGGGGGGGGGTGGCGGGGGAGGGAGAGAAGCGAGTATTGGGTGGGGGGTCGGGGGGAGGGTGGGATTGGATGGGAAGGGGAAGCAAAGGAGGAGGCTACAAAATAAAAAATAAATAAAATAAAATAAAATAAACAGCTTAAAGACTTTGGTACAAACAGATCAAATATCTGTTATTGTTTTGAGGAATTAATACCTTCAAGCAAGCATATTTTCTTAAGAAAAAATAAAGGAAGAGTTTTTGAACTTGTAAAGAAATTATAAATTCATGAGTTAAAATAAGAAGTTAGTCTTGGGAAATTTCTAATGTCACTCTTTAGTTTACTAATCTTCCATCAGAGATTACTCTAATCAATATAACTAAAAATGAAAAAGCAGCTAAAAAGGAATTAAGATATATGATAAAAAAGGATTTATAAATACATTTTGTAAGCATATATATAAATTATTAGTAATAATTAAATTTGATAAATATAACCCTTTTCAAAAACAGAAATTGCATTTTTTGTCAATACTTAAGCATTGAACTTAGTCTATCTGAATGAGGCATACATTTAATGGAATTCTGTAAACTTGTTCTTTATTTCTTCCTCTAACTTTTCTAGTTGAACTTCTTTACCTGTGCATGTCAGTGCTCATTTCAGAAATGAACACTCAAAATATGACTGCCAGGTCAAAGTTCTGACTAAAACTGTCTTGTTTTATTATAATCTTAGAGCCAGATGCCAAATTTGTTTGTGGCGTTAAGATTTTCTATTCAGGGCTTTTGTGTCTGTGTTGCACCTGTTTGTTTATTGTTTTGGTGTTTAAGATACTGAAAATAGTTCTGTGAAAGTGGTGAAATTATCTTCTATTAGTCTGGCACTTCTTTAAAAATAGCAATAACAAATTGTTTCTGTTTATGCATTTGGTAAGTGCTGCATAATGAAAATAATTCTTCAACCCTGCATGCTTAGGATGTCTGTCTGTACCTTTATAAATGTAAATCTATTGAATACAATTGGTGACTTTTGGGTAACACTTCAGCCCTACTGTTAAATAACTAGTTCTACTAACTATTTGTAATCTAGATGCACTGCAGTTACTGAGATATCAAATGATATAATTTTTGAACTCATAATTGGAATGTGTTAAATGATGTTCTCAGTTTTCAGAACAATGACTATCACAGGAATAGATTTATGTCAAGCCATTTTCTGTTTCATTGCAGTCTTTGCCATAAGAATGCAGTGGTAAAATTATGTCTCATACGTTCTGTGAATTATAAGGTTCTAGTATACAGTTTTGACCTTTTCAATGTTCTGTGACTTGACTTGCCACTTATTGTATTTTCTGGTTGCTTTGTTCCACTAACCTGTAGGGAAGATATAGAATGGGCAGACAATTAAAGTACAGAATACTGAAAAGGTCAATAGAGTATAATATGTTATCTTGTCTCAGAATATATCAGATGCTAACCAGAAGCTATACTTATTTTATGGAAAGGGGAAATACATGACTTCAGGTGGGTAGAAATAATACAGAAAATCACACACCAGTGAAGTCAACAAATTTGTGAATGTGTAGTAAATTTTGTAATTAAAAAGTGAAAGTCAATTTCAAAGGTGAATAGAAAGTATATTTAGTTTTGACATTTAAATTGATCTCTCACTGTTGTTTAAGTTGCTGGGCCTATGTACCTGAATATATGCAAAGAAATGCTCATTTATAGTTCACTTGGCCTCTTTTATTGGTGCTGGATACCATCTTACACACTCTGGTAATTTTCTATAATTGACTAATATGATTATGTAGAATTTACTAAGGAATGCAATTCCTAAGAAACGGAATTGTCTTCCTTCCAAATCATCTTAATTTCATAACACTGAACTCTAACCTTTAAAGGAATATATAATTACATTTCAGTGTGCTAAGCACTCTATGTATTATTTGTGGCAACATTGATGTTCATGAGCATTATTGAAAAATCTCACGATTTTGATGACACTTACTTAGTGTCCTAAGAGATAAACTGTGTTAAGTTTAAGTTGATAATGTTTGTCCCGATTTATGTCCCCACTCTTGAACAAGAGAAGCAAATATCAGTTGAGTCCACTTTCCTCAAATAAATTGCCTTTTTACCATGTTAGTCCAATTTTTTATCTCCTTTTAGTAAATTGGTTTGGGCTATTTTAAGAGAATTCTACTCATTAGAATTTTATATTACACAAAATCAATTATTCCTGAATGCTTTAGTGATAACCTGGTAACCCTTAATGTTCAGCAAGGTATACTAGAATTCGACAACATTTGCCCTACCTACATACAAATTGAGTACCTGCTCTAGCTAGATAAGCATTCAGGGACAAAACATTAATCTCACAAATTTGTAGCTTGTTCTGTCCTTTTTTAATAGTAAAAATTTAAATTACCAAGATGTAAAATGTTTATATATGTTTTATATGTACTGGCCCATGTTTTATTTAGCTAGTTTCTCAGTTTTATCATATATATTTGGATAGTTACTATTTATCACTCGATAAAAGGATCTTGCTATTATTATTCAGGTGCCATAACTTGCAACACATGTTCATATTATTATTTATTAGGTAATTATAAAAAATAAATTCAACAAATCAGGTTATCACTACAAAGTATTTTTAACAATGCTACCTCTGTCTTTATTTTTAAAAATGTGAATATTCTACCAATTCCTTTGTATGCATCAAATTATGCTGCTTTGTTTTTCCTTAATATGCAACTTAGGTAAATCAATCCTAATAACATCAAAATATTTTCTATTAGTTCACCTGAAAATTGAGGGACCTTCATGGCATTTTGTAGCATTTACCCTAAAAATGATATGATACGTTAATATACTGATTGGGGTTTAGAATTACAGAGCTGGTCTGGGTGCCAGTTGCTCACGCCTGGAATCCTTGATACCCAAGAGATTGAGATCTGAGAATTGCTGTTCAAAGCCTAACCATGCAGGAAAGTCCATGAGACTCTTATGTCCAATAAACCACCAGAAAACTAGAAGTGGCCCTGTGGCTCAAGTGGTAGAGCGCTAGCCTTGAGCTGAATTGCTGAGGGACAATGCCCAAACCAGAGATCAAGCCCCATGACCGACAGAAAAAAAAAAGGAAAAAAAAAAAAAGAATTATAGGGCTTGCTTCTGAATTTGGGAAATCTCATTTATTAGCTCTGTAATCTTAATCAATATATCAGACCTGCAAACCTCTGGTTCCAAATTGCCTCAAGAAGCTATGGTTTAATTTATCCATTAGCCAAGTGATAACTGAAAATGCAGACCTTTGACAAAGTGTTATTGTTTTTGACAAATTGTTGTGGTAATTAGCTTTTTGTGAACTGATATTTGCTAAGCTGATTGCAGAGAGGGACATTAGTCCTCTAGTCGTACCAAAATAAAATAACTCAAACTGGGTAACTAAAACAACAGAAAGTTTTTGGGTCAAAAATCTAATGAATGGAATTATATGATCTTCTCCGACCTATCTTTGCCTTGCAGATGGCTTTTACCAGGACCTTTAAAAGCCAGCCTCCTATATGCCCATGTCCATGGTTGCTCTTTCTTTGGTATCTTAATTTTCTGTTTTTCTAGAGACAGAAGTAAAATTTATAAGTGAAGAAGCACAAATCAAACAAACTAAAGACAGTTTACCTAAAATATTACCCAAGAGATCTTGTGCTTTGACCTACTAGACATCTTGAATTGGGCTCATGAATCTTTCTGTCAAGCTATTGAACATAAAATTCCAGTGGATTAGAAAATACCTGTAGAGTTACTTAATTTAGAGAGATTTTGTTTGGGCTACTTTTGTGGACGTAAATTTATTAAAATACATATTTCAAAATGTTTATAAAAATTATATGTATGTACAAATTACATATGTTCATATGTATAATTATATAAATGTATAAATGAATTGTACATATATATAATTATAAAATATACCTTATAAATGTTATAAATAGTTCATAAATATTTCTAAGAAATGTTTTATTTTAAATTTTCTTATAAAGCTTAAACTAGCTCTATACTACTTGAGCCACAGTGCCAATTCTGTTTTTGTTTTGTTGTTGTTGTTTTGAGTAGATATTGGAGATGAGTCTCACAGACTTTTCTGTCATGGATGGCTTCTAACTGGGATCCTCATATCTCAGCCTTTTGAATAAGTAGGATTCCAAGTGTGAGCCACTGTTGCCCAGCTTATGTGATTTCTTCTTTAAGAGGAGATCCTATGATTGTGTTTGTCTTCATCAGAAATCAATGCCTTAGATAATTCAGATATTTCTAGAGTAGCTCCATGGGATTTGCTTCTTCTACTTTTCCTATCATTTCCTTTGTTTTTTTTTACATTTTGTGGTGCTATATTTGTTGATTATCCATATTCTTTTACATTTGGTTTATGATCCTATAGTTCAATATTGAGCACCCAGTGTTCTTACACAGTACTCTGATTACTTACTTAAAAGCAGCTACTTTCTCCATAATCAAGCTATAATTTGAAGGCTAGTGGTGTGTTTAAACAATTTTTAATAATGTAGGTTGGTGTAGAAAGCTGGACCATAAGATTTCCACCTTATTTTTTAAAACTGTTTTAAAGGTGTTGTACAAAGGTGTTAGTTTATCTGGGATTTTGTATATATTTTTAATACTTTTTTATTGTGAAAATACTGTATAGGGGTTACAATCACATGAGCAAGGTAATGAGTACATTTCTTACCAAGCATTGTTGCCTCCTCCTTTGTTTTTCCCCTACCATTTTTCCCTCCCATCTCCACAACTACACTCCCCCGACCCCTACCTAAATTGTAAAGTTCATAAATTTTTAAATAGGATACAGGTTGACCCATTGCAACAATGAGATGTACAAGATGCTATGTCAAAGATTTTGTATACTTAGTCAACAGGTTTGATCTCTATAATGGGTTTCGATCACATTCCCATCAGACAAAATAGTTTAAAGTGGCTCATTGTCTGGTTATGTTTGAAGCCTAGTAATTGTTATTTTATTAAGTTATCCATACCAGTATATTATATATATACATATATACATAATTATAACCTATATAACCATTTTGCTTACTATTAAGAATGAAGTACAGTAATAAACATCATTCTTATTCCTTTTCAAAATTTGATGTTACCAGTAAATATTTTCAAGACACTATGTGTTCCCTAATACTTCTTTGGAGTATGTAAATGGGACTAAGTCCTTCAACTGAGCATGGTAGATTATTTTCCTGAGAAAATATGGAATGGATTGAATTTATGGCAGGAAGATAACTGTCTGAATGGCAGGAAGATAATTGTCTGATTTTTAAATATAACTTATGGTTATTATTAATATATTGTACAGAGTAGTTACCATTTCATACATCAGGTAATGAGTACATTTCTTTTGTGTGGGGCAATGTCACCTCTTCCTTCACTTTCCCCAACTTGGTTCTTCTGTCCCTGCCCACAAATTACAGAATTCATTTTCACATAGTGTCTACTGCATATCCAAGCAGCATTTGATCACCTTCCCTTTCTCCCTTTCTGTGCCCATCTTTCCCCCCTCCAAAAAAAGACAAAATAAACTCAAAAGGAAAACAACAACCACAACCAACAACAGCAACCAAAAAAAAAAATTTCCATTTCCTGGAATTCCTTTTGCTAAATAGTATTTTAAATGTTCAGAGGAGATACACCTTTTTCAATTTTTCCTTTTTCATATATTTTATTTTAGTGTAAAGATGCTGTACAAAGGGGTTACAGTTACATGAGTAAGGTAAAAAGTATATTTCTTTTTGAGTTCCAAGTATATTTTAGATATGAGACCCTTGTCCATTGTATGGCTAGTAAAGATCTTCTCCCAATCCGTGGGCTTTCTATTGATCTTGCTAGCTATGTCCTTTCCCATGCAGAAGCTCTGCAACTTTATGCAATCCCATTTGTCCAACCTTTCTTTGATTTGTTGTGTTTCCGGGTCTCTATTCAGAAAATTTTGGCCTGCGCCAAGGAGACCCAGGGTTTCTCCTATTCCATCCTGTAATATTTTCAGAGTGTCTGCTTTGACTTCGAGGTCTTTGATCCATTTGGAGTTGATTCTGGTGCAGGGTGATATATAAGGATCGTTAACATGTAGTTAACGAATTTTGCCAGCACCATTTACTGAAGAGGCTGTCTTTCTTCCATTCTATTGTTTTAGCTCCCTTATCGAAGATTAGATGGCTATAGGTCTGTGGGTTCATTTCTGGGTTTCCAATTCTATTCCATTGGTCCTGAGGTCTGTTCTTATGCCAAGACCAGGCTGTTTTGATTACTATGGCTTTATAGTAGAGTTTGAAATTTGGTATTGATATTCCTCCAGCAGTGTTCTTTCCGTTGAGGAGCGTTTTTGCTATTTGGGGTCTTTTGTTGTTCCATATGAATTTTTGGATTGCCTCTTCTATTTCCTTGAAGAATGAGGTTGGAATTTTGATAGGTATTGCATTGAATTTGTAGATAGCCTTGGGAAGTATTGCCATTTTCACGATGTTAATCTTTCCAATCCAGGAGCATGGGAGGTTTTCCATTTTTTAAGTTCTGTATTGATTTCCTTTATCCTCAAAGAAACAACTGCCCAATAAATAAGTGGGCTAAAGACTTAAAGAGAAACTTCTCTGAAGAAGAAAGAAGGATGGCCAATAGACACATGAAGAAATGCTCAACATCCCTAGCCATAAAAGAAATGCAAATCAAAGCAACATTGAGATACCACCTCACTCTAGTTAGAATGGCAAAAATCAAGAACTCTAACAACAACAAATGCTGGAAGGGATGTGGACAGAAGGGAAACTTACTTCATTGTTGGTGGGAATGTAAACTTGTTCAACCACTTTGGAAAGCAGTATGGAGGTTCTTCAAAAGACTTCACCTAGAGCTCCCCTATGACCCAGCAATCCCACTTTTGGGCATTTACCCAAATGTTTACAAACAAGACCACACTAAAGCTACCAGCACTACTATGTTTATTGCAGCATTATGTACTATAGCTAAGATATGGAACCAACCCAGATGCCCCTCAGTAGATGAATGGATCAAGTAAATGTAGTATATATACACAATGTAATTCTATGCCTCCATCAGAAAGAATGACATTGCCCCATTTGTTAGGAAATGGAAAAACTTGGAAAAAATTATATTAAGTGAAATAAGCCAGGCACAAAGAAACACAGGTTCCATGGTGTCCCTTATTTGCAATATCTAGTATATGTATGAGTCAAGCGGAAAAAGTCAGATAATGTGATGTTAGGAAAATGAACCCTTAGATAGGTATTTTAATGTTTTTTTTCTTTCATGCATGTGTTTCTAACGCATTTATAAGATTATTTCTTTGTTGCTTTGTATGTCCCTCCCCCACAGTATAACCCCGGCTTTCAATATATTTGATGTCAGTATAACTTGTGGAGGAGATGGGGAAAAACAAGTCGTTTAAGGATTCAGGTGGACCTGTTGCAACAATGAGAAGTACAAATTGTCATGTCAAAAAGGAGCTTTACAATGTCGGTGGGGTGGAGGGGGGGAAAGGATTTGGGGGGGAGGGGGGAGCTGGGAAGGGAGGTGAAGGGTAAACAAAGGAGGAGGCTGCAATGCTTGGTAAGAAATGTATGCATTATCCTGCCCATGTAATTGTACCCCCTCTGTACAGTATGTTCACAAATAAAATACAATAAAATAAAATTTTTTAAAAAAGTATATTTCTTGTGAAGCATTGTTACCCCCTCCTTTGTTGTTCTTCCATTATCCCTTCCTGCCCTCCCTGCCTTGCTCCTCCCCCACCTCCCACCAGTTGTAAAGTTCATTTCCAACATAGTGTCTTGTGGGTATCATTGTTGCAATGGGTCAACCTGCGTCCTTGATTCAGCATTTTGTTATTCTTCTACCCCTCTCCAAATTAGATAAATGTATTTACAAGATGCAGGGTACCAAATTCAAGTAAGACAATGGAGAATATACTACAGGGGTAAGAACATACAAAGGAAACAAAAAAATCACATAATACATTTAAAACAACAACAACAAAGAAAGACCTCCTGTCCCTATGTTAGGGTTCATTTTGCTTAGCATCATCTTAAATGGTCATATGAACATAGCTTTTGAGCTTTGCTGCTCATCTGATAAAATTATCCCAGACTTATAGTTATTGCAAAAAAGAAAAATGATGGGACTTATATTTCTGTGGGTGTAGCTTACTTTACTTAATATACTTTTCCCGAAGCCTTTCCATTTCCTAATAAATGGGGTCATGTCATTCTTTCTGATGGAAGCATAGAATTCCATACATATATATATTTTTTTTTCTTGATCCATTCGTCTATTGAGGGGTATCTGGGTTGGTTCCACATCTTGGCTGTGGTGAATAATAATGTGATAAATATAGTTGTGCCAGTAGCTTTACTATGGCTTTGTGATCATTTGGGTAAATGCTTTTCAAAATTTTAATTCATTTCTTTTATTATTTGGAAAGAACAATCCAGTGGTCCAACCACATATTTTATTTAGGATGTGGAACCAGTTTAGCTCTAACTTTGGTGGCCCTTTATTATGGAAGGAAGAGTTCAACGTTAGAAGTAAAATGAGTGTGTTGAATTATAGTTGAAGGGTTTATAAACCTATTTCTCTAGTAAAGATTACTTGATGGCTTTATTTCCTTCTATGTAAAATATAACATTACTTCAAAAACCAGTGGATGAATAAATTCCAAAAATATGAATTTATTTCAAACTTGAGAACTATAATAAATATATCAACAGTATAAATAAAAGTGCATAAAAGGTATAATGAGTTACAAATCTCAGAACTGATTAGTGTGACTATATCAGAATGAACTATATTGCTTAGAAATCAATGTATATCTTACATATATCACATAAAAATAGTATGAACATGGGTTATAAATTTATTTATTTGTTATTTTAGTACATAATGACATAACAACTCTATATCAACTACATTTAAGCAAATACTGGAATCATCATTTCTGCCTTATCACAGAAATAATTACATAAAAGGTACTGTAATGTGACACACACAGGCTACCAATACTAGGCACATGAATTCTGCCAAATTAATCTCTATTAGTCAGAGTTTTTAACTTTTCCATACAGGGATAATAAGAACATGGGTGTATTATATGGAAAGGTTTCAGAAAAAATGCTCTTGCTAAATAGATTTTTTCTGCTGTCCTGAGGGAGAAAAATAACTTATTTGTGATGGGTTCAATTCTCCATAAGGTTCAGATACCTGAGATTAATTTTCTGAAAAACTATTACAAGATCATAAAGGCTCTCAGGGTCGCTAGAGTCAGGAAAGAAATGTGCTATCAATAAAAGTAATGTAGGGAGAGTAAAAGAATTACTTTCTTTTTGAGTGTACTTTGTTCACTTTCTTTATCAAGAAATTTCAATTACATTTGAGTAAAAATATCCCTACAAACTTAATACAAGTGGTGAAAAAATGATTAGTTGTTTATATTTTTCGCTTTAAGTTTGACAAGCAATATAGAGGTATTAGAAATTTTGCTAAGTTCAACTTAGTTTCCTTCATCTATTAATGTATTGAATATTACAAATATTTCTGTGTACTGCATTAGAATGCTTAGTAATTTAAATACAATTTTAGATCATGAAAGATTTACATGACAAACAAAATACAAAAAGAATAAGGTACATAATTTTTTAAGTGTATAGTGCTTTCCCACACATCATTTCCACCCAACTTGCTCTGGGTTTTAATACCAAAACAAACAGTAAAGTTATGCCAAGTTTCTATGTAAATTACAGAACATCTTTGGAGACCATCGTATTTTCTGCCAATGACTCTTTCAACTTCAAAATCTAGTCAAGGCTTCTATTTAGTTTTCTGTCATGATTCTCTCTTTCTTTTTCCTTTACAACATGATAGTTTAAGTCATGCATTACTTTTCTTTTATAACCAAACTTTAGAAATGTTTGTTTTTATCAGAATGACATTTTTTGGGGATCAACATCACATAATTGATGGGAGTGCATCAAATCAACCTGTGTGTGATATTATCAGAACTTCCCATTTGTAAGGATCATAACTACTCAGGTGAAATAGTATCTATCAGGACACCTTTCCACTATGTTTCTAACTTTTTCCTTTTTAGAATTGCTAGATATTCTAGAAGACACACGTAGTCACAATTTGTATTATCTTATTTATGTTAAAAATTTCCTCCATTATTTCTAATAAGCATATGTTTCACTACATTTTGATAATTATTTCACTCATGCTATAAATTATTTCATTAATTCCACATTTGTGAATTAGAACTACACTTCAAAGAAGAGCAGTTTACGTGTAGTGGCATGGACACATGAGAATGTATTTCATTCCTTGCAATATAGTCCAATACACTCACAGTCTTCATTTCCATGGTGTTTGGTTTATGGATTATCCCAAATAGCTAGAATTAGTATTTGCTACTCTAGATTACTGATTAGAGAAGGCTTGCCACCTGCTCTTTTCTGCTTGCTTTCTTTGTTCTTTGCACTTTTAACCTTGCCTTCTTTTTCATTAATTGACCATTTGAGTTACTGTTATTTACTTATTATTTACACTTGTTTTATTTATTTATTTATTTATTTTGGGGGGTCCGGTCATGGGGCCTGAACTCTGGGCCTGGGCGCTGTCCCTCAGCTCTTCAGCTCAAGGCTAGCACTCTACCACTTGAGCCACAGCGCCACTTCCGGCTTTTTTCTTTTTGCTTAATGTGGTGCTGAGGAATCGAACCCAGGGCCTCAGGCATGCAAGGCAAGCACTCTACCACTGAGCCACCTTCCCAGCCCCTACACTTGTTTTATTTTGTTAATTTTAATCTTTTGTGTAGCGTGTAAGTACATATTTAATGAATCAGAGTCCACATTCTAATAGACTCAGAACTCTCTAACTCAGAGACTAATGTAACTTTCCCTTATGTGAGAGTTTATTTTTTGAGTTTTTCATGAGTTAAACAAAAATTGCAAGTTCTCTCTTTTATAAGCTCTAATAATAAAAGTTTAAACCTACGTAAGGTTTACTTTCTATATTCTATTTGAAGTATGCAATATTTGTATATATGAATTGAATCATATTCTGTATGCTTAAGTGAGTTCCACTAAATGTTTCTATAGAGTTTTCCAGATAAAAATCTGTCCTTAATGTTTAATTTATGGTTTTTGAAATACATTTTCACAGTATGTCTACTCAAGATGCCTTCTCTAATTCATAATTTATTCATTGAAATTAAATGTTTGTATGTGAGGGCCATCATAAATTTCTCATATTTTGTGTGGAGTAGTTCAAATATCATATTCTGAGAGTTTTCTTGTAATTTTGTTTTGTTGTATATTTTATATTGGATGTGATATTCTTTGGGTTCCATGGCATTTGTGTTTATTACTAATTTGTTTATTATTATTGATTTGAAAAAAAATCTGAAGAAATACTTGTTCAAATATATTTTTGAAATCTTTATCTATGTCTTCCAATATATTCCTTTTCCTTTCTCTTGCTCATCTGAGTGTATAATTATACTACATTGAATATTATACCAATGACTGGATGTTTAAGTTGATTTTGTCCGTTGCTCTGTCAACTATCAATTTATCTATTTATCTATCTATCTATCTATCTATCTATCTATGAGTTTTTATTTGTGTTGGCACTTTCTATAAAACTATGTTTTACTTAATTCTGCTGTGAAATTCATAGATACAATCTTTGTCTCTTTTTTAATGTTTTCATTATTTTCCTGTGGTTATTTCCCAGTTTTCAAAATAAGATTTATATTTTCTCTCTTTTATTTCTTCTATGAGTCAGTTCACAGGATAGAATGTATCTATTTAGTAAATTCTTTTTTTATTGTGAAAATACCATATTCTCCCCAAACCAGCTATATTAAAAAGCATTTTGTTTCAGTTCTCTAAAACTAAACTTCCTAAGAGAAATAGCTCTTGAAAAATTCCCAACTCACTATGTGCATATGGCCATATAAAATGTTTATTGAATGAACTCCAAACAATGGAAACAACAAGTTATTTTTGTTCTTTTTTATTTTTTATTATACAGTTTGCAGTTTTTTCACCTTCAGTTTAAAATCCTTTTTGTCAATTTTTTTTAAATTTCTATATTTGTTGTCTTGTATGCAAGTTTATCTGATTTGGGGAGGGGAATAGGAGCCACAGAAAAGACAGAATAATAGGTGAAGCAATTCAGGAGTGATACTAGACACTATGTTGGATGAATCTTACAACTTGTGAAGGAGGGGTTGGGAGGGTGAAAAGCTAGAAGAAAATGAGGGAGAGGTAACACTGTTCAAAATTAAATGTACTCATTACCAGACTTACATAACTATCAGGCCATTATACATCACCTTTACAATTAAAAAAAAATCTACTTAGCTATGGTAAATAATGCTGTAATAAACATAGTTGTGATGGTAGCTATAGTATGGTCTTGTTTGTGATCATTTGGGTAAATGCCCAAAAGTGGGATTGCTGGATCATAGGGGAGCTCTATGTAAAGTCTTTTTAGGAACCTCCATACTGCTTTCCAAAGTGGTTGAACAAGTTTGCACTCCCACCAACAATGCAGTAGGATTCCCTTCTGAGTACATCCCCTCCAGCATCTGTTGTTATTAGAGTTCTTCATTATAGCCATTCTAACTGGGGTGAGGTGGAATCTCAATGTTGTTTAGATTTGCATTTCTTTTATGGCTAGTGAGGTTGAGCATTTCTTCATGTTTCTATTGGCCATTCTTATTTCCTCTTCAGAGAAGTTTTTCTTTAAGTCTTTAGCCCACTTATTTATCAGGCAGCTGTTTCTTTGAGGATTTGTTGTTGGGGATTTAAGTTCTTGAGTTCCAAGTATATTTTAGATATGAGATCTTTATCCATTGTATGACTAGCTAAGATAGGGAACCAACCCAGATCCCCCTCGGTAGATGAATGGATCAAGAAAATGTATATATACACAATGGAATTCTATGCCTCCATCAGAAAGAATGGCATCCTGACATTTGTTAGGAAATGGAAAGACTTGGGAAAAATTATAAGTGCAGTAAGCCAGACCCAAGGAAACATATGTCCCATGGTTTCCCTTATTTGCATTAACTAGCATATGTCTGGGACAAAGCAGAAAAGGTCAAAAGCTATGTAAATATGACCAGATAAGATGAAGTTAAGCAAAATGAACCCCAAGATAGGGACACAAGTACTTATAAGGTACCATGTGATTTTTTGTTACTTTGTATGTTCATCCCCAACAGTATAACCCCTGTTTTCACTGTATATGCTATTGATATAATTTGGGGAGGGGAAGGGAAAAAATGTTTAAATAGGTATACAGGTTGACCCATTGTAACAATGAGATATACAAGACACTATGTTGAAAAATGAACTTTATAATTTAGGCGGGGTTAGGGTGATGGGAGGAGTGTAATTTTGAAGGTGGGAGGGAAGGGATGGTAGGGCAAAAACAAAGGAGGAGGAAACAATGCTTGATCAGAAATGTACTCATTACCTTGCTCATGTAACAGTAACCCCTTTGTACAGTATTTTCACAATAAAAAATGCATTAACAGAAAAAGAAAGAAAAGAAAACTTCTTGAGGATTTGAGGAAGAATTGCTGTTTGCTATTTTTGAGTACTTTAGCACTTTTTTCAGCATTCAAATATTTGGGATTACTCTCACTTTCCGTTTTTAAAATTGTAATTATTTTTAACATTAGGCCCAAATTCAGCATTTTAAATTATGGCAACTCTACTCATTCATTCATTTAGCCAGAATGTCATCCCACTTTGGATAATATCTTTAAATAGGTTTACAAATGAGTTGCCCCTTTACACAGCAGTTTATGAATAAAATATATCTTTATCTATATCATCCCTTTCAACATCCTCACCCATTCCTCCCCCACCCATTCCTTCTCTTGCTCTCCTTAATCTTGAAAAGTAAGCATTGGGTTTGTGACGACATTATCTCCATTCTATTTTTCATTCTGTTACCCTTTATCCCTTGGCCCAGACCAACCGCTTTCCAGTATCCACTTCTGAGTGTTTTATGTTGATGAACTTTGCCAAACTACTTGGATTCTCAAATGTTGTGAATGTTAGTACAATTAAATGCAAGTCTGTAGTAAACATTTACCACTGTGTCCTTTAAACATACTGAATAATGGTCACTCACAAAATAAAGAATAAAATATCCTCCCGAAAACTGGCAGCTCTATTGAACAGTGGACCACTTTAGGTTATAAATTTCACTGACAGTCATGATTATGTACTGTCATGGATCCTCATGCCAAATATACCACTAAGTAGTGCTGGAAATAGACACTATTTTAATAGCTCTTGGAAGCATCCAGAATTTGCATCTGGGGTAGAATAATACAATAGTATATTGTAAAAGGAAAATGATTATGAAGTGACAATGAAATTCATGTAGGATAAGAAAAGGACAAAGATATATTCAGAAAGCAGTGTTTTAGATCCTGGTAAACAAAGCATTCTTTTTTTCTTTCTTCCCCTCTAGCTGATAGGGGGAAATTGTTTTGTTTTTTTTGGTCGGTCGTGGGGCTTGAACTCTGGGCCTGAGTGCTGTCCCTCAGCTGTTCAGCTCAAGGTGAGCGCTCTACCACTCGAGCTACAGCACCACTTCTGGTTTTCTGGTGGTTTATTGGAGATAGGAGTCTCACGGTCTCTCCTGCCCGGGCTGGCTTTGAACGGCGATCCTCAGATCTCAGCCTCCTGAGTAGCTAGGATTACAGGCGTGACCCACCAACGCCCGGCTTTGATAGGGGGAAATTGTATTTATATTAGTTATATTTTGAAAAGAACTTTAATAATTGACTTTTTTCCCTTGTTTGTTCATTAGGCAACATTCCCCCAGTGAAGTGATAGTTCAGTGTACAGAGCTACCACTGGGCAATAATATATACCAAATTTGGTTTGTTTTCAGAATATAAATTTTTCTTTAGTTTACATAAGATATTCAGATTTCCCTAACATAACAATCATCTCAATCTTTCTGATATTGAATATTCTAATTGAAAATACTGAAATAAAATACAAATAACTTTCCTATTATGTTATAAAATATTAAATGCCCTGGAACTGTGACAAGTCCTAGATTTAAAGAAAGAAATTGGCATTATAATAGTATTTTATTTAATATTTGTATTAAAATGAAAAGAATTGTTATGCCTGAGAAAAAATAATTTGTCTTTAAATTTATGTAATTTATGCTGTCATTAATCCCATAATTAAACGTATCTATTTATTTCCAGGTAACTTTAATGTCTATATTAGTAAACATCTGTTTACCTGCCTTTAGATATTAGTAATTGACACATGGCACTTGTTTTTATTCCTGATGTCATCACATACTTTTGAGATTTTTGTTGGTTTGATGATGTATCTCTCTATAGAACTTAAAATTTTCATCATTAAGTTTTTATGAAATGAAAGCATTGTTATACAATATAGTAAGCCTGCCTATTCATGCATTTATTACACACAGTGTTCACTAGGAATGGTAAAAATGCATGAATAATTTTTGGAAAAATTAAGAATTATTATGAACAAAATTTTCAATTTTTATAATTTTGTAACCTTTAAATAGTTGTATAAAGGAGATTCAGTTCAACAAATTAACTCAGGAGTACAATGTATCTTGATTGATGTTACCTCTTTCTCAGAAGAAAAATTAAATTCTTGTCATGACTCAGTGAATGTATGTGTGTGTGTGTGTGGGTGGGTGGGTGTGTGAGTGTGTGTGTGGAGAGAGAGACAGAAAGAGAGAAAGAGAAAGAGAGAAGAAAGATAGATTACTAAGCAAGAACTGTAATGGAAAAATATCTGGCTAGGAAATCTAGGGATATATAGAGTAAGTTCCCTCTCTAGGTAGAGCAGGAGAAGAACATATGGTTTAGTAGAATATGGAATGAGTTATTTTGATAAAAATTTTAAGCCATAATTCAAACTGTCTTCTACTATGACAAGGAATGTTGTTCAATTTTAACTAGAGAAAAAGGTCTTCAGATATTTTCTTTGGCAAACATTGAAACACAAATGAAAATAGTAAAGAAAGAACTTGTGTGTATGTTTTGATATATTAGTTATTAAAAGTCAGCCACCCAAATTTGAATAATATTAATGCTAGCCAATTTCTGCCTTGATGAGTAAAGATGGGAAAGCAATAAATATTTTAATATATAAAAAGAAAAAAGAGCTATAAACTCATTTTCTCAACTTATATTTAACTAAGGCTCCAATACTTTAAGGCTTATTAACCAGACAAGTCTACACAATGAACCAAAAGAAGAAAATGATGAAAAAATAGTTATTCCTTCCTCTCATTCTTCTTTCTCTCTCCTTACTTCTCTGTCTCTTTCTGTATGTCTGTATACTAGCAGAGAACTACAAATTGAATTTTCTTTGTCATCGATGAAAGCAAAAAATTAGCCTGATAGCTAATCTACCCAACAGCAAATGCACAAATTTTTCTTTTCATTTCTTTTCTTTTCTTTTTTTTTTTTTTTTTTTTTTTTGGTCAGTCATGCGACTTGAACTCTGGGCCTGGGCAATGTCTCTGCGCTCTTCAGCTGAATACTAGTGTTCTGCCACTTGAGCCACAGTGCCACTTCCTCATCATTTTTCCTTAAAAACAAATGTTTCATTTTTTTCTATAAATCTATAATGGAGTCTTATTCTCCAAGCCTCTTAACAAATCTCTGAGTTGCTCCCATATCCTCTTAAATTCTTTTTGTGCTTAATCACCCAGGGAGGGTTTATTGCTTGCAAATATGTATTCTAATTGTTACAAGACTGTAGAACAAAGGCACAATTTAAGGATTGCTCTTTATTCATCAGGGAGGATTAAATGGTGCTTGGTATCAGCACACTACAGTCACACTAAATCAATACGAATGAGAAACAAAGCTCATAGTGTTAATGCTAGAAACCATAATCTATGATAATTTGGCAGAGCAATGCTTATAGTTTCGGTTTGTATGTATTGGTAGCAATAGTAGTTTCAGTGGATGCTTGGTGTTTTTTAAAATTTTGTAGTAAAGGTAATGTACAGAGGGGTTACATAAGTAAGGTAATGAGTACATTTGTTTTTGAACACTGTTACTCTCTCCCTCATTTTCATGAGAACCGATTAGAAAGTCTAGGTCTGTCTTTTAAATATTTGGAAATTGAGAAATGTAGGGGTTGAAATTCAGAGTTCCAATCATTGTTATAGTGGGTAAAGAGCTGTATAATTCCTTTTTGTAACTAAAACTGTCTTACTTTTGCTATTGATGATAAAATCTCTGTATTAGTATATACTTAAAATGAAGAAGCATTTTGTGGGATGTAAATGTTTTTAAAGACTAAAAAATACCTTCCAAGAAAATATTCTGGTTTAAGTGAGCAAAATATAATATTGCTAAAAGGATATTCACTTACTCTGAATTATTTATTAACACATTTTCACACCTCTGTCCTGGGTGTTAAATGTACAGGGAGGCGCTTAGGAAATAGATGAAGAATGACAGGTTCAAGCATAATAAATGCATTACAAAGAAATCACTGTGAGGAGGAAACATTCTCGGAAATATTTAGGAAGGTAATAATATAAAAGAATGTAATGGAAATAAAATGGAATATAATGGAAAATTAAATTGTTGAAAGGATGGGGAAGATTTGAAACAAAGTAAGAGAATTTTTAAAAAACTTCAAAAGACATGATTGATTTTGTTGTCAAAAGTTTGTGAATGATGAAAGATTCTTATTTCCATGAACCACAAAATATGTGAATCTGTCTTTTGTATAAAGGCCTATTAAATAATTTTTGTTCAATTCTGTAAATATACTTTACAATTTCTGAAAGTAGACCTGCTTCACATATGAATAATTTTGTTATCTCTGCTTGTTGTTTGTTGCATTGAATAATTGGTATTTCGATGACTATTTTAAAAGCTCAAGTTCCAGTGTTTGGCTGAGCTGTTCGTGCATCAACAGGAACAGGATCTGTTCAGAGGCCTTTCTTATTTTAGATTCTAATTCTAATTCAAATCAAACTTCTGACTATAAGGGATTATGAATAGGATAGCTCTGCAAAGATTCATTTAAAAAGTAAACTGACATATAATTTAGAATAGAAAGCTGAGGATATCTTCCGATTTGCAACAATTGGCTGGTAAAAAATTTTTTTGCCAACTAGAAAATACAAAGGATATTGGGGAAAATAAGCCAAGTGGGGGCTCATTTGACATAAATATGAGTTTTCTAGGTTATTTAACTATGGTGATTTAAATGACTTTAATACTTTCAATCATTTTCCCCCTCCCGTTATTTCTCTTAAAACCTGATGTTTTCTACAGACTTAAGTCATTGTATTCTCATTTGCCATCCATTATTTTTTAAGTTAGTATCATTAAGTAATTTTACAAAGGGGTTGCCATTTAACTAGCTGTTTACAAATAAAAGGTTTTGATCTGAGTTAGCTCTTTCATCATTCTCACCCATTCCTCCCATCCTACTTACTTTACTTCACTATTCTTACTTTTGTAGAATATGTTATGTAGTAAGTTTGAAAGTGGCATACTGTATAAAATATACCCAAGATGTGTTACAACATGAAAAAATTATATATTTTAAAGCTATTTACGAGTGTGTATTAGCATTATGACATTCCCACAAGTATATACAGTATCTGCAATCAAACTCACCCTTTCTTGTCTCTTCTTCCCCTTTTTCAAACAATTTCAGGTAATTGCTCTATTTTCACATATTTATATACTAATTAACTCCCCCATTTGTGTCCTCATTTTCCCTCTCAGTTTTCCTTTCCAGCTAATATAGGCTTGTTTTACTTTCTTATCATTAATATTTTAGGGTATTTTCATTTTCATCATATTATCTAATTTTGAAAATTTAAAGACCTTTTCTTTTTAAGAAGCTTATTTTATTTTATTTTTTTATTGTAAAGACACTATACAGAGGGTTACAGTTACATGAGTAAGGTAATGAGTACACTTCCTATTGAGCATTGTTACCCCCTCCATTGTTTTCCCCCTACCATCCCTTCCCTCCCTACCTTCCCCGATGTTCTTTTTTTTTAAAATTGTGATTAAGTGATTACATAATTTCCCGAATTTCACAGTATTGTGGAATAATGATGCTCATTTAAAGTCAAAAGTTCATTCTAACTTTCCTGGAGCAAATTGTCTATCACAGTCTATAACATATAATGGTGTACACATATACACTATACATGTGATCAGCAGCATGGGAATATTTAGTAGTGATTCAACCAGATGAGTGGGAGTTCTTTGTTTCTTAAGTCCTGTTAGTTTTGTTGTATCACCTAACATTTTGGATTTAGCAACCACTTATCAAGGAGACCATGTACCGTTTGTCTCTTTGCTCTTGGCTTACCTCACTCAACATGATTCCTTCTAGCTCCATCCATTTCCCTGCAAATGTCATTATTTTGTCATTTCTAATGGCTGCATAATATTCCATTGTGTATAGATACCACAATTTTTGGATCCATTCATCTGTGGTGGGGCATCTGGGTTGTTTCCATATCCTAGCTATTGTGAACAGTGCTGCAATAAACATGGAGGTGCATGTGTCCTTGTATATTGGTTCCTGTTGTTCAGGGTACATGCCTAGAATAGTATGACTGGGTCCTAAGGGAGGTCAATCTTTAGCTTTCTAAGGACCCTCCAGACAGCTTTCCAAAGTGGTTGTATACGTGTACATTCCCACCAGCATTGTAATAGGGTTCCTCTTTCTCCGCATCCCTCCAGCATTTGTCGTTGGCTGATTTGTGGATGTGGGACATTCTGACTGGAGTAAGGTGGCATCTCAGGGTTGTCTTTATTTGCATTTCCTTCACCACCAGGGATGATGAACATTTCCTCATGTGTTTCTTTGCCATTTTTATTTCTTCATTTGAGAAGTCCCTCTTTAGTTCCCTTATCCATTTAGTAATTTGTTTCTTAGGTTTGGGAGGGAGTAGTTTCTGGAGTTCCTTGTATATACAGGATGTTAACCCCTTGTCTGATATAATGCTGGTAAATATTTTTTCCCAATTAGTTGGTTGTCTTTCTAGCTTGGTTGTGATAGATTTAGCTGTGCAGAAGCTTTCTATGTTAAGGTAGTAAGAAGCTTATTTTAAATATGTAATAATTTCATTTCTGTAATGCCAAAACATTTTCTTTAACTTTCAACTTACACAATTTGTCTCAAATTCTACCCACATTCTAGCAACACACTGCACTTATGATTACTGAGTTCTTTAGACTTCTTTTGGTTCATTTAGAAGAAAAACATAATGTATTTCTCAATAAAGAAGTATTTCCCTCTTAGTCAACTGCTTTTTTTTTTTTTTTTTGTCTATTGTGGGTTTAAACTCTGGGCCTGCGTGCTGTCCCTGAGATCTTCAGCTCAAGTTGAACACTCTACCACTTGAGCCATAGCATCACTTCTGGTTTTCTGGTGGTTCATTGGAGATAAGAGTCTCCCTGAGTTTCCTGCCCAAGCTGACTTTGTGTGTGTGTGGGGGGGTCCGGTCGTGGGGCCTGAATTCTGGGCCTGGGCGCTGTCTCTCAGCTCTTCAGCTCAAGGCTAGTGCCCTACCACTTGAGCCACAGCACCACTTCCAGCTCTTTTCTTTTTGCTTATGTGGTGCTGAGGAATCAAACCCAGGGCCTCAGGCATAGAAGGCAAGCGCTCTACCACTGAGCCACCTTCCCAGCCCCTCCAAGCTGACTTTGAACTGCAATTCTGAGATCTCAGCCTAAGTAGCTAGGATAACAGGTGTGAGCCACCAGTGCCTGGCTAATGAACTGGGATTTTCTGCAGTTAGAATAAAGAAGCTCTTTTCTGTATTACTATTTGAAGGAAAGGAGAAAGTAATGGTAATACAGTGTCTTTTTTTCTATGTGGAAAATCTCAGTCCTCAAGTGCCTGCCTAGCACAAGGCTGGGAATGTTGGACATGTGTCTAGTTCTGGAAAACATTGCTGGGTCAGCCGAGCTCCCTTGATGTAACCAGACAACTGGATACTTTCATGAAGACAGGCAATCTGACTATGATACATCAATCAGTGACACGGGAAAAGGTATTTCTGGACTTGATGAGCAGAGGAATAAGGAAACCTAGAGAGTAGAAGAGAGATAACGGAAGGAATCATGGGAACAGGAAAACCTGTGTATGCCATGCTCATATTATTCACAGATTCATAACAAATGGCTCCTGAGACCAACAGAAATCTAAAAAAGAGCAAATAATCTTTGCCCTTCTTTCTCATCACCCATTATCCAACTCTAAGTTGTTTTAAAAAAGAATAAAGAAGCATTTTTTTCAAATCATGTAAATCTTTTAGGATGCTAAAGAAATTTATGTGTAAAAGGTAGAGAAAAACAGTACTTGACCCATACTTTTTTTTCTTGTGTTTGAAAGAGGAACTCTTTTGTTAAATATATCTTTGGTTGTCCTTCTTGTGTTTGTTTTCACCCAAATACTTGTTCATAAAATTCACTTTCAAAAAGAAGAGAAATAAAGCTAAAATATCACCATCAGTCCTCAATCACTACAAAGTACAGAAAAATACTAAATGAACTGGCTAGTATATTTGGAGAGATAGATTGCTCACTTTCAGCTTTTCTGGGGTCTAGGGAACTAAAAGAATTTCTAAAATTATGGACCATTTTTTAAGTTCTTCCTACAAATATTTTTAATGGCTGTTACAGTTGCAAATATAAAAAAATCAAGACTGATGTTTAAGATTTTTATCATCGAATCATTGATAACATATATGGAATTTAAAGCAATATATCTTGTAAACATGTACATATATGCTGCATACAGATTAATAAATTTAAGTTGACATCAAGTATATCTGATTGGAAGATTTTTAATTTTCAAAGATGATCATGCTATCCAGTAGGAATTTCATAGATTTCAATGCTCAAATTATGAGTTTTAGTTCAGAAAACCTGAGGAACTAATACAGAATTCAAATGAGACAATAAAAGCAGAAAACTCAATATATCTTAAATATGATTCTCATGAATAATGATGCTAATTGTAAATTAGCAATATAAAAGGCGAAAATGAGAGGTGTAATTTATATTCACTCATCTAATTTTAATGCAGATACCATTATTTGACAGTGATATATTCATTAGAAATGAATGGAAATGCAAATCTGGACTAAATATTAAACTGGAGCTTTGACTACAAATTAAACCTAAAAAGATTATTTTACTTATGTTTTTCAGACTGCAAAACATGAAGTTTTTTTTGTTTTTTGGTTTTTTTGGGGGTCTGGTCGTGGGGTCTGAACTCTGGGTCTGGGCGCTGTCCCTCAGCTCTTCAGCTCAAGGCTAGCACTCTACCACTTGAGCCACAGCGCCACTTCCGGCTTTTTTCTTTTTGCTTATGTGGTGCTGAGGAATCGAACCCAGGGTCTCAGGCATGCAAGGCAAGCGCTCTACCACTGAGCCACCTTCCCAGCCCAAAACATGAAGTTTTATACTTCAAAATATATTGTTTAGTACATTAAAGGTAGTATATTTCTATATCAAGTATTTTTTCCAATGTTACTAAATGTAAATATTTGATAAAATATTTAGAGACACTTAGCTTTCTAAAAAGTACCTCACTGTGCATCCTTTTAAAAATTTTTATTTTATTATTAATATTTTTTTAGTCGGTCATGGGGCCTGAACTCTGGGCCTGGGCACTGTCCCTCAGCTCTTCAACTTAAAGCTAGTGCTCTTCCACTTGAACCATAGCACCACTTCCAGCTTTTTCTGCTTATGTAATGCTGAGGAATCAAACCCAGGGTCTCATACATGCAAGGCAATCACTCTATCACTAGCCACCTTCCTGCCCACTATGCTTTTATAAATTCATTCATACAGTAGTTGACTCAACAACCAATTGTTAAGGACCTGTGCAGCTTTTGTGCTGTGAAATGCATTGAGTGTTTAATTCTATCACTGAGGTAATGAACAAAACTTCCAGGAAAAGCAGCTGCATACAATGCTTGAATGAGCCTGTGTCCTCAGGTTCAATGATGAATAATCACTGGATGGACATTTATTTTTGTATAAAAATAATGAGCTTTATCTTGTTTAAGCTACTATTTTGCAGGTTAGTTGTGACAAGTAACACATTCTCATGGTATGCAAATCATTATTATTAGGCAGCTAAAGAAACAGGAAGAGGTGTTGAATACAAGAAAATAATCACAACCTGTGGAGTGATGACATTCCTCGGGGAAAGGAAAAATTTATGAGGAAGTGCTAAAAGGATATATATGTGTAGATAGATAGATAAATATACTCCTCTCTCTCTCTCTCTCTCTCTCTCTCTCTCTCTCTCTCTCTCTCTCTCTCTCTCTCTCTCTCTCTCTCTCTCTCTCTCTCTCTCTCTCTCTCTTTCATGTTCTTCTGTTCCTACTGAAGAGGTAAGATGATATGATGCCAGGGCAGGTAGCTATGGAGGGAGAATGCAGAAAATCTGATTCATCAAAAGATTAGAACATTTACTACTTACAGGACCTAACAAGAAGAAATCCAGATATAATGATATTCATTGCTTGAAAAGGGATTTAATTCACTAACTGGGGAGCAAAGATACCTTCTCTCAGGTACACTGTGGTCTTGAGAGAGACCCTTGAGCTCCAGACAAGCAAAAACATACCTATCTGTTTAGTGAAACCAGAACTGAGATTCAACTAAGCTTCATACAATCACAACCCACAGAGACCAGAAACTTGTATTCTTATGGAATATGTAAAAAGTTATATCCATAGATATGTAGATCAAGATGAAGTAACACTTGAACTGATAAAGTAGCTAGTATTTTCTCTTATGCACTTAAATTGATTGAATAATGGGAATTCTATTGGAGTTGGCTCTCCTTTGGAAGTAAATAACAGTTTTTTTCTATTTCAAACATATGAAATTCTGTTACTATTCTTATCAAAGAGTTGCAGATATTTTAAACAGTTTACTGGTTTAGCTTTTTTCATTTTTACCTCAATTTTATTAAAAATTAATATTGTTTAATCTTTAAATTGTTGAAAAAGGTGTTTCCATTCTATATGTTGATTTACATGTACCATGCACCTTCATCAGTGCTTTCTTTCCACCCTTCTCATTCCATCTGTACACTCAAATATTCTAGTTTTGTTTGCACAGGTACATAGAGTAATATGACTGTATTTGCTCCCTCAGGAGAGCCTCCTAATTGATGGGTAGGCTCTCTGCCACTTGAGTTACACCACTAGCCTTTTGTGCATTAGTTATTTTTTGAATACTTTCTTGTATTTTTGCTTGAGTTTTATTCACTACCACCATTAAGTAGTCTGGCCCTGTTTAGGCAGTTGCTTGATATTCAACTTTCTTACTCAAACTTCAACATATACTTGTGCTTTGCTAATTAATCACTCTTCACTGTCTTTCTTTTTATCCTGATTTTTTGCTATATTGTTTCTACTCTACCTGGGACAGTGCCACAATCTTAAAGAACTGATGAACACCCAGACACCTTAAACACTGATAACATTTCCTGACACCCACAAGTAATTTCATATTTCCCTTTTTCTGAAGTGGTCCAAAAGTAATTAACATAAAACAAGTTTAGGTGTAATGAAGAGACACATATGTCTCTGATTCTCTAACTTTCAATAACAAGCTCCATAAAAGTTTCTATCCATTTTGAGAGTACTTGTGATTTAAATTCATTACCTATAATAAGAATTTCATACATTATACAAAAAGATTTATATCATCCCCAATCTCAGGCATAGTTAGTCCTAAGTATAAAGCTGGAATGGCCTTGGATTAAGGAGAAAAAAAACCTGTATAATTTTATTCCTCAAAAATATTAATTTTCTTTTCAGCAATGCACAAACATTTATTTAAAAGTGAGTTTATACAGATATATTCCAAATGTACTTATCACTTATCTGTTCCACTAAATTGGAAGCATTCCATACTACAGAATTAGTTTCATAGTTATTTTTATTACCTACTCAGTTTTATCAGTGACTGTTTTCTAGTTCTCCTATCTTGCTCTTCTAAGTGCTACAGGGAAAAGGGAGGATTGAAAGTTAGTGGGTAGTGAGTTGAGGATTTTCCACACTATGAAGCTAAAGGCTTTTTTTTTTAAACAGAACCTTTCAAATCCTCCATGTTCCTACCTTTTACCACCTTCTGGCAATGTTCTCTGAAGAAACTTTCAAAGAACTTTCTTTGTGTTTCTCTCTATCCCATGGAACGTCCTCTTATATGTCCTTCAGTGTCAGGCCTAACTTCAGGGGTTCTCTTAGCTAGAGGGCCAGCTACAGCATCTGTACTACCAAGCTGTGAGAATATAGTGTGACTTGCATGTGGCAATAACATTTCACAAATTTTTATGGAAAAGTTAGTACATGCACACAAAAAGAAAAAAGAGAGAAAAGAAACAACATGTTATTGACTGAGAAATTCATTTAATCCTATTAATTTATCTCTACTGGAAACTTGAACACTTTATTTGATGACCACATTATGTGCTTTAGTTCCATTTGGGATTTCTAAAGGACAAAACCACAATGGGTCAACTTCACTCCTGAAGCCTTTCCTCTAACCCTTTAAAAAATCTATTCTTGTCATATTTGTTGTTATTATTAATTATCAATTACTATCCACAATTCTCAAATAAAGAAATCAGAATAAAGAACTGCTAAATATTTAGAAATTAGACTTTATACTATCATGAATTTTTATAGTAATCAAATCAAGACTATTTTAAACTGTTTAATTGGATTTATTTCTAACAGTGAAAACACCCCCAGAAATACTCCAAAGTAGAGGTTTAAGTGTAATATTTACAAAAACTTAATTATGTAGATGATTAAAAACAAAATTTGCTCAGCAGCATGTTAAAGCCCTAAGCTTTTAGGCTTTCATTTCAGAAAAAAAAATATATATATATATATATTCATTGTAAATATACTGTACAGAAGGGTTACAGTTATATGAGTAAGACAATGAGTGCATTTCCTATTGAGCATTTTTACCTCCTCCTTTATTTTTCCCTACCATCCTTTCCCTCCTCACCTCCCCAACTCCTCCCTCTCTACCACCCCTGCCCCCACCCTCCCTCCCAAGTTGTAAAGTTTGTTTTCAACATAGTGTCTTGTACATTTCTTTGTTACAATGGGTCAACCTGTATCCTTATTTCAGCATTTTGATATGTCCATTCCTCTCCCCAAATTAGAAAAGTGTATATACAAGATGCAGGGCACCAGAATCAAAGGCAGTGAAAACAGTGGTTTTACCATGGGGGAAGAACATACAAATGAAACAAAAAAAATCACATAGTACATTAAAAACAAGAGCAACAAAGATAAAATCTCTTGTGCCCCTATCTAGGGGTTCATTTTACTTAGCATCATCTTATATGGCCATATGTACATGGCTTTTGACATTTTTTGCTTGCCCCAGACATACACTAGCAGTGTGGAGGTTCCTCAAAAGATTACCCTTAGAGTTCCCCTATGATCCAGCAATCCCACTTTTGGGCATTTACCAAAACAGTAACAAACAAGGCCATACTAAAGCTTCAAGCATATATATATATATATATATATATATATATATATATATATATATATATTCACACATATACATATGTATATATACATATATATAGAGTGTGTGTACATATGTATATATATGTATATATATATATATATATATATATATATATAGAGAGAGAGAGAGAGAGAGAGAGAGAGAGAGAGAGAGAGAGAATGGAATTCTATGCCTCCATCTGAAAGAATGGCATTGCCCCATTTGCTAGGAAATGAAAAGACTTGGAAAAAATTATATTAAGTGAAGTAAGCCAGGCCCAAAGGACCATAGATCCTATGGTTTCCCTTATTTGCAAAAAATCTTTCTTTAATTAAATAATTTTTCACACTTCTACACATTATCTTGACAATTCTAAGTTATTTATTCCTATTTCCATATTCTAACTATTATAGTTTCTTACAAAGTTTTCTTTGTCAAGGCATGAGAGAACACATTTGTGTAAATCATTTTGCAGCCTAGATTGCATTTAAAAGCAATACTGGTGTAGATGCATGTTATTCTGCTGTTAATCTGACTTTTGGAAAGGTTTGTCAGCTAAGCCAGCTACCTACCAGTGAGAAAAATAACAGATGTGTGTTGAATATGATTGTTTTCTTCTCTAGAGCTTTTACCTGGTTTGGTAAACATAAAGTAGAAAGTGTGTTAGTGCCTTTGCCTCTCTAGTTTTCTGGAAGCAACATGTTTTAACTATAGTGTGCCAACTCATCCCCATTCCAAAATTCACAGCACACACACACACACACACACACACACACACACACACACACACACACACACACACCTACCTTACAACCATCAACAGTTTGGCCAAATATAATAGTTCAGCCCCAGATTAGTAATAAATCTTGGTGTCTGTTTCAATAGTGCAAAATACTGATGGGTCCTTGTCATGATATATCATACTTTTTCAACTGAGACAATAAGTGGAAAATATTTAAATATGGTCTTTGAAAACTTTATAATAAAAACATATTATTGCTGCTCATATTATATGCTATTTGTGGTCAAATGTAAATACAAAATAAATGACTTGGAAATAATTTTACAGGCACACTTAGGTATTGAGCCAAATATGTTCTTATTTTTAGGCTTTGAAAAAAATCAAGAATTCATTTTCAACTTGACTGGAAAATTTCTAGATAAATTTAGGGTTTTTTTTAAAAAAGAACTAAATTTCAAGGCTACACATGCAATTGTCTATCAGCATTTTTTACTTCTGTCATAGAAATCCTCGAATGTATTCATTGTCTTTATGTAGTTGTGAGTATGTATTATGTAGAAGAAGATGAAATGGGGCTCCATTTTTTCAAGTGATCTTTGTATTAAGTCAAAAGATACCAATTCTGGAAAACTCCATTCTATCTCCTCTGTTGGACCCAGCTGACCCTGCCACTGTCATATTTTGGAGTTTCTAGGTCCAGTGCAGTCGTATTTTCTATTTGAAAAATTAGGAGCAAACATAATATGCAATTTTCCTCTAAATAAAAAAGTATCTGCCCAGTAGGGGAAATGTAGATTAATTCTTTCTCAGAAATGTATTTTACTTGGCATTTACATTATCCGTTCCACATACGATATAGATAATGAAAGTTGCTGGCTAGAACTTCATAGAAATAAAGTATTTGTAAAAATTTGGGTGATTTATCACATATTACCATAAATAAAATTCTGTTCATTATGCCATAAAGTTTAGACAATGAAACTACCCATCTTACCAAATTATAAATTAAATTAGAAATAATTTCATAAGAAAGCTTAAAGATCCTGAGAAGCAGATATATACATATATATATATATGTATACATACATACACAATATTTATTGTATACATTATATTAGTGTGTTTATGTATTTACACAAGTTTTGTTAGTCAATGTTAACTACTATTACACATTTTGAATTGCAAGTAATTTATTACATTTTATTTATCTTGAAGGGAAAAATCCCATAACCTTGATAAAAAGAATATGCTTGAGATAAAATATTGATCTCTCATTTGCACCAAGGATATGCAGGGTGAAATATACTACAAAGTAGAGGCCCTTTAGTCTATTAACTTTTGTCCCAAGTTAGTTATTAAAGTCAGATCATTATCCTTTATATCTTTCACTATCTTGAGGAGAAAAGTTTTGTCTATTAAGACCACACTAAAGCTACCAGCACAACTATGTTTATTGCAGCATTATTTACCATAGCTAAGATCTGGAACCAACCCAGATGCCCCTCAGTAGATGAATGGATCAAGAAAATGTGGTATATATACACAATGGAATTCTATGCCTCCATCAGAAAGAATGACATTTCCCCATTTGTTAGGAAATGGAAAGGTTTGGAAAAAATTATATTAAGTGAAGTAAGCCAGGCCCAAAGAAGCATAGGTCCCATGGTTTCCCTTATTTGCAATATCTAGTATAGGTATGAGTCAAGCGGAAAAGGTCAGATAATGTGACATTAGGAAAATGAACCCTTAAATATGTATTTTAATGTTTTCGTTTCTTTCATGCATGTGTTTCTAACTCATTTATAAGATTATTTCTTTGTTGCTTTGTATGTCCCTCCCCCACAGTGTAACCCCCGCTTTCACTATATTTGATGTCAGTATAACATGTGGAGGAGATGGGGACAAACAAGTCGTTTAAGGATTCAGGTGGACCTGTTGCAACAATGAGAAGTACAAAATGTCATGTCAAAACCAGCTTTACAATGTCGGTGTGGGGGGGGGGAGGGGGGTATAATTTGGTGGGGGGAGGGGGGTAAAATTGGGTGGGGGGAGGGGGGAGGCGGGGAAGGGAAGTGAAGGGTAAACAAAGGAGGAGGCTGCAATGCTTGGTAAGAAATATATGCATTATCCTGCCCATGTAATTGTAGCCCCCCTGTACAGTATGTTCTCAAATAAAATAAAATACAATTAAAAAAAAAAGTTTTATTTATCTACTATTGCAAAAATTTCAAAGAATGTCAAAATGTAAAACAAAAAGCTTTCAGAAATAAGAGAAATTGTAACTAAATTAACTGTGTAACTTTAGAAGCGACCACTTGATACACTCAAATTGACCCAAACATATGCAAATCATTATTGTAAAATGAAAACCAAGATTTTTACTCATTTTCCAAGAGTAATTTTATATATTAGTTACTGTGATATATTTATTTTTTCAAAATCCAGTGATAATAATTTATATTAGGATAGATAAGCTAAATTAAGCTTAGCAAATATATGTGACAAATCTCAGTGACTTCCTACACACAGTTTTCTTTCTGAAATGTCCATGATATAAGTAGCCTAGGCTCTTCGGTTATTGCCCTTTATTTATACTCAAGTTTCTTCTTGCTTGTAGGCTTTACTGTATGACCTGCATTTTTTGTCACCATGACCAGAGAAGAAGAAACATGGTGAATTCATATTTTTTCTCTGCATTGGCCTAGATGTAATATGAATGACTTACAAGCCATAATATAGAAAAGGCTTGCTTTATCTGATAACTGTAAAATTATCCAGAATATTATGATTTCTACGACCAGGAAAAAGAAACTTATAGGCATTAACTAAATAGAATTAATAAGCAACTAATATTTTCTTCATCACATATCTCTTCATCTCATGAGCCATAGTGTCTGTGGTAGTATCTGCCACTTCTTTAATGACATTTTTTGTTTATTTATTTTGTGATACTATTTTATTGCCAAGGTTATGTACAGAGGGATTACAGTTACATACGTAAGGTAATAAGTACATTTCTTGTCAAAATTTTTAACCCTTCCCTCATTTTTCTCCTACTTTCCCTCACTCCCAACCCCCTCCAACTTGTACAGATCATTTCCAACATATTGTGAATATCTCTGTTGCATTGATTTTCCCTTGTCCTTTGTCTCATGACTATGTTGTTCTCCTTATCTTCCAAATAAACATATATACAATATATACAATAAATCTATATATACTACCAAAATCAAATAAAATGATAACAATAGGTATACCATAGGGGAAGGACATAGAAAAAAAAACAAAAAGTCACATAGTATATTAAAAACAACAAGTTTTACCATAATTTATGCTTGACACTACTTTATTTCACACTCTGTCTTAACTTATGTGGTTCAGTGGTTATACACTAAAATTTTTACACCTCATGGACTACATACTGAATATTTTTACTTATATGTATACAGTAAATGCTCGGAAGGTTTTGTTGAATAAATGCATGAATAAAGGATAATTCTACCACACTCTAATTGGTTCTAGAAAATTTTCCAGAAGGCAGTTTTACTGAACTCAAACATTCTTAGTAATGCTCAAGTCTAATAAGTGTGCCATCTCCATCCCCTGCAATTATAGTGTTCAGATCATAAGAATTAGTAGTAATCATTTTCCATATATTACATTGTAATGTTCAACATTGTGGAAACAGAAATAAGTAGACCCCACAACAATTGAAATTCATTAGAACAATATGTCTAATCTTAAGGATGAGAGTTAGTAGCTGGTTTCAAACACAAATTACTAATACACTGTGTGACATTATGCAGGCCTCTTAACTACTCTATACCTTAATCATATTATCTGTGAGATGTGAATATAATAGTATTCATTTCTGAACTTTATTAAAAGATATTATGTGATAGTTTCTGTAAAAGAAATGGGATAAAAAAAGAACTTGGATCAGAATCAGGTAATATGTCTTTATTATACTTGTGTATTTAATGTTTGATATATCCCTTTTCTCTCTGAGCCCCCAGTATATCCTTGCGATAAAAGTATGTTAAGTCTTTATTACAACTAAAGTTTAGTGCTCAAGTCAAGTATTTCCATTTGAAAGATTCAAAATCATTTAATGAGAATGGTGACTCAGGTTAAAGCAAGAAGGATACCTAGAATTTCAACTCTAATGCAACTGACAGGACAAAAGCTCAGTAGCTATGTGCATATGTCATACAAAATGATATTAGTCAAAATGAATTCCAAGAAACAGAAACAAGAGAGGGTTTGTTTTCTTTGTTGATGTTTCTGTTTTCTGTACCTTTTATAAAGTCTGTATTTTTCGTTGTTTGGGAAATGGTAAGGCGGAGCACAGAAATGGTGGGACAAAGGTTGAACAAATACATCAGTGATACTTCACTAGACACTATGTTAAAAATGATTTATGCAACTTGGGGTGAGGGGAGGGAGGAATAATCTGGAAGAAAATGAGGGAAGAGGTGACATTCTATTCCAAAGGAAACTTACTCAATGCCTGACTTATTTTAACTATAAGCCCTCTGTACATCGTCTCCACAATATTTTTTAATAAAAAAGAAAGAAAAAGAAATGTACTCATGACTCAACTTTTGTAAATGTAACTCCTCTGTCTACCACTTTTACCATAACAATAAAAAGTAGATTTCTGGGTGCCTACCTAGATTCTTCCATCCAATAGATCTGATTTGACCTAAGAATTTGATTTTCCTTGGGTAATAATTTTTTATACCAGCACAAGCCAAGCTTTCATATAGGTGCAGCACATCATTGTGCATTTGTATTTTAGTGGCGGTAGGGTTGAGTGAGTGGTGGTTATATCCTCCATTCTGACAAGACTTGGGGAGACTTGCTTCTGCTCCTCTTGCATAGTGTATACACATTCAGCTGTAGAGTTTCTTTCTTTGATATGTAACTAGATACTTTTGTTTAACTTCTTAGCTTTTCAAAGACACTTTAGGACACATCTCTTAACAATCAGGCTGTTATACTGTGGACATTTTATTTTTTTTTAATTACAAGGTGGCTACAAAGGAAAGAAGCAAAATATATGACCTAAATTTTCACTTACTTAACACTCACAACCTCCAAGTGATTAAAACCATCTGGTCCTTGCCAGATCACTGGTGCTCATCACTGCTCAAATGTTTTCTTGGGAGTATTATCCTACACATTTATCTTTTTTCTAATTATTGCTGAGACATTTTTATAAACTTCCAATAGTATGGAGCTGATACTCAGATTCAAGAATCTTCTTTAATTATTATTTTTTTAAGCAGTTATACAAACAACTTAATTATTATTATCTTTAAGTAGATATATAAACAAGTTACCACTTAACAAAACAGCTTATGAGTACAATACCTTCAATCAACATTTTTACGCTTCTCTCCCCTACCTACCCAGTCTCTCTATTCTCTTAATTGAATTCTTGCTTGCATTGACCTGTTACTCTCCTCTTCACCCCTCTACCTATTTTCCCTTGATCCTATACCATCTCTTTCAAATATTAGTTTCCTGGTTTTTATTTTATTGAAGTTTGATTTTGCCTTTCTAAGGTACATAATATGAGATCTCCCTTGAATCTACCATGTTTCAGTTAATATATTTGTATATATTTGCATAACACTCAATGGTTTTAATTAAATTATTTAACTATATTATTTATTAATTTGCTATTTGTTATAGTTATTATACAACAAAATTATTTCCCAAAAATATTTTCTGTGATCAAACTTTATTTTTATTTCCAAAATAGTACACTATCATTTCTGCAATCATCAATCTTCTATTAAAATAATATGTTAAAGTATTAAAAAAGTAAAACTTAAGGATGCCTATATACTTTGGCATGAATTATCTTATTGACTCTTCTTGCAAGACATTAACTACATGCTTCATCTTAAATGGAAAAACGATTTTTCCTAATGCCGGGATCTTCTTAGGAAGACATCTCTTTATGATTCAGAATACTTACACTTGCTACTCATACTATGACATAGAAACATAGTTTTTTTAAAGATCTTTTATTTCACTAATAGATTTTTCTTCAGATCTTTCCATTTTTTTACAAAAGGAACAATGACATTTTTTGGTTGGAAGCATAGAATTCCAGACTCTGTCCCTGAGCTTTTCATTCTACATTTGGATTTTTTGTGATATTCTTTTAGATAATGGTCTTCCTTACTCAGGCTTTGAACCTGTGTCTCCCTTGTATCTATCTCAGCCTCCTGAGTAGCAAGAACCCAGCTGATTTGTTTTTATTTAAATATTTATGCCTATGTTATCTACATCAAATCCTACAACATCATGTTAGATCCATTCTATACCATGATTATATTCTAAAAAGAGAATATACTCTGGTACTTTAAATGATTAGAATCACATTGAAAATAATATATTTTATCTTGCTTAGAAGTGAAATATTCTAACAATGCTACCATGTATAAAATATTTTTTTAAAATTACAAAATATAAATGTATAAAATATGTGTATTAATGTTTTCATTTTGAGATGTTTTTGTTTTTTTAATATTTTTTATTGTAAAGACACTGTACAGAGGGGTAACAGTTACATGAGCAAGGTAATGACTGAATTTCCTATCTAGCATTGTTACTCCCTCCTTTGTTTTTCCCTTCTATACCTTCCCTCCCCACCCTCCCAACTTCTCCCTACTGCCTCCCCTTTAAATTGTAAAGTTCCTGTTCAACACAGTGTCTTGTAAAGTTCATTTTCAACATAGTGTCTTGTACCTCTCATTGTTACAATAGGTCAACCTGTGACCTTGTTTCAGCATTTTATTTCCCTTCACCTTCCCAAATTAGAAAAATGTATATACAAGTTGCAGGGTTTCAAAATCAAAAATAGTGACAATAGGGGATATACCATAGGGAGAAGAACATACAAAAGAAACAAAAAAAATCACATAGTACATTAAAAACAACAGCAACAAAGAAAAAGCATCTCCTGTCCCTATATTGGGGTTCATTTTGCTTAACATCATCTTACATGGTCATATGTACATAGCCTTTGACATTTTCTGTTTGTCTGGTAAGATTAGCCTAGACATATACTAGTTATTGCATGGGACTTGCATTTCTTTGGGTCTGGCTTACTTCACTTAATATAATTTTTTCCAAGTCTTTCCATTTCCTAACAAATGGGGCAATGTCATTCTTTCTGACATTCTTTCTAGTGAGAGACATCTGAGTTGGTTCCATATTTTAGCTATGAAGAACAATGCTGCGACAAACATGGTTGTGCTGATAGCTTTAATATGGTCTTGTTTGTGATCATTGGGGTAAATGTGGGATTGCTGGGTCATAGGGGAGCTCTATGTGGAGACTTTTGAGGAACCTCCATACTACTTTCCAGAGTGATTGAACAAGTTTACTCTTCCACCAACAGTGCAGTAGTGTTCCCTTTTGGCCAAATCCCCTCCAACATCTGTTGTTATTAGATTTTGTGATTATGGTCATTCTAACTGGGGTGAGATAAAATCTCAATATTGTTTTGATTTGCATTTCTTTTATGGCTAGAGAAGTTGAGCATTTCTTTATGTGTCTATTGGACATTCTTATTTCCTCTTTAGAGAAGTCTTTCATTGTCTTTAGCCCACTTATTAATCCGGTGGTTCTTTATTTGAGGATTTGTGTTGGGTATATGCTAATGACCTAGTTGCTTCTGCATGTGAGATTCTTTACCTGTGTATAAATTTCAGGTATGATGTAAGTGTATAATAACTCAACATAATTAAGGGGCTTTATGGCATACATAAAATAATTTTATTATACTTTCTCAGCATATTTATATGCTATGTATGTATAGTGTTCCAGAAGTTTTGAAATTCTGTCTACTTGCAATAAGATATCTTCAAACATAGTTTAACTCAAGAGCAACCTACATTGTAAGTTCACCATTGAAGTATGTGAAGGACATCTTGAGTTCTTAATTAGGATGGATTGGCTATGGTTTAACAATTTAAAATGACAATCTATGAGACCTTCAAAAATTCTGCATGCAATTTTTCTATCCTATTCTTAACAGCTTCATTTTGAAAATCCAAAAGAAACATTCAGGTGAATTTCTTGGCTATGTTGCTATACCCAGAAGAGTATCAGGAATGATGAATGTTATAATCTTAATAAACATATATTGTTCATCCAAGAACTAAACGTCTCTAGGGTCAGAGAGGAGTGTAATCACATTTTTAAGTTACCTTTCAAGTTACACAAAGTAGAAAATAAAGTAAATGGTTGTGCAAAATGGGTACTTCAGTAAATGTGAGCTTAAATTAATCCAGATACTACAGTAAGCATGAACCCTAAATATGTTACTAGGATGTGCCACTCATTACACAGTTTACCAACTGCTGAAATTCCACAGAAACTACTGATTTATTAGCAGTCAAAGCCCTTGGAGTTCTTTCCAACTTACTATCTCCTTATAAAGCTACCAGTTAAGGGCTGTAGGATTTGTCCTTTCTTTATTCTCTCAGTCTTCTCTCTAGTCCAACTCTACTTCTATTCAGGAGGCACAAATCATTCACATTATACATAAAAGCACAATACTGAAGAAGAATACCTCAGTATATGCCTCAAAAATCTATTTTTTTGTGAACATAGTCATCAAAAAGGAGACAGAGCACAAGAAAAATAACTAAAGCCAGGTGTCCCTACTGAATAAGTCACATTGTGATTGGCAGCACCATTGAAAAACAGTGGGAGGAGCCTCCTTTTTTACCTCTCTAACACTCTCATGACATGACTTAACAGAGAGAATCTGAGGGAAAAAGAAAACATGACAATAAGAGTATTGGCTTTTATGAGTTTTTGAATTAACAGAGGCAAATTTAAAATAGTATTTAAAAGGTTATAAATAAAGTAAAGGTAAGAACTTAAGACTTCTATACCCTCTGTTGAAATTTGGCCATACAAGTTCCCCTTCACAGACCACCTGTAAATCTTTGTTTAATAGGTGACAGGAGTTAATATGAACAACATTGAGAGGAAACAGCCTTATGTTAGAATTCTGTCTTGGAATAAATCCAACTTTATATTTTACGTAAAAAAATGGTAATTCACTCTGACCTTCCACTCTAATTTTGACAAGTGAGTAAATCAATTTAGTTGCTTTTGCATTTTTTGACTGTACAGGAACTTAAATCTCTCTCTTATTTTTTTCTCCTGCCCTTTCCTCACCTCTGGATATTTAATATATTCACCTTCCTACTAGGACATGGAACTCCTAGAGTTAGGGTGATTTGTTTAGAAATACTTGTATATGTGTGACTTGAATAAACAAGATATTAAAACATCAACGAGTCTCTTCATTTTTGTAATAAAGCTATAATTACCACTATTGCTTCTTCCTTGACCACTTGGTCTTCCATGTATGTATGAGGCAGAGTAGAAGTAGGTAATGTGAAAAACTTATTCTTCCTGGTCTTCTATATTTATTATGTGGGCAGTATGTTGACATGCCTGAAATTGCTTTTGTCATTGAAAAAAATCTTGAATCTATTAAGGAAGTTATAAAATACAAAACAGTCCCATGAAGTCTCAATACATAAGTGAAATATGTTTCATCAATTTTTTTAAGGTTTTACTTCTGTAATACATGTAAACTCTGTATGCCTGACAGTTGATAATTGCTTTTATTCAGTTATTTAATATGGAATTTCTGCTTATAAACAGGATAAAGGAGAGACAAGTTGAATAAGCCCTTCCTAGTTATATGTTGTGTGGCAATGATTTCACACAGTTGCTTCTGACACAGGTAGTCTCTAATTCCATTAGGAAAATACCCCTCACACATAGATCCAATTTAATATGTGCAAATAAACCTGGATATGATCATAGCATATTTAAGCATTTGAATCTATAGTTCAATTCCATAATGTAAATCATGATTATATTTGTTTAAAAGGAATACATTTACTCACTTAAATAAAATTAAGAATGGTGAGGCACAATTATCAGTACCATGCAATTTTATACATTTGGTATAAAACCTTAGGAATTATTTTAACCAGAGGCAAAATAGAAATTCAAATTTAAAAAAAATTCCCATTAAGATGAAACTAGAATATATTACTTACATGTATTATACATAGATCTTACTGTACATAGAAAATGTAACATTGGATTTTCCCTCTCAAAATTATCTTTTCCTTTCATTACCATGTGTACCAAAGTCTATTCACAATGATTGTAAATTAATCAATATCCTTGCAAGGATGAAAGGTTTCAGTCACTTGAGTAATTTATAGTTTTTAATATGTAGATTAATAGTGTTAAAATGTGTACTTATCCTTCATTATAAAGATACAAACATTTCTCAAAGCCATGTAAGTATCCCATATATAATGTAAATCTTTACCTTTTCTGGATACTAACAAATGCCTACATTTTTTTCTGTATATCCCAACAACAGACTGCTTTTTTATTGTTTGACTTCTTGTCAACATTTAGCATTGTTACATTTAAAATATTTTGCACTCTGAGGAGTGTGTAATCGTAACATGATTTTTTGTAATTTCGTAAGTTTTGTAATATCAAACAATTTCCATAGATTTATTGGCAATTGTGAAATCCAATGGAATGAAAAAATACAGCAAGAGTAGTTTTAGGTAAATAATAAAAGTACTCAAATTAGAGAAAAGTAACAGTTGACTACTGAACATAAAGTATCTTGCTTTAAGGAGCATGTGTAAATACTTTAACCATTTTCCATAAATTGCCAATCTTTTCCTTGTTAAACATTTTGGTTATTGTCTATCTGTTTACCCATCTGACCACCTATCCCTCATCACTTTCCATATCTGTTAGTCTAGAGATATGCATATATTTTAGTAACTATATTTAAGTGTCATTCAGCAACAATGTAACATTAATTACCATTTAAGAACTTACAATAAAATAAATGTTTTCACTGCAATAACAAGATGTGATATGGACTCAACATGCATATTTGTTTTATTTTTTTTTAATTCTTTTTTTTTTTTTGGTCCAGTCGTGGGGTCTGAACTCTGGGCCTGGGCGCTGTCCCTCAGCTCTTGAGCTCAAGGCTAGCACTCTACCACTTGAGCCACAGTGCCACTTCCGGCTTTTTTTTTCTGCTTATGTGGTGCTCAGGAATCGAACCCTGGGACCTCATGCATGCAAGGCAAGCGCTCTACCACTGAGCCACCTTCCCAGCCCTATTTTTTATTTTTATAATATATTTTTATTGTAAAGATACTGAACAGAGCAAGGTAATGAGTCCATTTCCTATGGAGCATTGTTACACCCATTATTTTTCCTACCATTCCTTTCCTCCCCATCTCCCCAATTCTTCCCTTCCCTCCCCCGTCCCTCTCGGCAAAGTTGTAAAGTTTGTTTTCAACAACATACTATCTTTTACAACTCATTCTTACAATGGGTCATCCTGTGTCCTTGATTCAACATTTTGTTATTTCCCTTCCCTTCCCCAAATTAGAAAACTGTATGTACAAGATGCAGGGCACTAGAATCAAATATAGTGACCACAGGGGTTGTACCATGGCGGAAGAACATACAAAGAAACAAGCAAACAAAAAAAAAATCACATAGTACATTATAACACAAAACCAAAATTTGTCAAGACATTGCAAAAGAAAGTAGGTTGGATACAGATTTATTTCATAGTGAAATAATAAAATAATCATATATCACATCTATTCATGAACACACATAACTATATATCTATTGAAATTTATTCATCCGTACATACCTATTTATATGTGTGTATATATACTGAACTTTTAATTTGAAGGAGTAAAGTCATTCTGAAATTTCACAGAATCACTGAAAATACAAAAGACAACACAACAATAATTTTCCCCTTCATATTTTGAGCAATATATAAACTCAGAAATTTTAAATTGTGCCATGGACTTCAAATAAGAGTTGGGGATTAGAAAATGTGGTTGTTAAATGTCACATTACTGACTGGAGGATCTTCTGTCTTTTGAAGCATGTTTATAGCTTTGCTTCACTTGTTAAATAATTTGATTAAAGGATTATAAATGTGTTAATCTTACCATAAAAAATTGTTAGGCTGCTTTACAAAAAGTCAGTGGCAAAATGCAATAATCTTGATAAAATATGTGACTTTAAATAGTTGGATGATAAATGTTTTATTGGAACTTTGTTGCTAATTACTTATGAATTTAAATTAAATGAGGGAGCTTCGTTATATAGGAAAATGACCCACATCTGTCTTATGTTCTTCCTTGAAACTGTCATTGAAAGGTTACTGATGTCTTTTTACTTTACTGTGATTCCTGACCAGTACAACTATTGGGCATTTTGTAACATTAAACTGAAACTCAAAAAAGCTGTACTTAAGTATTTCTCAATAACGTATAAGGATATGTACATAAATTGAGTATATATTCTCTTATTTTGTAACTTAAACCTATTTCCCATATATAATTTTTCTGTAGTTTTTCTATATATTTTCTATGTATCTAATTTCCCATATATAATATATATTGTATATACACTATATATCATATAATTATATGTATACTATGTTCTATATATTCACACGATATACACACTATAAACTATATACTATAAACTTTATAGATACAATAAAGTATATAGTATATATCAAATATATACTATATAGTATAGATATACTATATAGTATGTATACTATATACTATATATACTGTATGTATACTATATATCATATGCATATATGCTAGATACTATATATAATAGCATATATTATATAACACATATATAATATATGATATAATATATAGCATATATTATTAATAATAGTATATATTATATATGTATATTAGTGTAGACATATATGCTATATTAGTATATAATACTATACATAATGTACATAATACTCTACATAATACTCTACAGTTATACTATACATCTATACTAGTATAAATGTATATATTAATATGCTAATAGTATATATACATATATACTAATATTTGTATATATAATCTTTTTTCCTTTTTTTGACAATACTTGGGTTTGAACTCAAGCTCTTGACTTAGAAGACTTTACTAAATCTAGACCTAGCCCAAGTTAATATGTATCAAATATTATGCTTCATGTAACAAATTTGTTCCAAATTATTTTTGTGGGGGTCCGATCTTGGGGCTTGCACTCTGGGCCTGGGTGCTGTCCCTCAGCTTTTCAACTCAAGGCTAGTGCTCTACCACTTGAGCCACAGTGCCACTTCCGGCTTTTTTCTTTTTGCTTATGTGGTTCTGAGGAGTGGAACCCAGGGCCTCAGGCATGCAAGGTAAGCGCTCTACCACTAAGCCACCTTCCCAGCCCATGTTCCAAATTTTTATAATTCATTTTTCAAACAAGAATACATTATATTTTGAGTTGTAAATTTTATAATAATTGAAAAATAAATTACTTTGAAATTTATATTTTTCTACAAATATGCATTTTGGCCAGTGTGTGTGTGTGTGTGTGTGTGTGTGTGTGTGTGTGTGTGTGTGTGTGTGTGTGTGTGTGTGTGTGTGTGTGTGTGTGATTTCCTGAACCGGAGACTGAATAAATATTTCCTGGATATAATGTTTATGAAGGTTCTGAGTTTATCTTGTGGCCAAGAGTGCTAGTCTGCTTTCAGCCAAGATGCAGATTTTGCTGTTGTTGCTTCCATTTCCATCCTTTCATGGCCCCTGGGGAGATAAAGTTGGCTGTATCCTCCTTTCTGCTGTGTCACTTTTATGCTTCCCCGTGTTTTTTAGCTATCCTGTCACCTCTAGAGTTTGTTGATACTCTGCTCTCTTAGAATGTAGTTTTCTTTTTATTTTTTTTAACCCTGAATCTTCTCAGTCCTGGAGCTCCCAAGAGGAAATTTCCTACTCATCATGCTACTGCATAGATTTACTCAGCAACTCTATTTTCTTGATCAAGGTAGCTAGAATCTTGTTAAATTTGTTGGTGTAATAAAAATTTTGGTTTTATTATGGAACTTATCATTACTGCTTTCTATTTAATTTATCTCTACTAGTTTATTATTTATTTTGTTATATTTGCTTTCTTCTATTACTACTTACTTTGTCTTATTTCTACGACTAAATTATGTGTTGCCAGACTGATATTTCTTTGTTTCAGACAGAGTCCTTTGATGCTGTAAGTCCTCCTTTTCAATTACTATATGCACATTTGCCCACACTGTCTTTTTAAATATTTATCTAATACAAAACCTACCTAATATCCCTTTAGAACTTTTATTGCTCTCAGAGTTAGTTAGAAGTGTGTTACTTTGTTAGAGCTTTCTGAGAACTCTTCCTGCTAGTCAATTCTAATATAATTAAATTTCACTTAGATAAGACACTTTGAATCCTTTTAGCTACTCTGAGATTTGTTTTATAGCTTAAAAATCAGGTCAGCAAAAATAAATCTGTAAAATGTCTGAATATGGAACATTCTGCTTTCAAACCACACACACACAAACACAGACAGGTAAGGTTTATTTAGATTATGGATTAGAGTTAACTCAAAATTGGACAAGGCCTTCTTATAGAAGGCAGGATATTGAACATTCTTGGGTAAAACTTAACTGGGAAGAGGCTTAACAAAGCAATTGTATTTTCTTCTTTGAGTTGTGATTTGTCAGTTCACTTCCTAACATTCATAGGAAAGTTAATTTAATGACTACAAAATTTTCTGAACTTATTTTATATACTATTAAATTAGTTACTTGAAAAACAACTGAATTTCTAATAATGAAATTCTTTTCACAATGGTATTCAGTGGGGCCCTTGTGTCTCATGGCCTGAATCCTAGATATTCAGGAGACTGTGATCTAAAGATCACAGTTGGAAGCCAACATGGGCCGGAAATGCCCAGAGACTCTTATCTCCAACAAACCACTTTGAAAAAACCAGAACTGGCACTGTGGCTCAAGTGATAGAACTCTAGCCTTCAGCAAAAGAAACTTTGTGACAGCTCCCAAACCCTGAGTTCAAGCCCCAGGACCAGCACAACAAAATGCTTTCATTCATTATATCATATATATTATAAATAGCAAAATAATTGCATATATTTTGGTGTTTTTCATTTTTGATTTTTAGTTTTAGTTTTAAAATAAAAGCATGTATTTTTACATAAATAAGAAACACAGGGCTGGGAAAGTGGCTCAGTGGTAGAGCACTTGCCTTGAATGCACGAGGCCCTGGGTTCAATTCCTCAGCACCACATAATCAAAAAGAAAAAAAGCTGGGAGTAGCACTGTGGCTCAAGTGGTAGAGTGCTAGCCTTGAGCTGAAGAGCTGATGGACAATGCCCAGGCCCAGAGTTCAGGCCCCATGCCAGGACCAAAAAAAAAAAAAGAAAAGAAAGAAAAAGAAACACACTATTGCAAAATAATCTAGTTACAACATATCCCTTTACATACCACACACACAGAAATCTTTAGAAAACATACTGATTAACAAGCAATGCAAACATTTTAAACAAATAGTTTCAACAAAATGAGTGTTATTACATAATTGATTCTTTGTCAGTTTATTTCTGATCACCCAGGATTATGTAGTCTTGTAGTTTTTAAAATGTATATTTGAGTGTTCTTTATTCATCATCCTTGCTCACAATCTATCACTGCTTTTCGTTGCTTCTTAATGACTCCAAAATTTCACAATACACATGTACACACACACACACACACATATGCACAGAAACATAAAGCATTTCAGATTTAGGCACACCTTCCTGTCAAATGTAAGTCACATTACTTCTCACTGGTGATATGCCATTTTTAGAAGTCTTTCTGTTTTGAAGAGTGCTATACCCCTAATTGACCTCTGAGTATTAGTCTAGAGTGACTGCCATTCCCCAACTATCTTACTAATTTTTCATTGTTTTATTTGACAAATGTAGCCACCCCCACTTTGCTTCCATTTGCTTTTCCATGATTTCACCCATGTTTATCAGCATCATTCATGTCAAATTTACCATCATCTGCTGATGGAAGCATCAGCACCAAGTGGCTCCATTTCTTAAAATACCCACCTGACAAAAGCTAATTCTGACTGAATTTAACTGCCTATTTTCCTTGAACTCATACTTCTAATGCTAAACAGTAATAGCTTGCCACTGAGCAGAGAGTAAAAGTGTATAAATCTTAAACAACTTTCTGCTCTTGCTATATAAGAATGATCATTAAAATTTACATAAAGCACAATATTATAATGTTTGATTATTTTGAATGTATTTCTGAGGTTGAAGGAATTAGAATATCAAGGTCAATGTAGTTATCTTTATTCTTATTTTTTTAAGTTTTTAAGGTCACACTACTATATAATGAGGATCTAATGATGATCCTATGTCAACTGTTTTTCTCTAAAGGTAGCAAAAATTCAAAATGGTCATAAGCAGATTATATAGCTATTAGTACTTTCAGACATTGCTTTTAAAATATTAATATTTTTAGCTTTAAAAATATTACTAGAGACTCTTGAGACTACTCTCCAAAATGCAATACCTTTCATGGTTTTTCTCCTTTTTATGTCCTTGGGCCCTTGCATTGTAGATCAATAAGATATGCTAGCCATTATACTCTAAATATTAAAGAAATCATTCGAAAATTGGATTATTGCTATAAAAGTTTAGATTACATCTATTTCAGTTCTCCAGTGAAAGTTATCTATCATCATTTCTTTCAAGTATTTATATTTATTGTAATTTGTTTACATAGTAAGTACAATTTAAATCGTAACACAAGATATAAGCAAGGAAAAGCCCTCTGAGATAAAAGCACAATTAATATTGAAGACTACAGATTTTCAAAATTTTGCACAGTTTAATTTCCCTCAATTTTAGTCTTATACTCTTATAGTTAAACACATCCATAGACATATTGAAAAAGCAACTATGAATTGTATATCTGGCATAGCTTAGAAGTATGCAAATCAGAATATTCCACAATTTCAAATATTTTTTAAATGATGTCTCCTATTTGAAGTTACTTTCTTGGTTTAGAAACTCTGATGTAAGTTTTTAGTGGAAAAGTAATGCCTCTGAGCTGGTGTCAAATGATAGAGCTCACTTTCTGACTCTCCCTCCTCACTTCCATTGTCCCTTGTTTTGAGGCAACATGTGCAAGATGCTGTACCTTTCTTAAGCCCTGTGGTAATGGTATGGGTAAAAGCACGGCATAATCGAAGCAAATTGGTTCTTAATCCTTTTGGCCCCAATAGGCAAACATCCTTCTACCTGTTGAATGGGAAGAATGAGGAAATCAATCCATCATACCTGCTGGTCTCCTATCAACAGATAATTGATTTGTACTTTGAACAGATGGGCTATTTAACCATTAAATTTAATCATTAAATTATTGCTGTGCAGCAGATCCCTCAGGATGAGGATCTTCAAAGTTTCCATGTAAGCCACCAAAGTGATTGTTTGTAATCATTCTGCCTGGGCTGTTCCTACTAAGAAGCTAAGTTATCTGGCACCAACCTTGTTATTGAGTGTGTGTTCACATGTGGAAAACTTCTGGTAGGTATTAACATGAGACTAAAAGATGTGTACTTGTTCCCATCCATGGTCAGATGCCTTAGCACATGCTTTTACCTCAGACTACTTTGTCTCTGATCTTCTGGGACACTTGCCTTCAAATGGCTGACCAATTGATTCACCTCTACCACTAGCCAAGTTTCAATGGATATTTATTATGTGATACATTCCTTTATTAAATAATTACCTATTTCTTTCCTTCACTGTCTTAGGATCATTTGTTCATGTGCAATATATTACTCCTAACTGTTCTGTACTATTTGTTTCTGGCAATAGCAATTCAAAACCTCAGAGTTTATATATTTATTTATTTTTTAAATTCAATTTCTCTTTTTTGAATGAACTGATTCTCCCACTCAGAACATGAAAATCTATGATAAGTTCTTACTATGCTACCATAGACTACACACATCATTATATTTGCTACTTATACTCTTATGTCCATCAGGTTTGCCTGAGCATGTAGCATGAGATGCCAAGAGGCTGGCACACATCCTGGGTTTTCTGCCACATCTTATATTGTTGGGTTTATTCAGCAATTAGAGTGTATAATGATGAATTCAAAACATACTTTCAAGTGTAGGGTGTACTGACTCCCAGTACTACGTCATAATTTGGAGCCTTAGAAAAGAGCAGAGGTTCACCAAACAGTCTAATCCATTCCAGTCATTTTATCTCCCTTCGCCTATATCTGATTTTTAGTCTGAATTTAGTGAATTGACCAAGAATTGAAGTATCTTTTTTACATTTAAACTTTGTAGTTAAGTTTGATCCTGATTGTTTTTTCTTGTCAGTTGTGAGGCTTGAATTTGGAGCCTGGGTGCTGTCCCTGAGCTCCTTTGCTCAACACTATCACTCTACCACTTTGAGCCACAGCGCCACCTCTGATCCTGATTTTTTTCCATGTGGATCTTTCAATATTTCCCTACGTGTCTCATAACATGAATTGAGCAGCAGTTGTCTGATATGTATCTATCATTTCCTTTTCTAGCAAAATAATTTTATAGACAGTTATTTATTTTTTATAAATTTGGGGGGTTTATTGTAATATTTCCATACATGCATATAATGTACTTGGATTATAATCTTCCCTTTTTTTCACCCACACTTTTCCTCTTCCCATTGCTCCCCCAAAATATTCACCCTTATTTCCTATCCCAATATTTATGAGACAGTTTTTAAATGTTCTCTAACAAAACAATTCATAAAGTTGGCATTTCATTACATTGTTGTAGTCTTCATTAAATACCCACATCCCATGACTCAATAGCAGTCAACTGAACAAGAGATTTCAGGCTGCAAAAATAAGTAGAGGCAAAGTCATGATGGAACAGGATGGATACAAAGTCACCCCTACTTAGTATGAAGTAGCTTATGAACAATGATGGTCACAGATTATTTTATTCTCTTTATTTTCTCCCATATGGAGGAAATAGTAGAAAATAACAATAGCGGTTCTGTGCTTCTACCAAACTTTCTTTTCTTTCTTTATTTCATGTATTTGTGGCTTCTATTGTTTTTCCTCTATAGCTTTTATTTAACTATAAACAACAATATTTATTATGAATTCTGTGGAGTGTGAAAATTCAAAGAACGAAGTTGTGAAATAGTTTACAAAGTATATATGTAAATTTATGTATTTTTAATATTTATCTATAGAAGATATTTCTGTGAGTGATATTTTCCTGCTATTGTGTGTAGCATGTATGTAGCAACATCAATGTATTTTAATGTAACTAACTCAAACTCAATACTTAGTATTTCTTGAATTTCTGTGGAGCTGCTATCAATCTTCTTTTGATGTGCTTTCTCTCACAATTGATATAAACATCAATGTTATTATGTGACACAGTTTTTATTGATAAACTTCCTTCAGATTTCACCAAAACCCTTTTAATGTGTAAAACAACTGAAATACTATCGTTTCATAAATAAGATAGTGGTTACTTGTGAAAGTTAGTTTTCTAGAAGCTAAACTGCAAATTAATTTAGCCAAAATGATAAATCTTATTTTGATTTGTGTTCAAAGAAATCAAATATATAGAATTCTATGAAAATAGTAAAATACTAATGATAGTATGGTGAAATTACTCTAAATTATGTTTAAAAATGAATGAAATACCTTTGTGATTTAGTTTCCTTGTTTGAGTATAAGGATCTGGGAAATGACAGTTTTATTTATGAGATGGTCTTTATGTAATGTTCTGTAAGATTAATTCAACTCCTGATATTGCAATTACAAATGTTCTCTTCTGATATTGGCCCTAATCAATAGTTGACAATTCCGTAGGTTCACCAATGCACTTTTGGAAAAAAAAATGAAAATATATTTCAGTTTATTTGTTTATTTATGTGAAATATAATGGCAGGGACAGAGATGACAGGGACATAGGCAAGTCTAATAAGGCACCATAATAAGAACCTTTTAAGCAGAAAATTCAACTTCTTTCTCTATTAATTCTGACATGCCCTGCATTTCTGCACATAGGTACTTCATTCTCCATTGACATACAATTTAATTCAGATTGAAATGATAACATACAACTATTTCTGGCACCTTTAACACCCTTTCAAGTTTAAGTGGATAATAACAATAAAATAAAATTATTTAATCAAATACATATCCATGGAAAGTTTTTTGTTTGTTTGCTTTTTTTAGGATTGGTTAATATCTACCAGATACCAGTACAAATAAGCTGGGGGTAGGTCATCTGAGTACAGGTAGGCTAACTGCCAAAGCAAAAATCAGGTCCTAGGAAAGCAAATTTCATGAAATACTTACAAAACGTAGGCCAGGAAGACATTCTTAAATGAGTCCACCATGCAGAAAAATGAGGAAATTACTTTGGATGATAAATACAATAAATAGTGAAGTCAATATATTTTCCAAATCATTCAATACTGATCTATAGTGTTAGAGAAAACCCAATGTGAAATACGATTCTTCTTTTCCATGGAAGCAATAATAGATCATTTTAATTGCCTTCTATCTATTTGTATGATAAATCATGTGTCTGAATATGATCAATTCATCTGCACAAGAAATATCTTGTATGAAAACATCTCATGTACTTATAGACATGTGCACTAGACAGTTTTAAAACCTCAATATCTCTGACTAATTAAATGTCTCTTTGATATAGCCAGAAGCAGGGCTCTCATGATGGTGCTAATGACCTGTAAAATCTAAGCAGCTTAGAAATTCTAGGAGCAGGAATTGGTAGCATAAAACTATCAAATAAACACTCAGCTATTCTATTTAACATTTAGGGTTTACTTTATACAAATTGAAATATAATAGTGGTGAGCTAAATTTCTATATGAAAACATTAAACTTAAAGTAAGGTAAAATTTTTTTAAAAAGTATCATGAATACATGAAAGTGAGCATGGAGTATAAAATACTAGTAGATTTTAAATCCATACTATTGAAATAGAAAAATGAGGGGGAAGTATTAAAAAACCCTTAAGCATCCAGCTTCTTGCATGTACATATTGATTTTAATCTTGAAGCAATTGGTTTGATGAAATAGTCCAATGTCATATAGAATTCTCCCTCATGGTTATACCTAATTTATTATGATAATGTTTTTATATACCAGTTATTTAGATAGTTGTAGGAAATCCTATGATGATAGATATATATAGTGTATGCGTACTATGTACATTATGTATACATTCAGAGATAGATTGATTAAAAATCTAATAATTTACAGATTATGGATTACATCCAAGAAACTGTTTTTTCATTCTCAAATTTTCAAATTACTTTGTACCAACTCTAATTCCATAGCAAATATAATAATCAATTTTTAACAATCACTATGGAAGGAAAATAGGAATAAAATGGAAATTAAGAAAATGGCTTTGCATCATGGCTCATATCTGTAATCCCACTCACTTGGGAGGCAAAAATTTAAGTTTCAAGGGTTCAAGGCCAGACTGTGTACAATCTTCTTAAATTTTAAATTAAATTAAATTAAGAAAATATTTAAAGGAAATAGCAAAATTGAAAAAGAAAAACCTTTTCATAAAAGAACTGGTCAAAATTCTCATTTTAATCTACTATGTGTCAAATATTGGAGTAACTCAGTAAGTATGCTAGAAACAAGGCATCCACTATGATAAAACAATATAAAGTTCACGCTAGATGCTGGCTCATGCCTATAATCCTAGCTACTCAGGAGGCTTAGATTTGAGGATCGCAGTTCAAAGCCATCCTGGGCAGGAAAGTCTATGAAACTCTTATCTCCAATAAATCACCAGAAAACCAGAAATTGCACTGTGGCTCAAGTGGTAGACTGCAAGCCTTGAGCTGAAGAGCTGAGGTACAGCATCCAGGCCTAGAGTTCAAGACCCAACCAAAAAACAAAGAAACAAAAACAATATAAAGCTCACAAAAACTCCAGAAGAAAATGAATGCTGTTGAGAAAATAGAATATTAAAAGAAATAGTGTAACCAAGATACCAAAATGGTGGAGCTCTTCTATTGATGTAGCTTTCTTCAGCATGGTTGTATGAGACAGAAATTCTTTATTCTAACAACCCAAAGAAAAAGAGGTGGTAGATTAGAAGACTGAGATCAGAATGGTAATTTTGGTAATAATGAATAATCTATCTAATGTTTACTCCACATATGACATTGATAATTACTGTTTTTATAATGTTTGCCATGTCTCTTACTGACCATGTCAATTCTATGATACGACAGAGGAAAAATACATTGGCATCAGTAGCCATGTCATTGTTTTCAGTCTATTTCATTGCTACTTTAGGACAGAAATAAAATGTGATTACTTTAAGCCAAAATAGTCACAATTTTAAGTCTATTTAAGATTTTCATAGGATTGATGACATTTCCAAACATAAAACTTTTTCTGACATTGTTCCATCAAAAAATCCAATACTTTAAAAAAAGAGGTAATATATCTTAATAGTTAGAGAAGTTTAAAATCTGACTTACTTAATTTCCATTTATTAAATGGGTGTACCTGTCAGCTATGACACTTAAAAGAGGAGTGACATTTGATAAGTTGCACATCTACATGGAACTTCATTTCCTTATCTATAATTTGAGAATAATAGTAAGGAGGCATAAGTAATTTATAAAATTTAATTTATTTTTATTTGATAGCTTACCTTGAGTATATGCACCATATTTCTCAGATTCTCTTTTATATCCTAGACATATTAGAGCAATGAAAAATAAAATAAATAAATTCTATGATCAAAGAAGTTTATATTATAATATGGAGAGAAATAATAATACAGACAAGTAAATATAAGACAGGTGCAGATAGAATGGAGGAAAATAAAGTGAATACCTCTCACTTTTCTTTTCAAAGAATTTTTCAATAGCTTCATTTTTTCAGGAACAACATGCCCTTGATAACAATGTCAGGTTGTACATGGAATTAATGTGTAAGATTTCCTCTCACAAAGGAATAACTGGCAATACCCACTGATAAGTATGATTCTACCAGAAACCTGCTTAGGTTCTGATATGGTATCATTTTCCAACACTCAAAAGTATGTCAGCTATGTAGATGCTCAATTTTGTAGGGGCTGAAATGTAGGATTCTCTTCTTTAATCACCACAACGCTGCAAAACAACCATAAACTTACAAAATGCCATATTCATTATCTTAGAATCTCAGTATTATTTCTAACCACGCAATTAATTTCCTTACAAATAAATTTGGCAATTAGTTCATGCACATCCAACTTCTTGCATATACTTATTGGCACATCCAACTTCTTGCATATACTTATTGACTTTAAACTGGAAGCAATTGGTTTGATGAAATAGTGGGATAATGTATAGAATTCTCCCTTGTGGTTATACCTAGATTACAAGCCCTTGTGGAACAAGGATACCTTTCCCTGGAATGGGATATAAGCTCTGAATTAGCAGTCTATATATTGTTATGATTCTCCTGTAGACAGGATTCTTTCATCTGTGGGTCAACAAGGAACTGAGAATCACAGTCCTAATTTATTCCCAAGGAAAACATTCCAGGATTCTCCAGTGGACCTCTCATTTCATAGACAGCGAATCCTATTTATGCTGTTTTTAGGTGTATGTATTCCTATGATAGTTTAAATTCTGAATCAGCAATATTCAGAGATATAAACAATTATGTGTATGTGATCTCCTTTTCTTTCCAGATGTCTTGGGAGGGTGTGACATGATGCAATGTGTACTTACATGATGAGAGAAAATGAGGAGAGTTTTGTGGGCATTAGTTAGCATACTGCTCCAAATAAGTCTTTGATGAAGCTCTAGAATAGATTGAAAAGTAGTCAAAATTCAAAAATTCATGAATTGTCATCTGATTTTAAGAAATTATAGTGGGTAGATTTATTGGAAGGCTGAAGACCAAAGAAACTTGTGATTATATTACCCAGGGTCAGGAATTTATAAAACTGTGTAGTGTGAACATTTTGTAAATCAGTATAGTATTAAAACTCTAATAAATTTAAACGAGACAGGTATTTCATTTCAGGAGTTTCTGGGAGAAGTTTTTATTTTTTTTTGGTCCGTTCGTGGGGCCTGAACTCTGGGCTTGGGCGCTGTCCTTAGCTCTTCAGCTCAAGGCTAGCGCTCTACCACTTGAGCCACAGCGCCACTTCCGGCTTTTTTCTTTTTGCTTGTGTGGTGCTGAGGAATCAAACCCAGGGCCTCAGGCATGCAAGGCAAGCGCTCTACCACTGAGCCACCTTCCCAGCTTCTGGGAGAATTTTTATATAGTTATTTTTATTTTATTTCATTACTTTTTTTTTTTTTTGTTTGGTCACAGGGCTTGAACTCTGGGCCTGAACACTGTCCCTCAGCTCTTCACCTCAAGGCTAGTACTCTACCACTTGAGCTTCTGTGCTGCTTCCAATTTTCTGAGTCGTTTATTGGAGATAAGAGTCTCATAGCCTCTCCTGGCTGGGCTGGCTTTGAACCGCAATCCTCAGATTTCAGCCTCCTGAGTAGCCAGGAATACAGGCATGAGCCACCGACACCCAGATATCTTTAGTTATTTTTAAATAGAACGTTATGAAATAGGATAATTGCAGAAAAGTACTTTTTCACATGTTTTACAAGTGTACATGCAAAAGTACATATATTATAAGTACATGTGTGAATTAATCTACATAATGTAAATGCCCTCCAGAGCCCCTCATTAAAAATCATTGAAAGACCACAGCACTAGTGATTATGAGAAATATATTATTATACTCTTTAAACAAAACATATATGTAAGGAAGTTGTATTTTGGGATATAGCAAGTGTTGTGTCCAGATTTCTCAGAAACTTAAATCTTAAATCATTAAAACTTAAATCATTCTCCCTAGGGACAACAGTAGTATACTTCCTAGTAACAGAGTTATGGGACTAACCATACATATTTATATATTTGGTGGTACAATTGGCTGAGTTCAGGACCTCACAGTTTTCAGGTAGGAACTCTACTACTCAAGACACTCTTCCAGCCTCTTTTGGGGTTGGTTATTTCTGAGGTAGGTTCTCACTTTATGTCTTATCAGTCCAGTGTTATTATTCTCCTATTTGTGTGCCCCACATCACTAGGGATGACAGATTTATACAACTGTGTCCAGCTTTTGTATTTCTCTTATAGCTAGAATATGGTTGAGGTAGAGACTCTTAAAATTACTATTAGCGAGGCACTGGGAGCTCCTGCCTATAATCCTAGCTACTCAATTGTCTGAGATTTGAAGATGGCTGTTCAAAGCCAGCCCAGGCAGGAAAGTCCATGAGATGTTATCTCCAATTAACAACAGAAACCCGGAAGTGGTGCTGTGGCTCAAGTAGTAGAGCATTTGCCTTGAGCTGAAGAGTTCAGGGACAGCACACAGGCCTATAGTTCAAGTTCTAGGACCAAAAACAAACAAAAATTACTATTAATTTTTTGCCCTGATTTGCCTGTAATTCCACAATTTCTACCTCTCTAGAAGATACAATTCTAGATTTGAGCAATCACATCAAGCTCAACAAATATAGATAGATAGATAGATAGATAGATAGATAGATAGATAGATAGATAGATAGATAGATAGAATTTTACAGTAAAAATGATATACTTAGGGGTTACAGTTACATGAGTACATTTCTTGTCTGTGTTACTCCTTCCCTTGTCTTCTCCCTCCCCTCTATCTCTCTGCACCAAGTTGTAAAGTTCATTTCCAAATAGTGTCTCATAAGTATGAGTATAATTGTTGCAACAATTACATTTTAAATAACCTGTTTGATGTTTATTCTACTTATGAATATACTGAAGAGGATGATAATCATTAGATATAGAATTTATGAGACAATTGGTGTTTCTTATAAGTTTTTGAACCAATAGATAGAAGATAATTCTTATGTAAATCATATAGAGGGCAGCATGACACAATAATGATGAATGAGAAATTAATGCACAGATGGTACTCAAATAATAATGTAATAGCTATATATTCTCAGACCATCCTTTCCATATAAAGTTTCAGTGGCCTTTTAGAGAAGTAAGTTGCCAAAGCAATGATGAGCTAAATCTGCCGCAATTGCTCCAGACATCATAATCTTGAATACTAGTACTCTCAGGACACTCCAGATTATTACTACCACCATTCCATTTAGGAATTAGGTATATAAAAAGTAGATCTGTAATTTCAGTTACTGGAGTAATAACGTACAATTTCAAGTCATCATTATAATAGGAACTTCTTTTGTTTGTTTTTTCTGTCATGGGGATTGAACTCTGGTCTGGGCAATGTCCCTAGCTCTTCAAAAGGCGAGTGCTCTACCACTTAAGCCACAGTGCCACTTCCAGTTTTTGATGGTTTATTGGAGATGAGTTGCTTGGATTTTCCTACCTGGGCTGGCTTTGAACCCTGATCCTCAGATCTCAGCCTCCTGAGTAGCTAGGATTACAGGCATGAGTCACTGGCCCCCAGCCTATAATAGGAATCTTTATTAATGTTTACAGGAAGAGTTATGCAATACCATTAGTAAGGAGTCAAGTAATATTTAAATCATGAACAAATCAATGTAAGTCAACCCAACTTGACAACCTATACAGAAAGAGCATTGCACAATATAACAACTGCTATTCCTTATAAAGATTTAGCCTAGAAATAAGGGTAGTCTGGCAAAAAGTTGCATAGTGAAAAATGTTACTGACTAGGCCCCTGATGGATTTAATGAATAGGCACATTGTTCAGGCATTATAATAGAAAGAGAAAAATCTTTAAAATAATTTGATGACAATGACCATGTCAACCATACTGATTAATTTGACACGTTCTAATCAGATAATGGATATTTAGTAATTTGCATTGAATGCATACTGACAACAAACTTGAATAATTTATTATATATCCTTTCCCTTTGATTCCACTGTTAGTAGGTATTTTTATAAAGTTCAGAGAATAGTTCTTTGTAGGCAGTATTAGTTATTACACATTCATATATTCATGAATATCTATGATGGAAGAATTTAAACTCATTGAAAATAAGGACTTTATTTGATAACAGAGAGAATAAATGATAATAAACCAAAAAAGCCATTCTCCAGACATCAATTCAATTCTACAACTATAATATAAAGCAAATAGGAATGAGACACACATGCATGAATGGTTGCACAAGTATATCTGAAACTATTAATTTCTATTTCTTTATACATTTTGTGTTACATGGATTTTACTATGCTATACAATTCAAAGGACAGTCCAAGACTGTGCTATATATTTAGAGAGATTATATAGGGATGCTGTTAACAAAAGAAGCAATTAAAAGGGGACTAAATTGCTGGTTTGGGCACAAATACATAATTATGTACACATCTGTAATCTATGCAATAATTAAGCCTTTGTTTGGCTTGACGTTTTGAATTACCATGAATGGTCAAAGCAATAGTAGATATAAATCAACTCAAAGATCTGACAGAAAAACAACTATTTACATCCATATCCTGTTTTTCAGGTAAAAAGTTTTCTACTGCTGAGTTAGTCATCATGAGGGCTAACTGTGGTACCTCCTGCTTGTAATCTCACCTACTGGAAAACTAGTAGTGATGACAATTATTCTTTTAGGCCAACCTGAGCAAAAGCCAAAGACACTATCTGAAAGTAAAATAAAATAAAATAAATAAGAAATGCTTAGAGCATGGCTGAAGTGATGTAGAGATTGATTAGTGGATGTGAGGTCTTGAGTTTGAATGCCCATACAACCAAAAATGATAATTAAGTATATCACTTAATAGAAAAATATACTCAACACTATTTGAAACTGAATGCTGAATTAGCCAATGTTATTTTTCAAATAAAATATAATAATTACTTTTCCCTTTCAGATCTATACAGTTCATGCATGTTGCATCTTGAACTGATTAACTGTATTTGATACCAAAGTTTTTCTGGAAAACACTTAAATTTATATGGTATATTTTTATTGGTCTTATATATCCTTAATATTTATAGAATGTAGAGTCCAGGCAGGAAACCTCTAAATCTCTCAGATATTTATTAAGAAACTGTAATTTGACAAACTACATAGAGATAATATCATTATATTCTATGTACTAGTAATAAAACAACAAAGAGAATATATTTTTTCTTTGCAAGGAAATATATTTCAGTGAGAAATAAATAAACAATCAAATATCATACACTGAGAGAAGCATGGGAGTGATCACTGAGTGGTGTGTTATATGCTCCATATAGAGAAGCCCAGCATTAAAACTCAGAAGAGTACTCTAAAATGAATAAAAATTAATACATAAATTACCAAATGCCAATTTCTCTATAGTCAATGGAATATAAGTGTAGAGGACTGGATACCTACAAAATATTCACATATCTTTGAGTACATACATGTAGGGTAAGATAAAATACTGAAGGAATATGGAAACAGAACAGCACAACTAGAGAAATCAGATGCATAAACAGAGGAAAATATGGTCCATACAATTGTTATCAATCACACTTTGAGATTGCAGAACCATTAACAGTTACCCTTGACATTCATAATTAAATTTAGAATACTGATAAAAAAATGGTTCGAAGGTAATTGTGAGTTTTTACAAATCCTACTACCTGTATATTATGCAAAAGAATTAGGAACACCAGATGGGAAATACTTAACTTAAACTGTTACAAATTGTACTCATTGTTTATATCTCCGTCCTTTAATATTCTCATTTGAATATAAGAGAACACAATAACAAAATGTGATTTTTTGAAACTTCACTTTAATTATTAATTGTATATTTTCTGATAATTATGAAATGTTTATAAAAATCAACAGGTACATGTCCCAGTTCAAAGTATTATGTGAAATCTTAAACTATGAGCTTGGATTGAAGTTTGGTTTGCTAATACAAATGCGAAGTGGTTAATACATTAAAAAAAACATTTTATTCACTTAGTACATGATGTATAATATGTATTATATAAAAAGAAATAAAATCTATTCACTTGTAAGTAAAAATGGTAGTAGTTTCCTTTCTGTCTGTTTAGAACACAATTCAATTAGTTTTTCAATATCAACAGTTTTTGAAATCCAAAATCTTTATGATTTTAGGGATCTGTATTTAAACTCTGTTTGCATCATTTCTTTATATTATGCCTTGCAACTTTCCAATATTAACTCACATGACATTAGAGTTGATACCCAAGGACTTACACATAAAGGATCTCAAAAAATTCCTTTGTTTTCCTGAGCAAAGAAAACTTACGAAGTTCTTAATTTGCTTTTGTAAAAGCGGATGGTAATAGAGCTACAGCGATCATGATAAATGATGTTGATGCCTTGGGGTAAGGCCTAACTAAATTAGCAAGTAAACCAAACTGTGTTCCTTTTCAGATTTCAATACTGTGTACTAGGAAAAGCTGTTCAACTACCATTCAATTGTCTTTGCTTACATTGTAATTTAATTGTTTATAAGGTAGTAATGAAAGTCCAAAAACGTCTGAAAAACAAGAAAAGAAATGTGCTTTTACTACTGATACTAAGGAAAAGATATGTAAAGAGGAGTCCAGGGAGCCTTAGGAACATTAAAGCAATTCAATTTAAAAGCTGTTTCTTTTTGTATTTGATCATAATTGCTAAGAGAAACAACATTTTGTCTGGAGAATATAGGAACTCATACTTATGATGAGTATTATGAAATTATATAGCTTGGAGATGGGAAGTATGCAGAAACATAGAAAGACATACTGATAATGATCTCATTAACTTACCTTTTAGATTTTCGCCTCCCATTTTGTAATATTTCTTTACAGGCTGCTGGTAGTTGGGTAATTAAAGTTTCTTTCTTATAACCATTATTATGGTACAGCATACACTTTCATAATAACTTTAAAAAAAGGTAGAAATAATTAAAGGAAATAGACTGTTCTCTTGGTGTCTGCATTTATTTATTACACCATATAAAAATAGAAAAGGAGAAAAACAAGCAAGAGGAAATAAAGGAAAATGAAACAGAAATCTTAACACATAGCTACAAGATAAAAGCCATACATTGTGTACAATTATTAAACTTCACAGAATCAAATACTGAATTTATAAATATGTCTTATTTTGTTTGTTCACTTGACTTATTTTGAGATGGTTTTTTCTTGTGTTCTACTCCTAAGAAAATGAATAATGAGTGGTTTAGTAGGAATCATTTCTTGTTTTTCAATAAGATAATTAACATAAAGTTCTCTCCTTAACATTGGTTTTACTAAAACCCACGATTAGTGTGTGTGTGTGTGTGTGTGTGTGTGTGTGTGTGTGTGTGTGTGTGTTCCCATTTTCCTTTATTTCAAGAACTTCAAATATTTTTCTTGATTTTTAATGCATTGTTGTTTAAGAGTAAGTTGTGTAACTTCCATATGTTTGCATAGCTTCTGCATATCTTTATAGTGATTTCTGATTTCATTGAGTTGTGGTTAGAGAAGACACTCAAAGTCTTTCAGTAGGTTTTCAATTTGTTTAAAGTTGTCTTTTGACTATCATGTGTTTTATCCTTGGAAATGTTCCAAGTAATATTGGAGGACTGTATTTTATAAATGTGTAATGGAATGTTCTATTGTTGTGGATTAATTCTTTTGTCTTTTTATTCATTTTTGACAGTTATTTAATTCCAATATTTCTTGTTGATTTTCTGTCTAATAATCTATCCATTGGTCAAAGTTCCCTATTATTAACAAATAATATATTTTATACCCCTATATATTAGCCAATTACCCTAGAAAAATTAACAAAATCTTATCATCTCTATTAATAACTCTCTTTTTTGTAGGTCATGGAGCTAGAACTCTGGTCCTGGATACTCTCCCTCAGCTCTTCAGCTCAAGGCAAATGCTCTACCACTTGAGCCACAGCACCACTTCCAGTTTTCTAGTAATTTATTGGAGATAAGATTTTCACAGACTTTCCTTCCCAGGCTGGCTTTGAACCATGATCCTTAGATCTCTGCATCTTGAGTAGTTAGGATTACAGGCATGAGCCACTAACACCCAGCTCTATTAATAACTCTTAATATCTTACAAAGAAAGCCTATTGCTTTGATCAGCACTAGTAAGTATCTTTTAGTTATTATTTATTTCCAATAACTGAAGGGCAATCCACCAAGCACTGGTGGATCAAACTAGTAATCCTAGCCTGTCACAGAAATAACTGAGATCTGGAAAATTAGGGTTTAAAACAAGCAAGTTTGAACCAGTTCAAACTACTCTCTTCCCCCACACTTTCTCTCTCTTTCCCTCTCTCTCTCTCTCTCTCTCTCTCTCACACACACACACACAAACACACACACACACACACACATGCACACACATAAAGAGAGAGAGAAAGGAAAAAGAAATGAACTATGAAGCAATTTGCAGTGATCAATGCCTTGTGAATGATTTGAAATTTATTTAAAGTAGTATTTCTGAGGTCTTCAAAGATTATTATTTGTTGGACTGTATCTTCTTTAAAATTCAATATTCAAAACTCCTGTCCACACTTCTGTAAATAACTCTTTTTTAAAAAAGTATATATTCTTTCTAGTGAAGCAGTTTTCAAATATATTCTTTCTAGAACTTTGGCTTAGTGTTTTTCTTTTCTAGATTATGTTCCCATTAGAATAGGCAGAAAAGATTTGAAAACAATTTCATGTGGCAAACCTAAATCTCAACTCATGGTTAGTACTGTGCTGCAAACATTTAACTTCAAATCATTTACAAGAATTAAAAATGCCTAAGGATGTTGTAAATGGTAATAGCTTTCATGCATAAGATCAGCAATTTATGAATATAATAAAGCTTTTTAGAATAATAAACACCTATAGTGCAGAGCTAAATAAGGCAAATTACAAATGATGAAATATGAAGACATAATTTTACTTCTTTTCAAATTTTAAATAAATATTGTAATTTTTATTTACCTTCATCATTACTTTGAAAACATTGTAACATACCATTTTGCCAACCATTGAAACTACAAGTCAAAAAAAGAAAAAATATTAAACGTTGTTTGCCATGTATAAAATGCAGATGAATACTACACTGAGATTCCATCTCACTTCAGAGACAATGACTGATACCAAGAAAACAGAAAACATCAAATGATGTTAAGCTTGAGCAGAATAAAGGTAAACTTTCACATTGAATTCCCTTATATAGAAATCACTATGCAGTTTGTCTAAGAAATTAAAAAATAAAATTACTTTTTGGTCTTACTAAAACCTCATTAGTATGTGTCTGAGGAAATCAAATCATCATGAACTAAAGGTTTGTAGAAGCAGTGTTTACAATATTCAAAATATAAAGTCAGATTAAGTGTCATCAAAAGTGATACATTCATAGATATGCACACAAACAAGCCGATAGATACATGCATCCACAGAATTGAATATTATACAGCCATAAAGAAGAATAACTGTGAGGATGTGGCTGAAATCATTTTTAAATCAGTACATCTATTTTGAGCTTAAGAAACTGTCATGTGTTTAAAGAACATGTCTTAGAAATTAAATAATGAACAAGTTTACATTCCCACCAACAATGAAGTAAGGTTCCTTTCTGTCCACATCCCCTCCAGCATCTGTTGTTATTAGAGTTCTTGATTTTTGCTGTTCTAACTGGAGTGAGGTGATATCTCAATGTTGTTTTGATTTGCATTTCTTTTATGGCTAGGGATGTTGAACATTTCTTCATGTGTCTATTGGCCATCCTTCTTTCTTCTTCAGAGAAGCTTCTCTTTAAGTCTTTCGCCCACTTATTTATTGGGCAGTTGTTTCTTTGAGGATTTGTTGTTGGGTGGTTTAAAAGACTTCACATAGATCTCCCCTATGATCCAGCAATCCCACTTTTGGGCATTTACCCAAATGTTTACAAACAAGACCACACTAAAGCTACCAGCACAACTATGTTTATTGCAGCATTATTTACCATAGCTAAGATCTGGAACCAACCCAGATGCCCCTCAGTAGATGAATGGATCAAGAAAATGTGGTATATATACACAATGGAATTCTATGCCTCCATCAGAAAGAATGACATTTCCCCATTTGTTAGGAAATGGAAAGGTTTGGAAAAAATTATATTAAGTGAAGTAAGCCAGGCCCAAAGAAGCATAGGTCCCATGGTTTCCCTTATTTGCAATATCTAGTATAGGTATGAGTCAAGCGGAAAAGGCCAGATAATGTGATGTTAGGAAAATGAACCCTTAAATATGTATTTTAATGTTTTCGTTTCTTTCATGCATGTATTTCTAATGCATTTATAAGATTATTCCTTTATTGCTTTGTATGTCCCTCCCCCACAGTGTAACCCCCGCTTTCACTATATTTGATATCAGTATATCATGTGGAGGAGATGGGGACAAACAAATCGTTTAAGGATTCAGGTGGACCTGTTGCAACAATGAGAAGTACAAAATGTCATGTCAAAACCAGCTTTACAATTTCGGTGTGGGGGGGGGAGGGGGGTATAATTGGGTGGGGGGAGGGGGGTAAAATTGGGTGGGGGGAGGGGGGAGGCAGGGAAGGGAAGTGAAGGGTAAACAAAGGAGGAGGCTGCAATGCTTGGTAAGAAATGTATGCATTATTCTGCCCATGTAATTGTAGCCCCTCTGTACAGTATGTTCTCAAATAAAATAAAATACAATTTAAAAAAAAATAAAAATTAAAAAAAAAAAAAAAAAGAAATTAAATAATGATCTATATCATGAAAGAACTTCAATCAGATACATTGGTTTATATCTCTAGATATAGGCATCTATGTTTCCAATGGAAATAAACCCTAATATAGCAATTAATATTCCATTCGAAGAATATAAATTTTATTTTCCAATTGAGAGTTACATGGCCCCTTTCATTCACATAGCTACATTGGTGTGAATGTGATTTCATCAACCCAGGATAGGCAAGATGGCATATGGAGATCTGATGGAGTTATTTTCAGTAATTGATCTAATTTTCTGTCTCTAAGTAAGATAAATTCTATTTTCTTCAGGGTAAAATATGTAAGTGTGTGCACAAAATCATTTTAGTATAAAATGAGATGATATATTTAAAGTGATAAATATGTTACCACAGTAAATTCTAAGTAATTTGTTATTCTTATTTCAGGATAGGTGTTCAAATGGATGTGTTCGAAGAACCTAGATTAGTTATTAACATACAAGAAATATATTGGCTTTCTTGGTGTGAGCACTATGTTCATTCTCTTTAATTCAAATAATAAGTGAGAAAATATTTTGCTGATATGTGTCTTGTTAAATACAGTAGAATATCTGTTTGGGGCAGAAACTCGGGTTTCAACTTGGTGGTTAAGCTGGAGGATTTTGTATGCTATCTTCAAATGTGTAATTCCCACTGCTTTAGCAGACTTACATTCTCTATAATATATCTCAATAAGAACAAATGGCCAGTAGAAAAAATTAAGATGGGTATGAATCATATAGAAACTCATATGTTTCAATTAGTTTATCATGCATTCTAGTCCTGCTGAATGTTTTTCCAAACTGAATGTCAAAGTCACTAATCAAACCAAATAGGAGATGATATCTTAATCTTCTAGTCTCACAATCTCTAGTCTCTGAGTAGGTGAGATTACTGACATAAGCTATTCAGCTCTATTTCCTCCTTCGATCCATGCAAATCAACTTTATTGATAAATAAACTTTACTCAAAAATAAAATGAATACATTTATTCCTTTGAAATTATTTTACTAGCATATAATAATTATACAAAGTACTTGATTTCATACTTATCTCAACTGCATTTAAGTCATCTTCTCTACTCTATTGTCCCCTCCTCTTTCCTACTTGTCTGCTTTTCCTAATTAGAGTTCTTGATTATAGCTATTCTAACTAGGGTGAGGTGGTATCTCAATGTTGTTTTGATTTGCATTTCTTTTGTGGCTAGGGAGGTTGAGCATTTCTTCATGTGTCTATTGGCCATCCTTCTTTCCTCTTCAGAGAAGTTTCTCTTTAAGTCTTAAGCCCACTTAATTTATTGGGCAGTTGTTTCTTTGAAGATTTGTTTTGGGGGATTGAATTTTTTAAGTTCCAGGTATATTTTAGATATGAGACCCTTGTCTGTTATATGGCTAGTGAAGATCTTCTTCCAATCCGTGGGCTTTCTATTGATCTTTCGAGCTATGTCCTTTGCCATGCAGAAGCTCTGCAATTTCATGCAATCCCATTTGTCCAACCATTCTTTGATTTGTTGTGATTCTGGATCTCTATTAAGAAGTCCCCTTGCCTGGATTTTCCCTCTCTGGCCAAACTCTCTCTACTGTGATGGCACACTTGGTGTAATTCTCTGACCTAGGACTGTTCAATGGTACACTAAAACCGCTTTCTTTGCGAGAGCTTGTTTAGCCTCCAGCTTCTCCTCTGCCGTCTTCCCGGAACCCTCTGTTTTGTTAAAGTTTATGTTCACAGTAAATACAATTCAAAATTTTCAATTCTGTTTAATTTATAAAGTAGATATTACTCTGCCATGAACAGTGCCAAATTAAAATAAATTTAATTTGACAAAATACATATAACTTTTAATTTTTATACTTGTTTATTCAATAAGCCAGTTCTGCAATCTATTTCTATGCTATTTTTATTAGTGAAATGTCTTAAGTATCACTGTGTATGTTATATTCCAAGATTTTCAATGCTGTCTTATGGAGACGTAGATTTCATCCACTTGTGTGCTGGAGTAAGAATATACTGACTCATGAGAGGCAACTGTGTAGTTTCTTTGCAAGTCTGCTCCCTCATATCATGAAGATACATTGAAATACAGTATTTACAGGAGTTTTTAGTACTAGAAATTTTGAGCCAAAGTGACTCAAGACTTTCATTGTCTTTTCTAGTGGAACTGTTGTACAAACTTTTTCTGGCACCTCATTTCCTCAACTTACAGCACCTGATAGCACTACAAATTTATAATCACAATTTCAGGGTAGTATTTCACACTCTCAAGAAATAATACTACCTATTTTATGAAATTCTATTCCTCACTCTCCATGGCACTAGTTCATACAGTGAGGTCCATAAATCATCAATAATATCAAATTCCAACTTTTCACAAAAGCAAATAATATGAAGTTCACCAATATTTATTAAATCGCAAAATCTGGATCTGAAGCTCTGAAAAGTGTGTTTTAATATTTCTATGTTTGGTTTCATTTTTATACTTCTCTGCTCTCTTAGAAAATTATATTTTTGAATAACCTTTTTTATTACATAATCAACCTTCCCTCTGAAACTCTATATTTGCTTTCGATTTTGCATTTTTTCTTTTCTTTTTATTAAAAAGTAATAAATTCTATCATAACCAAACTTCAATGCTTACTGTCTCAATTCTCTCATCTCTTCTTCATTATACAGCCCACTAAAGGCTATATTCCTTCCTCAACAAGCTCTTAAATTGTTCTTAAATTTCAGTAAGAATACTCCCTCAGTATCTAACCAATTTTGCCTTTATAATATCCTCCTATTGTTTGCATATTCGTCATTGAAATCATATCATCTTTCACTAAAAACGAAAAGAAAAAATTAGATCACTCTATGGTAAAATACCAACAGTTGTCAGACATGTTGTCTCATTATGGAGAGAAGGAAACAAAATTAACTATAGCCATTTTGCTGTCTGTAAGAACTGAGACTATGCATGTGTGAGATTGTGTAAGAAAAAAGACACAGAACAAAATGGGAAGACTATTAATTTGAACTCTAAATTTGTGAGTCATCTGCATGTTTGCAGTAATTGCCACAAAGTATGTCTGAGATCACACAGAAATTACATGATGAATTGGAAGAGATTCCATAGGACCCCAAAGTGAAAAACTTAAATTGAGTAGCTGGGTAGAAGAAAACAAACCTATATATATATATATATATATATATATATATATATATATATATATATATATATATATATATATATACAGTAAAAGTTTATATATATGTATATAAACTTTTACTTTTTTTGTCCTAATTTCACCTACTTAATTTAGGAATGTAGATATTTCAACATCATATGACCAAAAGCAAAGTTGTAGTCTGCTTTCCATACTGACTATTTTACAAGTAGTATTCTTCTCTCTTCTAGGATGTTATGTTTCATTCTTTCAGCCAAACCAGACACAGAGTTAACATCACTCAATTTGTCTGTGTAATTCCTCTAAGAGAGAATTTCCTTTGTAATATCTGAACTACTTCTTAATGTTTTCTTTTCTTCCATTCCTACTACTGTCTTCCATGAGTAGGTCATGGTAGGAAAGGAGCTTCATATTGCATTCCTCCTTATAGATTTGTATTATTATTTCCCCAGAAATCTGTATGTCATTGTTGTCAGTCCAGGTGTTAATTATCTTTTGGTTGAAGCATCTTGTTACATATAGCATCAAGACCAAGGTAACTTAATATGACAGGGCCCTATGCAATCCAATCCTTCTTTTCTTTGTTCTTCTCCGAAATGCTTTTTCTTCTTTCTGTTAATTTCATCCATGTTTTCCAAACTCATTTTCAAAAACTAACTATACTGCCTATTTCTTTAGGGTCTCTGGTAAACCAGGACTTAACAGCACATTCTCCTTTTAGCCAACACTCCCGTTTTCTTGGTTTCTAATGTAATCTGCAATACAAGTTCCAAAGGGATATTAAAAACAACATTTTTTTCTAATTAGGGAACTCAAATAATTTTAGCCTTCAAAAATTATATTAAGCTTGAACCACTCGGTGTTATTTAGGAAATTTAGAGAACTATAAAGCAATATTTAATTTCTATTACTTCTGCATTACATATTATATAATATGTTTGTATACACACAGAATTTCATTGATAAAGCATTCATACTAATATTGAAATTATATCATTTTGTTTCCATACATGTCTATATACAACTTCTAAACAGTAATCAATAAAACATCTATTTCTTTCCATTGAGAATATTGCTGGATACAGGAATGACAACAAAATTACAATAACATTTCCTAATATAAGATACAGGGAATAAAATATGTTTACATTTTATACATTTAATTATACAATAGTTTCATCTTATTGTGACTAAAGGAATATTTTGATAATTTCCCATTAAAATACACGCATAACATTATAATATAATGAAATAATCTTTAAGTAGGGATACTAAATTCCAGAAAAGCAGATACAAAGAACATTTAAGTAAATAAAATAGATATTATGACTGCTTGCAAAAATTGGGTAATTCATCTGACCTGATGATTCTTATCTCCTAGTTTAGAAATCATTGTTATTATCAGTTCTTATGTTGTTAAATAATTTTTTTCTTTGCAAATACAATGTAACTTATAAAGACATGATTCCTGGGGGAAATATAAAAACAAACAAACAAACAAAAAACACCCATGATATCCTGAAGTCCAATCTGCTGACTGAGGGCTATTGACTGTGTTCACTAATACACAGCAGATTAAATAAATAAAAAGACAATTCCAAGTTGGGAGGTGGCTCATAACTCTAATCCTATCTACTAAGATCTGAGAATTGCAGTTCCAAGTCAGCCAAACACAAAAGTTGGTGAGACTCTTATTTTCAATTGAATTGAAACTGTGGCTGAAGTCATAGAGCTTTGAACAGGAAAGCTCAAAATCCATGTTCAAGCCTCAGGACTACCACAAAGAAATGGAGGGAGGAGCAAATCCAAAACAGCTGTTAACTAACATTGGATCTTATATCTCAATGCCATAGTTATGATCACATTTCTTCAAGTATGGATGCTTCCTGGGCTTCAGACGTCTATTGCTATTTAGATATTGGAAATGGCTTCTAAAACATCAGTACCCTCTAGAAAGAATGTGAAAATACTATTTTCCTGAATTATTGGCTTTATTTATAGTTGGTGTCTCTCTTACTAGATATGTTTTAATATTTTCTTTCGCTTTCATAGTTGTATTGTTCCTGCTGTTAACAACCGAAATACTTGCAGGTAGAAAACTTGACCTTCTTTAGTAACTTATCTGTCTTGTTTTTATCCTGTGTTATTGAAGTTCTCTTTATCCAATGCTACTTCACAATGTTTTAGACTTGGTTTCTTTTCTTCTTGTTTGTACTCTCTTATATCACACATTTTATATTTTTATTAAAATTTCCATTCATCAAATGATCTTTTTTTCTAGCTTCATAACTGTTCAATTAAGACACAACATTTGCTAAGGAATAAAAACATTAAAGTATTTGCATACCATCTATATTTGTAAACAATAATAACTTCACTTTTATCATTTGTAAATCATAAAAGCATTCTGGAAATACCTGTAGTACATTCTGTGTTCATTTGACAATGAAAGGCTGATGCAGTGTCACTGCTATAATAACCTCCATTTGCTTCATCAAACACACACACACACACACACACACACACACACAAACACACACACACACACATTTGTCTATATAGCAATTACTATATAGAAAGACATCTAGCCAAATTTATCTTCTATTTCTATAACAAAAACTATATCTACGTGTACCTATATATATAAATATATAATATAAACCTATATATGCTTATATTTATATTTATATAATATATAACTATATATCATTTATACTTATAAATAGATCTGTACATTCATACTTATATAGCCTTAATTTATAGATTAGATAGATAGAAACAAGTTATATATCCATTGCTGGCCCTCCATTTCCATGTGTAAAAGACAAAACAAAACAAAATGCTGGTTTTGTTTAGCAGTCCTTTCACTTTCCTACAGAAAATTGAATTCAACCAGATTCCTAATATTTTCCCTAATGAGTATCAAATTTCCCAGATGATTTCATTTTTCTCCTTAAGAATATATTCACCAATGGCACAAGATTAGTTTTGGCCAATGGATGAAGAGGGCGTATGAGGAAACCCTCAATAAAAATATGCTGCTAATTAAAAAAGATACAGAGGCAGAGAAAGCCTCTTCTATCTGGATAGGGTGTATCTTCATTTCAAATGCTTTTATTTATGAATCAGACAAACAAATTTTGTCTATCTGCATTCAATATGCCTCACGAAGAAATAGATATAATAATTTTAAACCTTATTACAATATAATTCTAGGTGTACATTTTTAAGTACCTACTCTAAAAATTTCAAATGATATTTAACCAAATATCATCTGTGTTCAAAAAATACTATAAAATATTTCATTTTTCCATCATGTCTGCTACCTAGAATTGTCACCAAAATAACCCGGGGGTGACACCAGGATATAAAGATGTGTGCAACTCTTACTACTAGAATCTGAGCTTCTATTAGCCTGTGCATTTACTTTATGTCAATGAAATAATAGTATTTGTCCTGCACTTGGAACCAAGATCATTGCCACATTTCCTTCTAATAAACCAAACTTCTTCAACTCTGTATGCTAGCAGCCATTTTCCCACAGGAATTGTGCCAAGATCTTTGTTTTAGCCTTCTTTGATAAATAATATATTAACCCTAGTCATGAGTATGTTTTTTTCATATTTCATGATTACATAATTTCCATGACATACTTCTCCTCTGTATATCTTGTAAAATGTTACCCACAATTCTTGAGCAGGTATTATTTTCCTTTCTTATGTTGTGATTCAACAGCATATGTTTTGTATTTCTTTCAAATGAGTGTTTCCTGTTTTTATATCTTTGTAGTTTCAGGAAATTTAATGAATGGCTGCAACTATCACACTGAGATACAGTAGAAAGCCAAATTGATAACTGAAAATAAAACAAGCATGTAAAACACTACTTAAAAAGAAAGAGACCTGTGTAAAAAAATCACTCTGCAAATATTTGTGTTTTATCTTTACCAATTAGGTGCTCTAAATTATATGGCTTAATATATATTATTAATAGTATATATAATAGTTATTATATAATATTAATTATTATATAACTCATATATTTAATTAACATATAGTTATCATATAACTAATAGCTATCATATAATAGTTGTTATTATTATTAATAAAACTCTACTCCTTAAAGTATGAAAAATTCCAAGTGAGAAATGACTTCACAATGGAAGACGTTTTAAAAAGAGAAGAAGCCTTATTGTAGAATAAAGCCACAAAACAACTAGCTAATGTTCCAGTAAAAATTCCTAGGAGGCTGAAACAGCCCACTAAATAAAAGCATCTGTGAAGCCGGGAGCCAGTGGCTCAAGTCTGTAATCCTAGCTACACAAAAGGCTGTGATCTGAGGATCTCGGCTCAAAGCCAGACCGGGCAGGAAAGTCTGTGAGATTCTTATCTCCAATAAACTACTACAAAACTGGAAGTGGCACTGTGGCTCAAGCAGTAGAGCACTCGCCTTGAGCTGAAGAGCTGAGGGATAGTGCCCAGGCCCAGAGTTCAAGTTCCACAACCAACAAAAAAAGAAAAAGAAAAAGAAAGCATATGTGGTTTTTTCACTATGGCACTTTAGAGAACACCTCAAGGCTTAAGGGGTAATTTCTGAAGAACAAAATATTTCAAAAAGGCACATGACACTTTTAAGAATGAATCAAACTTCTCTATATGCCTGATAAGTAATTGTATAATATATAGATTGTGAATATATATTTAGCCTATTTATCTGAAACTAAGAAATTTAGAGTTTCATATGATATCAAACAACTTATTAAGGTCAAGGTCTAATGATAGTTTATGAAATATTTTGTTTTGAGTTGGGGTTATAAAAATCATTTTGATTATGATATGAGACATGAATTATTATTATCATTAGATAAGTGTTTTATTGTAATTGGGTTCCTTAATTCCAACATCTAAAATATCATAGTTTTAAATTCCCAAATATTGCCAAAATGGCCTGATTAACACAATACACACATAAAAATGTCAATATGCATGTATTACACTGAGCAAATATTTATGAAATATAGTTCCTACTACATAATATCAACTGAATGGAAACAAAAAGAAATACATAATCCAGATGGTAAACTTGAAACCCTTTTGTACAACTATTTCATAGAAATATTTTAAAAATTGGAAAATAGATCAAGTTTACTAGTTATAAAATTTTAAGTACAAAATATAGACATAGTAACAAATATAATTTAGATATTTTAAGCAAAATAATTTGGATAGTGGAACTGATTTGGAAAAAATGAAAAACTACCTGCAAAATTTGGGGATCCAATAGGGAATGATGAAGTAAAACTCTCCCTCTTTGCAGATGACATGATCTTGTATTTAAAGAATCCCACAGACTTCTTTCCCAATTTGAAACAAAGTAGCATTGTATAAAATTAACCCTCAAAAATCAACAGCTTTTCTGTATGCCAACAATGAGAAAGGTACAGCTGAAATCAGGAAAGCAATTACTTTTGTAATAGCCCCACAAAAATTAAAATACTTAGGAGTTAACTAAAGAAGTGAAGGACCTCTACGATGCAAACTTTAAAAACCTGAGAAAGGAAATCAAGTGGAACTTAAGAAGAGAAAAAATCTCCATGCTCCTTGATTGGAAGTATCAACATCATGAAAATTGCAATACTTCCAAAGAATATCTACAAATTCAATGGCATACCTATTAATATTCCAACCTCATACTTCATTGAAATAGAAAAAGCAACCCAAAAATTCAAATGGAACAATAAAAGACAGCAAAGAGCCAAAACAATCCTTAACAAAAAAGAACAGTGCTGGAGGAATATCAACACCAAATTTCAAACTCTACTACAAAGCCATAGTATTCAAATCAGCTTGATACTGGTACAAGAAGAGACCTCAGGACCAATAGAATAGAATTGAAAACCAAGAAATGAATTCTCAGACCTATAGCCATCTAATCTTAAATAAGGGAGTTAAAAAAATAGAATTTAAGAAAGACAGGCTCTTCAGTAAATAGGGCTGGCAATATTGGTTATTCACCTGTAGAAAACTAAAGCTAAATGCTTTTCTATCACCATGCACCAGAATCAACTCCAAATGGATCAAAGACCTCACAGTCAAATAACACACCCTGAAAATATTACAGGAAGGAATAGGAGAAATCCTAGGTTTAATGAGAATATTTCTTATCAAGCATTGTTGCCTCCTCCTTTGTTTCCCCTTCCCATCCCTGTCCTCCCATCCTCCCCTTCCACCCCCCCACACACAAAATTTGTAAAGTTCGTTTTCGACATAACGACTTGTACATCTCATTGTTGCAATGGGTCCACCTCTATCCCTATTTAAACAATTTGATTTTTCCCTTCCCCTCCACAAATTATACCAACATTAAATACAGTGAAAACAGGGGTTATACCATGGGGAGGGACATACAAGGCAACCGAGAAATAATCTTATAAATGTGTTAGAAACAATAGCAAGCAAGAAAAAGCATTTGAGTCCTTATCTTGGGGTTCATTTCACCTAACATCAACTTATCTGACCGTTTCTGATTGTCTCAGACATATACAAGTTATTGAAAATAAGGGAAACCATGGGACCTATGTTTCTTTGGACCAGGCTTACTTCACTTAATATAATTTTTTCCATGTCTTTCCATTTCCTAACAAATGGGACAATGCATTCTTTCTGTAGAGACCCAGAAACACAACAAATCAAAGAACGGTTGGATAAATGGGATTGCACGATGCTGCAGAGCTTCTGCATGACAAAGGACATAGATGGCAAAATCAATAGAAACCCCATGGATTGGTAGATCTTCACTAGCCATAAACAGACAAGGGTCTCATATCTAAAATATACTTGTAACTTAAAAAATTAAATCACCAAAAACAAATCTTCAAAGAAATAACTGCCCAATAAATAAGTGGATTAAAGATTAAAGAGAAACTTCTCTGATGAGGAAATAAGAATGACCAATAGACACACAAAGAAATGCTTAATCTCTCTAGACATAAAAGAAATGGAAATCAAAACAAAATTGAGATACCACCTCATCCCAGTTTGAATTGCTATAATCAAGAACTCTATAATCAACAACAGATGCTGGAGGGGATGTGGACAGAAGGGAACCTTACTTCTTTGTTGGTGGGAGTGTAAACTTGTTCAACCACTTTGGAAAGCTGTATGGAGGATCCTCAAAAGACTTCACATAGAGCTCCTCTATGACCCAGCAATCCCACTTTTGGGCACTTACCCAAATGATCACAAAAGGCCATACTAAAGCTACCAGCACAACTATGTTTACTGCAGCATTATTCACCATAGCTAAGATATGGAACCAACCCAGAAGCCCCTCAGTAGATGGATGAATCAAGAAAATGTGGTATATATAAACAATGGAATTCTATGCCTCCATCAAAACGAATGACATTGCCCCATTTGTTAGGAAGTGGAAAGACTTGGAAAACATTATATTAATTGAAGTAAACCAGACCCCAAAAGCATAGGTCCCATGGTTTCCCTTATTTGCAATAAAGGCCAAAACCTATGTACATATGACCAGATAAGATGATATTAAGGGAAATGAACCCCAAGATAGGGACACAAATATCTTTTTTCCTTTCTTGCTATTGTTTCTAACGTATTTATAAAGTGCCATGCAATTTTTTTGTTGCTTTGTTATGTTCCCTCTCCCACGGTATAACCCCTATTTTCACTGTATTCGATGTCAGTTCGCTGCATCTTGTATATATATAATTCTCTAATACGCGGAGAATGAACAGAATGAAGAGAATGAACAAAATGCTTAAAAAAGGATACAGTTTGACATATTGTATCAATGAGATATACAACACACCATGTTGAAAAACGAACTTTGCAACCTCGGCCTGGGGGTGGGGGGTGTAGTTTTGGAGGTTCGAGGGAAGGGATGGTATGGGGGAAAAGTAGGAAGTAACAAATGCTAAATAGGAAGTGTGCTCACTACCTTGCTCGCGTAACTGTAACCCCTTTCTACAACATTTTTCAATAAAAACATAGAAAAAATTATTATCTCTCTATCTCTAAGTCTTCACTCATTCATTTTTCTATCATCTATCTCTTTATCTATCAATCTATTTATCACAATACACTAGTAGACTTTGTTTTATCTTGTTGTGCTCACGAAATAATTATTTACTCATTGGTAAGTAATATACCACTCAGTATTATTATTACCAAAAAATTTCTTCATTCAATATACTCATTTTGGCTTTAGCAATGAAGCATTTGATTTGGCTTCTGCTATTCTGAGAATAAAGAATTAATTAGCAAATTCACTTTATATAACATTACTGATATTATATTTGATGTGCAAAGGATGAAAGCTAAAGGGCATTTGAGGATATAGATTCTCCCTTTATTAATAAATGCCAAGTTTTCTTCTCTACCCTTCCTGTACAACATAGAGACTACAGAGCAGTTTCATCAGAAATCTCACCTCACCTGATACTTTGGATTTCCTCGTTCATATCACACCAGTTAAGGTATTGATTCTCAAATTCCTTAGGTTTATGGCAGCCAACACTGAGAGTCATTCAACCATATAATAAAGTGTTTCCAGTGCACAGGATAATTCATTCCTTTTAAGCACCAACAATTTTGAAGCAAAGAAAATGCATTTTCTACAAAAATATAGTCAGGCCATCTCCTCTACTATAAGTATGCGCATAGTGATGGACGGGGCTGAGATTATTAGTTTCATCTCCTAGTAACAGAATTTTTTATTCTGACATTCTTTCCAGATTGAAACCTTATTATAAAATACAGAGTTCATGAGACTCAATTGGTCTATTATTAGAACTCACCAAGGCACACAATTTTACATATTTTAGGGATTTTTAGTTTTTTATTTTAATTTGTGTGTGTGTGTGGCTTGAATTCTGGGCATGCATGCCGTCCCTGAGCTCTTCAGCTCAAGGTAAGCCCTGTACTACTTGAGCCACAGTGCCACTTTTGGTTTTCTGGTGGTTAATTGGAGTAAGAGTCTCACAGACTTTCCTTCCTGGGCTGGCTTTGAACTACAATCTACAGATCTTAGCCTCCTGAGTAGCTAGGAATACAAGTGTGAGCCACCAGCACTTTTTAAATTTTTATCTTGATATATATATATATATATATATATGTATATATATACATATATATATATATATAATTTAAGTGGTAATATCTGACGTACACCTATCAAAGAAAAAATCTTGTTTTTAATTATGTTTCAATTAGAAAGATGTATTTCCATATTGGCAAATATTAAGGACATATGATTTAGTTTTGTCCAAGATCATTCTGAAACTTGAAATGACAATCATCTGCGTAAATCAAATATGTTGGTAAGAAAACATATTTTTTCCATTTCTTTCCTCTCTAGTTATCTGTATTGTCTTTCCAAGGTTAAACAAAAATTCCAGCCTGATTTTTGTTCTATTTTTAAAAAAAATAATAATGTATTTTAAATCTGTTTTACTTGATATCTTTGCTTAAAATTAGTTCCGTGTACTATGTAACACTTTCATTATAGATATACAGTGTATTGAACTAGGTATTTGAATGTCATTTATTTTCAACATATAAATTAAAATTTTTATCTTATACAGATATGATCTTAGTTAAAGTAACTCACTTTGAAAGATAAGTTTTAAGTGAATTCTAGTCACAACCTATATACTGCCTACTATATAAACTGGCAAAGCAGTGATTTTATGTTCATGATTGAAAGAATGACAGTGGTGTGTGCTGAGTGGGGACTCTGGCCACATCAAACAGATAATAAGCTTATGAGGAAAGCATTAGGTAAGTTAATGCCTACCTTATGAAGCTATATCTGAAATTTAGATTGTAATAAATTCATTCACTTAGGTAACTGACTTTAATACCATAAGTAGATACATTTTCATATTACCTTAAACTTCAATGAAACAAAAACATGAGACTCAGAAAGACAAGAGCAGACAAATTAAAACATTTCACATATCAAGCTGAGATAAAAGGTCTGGGTGTGCTCATCTTTTGTATAATGTACACAGGAGAGAAGCAAATTGAAACAAATAGATTTACTTTGTTACTGAGGAATGCAGTTGAATCTTGGATGAATGGTATTCTCTTCCTATGAGATTTAACTTCAAATAATAGTTCCAAAATTGGAAAGTAGCTAGTAAGGTTAAAAAAATAGCTGTTTTATTGTTGAGAAGTCATTATAGAATCAGTAGGTTCAACAGCAACAGATGATTGAATGAATGTTTAGTTTCCATGGTAGATGCAAATGAGTAAGTTTTGATTTACTTTTAGATAATTTAACCAAAGTGTTGATTCCCCAAGGGAATGTCTCTGCAATGAAGACAGATGTTTTAATGCTTATAAATACAACCATTTTAAAGTCAGACAATAGTGTCTCATGCATGAGATGCTAAGATTCAAGGACTGCATTTTGAAACCAGCCCATACAGAAATGTCCATACTGAGAGATAGGAAAATAGGAAAACTTAAATAAAATTAACAAAGTAAAAATACTTCTAATAATCAGAACTATTATAATAGTCAAACAGCATTATTTTTCTAGATGAATTGATAAATAACAGTCATTTTTCGAGTGAAATACAGTCACTAATTAATAACATAAGTTTCTGTGTGGATAAAGATAGAGAACTATTTTGTGTATGTTTTTAGAGAACTGTTTTTAAAGTTGAAACATCTCCAAAACTCTTGTTATAAAGAAAATTATGTTTTATTTGTAATAAGAATGGATTAAGAAAATGTAGTATATATACACAATGGAATTTTTTAAATTTTATTTTATTTTATTTGTGAACATACTGTACAGAGGAGTTACAATTACATGGGCAGGATAATGTGTACATTTCTTACCAAGCACTGCAGCCTCGTCCTTTGTTTACCCTTCACATCCCTTCCCAGCCTCCCCCTCCCCCCCATCCCAATACTTCTCCTTCCCCCCCTCCTCCCCCCCCCCCCCCCCCCCGCACCGACATTGTAAATCTCGTTTTGGACATGACAAATTGTACTTCTCATTGTTGCAACAGGTCCACCTGTATCCTTAAACAACTGGTTTTTCCCCATCTCCTCCACAAGTTATACTGACATCAAATATAGTGAAAGCAGGGGATATACTGTGGGGGAGGGACATACAAAGCAACAAAGAGATAATCTTATAAATGCGTTAGACACACATGCATGAAAGAAAAAAACATTAAAATACACATCTAAGGGTTCATTTTCCTGACATCACATTATCTGACCTTTTCCACTTGACTCATACACATACTAGATATTATAAATAAGGGAAACCATGGGACCTATGTTTCTTTGGGCCTGGCTTACTTCACTTAATATAATTTTTTCCAAGTTTTTCCATTTCCTAACAAATGGGGAAATGTCATTCTTTCTGATGGAGGCATAGAATTCCATTGTGTATATATACCACATTTTCTTGATCCATTCATCTACTGAGAGGCATCTGGGTTGGTTCCATATCTTAACTATGGTAAATAATGCTGCAATAAACATAGTTGTGCTGGTAGATTTAGTGTGGTCTTGTTTGTAAACATTTGGGTAAATGCCGAAAAGTGGGATTGCTGGGTCATAGGGGAGCTCTAGGTGAAGTCTTTTGAGGAACCTCCATCTTGCTTTCCAAAGTGGTTGAACAAGTTTACATTCCCACCAACAATGAAGTAAAGTTCCTTTCTGTCCACATCCACTCCAGCATCTGTTGTTGTTAGAGTTCTTGATTTTTGCTGTTCTAACTGGAGTGAGGTGATATCTCAACGTTGTTTTGATTTGCATTTCTTTTATGGCTAGGGATGGTGAACATTTCTTCATGTGTCTATTGGCCATCCTTCTTTCTTCTTCAGAGAAGTTTCTCTTTAAGTCTTTCGCCCACTTATTTATTGGGCAGTTGTTTCTTTGAGGATTTGTTGTTGGGGGGTTTAATTTTTTGAGTTCCAAGTATATTTTAGATATGAGACCCTTGTCCTTTGTATGGCTAGTAAAGATCTTATCCCAATCCGTGGGCTTTCTATTGATCTTGCTAGCTATGTCATTTGCCCTGCAGAAGCTCTGCAACTTTATGCAATCCCATTTGTCCAACCTTTCCTTGATTTGTTGTGTTTCCGGGTCTCTATTCAGAAAATTTCGGCCTGAGCCAAGGGGACCTAGGGTTTCTCATATTCCATCCTGTAATGTTTTCAGAGTGTCTGCTTTGAGTTCAAGGTCTTTGACCCATTTGGAGTTGATTCTGGAGCCGGGTGATATATAAGGATCTAGTTTAAGTTTTCTACATGTAGTTAACCAATTTTGCCAGCACCATTTACTGAAGAGGATGTCTTTCTTCCATTCTATTGTTTTAGCTTCCTTATCGAAGATTAGATGGCTATAGGTCTGTAGGTTCATTTCTGGGTTTTCAATTCTATTCCATTGGTCCTGAGGTCTGTTCTTATGCCAATACCAAGCTGTTTTGATTACTATGGCTTTATAGTAGAGTTTGAAGTTTGGTATTGATATTCCTCCAGCAGTGTTCTTTCCGTTGAGGAGCGTTTTTGCTATTCGGGGTCTTTTAATTTTCCATATGAATTTTTGGATTGCCTCTTCTATTTCCTTGAAGAATGAGGTTGGAATTTTGATAGGTATTGCATTGAATTTGTAGATAGCCTTGGGAAGAATTGCCATTTGCACAATGTTAAATTTTCCAATCCAGGAGCATGGGAGGTTTTGCCATTTTTTAAGTTCTGTGTTGATTTCCTTTTTTAAGATTTTAAAGTTTTCATCATAGAGGTCCTTCACTTCTTTAGTTAAGTTAATTCCTAGGTATTTTATTTTTTGTGGGGCTATTACAAATGGAGTTGCTTTCCTAATTTCAGCCACACTTTTCTCATTGTTGGCATACATAAAAGCCATTGATTTTTGGGGGTTAATTTTATAACCTGCTACTTTGCCAAAGTTTTGAATCAGCTTGAGTAATTTGGGAGTGGAGTCTATGGGATTATTTAAATACAAGATCATGTCATCTGCAAAGAGGGATAGTTTTATTTCTTCTTTCCCTATTTGGATCCCCTTTATGTCGGCATCTTGTCTTATTGCTGTAGCTAGGCATTCTAATACTAGATTGAAGAGAAGTGGAGAGAGTGGGCATCCTTGTTTTGTTCCTGAGTTAAGAGGAAATGGCTTCAGTTTTTCACCATTGAGTATAATACTGGCTGTAGGTTTGTCATATACAGCCTTTACTGTGTTGAGGAATGTTCCATAGATTCCTAATTTTTCCAAAACCTTCATCATAAAGGGGTGTTGGATCTTGTCGAATGCTTTTTCTGCATCTATTGAGATAACCATGTGGTTCTTATTCTTGCTCCTGTTGATGTGATTAATAATATTAATTGATTTGCGTATATTGAACCAGCTTTGCATCCCTGAAATGAATCCTGTTTGATCATGGTGTATGATTTTTTGGATGAATTGTTGAAGTCGATTGGCCAAAATTTTGTTGAGAAGTTTTGCATCAATGTTCATCAAAGAAATGGGTCTATAGTTCTCTTTCTTTGATGAGTCCCTGCCTGGTTTTGGGATGAGGGTTATGATGGCTTCATAGAATGTGTTCGGTAGTGAGCTTTCTCTTTCAATTTCATTGAAGAGTTGGAGGAGTATTGGTGTGAGCTCTTCTTTGAAGGCCTTGTAAAATTCCGCTGTAAAACTATCTGGTCCTGGACTTTTTTAGCTGTGAGGTCTCTTATTGCTGTTTCTATTTCAATGCTTGATATGGGCCTGTTGAGCTGGTTTAACTCATCTTGGTTTAGTTTTGGCATGTCAATATTTGCTAGGAAAAGGTCCATTTCTGCCAAGTTCTCAAACTTATTAGCATAAAGTTTTGAGAAGTATTCCCTTATAATGTTCTGTATCTTGGTTGTTTCCGTGGTGATGTTTCCATTCTCATCTCTGAGTTTATTTATTTGGGTGTGTTCTCTCCTTTTTCTGATAAGATTTGCTAAGGGTCTGTCAATTTTGTTAAGTTTTTTGAAGAACCAACTCTTTGTTTTGTTGATTCTTTCTATAGTTTTTTTGGATTCTAATTCATTTAATTCTGATTTAATTTTGATTATTTCTTTCTGTCTACTGGATTGGGGTTTATATTGCTGCTCTTTTTCAAGGAGGTTTAGATGTGTCATTAAATTGCCAGTTTCAGATCTCTCCAATTTGTTGATGTAGGAGCTCAGAGCTATAAACTTGCCTCTGAGTACTGCCTTTGCTGTGTCCCAGAGGAGCTGGTAATTTGTGTGTTCATTTTTGTTGAATAGCATGAACATTTGAATTTCCTTTCTAATCTCTTCCATGACCCACTCTTGATTCAGCAGTGTGTTGTTCAGCCTCCATGTGATACCAGACTTCCTTTGGTGGCTTTTGGTGTGGAGTTCTAATTTTATTCCCTTGTGGTCAGAGAGAATGCAAGGTATAACTGCAATGTTTCTGAATTTAGACAAGTTTGCTTTGTGGCCTAAAATGTGTTCTATTTTAGAAAACTTTCCATGTGCTGCTGAGAAAAACGTGTATTCTGATGCTGCTGGGTGAAATGTTTGGTAGATGTTTGTTAAGTCTAGTTGATCTATGCAGCTGTTTAGATCTGCGGTTTCTCTGTTGAGTTTTTGCTGAGTTGATCTATCTAGTGGGGTGTGTTAAAATCCCCAACAATTAATGTATTTGGATCTATATGGGATTTGAGGGAAAGTAATGTTTCTTTGATAAATTTGGGTGCTCCATTGTTTGGCGAATAGATATTTAGAATTGTAATATCCTCCTGAAGGAGAGATCCTTGAATTAGTATGTATTGACCTTCTTTATCTCTTCTCACGAATTTTATTTTGAAGTCTATATTATCTGATATTAGGATTGCAACTCCCGACTGTTTATGGGGGCCGTTTGCTTGGTAGATTTTGTTCCAGCCTTTAACATTGAAAATGTGTTTGTTTTTACGGGCACGATGTGACTCCTACAGGCAGCAGATAGAAGGGTCTTGTTTTTTAATCCAACTAGACCGTCTATGTCGCTTAATTGGAGAGTTCAGTCCGTTAACGTTAAGAGATAGTACTGAGAGGTATTTGGGCATTCCTGCCATGTTATCCACCTTCTTTGGGCTGCGAAAACTGGGTTCTTCCTATGGTTCTTGGATTCTCAGTTTGGGTGCAGTTTCTTGGCCTTTGTTGCGGTCTTGTTGTTTTTCTATGTGTAGGACATCTTTAAGAATCTTTTGTAGGGCTGGATTGGTGGAGATGTATTGTTTCAATTTTTCTTTGCTATGGAAGGTTTTTTCTTTGGACTTCAGTTATGAAGGAGAGTTTAGCTGGGTACAGTATTCTTGGTTGATAGTTGTTTGTTTTTAGGGCATGGCATACATCATTCCAGGCTCTTCTTGCTTTGATTGTCTCTGCTGAGAAATCTGAGGTTATTCTAATTTGTTACCCTTTATAGGTCATTAACCTTTTCTCCTTGACAACTTTAAGGATCTTTTCCTTGGTCTGAGTTGATCCTGTGTGGATTATAATGTGATGGTGGGATGTCCTATTCTGGTCTGGTCTATTTGGGGTTCTAAAAGCTTCTTGTATCTGAAAAGGCCTATCTTTCTGTATGTTTTGGAAGTTCTCTGCTAGGATCCTGTTAAACAAATTTCCTAGAACATTAACTTCTGTTTCTAGGTGCTCCTCTACACGCATTATCCTTAGATTAGGCCTTCTGATGGTGTCTTCCAGGTGTTGGATAGATCTATCATATTTCTTGGACTTGTCTTGGATGGTTGTATGTTCTTTCTCTATAATATCTAGGCTGTCCTTAGATTCGGCCTTCTGATCGTGTCTTCCAGGTGTTGGATAGATCTATCATATTTCTTGGACTTGTCTTGGATGGTTGTATGTTCTTTCTCTATAATATCTAGGCTGTCTTCAATCCCTGAGATTCGATCTTCTGCATGGTCTAACCTGCTGTCAAGACGCTCTACTTTGTTTTTTATCTCTTTTCCTTCTAATTGGTCAGCTTTGATGGCTTCAAGTTCTTTGTTGAAGCTCCGTTTTAGGTCTTGTATGGATTTCTTTATTTCCGTAATTTGGTGTTCAGTGTTTGTTCTCAAATCACTTAGTTGATTGGTTATGGTTTCTTTGGACTCCCATTCCTTCTGTTGGGTTCCATTCAGCATTCCCTTTGTGGTCTCCCTGACTTCCTTCAGCTCTTTGTTAATGGATTCCATGAATGCCTTTAGTGATCTTTGTGTATTCTCTACCTGGTGTCTCAATTCCTGAATTACTCTTTGATTAGCTTCCTCCCGTCTGTGGGATTCCTGTAGTTGTCTTTCTTCCCGTTCGTGGGATTCCTGCAGTTCTCTCTGAGTGTTCTCAGCCTGCTCACGCCATTCCTCCCTTTCTCTTTGAGTATTCTCAAGTTGTTCATGCAAATCCTGTATCAGTTTTTGAGTAGCTTCCTCACGCTTATGATATTCCTGTATAAACTTTTGGGATGCCTCCTCTTTCTCCCTATCACGCTCATACAGAGTCCTTTGTAAGTTGTCAAACTTCTCATTTATCATGTTTGCCACCAGTGTTTGTAGAGCTATTTGGAAACTCTCCTCTGGGTTGTTCATTATCTGATCTGACCCCTGATTATCAAGATTGGGAATTGAGATACCCGGATTTGCCATTTTTCTTGTGTTTTTCAGGCTTACTCTGCCCATTTGAGATGAAAATAGCACCAGTTTTGTGCTAGAACACTATCTTAAGGCAACCATCAACCAACGTTTGCATTTATACAGTCAATAGTCTACAGATACAATCTAGTTCAACAGATACATCTATTCAACATTAAACAACTATATATTAATGGGCTTCAAACCGCAGAGAAGAATTTGGAAAACCAGAAATTTTTAGGGTTAGGGTGAGATGTGGGTAAAAAATAGGAATAGATTGGTGTGGGGAGGCACAGGGAGAGTTAACTATGTCCTAATCTCAATGCAGGAAATAGGTTGGGTAGGATGCAAGTAGCGAGAGAGAGAAAAAGAAGAAAGGGAATGGTAAATGAAAAGAGACCAGAAAAAAATAGAAACTTAAAAATTAATATTATTATGGAGATTAAAAGACCATCTATTTAGAGAGGAATGTGAGTATATTAATAGAAGGGTAGGGACATAGAGGAGAAGTGAAAAACTTAAGAAAATGCTTAAAATATTATATAGGTATAAAGAGGTAGTACTGCTATTAAGGAATTTAAGTCTCAGAGGTTTTGAATTGAGTAATAAAGTTGTGGATTAAGTGTGTACACAATGGGGGATAGGGTCTACTAGTTAACTATGGGTTTATCTGAGGATGTGCAGGACAAGAGTTAAGTCACATAAAGAAGATCAAAAGAGAGGAAAAGGGGAAAAGGATTAGAAAGGGAGAAAGAAAGATCAGAAGTTCAGTAGAGCTAGACAAAAAGAACAAAAAGATAGTTAAGAAAGAAAGAAAAAGAGAAAGAAGACAAGAAAAGAAAGGAAAACGCACATTCATGTATTCCTAAAATAAAAATTATAAGAGGAAAAAAAAGTTACTGGAAAACAATTGTTTTTTCAAAAAAGGCAAAAATTAAAGATCAATAAAATTTTTAGAAAAGGAAAAAAAATTATATATATATAAGGTACCAAAAAAAAAAAAAGAGAAAAAACAGGAAAAAAATAAAAAAGAAAAGAAGAGGAAGAAAAAAAAAAGTTCTTTGATTTTTTTTTTTGATTTTTTTGGGAGGGGTGGGAAGAATCCTGTATCTCCCTTTTGTCTGTAAACAGCCTCTTGTTGGAGTCTCTGGTCAGCTTGAGGTCCTGTGGCTTGATTTGTTTCTTAAGTCAGTTTGATCGAACAGGAAGAAAAATGCTCTGCTTTACCCAAGATTTTGAGATCCCCCTCCCAGATTAGTTTACTGGGGGGGTGATCTGCTTTGAGAATCACAAAAGAGGGGGATGCAGTGGTGAGGCTAGGTTCTGGGTAGAGTTGAGGCCTTTCAACAATCAGTAGCTTTTTCCTGGGGCTATTTTGTGAAAAAAACTCACAGAGCCCAGCCTGGAATCATTCTCAGGGTTTCTGTTTTTCAATTGATTGTGGAGGCTGCTAGAGGGAGGGGCAGCCTCTGGCTCTGGTTACCCAGTGAGGAAAGCCACTCCAATGGCTGGTGCCTGAGCTGGGTGACTTTTCCCTGGATGGAGCCGAGTCTGGCAGGTCACTTCGCTGCCGTTAAGTTCTTGTGACCTGCTAAATGACTCGTTTTATTCCAAGGCCTGAGTTGGAGCTGGCAGCTCCTCCAAGCTTTGTTGGTATCCAAGATGGAGATCACAGGTGCTGGGGGGGAGGGGTGGCCTTCCCTCCTCTGCTCCCTGAGAAGGAGTGAGGAAGTCTGGCTTCTACTCACTTCCAGACTTGGATCCTGGGTCGTCTCTGGTCTGCACACCGCAGGATTAAGATGTCTGCTACTTGTCGGTTCTTGCTGGTGTTGAGTAGAATCCTCTCGCCCCCTGCGTCTGGCTCCTTTGTCCTGGACTCTCTGTGTGAGCGCTCAGGTATGGCCGTGGCGACCCTGCCGCCACCAAGGCGGCTGCTGGCAGGCGCTCATATGTGTCTTTTTGCCTTGGCTTCCCCTCTCTTGTCTAACTCTCTGTCCTGTGATGGCACACTTGGTGTGATTCTCTGGCTTAGGACTGTTCACTGGAACTCTAAAACTGCTTTCTATGCAAGAGCTTGTTCAGATTCCTGCTTCTCCTCCGCCATCTTCCCTCTCCTCCCCCACAATGGAATTTTTGCCATCAAAAACAATGACCTCACCCCATTAGTAAGGAAATGTAAAGACTTGGGAAAAATATTAAGTGAAGTAAGCCAGACCCAAAGAAAGATAGATCCATGCTTTCCCTCATTTGTAATAATTAGTATATCTCTAGGATAATCCTAGCAAATGAACAGAATAGCTCAATAGCTATGCACATATGACCATATAGATGATGCTAAGTGAAATAAACTCCAACATGTGGTAACACGAGGTTTTCCTTTGGTATTTTTATTTTTAATGTATTATGTGCTTTCTTTTTTCTTCTCTATTTTTTTCCCTTATGGCTTAGTCCCTGTTGAAGCCCAAAAAGAATACATTGGAGCTAGGGATTTGGTTCAAGTGGTTGTTGGCCTCCCAGAGTTACATTCCAGAGTTACATACTGCCAACAAACATATTTCAAGGTGTTATACACTTATAATCAAGTAGGTGAAAGGGAGGCAAGAGGATCACAATTTTGAGATCATCCTGAACTGCACTTTAAAAAATAGATATGAGTTCCTTGCTTCAAATGTTTTAGTAGCTATCTAAATTGTTGCTTGTTTATTCATTTTAGGTATTTAAAGCAGGGAGTTATTTGTAGGAACAAAAAGGTATGATGAGAGTCATACAACTGTGAAAAGGTAGAGAGTACTCTACAATTGGCAAAAACATTTCAAAGATAAATAACCATTGCATAGGCTATTTATTGGTATATTCAATGATTTAAGCATAATGTGAAGAAGGATGCTTAGGCAACGCCTGCAAAGAATTATGAAACACTGAAAGATTTTGATATAGAAAAGTCATAACATTAATTTTACTATTTTGTAATATATATGCATTATAAAATAGTATACCTCTGTATAACACCTAATAATAAAATTATATTAAACTATATGCCTTATTTTTCAATATACATGATCTTAAATATGTTTATTGCGATGCTAAAATGTCTGAAAATAAAAATTTCTAGAAATCCTTTCTGTGTCATTTTTATTTGTTTTCATCCTGATTAAAAAGTAATCTGTTTACCATCACAAAATTATTCCAAAAATTTGTCTTCTTGCAGATATATTACAAATATATATACATACATGTATATATACATATATATATATATATATATATATATATATATATATATGTAGTTGTTGGTGGATCCAATCCCTTCATTCTGCATTGCCATAAACTCACACAATATTTTACACTCCAGTCTCAGCACCCTAGGATAAGAGTTTTGTCTGTTTTAATTTTTACTTAAAGATTCTCAACATCTAATAAAGTCTTTATCAACAAATATTTGTTGAAATAAATTCTACAGTATAAAGATAATAATTGATATGGCTAAAGATACAACAATGTTTCTGCTTTCAAGTATTTTTAATTGTTAGGAACTTTAAATCTTTTTATGGCTTGTAAGGAAATTTCTGCTAAAAGATTAGGTTTCCTTTTAACATATTCCCCTTCCTTCCATTGAGGTGGAAAGACTTATTTGCCAGTTAAACAAGAGAAGATGTACTGTTTTTAATTAAAAGAACACATGTTATAAGATAAGCAGTAGGTAAAGCAAAGATAAGGATTGAGTGGGCCTGATAGATTGCAGGGTCTACTGAGCTACCTTTTTTCCTTATCTGACCTATATATTTATCAACGTCTTAAGATGCAACCTTGAAATATGGCTGAGAGGGAAGAACAGAAGAAGCTGGTTATTCCATATCCCAATGGCATACAGATCTTGGCTGAAAACTCTAACAATGTAGTGAATTTTGTTGTTCCCAGGTACTTGGAATTCTGCCACTCAAAATGACTCCCAGGTACTTTTCTTCTTTTTGTTTTCATTTAAGCCAAAATAAAGAACACGAATGAGTATAATAAATACAAAATACCAAGCATGTTTGGGCCAGAAATAAGACAATGGTTTATGTACAGATCTAGCTATTATCATTTTAACAATAATTCACAAGTTGAAAAATAGAGATATAATGGAAAATATGATGTGCCATCCACAGAAAATCAGAGAATCCTGAAAACGTATTCTTAGTGTATTTTATTTTTATTTTTTTTGCCTGTCCTGGGGCTGGCACTCAGGGTTTGGACACTGTCATGTCTCTCATTTTTGTGCTCCAGGCTAGTATTCTACCAGTTTGAGCCACAACTCCACTTCCAGCTTTTTGTGGCTAATTACAGATAAATTCTCACGGACTTCCCTGCTGGCTGGATTCAAACCTCAATCCTCAGATCTCCCCCTGAGTCGCATTATAGGCATGAGCCACAGACGTCCAGCTTCTTCTCCATTCATTTTACTCAGCCAGGTTTCCTCAAGATGTTTGTTGTTGTTGAATTTTTTCTGATATAAATAACAATTTTCTTTTCTTTTCATGCAAGTTTTCTTGGTATTGGAAATCTTAGTTGGATATGCTATATTACATATATAAGGAACCAAATACTAAATCCTAATTGAGAAGATATATATATATATATATATATATATATATATATATATATATATATGGTCTTTTCTGAAAAAGTTCATTTGGATACTAGATTTAAGGTACTGCAATAATAAAAACACATACACTATGAAGTAATGCTTATCAAATCAGAAGACATTGTTTAGAATATCATGAAGACTTTGAGGGAAAACAGGAAAAAAAACAATTGTCAAACCAATTATTGCAAAAGCATCGGTCCCTTTTGATACACATCATAAACTTAGTTTTATTGAGAATAAACAGGATCTCTCCAGTCCTTTCTTCATATAATTGTTCCTACTTAGTTTCTCTAATGAAAATTAACCTTTATTCCATTCTTATGGTCACAACTGTTCTTTACTGTGCCATATAAAAATCATCTGGGGTATGATTCAAAATTTTCATTTAAGTCATATCACAGTAATCAGTATTTATAAATATTAGGTTGTTTCCAGAGCCTTTACTTTCAACCAATTAAGAGTACCTGATATCCTACTAGTGAAAAACACTGAAACATGTCGAAAGATCTGCATGGTATTAATAATATAAAAACATTTATTTTCCCATTTTCATCTGTACTGATGCAGTTGTGATAGCTTCATGTTCTCCATCAGTATAGAAACAATGTCAGAAACAGTTTAACAAAGAAAAAGTAAAGGCCACTCAGGAGGCTGAGCAACAGGACACAGAGACAGGTTATCAGTCTTAGAGTCTCTGGGCTGTTGTTTTACTTTACTCCTATCTCCTGTCTCCTGCCTTTTCTCTCACATTTAGGCAACTTGTTACATTGTAATTGGCTTACCTAAAATAGTCAAAACCCTCCCTGAGCAGCTGCCACAGGATGGTGAGTTGGCCTAAGACATTGTGACATTTCTCCCTTCCTCTTTCCTCAGTGCTGTTATTAAAACAATGTATAATCATTTATATTCACATTGTACTAAATAGAAATTTTATTGATAATAAATTATGTCCCTGTACAAAACTAAGTTTTCTTAATCCTCAGATAATTTTGAAAGGCAAGTCTCTCCTCCCATCTAATGGACACAACACAGAGGCCAGACTGGTCACAAGCCCACAGTCTTGATGCCTGAGTCTGGGGATAATATGCATGTAGCTGCTGACTGGTGAACATACATAATTTTATCAACTATAAGCTTATAATAATGACTAATATTGTTACAGGATAAAAATGAAATTTAGACCATATCAGTACAGAAAAAAGTTCATTTTTCTGTGTTATTATTGTAATATACTGAAAGTATAGTTATTAGAATACTCTTAAAATGTGAATATTCTAGTATATAATACTAGGGAAAAAAGAAAAAAATATTGAACATGAAATTGATATAAAGAGTATGGTTGCTAAAATTAGAGCTTTTCAAGTACTAATAAATTATTATTTGAATGAATGTAAAACTTTTGAAAAACACACATAAAAATGTCAGGCAGTGATAGCTCATGCTTGTAATCTCAGCTATGTGGGAAGTTGTGATGAGGAGGATTGTGGTTTGAGGTCAGACCAGGCACAAAATTATGAGAGGACCTTCCTCAACCAATAGATGTGCAACATGGTGTGTGTCTATCATCCAGGTAGGAGGGAGGCCAAGATCAGGAGGATTGTAGCTCCAAGCCAGGCAACAAAAACCAAGTCTATGGGAGCTCTTCTCAACAGAAGAAAGATGGCCACAGTGACATGCACTTCTCAGTTATGACAAGACACATAATCAGAGGATCTCCTGTCCACACTAGCAAAAAACATGAGACTTAATGTCAAATATAATCAGAACAAGATGTGCTAGAACTGTAGTTCAGGTATCATAGTACCTTTCTGCCAAATACAGAGCCCTGATTTCAAGCTTATTTAATGGAAACAAAACAAAGCAAAATGAAATACCTAATCCCATCTTACATATGTTTGCCTCTTTTCAAGGTTGAAGGCACAAAAATAAGAGTAACTGTGTATCATTAGATCGGATTTTACAGTGGCCTGTCACATACTCATAACAAGTCATTTGAAAATCTAAAGACATTGGCCTAAGCATGCACTTTAGAAAAGTGGTTGCCCAGAAAGCACAGACCCTCTCACTGATAAACATTCATCTCTAGAGAACCAGATTGTTATATAACTGTAACCCCCTATAAACATCACCTTTAAAATGATAATTAAAAATAATAACAATAAAAAGAGAGAGAGAATCAGGTTTTCTCCTCAAGATCTAAGGCTTTGGGCTGGGAAGGTGGCTCAGTGATAGAGTGCTTGCCTCACATGCATGAGGCCCTGGGTTCGATTCCTCAGCACCACATAAGCAGAAAAAGCTGGAAGTGGCACTGTGGCTAAGTGGCAGAGCGCTAGCCTTGAGCTGAAGAGTTGAGGGGCAGTGCCCAGGCCCAGAGTTCAAGCCCCACAACACACCAAAAAAAAAAAAAAAAAAAAGATCTAAGGCTTTGTTTGGGTTTACAGAACCATAACTGCAATCAACCCGATCATTTTGTCTAAGATCACAGCATTCACCATACTTCTTGTCCTCTGCTCAAATTCTTCCTCAATTTAACTTAAAAGTTTATATTTAAATGCATACTAATATCTTCAAGATGATCTGAGATACTTGGTGTCAGTTGTCTTCCTAATATAATCAAATTACAATCCTTTCTTGCCTTTCACCTTTTTTTTTTTAAGCAATTACCTGGGCCTGACAAATACCCTTACATACAAACTCTGGCCGAGGACTTGTTTACAATGTGTTGTTCTTTTATCTTTCATCAAAGAAGATTAAGGAAAATTTTCAGAGAAGTTATTTAAATTTGTCCTTGAGAGAGACTCCAATGTATAAATCACCTGGTATCCTACTATCATCTACATGGATTAGAATTATCTCATTTTAAAAGCAGAAATAGTTTTACTAAGTAAACCAGCTAAAATGTAAATGCAAAGTTGCTTGGTAGATTTCTAACAACAGTAAAGACATTTTTTTTCAAAGTGATCTTGCCATTCCAGATCTTTATAGACCATCATATGTAATCCAAATAAGACTGACACTTATGAGTAAATTACATTTCATTATGTTAGAAAAAAAAGTAAAATCTGACTAGCTGAATGTAAAAATTTAGATTAGGAGAAATATAAGAAAATAATGATTTATAAGTTCATTTGAACATAAAATGTTAGTGGAGTTTATAATGAGTACATTTGTTAGCTCTTTTAAGTTTAAATTACCCATTTATATAAAATCAAAAAGTCATAAGCAGTTTGAGATCAGAAATCATTTACATATTTTCTAATCCAATGTTAAAAGCATTTTACAAACTGTTACAAGAACTTATGTTTGGTATATGATTTAGTATGTATCATATTTAAATTTCAAATCACACTTAATGGTGATTGCCTTATTCTTGTTGTTGTTGTTTTATGTCAGTTCTGGAGCTTGAACTCAGTCAGGGCCTGGATGCTGTCCCTGAGCTTTTTGCTCAAGGTTAGCACTAAATCACTTGAGCCACAGCTCCACTTCCAGCATTTTTTTCGTGATTAACTGGAGATAGAAGGTTTTTTTTTTTCCTTCAGGATCTTTAACTATGAGACACAAATCAATCATTAAAGAAAGGTTGCTTGAAGCAGGTATGTACAGAGACACAACGAAAGCAAAGCAAAGCCTCAGCTAGGGGTAAGAGAGCACATAAGTCATAGCACTTGAAAGAGTCTCATCCACCCAGGAAAGCAGTGAACTATAGCCACACAGGTACTCAAAATTTTGAGATCAGTTGTGTTTTTTTTTAAGTTTTCAAATGAAAACACATATCCCTCTTCTGTAGGCTTTCCAGATCACTACCTTAGAGACTCGAGTACTTCTATTAGGGCAGCTGAAAGCATACCCTATACTTGAACAGTGGCTTCTGCCCAGTATGTGACCTGCCCTTCCCTCTGTAAGTAACATGGTGGGGGAAGCAAGTTAATACAGTATTGCCCTCTGCAGAAAAGGAAATCTGACACTCAAAATAAAGCAAAAGGCTGTAGAGGGCTCCCTGAGAATCCAGTAGAACTAACAGGAGCATTTAACTTTTTTTTTCCAAATATATTCATCAACTGAATCCAGGTGGAACAGTGCCCTGAAGGAGGAGGAGTGTATACACCAACAGGAAGACTCTGCTTCCAGGAACCATTTTCTTTCTCCCACTCATACCAGAGTGAGAAAATGCCTCATGGCCTCGATTCTCACAATATTCCTGGGCGGGGAAATTTGGTTGCAGGTCTGCAACCTCCACACAAGGCTGAAACACTTCACCAGATGCCCTTTTCCACCATCCAGCCAGCTCTCTCACTCTCCTGGGGAGCATCTGCCCAGGAGAGAACCTGAGATTCCTCTGAGAGGACAAGGCACACTGCCCCATCAGATGCTCTGGCCTTAACAATCTCCAGTGTTAGTCTCTGAATATTACCAGAGAAGTGGGAAATCACAGAATTGAGGAAGATTGTATTCAATGTTAATAGATATAATAGAATTTCATGGAGATTCTTTATTGAAAGGAAAAATTGCTCAGTCTCATCTACTGGAACATGGCAAGTGCCTGGTTAAATGCTTGTATTTTCTTCTTCAACTCCTTGAATCTATGGGAAAGATAATCAAAGTCTATGTCTCCAAGTCTGGTTTATCTCCAGGACCAACAATCTATGCAGAAGAGACATTTTTAGCAGCATTAATGTCATCAGCAAATTCATATGATGGGAGAGTTGTGGGTATTTGAGGTGGGTGGTTAGATGGTTCTTTTGGCAGTGGATATGAAAAAGGAGATTTTGGAGATCACATTGGCATAAGCTTGGGCATGGGCATTGGCACTGTTCCTTCAGGTCCACCAACAGGTGCAGTAAACCCATCCTCTCCTCTTCCAGGGCGACCTTTCTTCACATCATCTGTGAATCCAACATCAATAAGATCTGTCTCTATCCCAGTAGGAGCTTCTGCCATGTTCACAGGACAAATCTTGGCAATTTCAATCAGGTATCTCTCCACCAAGATTTTCAGTGGGGCTTCCACACTCAGTTTGTGCATTAGCCTGTCATTCACGGTTCTGATCTGGTTGGTCCTACATAACTTGCCATATTCTTTGCTATACTTGGCACAGAGCAGATCAGCAATTACTTTCATCTCAGCTACTTCTGACTGAAGCTGAAGAGCAGTCCAATCAGTGTAGACCCAGATTTATATAGACCAAGATCTAGCTCTTGTATGGACTGGACGAGGTCATACCGAGGCACTAGCAGGTCAAAGTACAGCTCCAGGATCTCCATGGCCTTCACCATGTTGTCCTCCCGGATAATGTGCTCCACACGGGTTTGAGCTTGCTGGTTCTTCCCAGAGGCTAGATAGTCAGCAATCTCCACCCTTGCCTTCTGGGCCAATTCCGATTTTTTTCTTCTAGACGATTTATGACTAATCTCAGATTGACTTATAAATGCTCAGCTTTAAATCCAGAGCAGCATGTGGTACTGGTCCTTTTAGCTGAATCCAGATGTAAAAACTTGAAAAAGCGACTTTGGACAGACCACTGAGCATCCAAAATGGCTACTCTCTCTGATGATAAGAGATTTACAGACTGCTTTGCTCAGGCTGCCTTTGAACTCAGATCCTCATATCTCAACCTCCTAAGTAGTTTGGATTGCACATGTGAACCACGAGTGCCTGGTTGTAAAAAAAACTATTAACCCAGCATATCCAAGTCTAAAATTTATTTATTTATGTAATACAATGCTTGTTTGCTTGAAATTCTCAATTATTCCATATTAACTTTATTTAGAAACTAGAAAACATTTCTTTTCACATTCCAGTTCTTACAGTCACAAACCATAAAGGCAATTATAGTCCACATTGCTTGCCCCAATCCCATTCATGTAGCAAGGCAGTCATCTGTTTTGTCAGTATAGGTCAGTTATTTTATATAAATGGAATACACAGGGCATACTTGCATGTTTTCTGTATTCTTTGCCTCAGTAATGATGATGCATGGTAGCATAGCTCTTCCCATTTTAAGACTGACAAATACTAGCTTAATGAGTTTATCTTTTATTTATTCACTCAGTGATTGGACACCTTTGAGGCTTTTAGTTTTGTCTTTCAGGTTCAAAATTTCTGCACACCTTTGTGCAAAAATATTAGCATTGATGTATATTTTCATTTTCTCCTAGCAAATGGCTAGTGTGATTTGCTAGATTCTATAGGATGTATCTAACTTTTTAGGAAATTGAAACGTTTTTTATTTTTTTATTTAAATATATATTTTATTGTAAATATATGGAATAAAGGGGTTACAGTTACATGAGTAAGATAATGAGTACATTTCCTATCCAGCATTGTTACCCCCGCCTTTGTTTTTCTCCTACCATCCCTTCCCTCCCCAACTCCCCAACTTCTCCCTCCCCTTCCCTCTCCTAAGCTTTAAAGTTCATTTTCAACATAGTGTCTTGTACATCTCATTGTTACAATGGCTCAACCTGTATCCTTATTTAAGCATTTTGTTTTTTCCTTTCCCTTCACCAAATTAGAAAAATGTACATACAAGATTCAGTGTACCAGAATCAAATACAGTGAAATCAGGGATTATACCATAGGGGAAGAACATACAAAAGAAACAAACAAACAAAAATCCCCACAGTACTTATTACATTAAAACAACAGAAAGATAAAACCTCTTTTGTCCCTATCTTGGGGTTCATTTCGTTTAGCTTCATCTTATATTGTCATATGTACATAGTTTTTGACCTTTTCTGCTTGTCCTAGACATATACTAGCTACTGCAAATAAGGGAAACCATTGGACCTATGTTTCTTTGGGCCTGTCTTACTTCACTTAATATGATTGTTTCAAGTCTTTCCATTTCCTAACAAATAGGGCAGTGTCATTCTTTCTGATGGAAGCATAGAATTCCATTGTGTGTGGGGTGTGTGTGTGTGTGTGTGTGTGTGTGTGTGTGTGTGTGTAATGGAATATACGTATATATACAATGGAATATATATACATATCACATTTTCTTGATCCATTCATCTAAAGAAGGGCTGGACCATTGTGGTTTTACCACTCAAGATTCAAGCAGTGCTTTATCTTATCAACATCTAGTCTTACCTCTTTTTTATTTACCCATTTTGAAACAGGTAAAGGGTTTATTATGCATAAAAATTTTCAATTATTTTATAATTGTTAATTCTGTAAGCATTGGGATATGTATAGTACATACAGTGTTATGTGTATACTAAATATACATATATTTCTTTTAATTACTAGATATTTTCTATACTAATTGATTATTTTGATATATTTCTTTCATTTTTAGATAAATATTTTATTGTTTTTTCCTACCAGGTAACTTGTAATTTAATTTCTTACTAGTAACTACTGAAGAACAAATATTTCCAGAGTGGATAATGAGAGCTTCTCTTTCTTTGAAGTTCCATATATACATTATGTTCTATGAAAGTCGTGGTTCAAACAATGTGGTGTAAGCCTTCTGCCTCATGCTTTCTTCCAAGTGTTTTCATATTACATGTTTAGTTATCTTACATATTTCAAATTAACTTTACAAGCATCTGTTTATTTTCTATCTCCAAAATAAAATACATTTCAAAATCTGAAAATTTGTTATAAATATTTGGAGGTGAGGAATCCAAGACTACCTCTAATTGGTGGTTCCAGAGGCCTAGTTTTGTAATAAAGCATTTCATTTTCTATCTTATTGAGCATGTATTACCAGTTTTTGAGCTTCAGTTGTTGTACATTATGTCTAATAACCAGGCCACTACCATTTTAGGAAATATTCACTGAAAAGTAGATGCTGAAGTACAGTTATGTAAGCCAAAAATTGTTAGGAGATTGCTAAGTAGGAGGACAATAAGAGCAGTTTCTCCAGCCTCCTCTCCAATTAGAAAAGAATGTGTGGAGCCATGAGTCATGGAAGGAAGATTTGGCAGAAAAGCGCTGGAATATAGGGTTTCCACAGAATTTTATTGGCTCAGCAGGGAGCTCTCTGTATTTCATATAAACATGTTTGGCATGCCTGTGTGTCCTCTCCTTGGCTGGCAGCAAATGAACAATGGATTTCAGGGTACAGCAGGTCTATAGTCCTTTGTGCTTCTGCAGTTTGAGGAATATAAATCACATTTCATATCTGCTAATGTCCAACCTTGGAAATGGATAAGTCTATGTTTTCTTGTAAATTAACCTTATTTTGAGAACAGTTTCAGATTTAAAGAGAAAATGATGAAGCTAATATAGAAAGTCCCAATACAATACCACACAGACAGTAGCTCCTTTATTGAACATTTTATGTTAAAATGGTATGTTGATTAAAAGTAATATAACAATTTGGATAGTATTAAATATATTAATATTCAGGGTTTCCTACTTTTCATCTGTATCTTTTCTCAAAAGCCCATTTTAGGATTAGAGTTAATCATAATTTCTTTTTAGACATATTTTAGATGTGTTTTACAATGCAAAAGGATAACTCCTGGGCTAATTTAGTCACTCTTTCTTTCTTTTCCCTCCTTATCTCCCTCCTTCCCTTCTTTTCTTCCTTCCTTAATTGTACACATGTGCATTAATATAGCTGTGATACATAGCCTTTGTTCTGATCATCTTTGTAAGACTAAAAAGAAATGGGAGAAAAAAATATAGAACTGTAACTCTCCGAATGGATACCACCATTGTTAATGGTGCTATACACATTACCAAATCTCTGTGTAAGTTACTGTGAGGTATGAAGCCTGTACCTCTGATTGACCAATATCAACTTAATGGAAGATAGGAAAGCCAGTAAAATCTTCTGGCATCCAATTTAGCTTTTTAATCCTTCAATTGTCCATGATTCCTGAGTGGATTATTAAAATGATTTTATTCATATGAATATAAAAGTTGACTAAATAGGCTAAAATCTAAACTGAAATTGGAATACATAAGGAATGATGTTGCTTTATTGATATTTTTACAACCTGCACATGCTCCATTTTTTTTATTTTTTTTTGTCAGTCATGGGGCTTGAACTCTGGGCTTGGGCACTTTCCCTCAGCTCTTTAGCTCAAGATGAGCACACTACTTCTTGAGCCACAGGGCCACTTCCAATTTTCTAGTGGTTTATTGGAGATAAGAATCTGACGGACTTTCCTGCCCAAGCTAGCTTTGAACCACCATCCTCAGATCTCAGCCTCCTGAGTAGCTAAGATTATTGGAGTGAGCTACCGGCGCCTGGCATGCTCCAATTTTTTATATTAAATAAATAACTTTATTACATATTCATGCCAGTTCTAGATAATTCTTTGATCTTTTCCAGGAAATAAAATCATCTTGATATTGAAGGTTAAATCTTTAGTATAAAAGCTAGGGTGGTACTCCCCTTTTGTCCATATTAAAAAGAAATTCAGCAATTCAAACAACTGGAACCATGGAACAATACCAATACACAGAATATATTTAATTTCCTTTAGTAACTTTAATAATACATTATTACAAAATGAACTGATTTGAGAACATAGCTTCTTTCCAATACAGGTTAACAGGAAAACTTTTTTTCCCTCATAAATGTAGTTACTCAATTTTTTATTCGTTAATCAATTACTCCTTTCCATATATATTGTCCACTTTTTTGTGCTTGTTTTTAGGTACCTCCATTTTTAAATTATATTGTACTTGGACTGAGAGCTCATAGCTGCTTTCATCTCTTACACTAGTAAGCAATGTGAAAAGAAATTTGATTTCTAAGTAGCTTTGTTTTATGTTTGAATAAAATTTTTCTTGAAATTTAATAGTGAGTATAATTAAATAGTACACAATGTGAATATACCTAAACCTCATAGTTAAGAAGTTAATTTATCTGCCTAAAAACTCGAAGGGAAAGTTTAGAAAGACCCAAAAATATTGCACTGAAAGTTGCTGTATTCAAGAAGTAAGCATAAATGTGAACACTTTGAATAAACTCTAGTTTTGATTAAAATGATATCTAAATATTCAAATGTAATGTTGCTTGTTTCTCACACTGGTTCACTTGTTCTAACTCTTTGTAAGATTATAATTTTCTGTAAACCACTTGAAGCAAACACTGTTACGGAACAAACACTGTCTGATCTATCAGTGTCTACAACCTTTGACTCTATAAATTAAGTAGCAGGGTCAAGCAGATGTCAAATATTAGTAAAAATATACATATATTGTTAGAGAGAAACATGGTTCATTTCCTTAACATCCCTCACATTCACTTCAGGATTCTGGCTCTTGCTGAATTTATACATGCCTACAAATAGTTCTCTCTTTCTATACATAGACCTAATTAGATGTCATAATTTTTCTCTAATATAATGTTTCTGTTATTTTAATGTTTGGTCCTAGAAATCTCCAGAAAAATCTTATTTAATCTGCTAAAAATGTATAGCTTGTATTTCTTAATAGATATTGTGACAAATCATAATTTTATCCCATAAGTTATTAAGATATTTTTAAATATTATGTAAAATATTATTATGTGAATTATATTGAGATTCTCCACTCTTAACTAGTGAGGTCTTTTAAAAGTGAATTTTTTTGCTCATGAAGACTTGAACACATGTGGGCAAAATACATCAAAAAAATTTTAAAAGATACTAATTAATTAGTTGAAACATAAAAGAAACATAAGCTAATGAAGAATTATCATCTCATCCATACAAACGTGGTTATTACCAAAAAGATGAGAAATAACAAATGTTGCTGAGGTCATGTAGAAAAGCGAGGCCTTATATAGTGGTACAATTTTTAAATGATTATAAAAAACAGTGTGGAGCATCCTCAAAAAATTATAATAGAATTGTCATGTTTTGTAGGAACCATACTTCGTGTATGTGACCAAAGATATTGTAAGCAGGACCCCAAAGAAATATTTGCATACCATATTCCTTACATCTTTATTTAAAATGAACAGTATATCCAGAGAACCTAAGTTGTGACTGGAGAAAGATGAATTGATATAGTTAATTAAAACATGTACATACACACATTGTGATGCTGTTACTGGTCCTTACAAGAGAAGAAAATCCTGCTGTCTTTAACAAGGATGAACCTGCAAGGAACTATGTTAAGTGAAATATACTGGATCACTGCATGATCTCATTTATACCTGAAATTTTACACAAAAGGTAAAACTCATGGAAATAATTTAGCAGTGGCTTCTATGATGTGAATGATGAGAGAAACGGGGAGACTATGGTCAAAGTGTACAAACGTCTAGTAGTAACATGAATAGTTTCTGAGAATCTAATAAACATCATGAAGACTAGTCAGTAATGTATATTGTAGACTGCATAGTTGAACATTATTGAAAAGTTAGATTTTAATCATGTGCATACAAAGTTAATACTTTATGTATGTAGTAATTACCTCAGAGTAATTACTTCATATTATTAATATATTGTATATAAATCATAGCATTTTAAATATATATAATTTTAATTTGTGTATATAGTTCAATAAATATTATTGACTGATACATAAAATAAACTATAATTGAAAGTACTTTAAAAGATTCTCAGAATATTGAGTTTATGATTCTTAACTTGAAGTTAAACTTAATTGAGCAGTTAGTAAGTACACTTTTTCTAGACTTTCAAAAGCATGATCTCAACACCACCAACACCAACAACAAAAATAGGTCTATGTGGGATCCATATTCAAAATGAATTCTCCATTTAACATTCCTAATTATCTTTAGGTAGTTGTTAAAAGGAGTTTTGAAGTACAATTCATCTTGTTCAATGTGATCCCTGTCTTTCTGCATCCCAGCCTTTCCCTGAAGTTAGCTTTTTCCATTTTTACATAAGAATGAATTCTTACCTTAAAATAGAAGCTATACTCTGAAAGCTGACTGCAGAAATAAATAATCAGGGATTTGAAAATACTTTCCTGCTTTTCATTTCAGAGAGCTAAAGTTGAAATTTCTTTGTCATCTACTATCTTAAATGGGAGAGAAATAGCTTCTAGTTTCTCAGAAACAAAAGAAGTTTCAAATTTCATTGGTTTGGGTGACTTTAAAGGATTTTTAATAATAAATCAATCATAACTTGATATTTTATGTCTATTGTCATAACTTTGAGAATGACCACTAGAATGTGCTGTTTTTCCAAGATCTATTCCCAAAAGGGTTCAAATCCATAAATCTTAATGGTAACATGTATTGTTCCTAATCAGCATTTTACTTATTTCTACTGAGTTTAAACAACCAACTCTGAAATAAATAAGTGCAACAGAAGCTATTACTTAATCAGGGAAATCTTGAGCTTATTTGTATGTGTGGTGTGTATTGTAGTATGTGGCTGTGTGTGTGATTTTGTGAAGTATATTCCCCAAATTTCCTGTATAAATGTTTCTGTTCATGGAACAGGGAGCTTATTGGTATGCTGGGAAAAAACAACAGAAGACAGCAAGCACTAGATAGAAACCATAGTCATTCTTTTCCACTAGATGATTCACCTCATTGTGAAACACCAAAAGTCTTGTCTATCATCATCAACTTTGAGCTTGTTGCTTTCCTGGACCAGAAAGGGTAAGTCTAGCTCTGTGCCGAAGGACCATTGTTTCTGTAGAATTCCTTACTTTTCTAGGTAGAAGTAATAAGACCAGATTACAGTTTTCCAGCCTGTGTAGGTAACAGCCTGTGCTTGATCAAATCAATTTTATATCCAATTTCTTTTTGCTATTTGTTCAGTTAGAAGTAGAGCTGCAGTATCAATATAGTCTGATACAGACTTCAGGGACTGTTTAATTACCTGCTGTGTTTCTGTTCATGTGTTTATGTATATTATCTCCCATTGTATAAGTATGGATGTGGCTGTGGTTTTGTAAGTATTTCAGCTGACAGTGTGACAGGCTTATGGGCTCACTCTATAGAGCATGCATTTGCTGAACATGCCCAAAATGAACAGAAACACAGAGCTTTGTTTTGGTTATTTTGTTCTTCTCTCGAAGTGAACAGGAAATTAATGATTAATCATCTGTCCACATTTGATTTTATTTATGAAATCTCACATAATCAATAATCGATTGTTCTCCGAAGTACCAGTTCACAGACACTGAACCTGACTCCTTCCCCCATTCCAGGAAGGAAAAGGAAATGAATTTCTTGTTAGGATATAAGAAAGGAAAGAAGAGAAAATTTCATATTGACAATGGAGATTCAACACCGTTCAATTGTCAGCAGAGATATTTGGGGAGTTTAGAATTTAATCTACCCAAATATAAAATACACAGTTTTATCCAACATGTAAGATAACTTTCAGTAGAATGTAATGCTATCACTTACTGGCATATTATTGGTCTATTGTTATTTTTTATTAGAGTGTAACTTCATCCAATGATTTCCCAAAACACTGGGAAATGAAAAACATCTAGTAATTTCAATATTATTATTTGATTGTAATTGCTTCACATCCCATAGCAGTACTTTTTTCCTTAGTTCAGTAGAACACTTTCAGGTTTTGTAAACTTTTGTAGACTTTCTTGTTTGTGTGTTTATTTTTCCATAATTGTAGAGAAATTTGTTTTTTTGTACTTGATAGGTTAATGTTCTATTACTTGAGTCAAACTTTCAAGTCCTGCATTTTCTACTTCTTTTCATGTCTATCATCACCTTACTATCATCACAGAGGAGAGGAAGTAGATAGAGGGAAGAGAGAGACTAAAAGTGGTGATATTTCTAATCTTTACTACATATTTCATGAAGTATGTTGATATAGCTTGGTCTCTAGGCTGTTCTATAAGCTGTTGTGTCCCTCAAGATCTAGTACATAATTGCTGCTGCAAATGGAAAGAGTAGTTTTTTTGTTCATTTTCTTTTAGATTTTGCGCTGCTGGGGAGTAAGCATAAGCCTTGTGACTGCTACTCAGGAGCTCTACCACTGAGCTATATCCTTGGTACCTAGAATGCTTATTTTATAACATTTCTTTCTTTCTTTTTTCAAAGTATTAACCGTTAGATATTATCTTACATTTAGCTCCTATTTTCAAATAGAAATGTGTTATTCTGTGTACCATAATCCTACGATAGGACATCTCAAAATTTATGTTTAACTATTGATAACTTTTATAAGTTGTACTGAGAAATGGTAGAAGTACAAGCATCCATATTAAAATGGCATATGAAAAACATGTTTTCTACATTAATAATGATGGTGTAAGTGAAATGAACCCCAAGATAGGGACACAACTTGTTTTTTTTTTCTTTCTCGCTGTTGTTTTTAATGTATCTAAAATGTACTATGTGATTTTTTTTCTCTTGTATGTTCTTCCCCCCATGGTACAACCCCTGATGTCACTGTATTTGATTCTGGTGCCCTGCATCTTGTATATACATTTTTTCTAATCTGGGGAGGGGAAGGGAAATAACAAAATGCTGAAACAAGGATACAGGATGACTCACTGTAACAATGAGATGGACAAGACACTATGTTGAAAATGAACTTTACAACTTGGGGGGGGCAGCGAGTTGGAGAGGTGGGAAGGGGAAGGGATGGTAGGGGAAAAACAAAGGAGAAGGTAACAATCCTCGAGAGGAAATGTACTCATTAACTTACTCATGTATTGTAATCCCTCTGTATACAATTTTAAAGTAAAAATCATAAAAATAATTATTATAACATCCTCTAATTTCTAAAAGAGAACATTTTGCTGTATTAACAAACATGTCCAGTGTCAAATTACGCCATGTTACAATAAAATAAGAACATGAATGAAAAAAAGACAGTTACTACTTTGCAGTACTGTGAAAGGTGCTAAGAGCTACGTAAACTTATTTTCATTTTGTGCTGTATAATCATGGGATATCTTGATTACATTTTTCTCAGTAATTTTTCTCTTCAAATTTATGCTTGAGAGCCTGTGACAGTGATGTAGTAATGATGTTATTCTTTAGAATAGCCCAGCTTCAAGACACCTGTAAAAAACAGCAGGAGAGTAATATAGCAAGCAGTAGAACAGCAGGTAGGACAGTGTTTGTGTGAGTGCCAGCTAAGTATTTGTTAAAACTAATGAGGTATATAAGGCAATATGACTCATCTTTGTCTTATCCAAATTGTGAATGCATGTTGGGAGTGGGTCTCATGAAAAAGGATGTAAAATTGTCTAGGAAGAAGAAATCAATGACCATGAGGACAAAATAAAATTTGTTCCTTGAGTCCACAGTACTAAGGTGCCAAATTAGGATGTAAAATTGTCTAGGAAGAGGAAATCAATGACCATGAGGAAAAAATAAAATTTGTTCCTTGAGTCCACAGTACTGAGGTGCCAAATTAGCATTAGAGAATAATGCTGCCCTGTACAGCCTTAGATATGCCAATTTCTCTGTAGTATGAAGGAACATGCTATTCTATTTAATATTATTTGATACTTAGCAATGCTAAAATTAGAACTCCAGAGAAGTGTGAATTTTTTCATTACAACTATTGGTGAGATGCACCATCTTTAGAATTTTAATGAGAAAGTTAAATTGAGTTTTTATTTTTTCTATATTGGAATAAATTAATTTGTACTTTATAAGTGGTCTGATTATGATGTGTGTACAAGAGTATTATGTTATTTGTTAATATTTCATTGCTTGTAATCAGAATTTTGGTTTTCATGAAGAGGAATAATGAGTTCTAGGCATAAATATTTTTATTTCTGTTGATTTTATTAGAAATTTTATCATAATTCTGCCTCAGTAATAAACACAATTTTCTATTAAATTGAATAGGATATACCTATGTGTCAATAAGATATACCAGGTCTGTAAAATTAAACTGTGTAAGTTAATGTTTCATGTTGTATCACTGTATAAAAGTTTATAATTACATGCACATTACTTATTAATAGTCATGTTTTGGTTAAAAAACTACCTTAAGACAATTTATACATTTGCAGTGTGTGTGTGTGTGTGTGTGTGTGTGTGTGTGTGTGTGTGTGTGTGTGTGTGTGTGTGTGTGTGTGTCCTAGGGCAATTCAAAGCCTGATCACTGGACCTGCACTATTTCTGCCACCTGAACCACAAGTTTACTTCCAGCTTTTGTTGGTTAATTGGAGAAAAGAATCTCAGACTTTCCTGCTCCGGTGGGCTTTGAACTGTGATCCTCAGATAAGGTTCCAGCTTTCTGTGTAGCTAGGATTACAGTCATGAGCCAGTGCCCAACAAGTGCACACTTTATTTTTCGGGTGCATTTTACTATAGACATAGCAGTCAAGTCCTAGATTTTCTTTCTCCTTTCTCTGATTCTAGAGTTACAAATAAGATACCTATTTCTATCAAAGTACATATATTTTGTGATTTTTTTCCATGTTAGAAATGTATTTCCTTTCCCCTAGTATGTTCAGGACAACACTTGTATTAATCCAGGTTCTGTCAGAGAAAAAGAACAAAAGAATCTCTCTCTCTCTCTCTCTCTCTCTCTCTCTCTCTCTCTCTCTCTCTCTCTCTCTCTCTCTCTCTCTCTCTCTCTCTCTCTCTCTCTCACTCTCTCTCTCTCTCACTCTCTCTCTCTCTCTCACACACACACACACACACACACACAAAATCCTGTCTTACTATCCAGAAGGCTGGTTCCAGGTTGTCTTGAGAATGCCTATTTCATGGATGCTAAAGTATAAGGGAATAACAGTATGTTAATAATTTTATTGGTAATACAATGGGCAAACACAGGGGGAAAATATCAACAAGCAACAAGAACAATATGAATTTTTTTCCTTTTTAATATAGTACACTAATTTGCAAAATATATTTAATGTTTCTAATAAGCCAAAATAAAGAAGTACCGAAGAAAGACAATAGTGAATCATAGAAATAATAGTAAAATATAAGATAGCAATAATTTTAAATGATGCAATTTGAAAGGATATGAAGTAATTGATTTAATAATGCAATAAAAACATGAGTAATCAACTTAGAATATTCAAAAGAAATGAGAGAGAAGACACGATATTCACATATTCTGTAAAAATTTCATGTCACAACATAGCTGGTGAAGGATTGGAAGGCCAAAACCTGAATCCAGTACAGGACTGTATTAATATAAAATGTATTCTCTATTATCACTTTATCTTTCAGGGATTAAATGAGTTGATAAATTCTGGATAAAAATTAATGACATAATAGAGTAACATAGCTATGAAATTAACAAGTTAGTCTCATTTTTTATATTGAAATTAGATGCTAAGATTCTAGTACACTAGAATGCATGGGGAGAGGAGAAAACCTCAAAATTATTTAGTAACCTGAGTGAATGTCACATGATTATTACCCTGATCTTGAGAAAATATGTATGATAATATATTCATTATTGATTCTTTCCAGGTTGGACTCCTGCTTTGGCTCATTGCTCATTTTAAATAGCTCAGTAAGTCATAAGGCTTGTCAGTGCCTTCCCTGTTAGCTTTACATCATTTGTTTATAGCACCTGCTCTACAATAGCCTGTGCTAGAGATGAACTCTTCTAGACTGGGAGGATTTAATGCACAGTGCAGGTGTATATTATGTCTGCTACACATATGTCATACACACAATGGAATTTTTGGAGAAAACCACAGATAATTGCACATTATTTTTTCCTGTATTCCAAATAACTAACATGGTGCCCAGAACATAATGTGTGCTCTCTGAATGCTAAAGATGCTCAGAGTATAATATGTGCTCTGTGGATGCTCATGGAATAAATGAATAAATGAATGTACATGGGAGCAGAAACAGGAAAAAATTAAAATTTCAGCTGATTTTTATATATAATGTTGTTATACATTTACTCTTATCCTACAACTGAAAATTTAATAAATTACTTTTTTACCTATTTAAAAGCTCTAACTAAGGCTTGTTTTATCTTCATATGTTATAAAAGTTGCATGTGATCTCTTCAACAAATATGCATCTTTCCTTGGATTAATCAGTGAGCTTATTTAAAATGCAGTAATAGGCAAATAACTCAAACAAGTCATATATCAATTAATAATGTGTAAATAAAAATGAAAATAACATAATACCAGGTTTATACTATATTTTACTTTTCATTTCATCTTTGATATTCTTTATTTATTGTAAAGATGATGAACAGGGGGGTTCATTTCAAATGTAATACCATTATAAACATAAGGCAACTAGTACATTTTTTTAAACACTGCTACTCCATCCCTCATATTCTCCCACTTACCATTCCTCACTCCCCTACCCTCACATGGTAAAATTACTTTCCAACATAGTGTCTAATGGGTATCATTGTTACATTAGTTCATCCTTTGTTCTGCTGTGTCTGTGATTCCTTTTCCCTTCTACGGATCAGATAAGCTTATATACAAGACAAAGGGTACAGAAAACTAAAACAGAAAGACAAAAATAGAAATAACTGCATACATGACATAAAATGAAACTTTTGTTTCCAATTCTTGGAGTTCATTTTGATATGCTTCATTATATATGGTCATATGCACTTAGTGATTGATATTGTGATTCCCTGCTAAAAAATATCATAGACATATTCCAATGGTTACACATGAAGCAAACCATGAAACATATTTCCTTGGGCCTGGCTTGCACTTTAATCCTAGGTCCTGAGGGGGCTGAGATCTGAGAATCACCCTTTGATAGAAGCCTGGGCAGGAAAGTCCATGAGATGCTTATTTCCAATTAATCTCAGGAAAAGCTGGAAGTGGAGCTGTGACTCAAGTGGTAGAGCTCTATTTGAGAACAAAAGGTCAGGGATAATGTATAGGCACAAAGTTCAAACTCCAGGACCAGAAAGGGGAAAAAAGAAAGAAAGGAAAGAAAAGAGACACTTCTTTATGTTTCAGATTCAACATGATGGACTAACATCCTCCCCCAACTTTTTTTTTCTAATTCTGTTACTGTCTACACCCTTCCATGTTTGCTGATTACTGAATGTATATTCTTTTGCTTAGAATTTGAAATATTCTATCTACATCACTAGGAGTTAAAATAATCAAATGTGCTTCCAAAGGGAAGAAACATAAGAAGAGATATTGGGAGAAAAATCCTATCCTATAAAAGGTAGAGGTTGTCTTTAATTATTCTCAGAAAGTAATTTGTATGACTGAAGAAAGGTCAACAGGACCCATGTACTTCCTTTGGTTATAAATAAATTTGATAGAAGATGGCAGAGGAGAAGCTGGAGGCTAAACAAGCTCTCGCATAGAAAGCAGTTTTAGAGTTCCAGTGAACAGTCCTAAACCAGAGAATCACACCAAGTGTGCCTTCACAGGACAGAGAGTTAGGCCAGAGAGGGAAAATCCAGGCAAGGAGACAACTCTGAGCACTTGCCAGAAGCCGCCACTGTGGCAGCAACGGTGGCGGTGGCGGCAGCCACAGTCGCCATACTTCCAAAACAGAGAGTCTGGGATGAAGGAGCCAGACACGGCTGGTGAGCAGATTCTACTCAACACCAGCAAGAACCAACAAGGAGCAGACATCTTCATCCTACACTTCACAGACCAGAGACGACCCAGGAACCAAGACTCGGCATGAGTCGAAGTCTGACATCCTCACTCCTTCTCAGGGAACAGAGGAGGGAAGGCCACCCCTCCCCACCCCCAGTACAGGAGATCTCCATCTTGGATACCGACAAAGGTCGGCAGAGCTGCTAGCTCCAACTCAAGCCTTGGAAGAAAACTAGAGCCATTTAGCAGGTCACAAGAACCAAACCTGACGTGCCAGACTCAGCTCCACCCAGGGAAAATTCACCCAGCTTGGGCGCCAGCCCTAGGAGTGGCTTTTTTCACTGGGTAATCAGAGCCAGAGACTGCCCTTCTCTTTAGCAGCACTGACAATCAATTGAAATTCAGTAAACAGAAAACCTGAGAGGGGCTCCAGACTGGGCTCTGTGAGTTTCTCACAAACTAGCCCCCAGGAAAAGCTACTGTTCGCTGAAAGGCCTCAACTCTACCCAGAACCTAGCCTCATCACAGCATCTCCAAACTTGAGGAAAAAGCCATCTCCCTCTTTTGTGATATCCAAAGCAGATCTTCCTCCCATTGAACTAACCTGGGAAGAGGATTGCAAAATCCTGGGTAGAGCAGAGCATTTTTCTGCTTGTTCAAACAAACTGACCAAGCCACAGGACTCCAACAGACCAGAGACTCCAACAAGAGGCTGGTTAAGGACACAAGAGAGATAAAGGATTTTTCCCACCCCTCCCAAAAAAACCAAAGAACTTTTTCTTTTCTTTTTTTTTTCTTTTCTTAATTTTTATTGTGAAAATACTGTACAGAGGGGTTACAATTACATAGGCAAGATAGTGAGTACATTTCTTATCAAGCATTGTAGCCTCCTCCTTTGTTTACCCTTCCCATCCCTTCCCATCCTCCCCCCCCATGTTATAAAGTTCGTTTTCAACATGACAACTTGTACTTCTCATTTTTGCAACAGTTCCACCTGTATCCTTATTTAAACGACTTGTTTTTCCCCTTCCCTTCCACAAAATATACCGACATCAAATACAGTGAAAGCAGGGGTTATACTGTGGGGGAGTGACATACAATGCAATAAAGAAATAATCTTATAATTGGTTACAAACAAATGCATTAATGAAAAACAACATTTAAAATACATATCTTAGGGCTCATTTTCCTAACATCAAATTAATTGAACCTTTCTGATTGACTCATGCATATACTAGATATTGAAAATAAGGGAAACCATGGGACTTATGTTTATTTGGGCTTGGCTTACTTCACTTAATATAAATTTTTTCCAAGTCTTTCCATTTCCTAACAAATGGGGCAATGTCATTCTTTCTGATGGAGGCATAGAATTCCATTGTGTATATATACCACATTTTCTTGATCCATTTATCTACTGAGGGCATCTGGGTTGGTTCCAGATCTTAGCTATGGTGAATAATGCTGCAATAAACATAGTTGTGCTGGTAGCTTTAGTGTGGGCTTGTTTGTAATCATTTGGGTAAATGCCCCAAAGTGGGACTGCTGGGTCATAGGGGAGCTCTATGTGGAGTCTTCTGAGGAACCTCCATACTGCTTTCCAAAGTGCTTCAACAAGATTACACTCCCACCAACAATAAAGTAAGGTTCCCTTCTGTCCACATCCCCTCCAGCATCTGTTGTTATTAGAGATCTTGATTCTTGCCATTCTAACTAGGGTGAGGTGGTATCTCAATGTTGTTTTGATTTGCATTTCTTTTATGGCTACGCAAAAAAATCAAAGAACTGTTTTTTTCTTTTTTTTGTACCTTTTATAAATTTTTTTTCTTTTCTAAAACTTTTTAAAATTTTTACATTTTACCTTTTTTGAAAAAAATTGTTTTCTAGTAACTTTTTTTTCCTCTTATAATTTTTATTTTATGGGTATGTGTGTGTGTACATTTTTCTTTTTTTTTCTTTCTTTTAAAAAAGTTTTTTTTTTTGTTTAGCTCTACTGAAGTTCTGATCTTTTTTTATTTCTTTCTTATCCTTTTCACCTTTTCTTCTCTTTCATTCTTCTTTATGTGACTTAATTGTTGTTCTGCACATCTTCAAATAAACCCGTAGTTGACTATTAGACCCTATCCCCCATTGTGTACACACTTAATCCACAAATTTATTACTCAATTCAAAACCTCTGAGACTTAAATCCCTTATTAGCATTAATACCACTTTATACCTATATAATATTTTAAGTATTTTTATTTTTAAGTTTTTCACATCTCTTTTATATCCCTCTCCTTCTCTCTTTATATTCACGTTCTTCTCTGAATAGTTTGTTTCCATTTCTGCATAATACTTTTAATTTTTACCTTTCTATTTTTTCTAGTCTCTTTTATTTCCCTTTCTCTTTCTTCTTTTTTTTTCTCTCTCTACTTTCATCCTATCCAACCTATTTCCTGCTTTGAGATTATGATGTAGTTAACTCTCCCTGTGCCTTCCCACATCACTCTATTCCTATATTTACCCAAAATCTCCCTAAACCTAATAATTTCTGGTTTACCAAATTCTTCTTTGCGATTCGTAGACCATTAATATATAGTGGTTTGATGTTGGATAGATGTATCTGTTGAACTAGATTGTATCTGCAGACTATTGACTGTGAATATAGAGACTGTGGTTGATGCTTGCCTTAAGATAGTGTTCTAGCACAAAACTGGTGTTATTTTCATCCCAAATGGGCAGAGTAAGCCAGAAAACCATAAGAAAATGGCAAGTCTGGGTATATATACTCCCACTCATGATAATCAGGGGACAGAACAGATAATGAATAATCCAGAGGATAGTTCCCAAATAGCTCTACAAACACTGCTGGCAAACATAATAAATGAAAAGATTGAAAACCGACAAAGGACTCTGTATGAGTGTAATAGGGAGAGAGAGGAGGCAATCCAAAGGTTTATACAGGAATATCATGAGCATGAGGAAGCTACTCAAAAACTGATACAGGATTTGTGAGAGCAGCTTGAGAATCCTCAAAGAGAAAGGCAGGAATGGCACAAACAGGTTGAGAACATTCAAAGAGAACTACAGGAATGGCATGAAGGGGAGGAAGCTAAGCAAAGAGTAATACAGGAATTGAGAGAGGAGGAAGAGAATACACAAAGATCACTAAAGGCATTCATGGAATCCATTAACAAAGAGCTGAAGGAAGTCAGGGAGACCACAAAGGGAATGTTAAATGGAACACAACAGAAGGAATGGGAGTCCAATGAAACCATAACCAATCAACTCACTGATTTGAGGATAAACACTGAACACCAAATTAAGGAAGTAAAGAAGTTCATACAAGATCTAAAACAAATATTCAACAAATAATGTGAAGCCATCAAAGCTGACCAATTAGAAGGAAAAGAATTAAAAAAACAAAGTAGAATGTCTTGACAGCAGGTTAGACCATGCAGAAGATCGAATCTCAGGGATTGAAGACAGCCTAGATATTATAGAGAAAGAACATACAACCATCTATGACAAGTCCAAGAAATATGATAGATCTATCCAACACTTGGAAGAGACCATCAGAAGGCCTAATCTAAGGATAATGGGTGTAGAGGAATACCTAGAAACAGAAGTTATTGGTCTAGCAAACAACTTCCCAAACATGCAAAAAGATAGACCTGTTCAGGTACAAGAAGCTTTTAGAACTCCAAATAGACCAGACGAGAATAGTACATCCCACTGTCACATTATAACCCACACAGCATCAACTCAGACCAAGGAAAAGATCCTTAAAGCTGCCAAGGAGAAAAGATTAATCACCTATAAAGGGAAACCAATTAGAATCACCTCAGATTTCTCAGAAGAGACAATTAAAACAAGAAGAGCCTGGAATGATGTATGTCATGCCCTAAAAACAAACAACTATCAACCAAGAATACTGTACCCAGCTAAACTCTCCATTATAATTGAAGGCCAAATAAAAACCTTCCATAGCAAGGAAAAATTGAAACAATTCATATCCACCAAACTACCTCTACAAAAGATTCTTAAAGATGTCCTACACATAGAAAACCAACAAGACCACAATAAAGGCCAAGAAACTGCAACCAAACTGAGAATCCAAGAACCATAGGAAGAACCCGGATTTCTCAGCCCGAAGAAGGTGGATAATATGGTAGGAACTCCCAAATACCTCTCAGTCCTATCTCTCAACATTAACAGACTTAACTCTACAATTAAGCGACAAGACCCTTCTATCTGCTGCCTTCAGGAGTCACATCTTGCCCATAAAAACAAACACATTATCAATATTAAAGGCTGGAACAAAATCTACCAAGCAAACAGCCCCCCAAAACAGGCAGGAGTTGCAATCCTAATATCAGATAAAATAGACTTCAAATTAAAATTTGTGAGAAGAGAAAATAAGGTCACAAAATACTAATTAAGGGATCTCTCTTTCAGGAGGATATTACAATTCTAAATATCTATGCGCCTAACAACGGAGCACCCAAATTTATGCAAGAAACACTACTTTCCCTCAAATCCCACATAGATCCAAAGACATTAATTGTAGGTGATTTTAACACACCACTCTCCCACTATATAGATCAACTCATCAAAAACTCAACAGGGAAAACCCAGATCTAAACAGCTGCATAGATCAACTAGATTTAACAGACATCTGACGAATATTTCAACCAGCAGCATCAGAATACACATTTTTCTCAGCAGCACATGGAACATTTTGTAAAATAGACCACATTTTAGGCCACAAAGCAAACTTGTCCTAATTCAGAAACCTTGAAGTTATACCTTGCATTCTATTCTCTCTGACCACAAGGGAATAAAATTAGAACTCAACAACAAAAGCCACCAAAGAAAGTCTGGTAACACATGGAGTTTAAACAACACTCTGCTGAATCACAAGTGGGTCATGGAAAAGATTAGAAAGGAAATTCAAATGTTCATGATATGCAACAAAAAAGAACACACAAATTACCAGCTCCTCTGGGACACAGCAAAGGCAGTACTCAAAGGCAAGTTTATAGCTCTGGGTTCCTACATCAACAAATTGGAGAGATCTGAAACCAACAATTTAATGAGACATCTGAACCTCCTTGAAAAAGAGCAGCAAGATAAACCCCAATCCAGTAGATGGAAAGAAATAATTAAAATTAAATGAATTAGAATGCAAGAAAACTATAGAAAGAATCAACAAAACAAAAATTTGGTTCTACGAAAAAATTAACAAAATTGAAAGATCCATAGCAAATCTTATCAGAAAAAGGAGAGCACACACCCAAATAAATAAACTCAGAGATGAGAATGGAAACATCACTACGGAAACAACCAAGATTCAGAACTTTTTAAGGGATTACTTCTCAAAACTTTATGCTAATAAGTTTGAGAACTTGGCAGAAATGGACTTTTTCCTAGCAAATACTGACATGCCAAAACTAAACCAAGATGAGTTAAACCATCTTAGCAGGCCCACATCAAGCATTGAAATAGAAACAGCAATAAGAGACCTCCCATCTAAGAAAATTCCAGGACCAGGTAGTTTTACAGAAGAATAGTACAAAGCCTTCAAAGCAGAGCTCACAACAATAATCCTCCAACTCTTCAATGAAATTGAAAGAGAAAGTTGACTATAGAACACATTCTATGAAGCCATCATAACCCTCATCCCAAAACCAGGCAGGAACTCATCAAAGAAAGAGAACTATAGACCCATTTCTTCGATGAACATTGATGCAAAACTTCTCAACAAAATTTTGACTTCAACCATTGACTTCAACAATCCATCCAAAAAATCATACACCACGATCACAAAGGATTCATTTTAGGGATGCAAATCTGGTTCAATATACACAAATCAAATAATATTATACATCACATCAACAGGAACAAGGATAAGAACCACATGGTTATCTCAATAGATGCAGAAAAAACATTCAACAAGATCCAACACCCAATTATGATGAAGGTTTTGGAAAAATTAGGAATCCATGGATCTTTTCCTGAATACAATAAAGGCTGTATATGACAAACCTACAGCCTGCATTATACATAATGGTGAAAAACTAAAGCTATTTCCTCTTAACTCAGGAACAAGACAAGGATGTCCACTCTCTACACTTCTCTTCAATCTAGTATTAGAATGCCTAGCTACAGCACTAAGACAAGATACAAACATAAAATGGATCCAAATAGGGAAGGAAGAAATAAAACTCTCCCTCTTTGCAGATGACATGATCTTGTATTTAAAGAATCCCATAGACTCCACTCCCAAATTACTCAAGCTGATTCAAAACTTTGGCAAATAGCAGGGTATAAAATTAACCCCCCAAAATCAATGGCTTTTCTGTATGCCAACAATGAGAAAAGAGTGGCTGAAATTAGGAAAGCAACGCCATTCATTATAGCCACACAAAAAATAAAATACCTAGGAATTAACTTAACCAAAGAAGTGAAGGACCTCTATGATGAAAACTAAAAACTTGAAAAAGGAAATCAAAACAGAATTTTGAAAATGGCAAAAACTCCCATGCTCCTGAATTGGAAAGATTAACATCGTGAAAATAGCAATACTTCCCAAGGCTATCTACAAATTCAATGTGATACCTATCAATATTCTAACATTATTCTTCAAGGAAATAGAAGAGGCAATCCAAAAATTCATATGGAACAATAAAAGACCCCGAATAGCAAAAACGCTCCTCAACGGAAAGAATACTGCTGGAGGAATATCAATACCAAATTTCAAACTCTACTATAAAGCCATAGTAATCAAAACAGCTTGGTACTGGCACAAGAACAGACCTCAGGACCAATGGAATAGAATTGAAAACCCAGAAATGAACCTACAGACCTATAGCCATCTAATCTTCAATAAGGGAGCGAAAACAATAGAATGGAAGAAAGACAACCTCTTCAGTAAATGGTGCTGAGAAAATTGGTTAATTACTTGCAGAAAACTAAAGCTTATATATCACCCTGCACCAGAATCAACTCCAAATGGATCAAAGAGCTCAAGAGTCAAAGCAGACACTCTGAAAACATTACAGGATGGAATAGCAGAAACCCTAGGTCTCCTTGGCACAGGCCCAAAATTTTCTTAATAGAAATCAAGAAACACAACAAATCAAAGAAAGGTTGGACAAATGGGATTGCATGAAGTTGCAGAGCTTCTGCATGGCAAAGGACATAGCTAGCAAGATCAATAGAAAGCCCATGGATTGGGAGAAGATTTTCACTAGCCATACAATGGACAAGGATCTCATATCTAAAATATATTTGGAACTCAAAAAATTAAATCCCCCAACAACAAATCCTCAAAGAAACAACTGACCAATAAATAAGTGGGCTAAAGACTTAAAGAGAAACTTCTCTGAAGAAGAAAGAAGGATGGCCAATAGACACATGAAGAAATGCTCTACCTCCCTAGCCATAAAAGAATTGCACATCAAAACAACATTAATATACCACCACACCCCAGTTAGAACTGCAAAAATCAAGAACTCTAACAACAGCAGATGCTGGAGGGGATGTGGACAGAAGGGAACCTTACTTCATAGTTGGTGGGAGTGTAATCTTGTTCAGGCACTCTGGAAAGCAGTATGGAGGTTCCTCAAAAGACTCCACATAGAGCTCCCCTATGCCCCAGCAATCCCACTTTTGGGCATTTACTCAAATGTTTACAAACAAGACCACACTAAAGCTATCAGCACAACTATGTTTATTGCAGCATTAATTACTATAGCTAAGCTATGGAACTAACCCAGATGTGGTATATATACACGTTGGAATTCTATGCCTCCATCAGAAAGAATGACATTGCCCCATTTGTTAGGAAATGGAAAGAGTTTGAAAAAATTATTTTAAATGAAGTAAGCCAAGCCCAAATAAACAAAGGTCCCATGATTTCCCTCATTTGCAATAGTTAGTATATGTATGAGTCAATCAGAAATGATCAGATAATGTGATGTTAGGAAAATGAACCTTAAGATATGTATTTAAATGTTCTTTTTCTTTCATTCATTTGTTTCTAATGCATTTATATGATTATTTCTTTGTTGCTTTTTATGTCCTTTCTCCACAATATAACCCCTGCTTTCACTGTATTTGATGTCGGTATAATTTGTGGAGGGGAAGGGGAAAAATAAGTGGTTTAAATAATGATACAGGTGTACTGGTTGCAACAGTGAGAAGTACAAGTTGTCATGTCAAAAACGAACTTTACAAGTTTGGTGGGGTGGTGGGGTGAGGTTTGGGTGTGGGGGGCGCTTAAGGGGACACAAAGAGGAGGCTACAATGCTTGATAAGAAATGTACTCATTATCTTGCCCATGTAATTGTAACCCCTCTGTACATTTTTTTCACAATAAAAAAATAAAAAATCAAATAAATAAATAAATTTGATGAAGGAAATACGTATTCTATAGAGAGGAATCACATTGGTGAATAATTGTAAAGGGAATATTTTTATGCAGATGAATGGCATTGTTTGTAATCATTAGGACCGTCATACAAAACTCTCCTGGGCCCACTTTTCTTTTTCTGGGAATCAGACAATGGCACAGAGATTATATCATGACCACAGATTGTCAGTCTCCAGATATCTAGTTCTACTGGGATTCCCATAACATTGACTTTAAATGAATTTCTGAAGAGCAATGGCTAGGTAGCAATCAATGTTTTAAAAAATGGAACTTGTGCCCAGCAACAGTGGATCATGTCTGTAATCCTAGCTACTGAGGAGACTGAGATCTGATTATTGCATTTGGAAGCCAGCTCTGGCAGAAATGTCCCATAAGATTCTTTCTTGTGTGTGTGTGTGTGTGTGTGTGTGTGTGAGAGAGAGAGAGAGAGAGAGAGAGAGAGAGAGAGAGAGAGAGAGAGAGAGAGAGAGAGAGAGAGAGAGAGAGAGAGAGAGAGAGAGAGAGAGAGAGAGTTTTTTACTGTCAAGGTGATATACAGTGGGGTTACAGTTACATAAATAAGGTAATAAGTACATTTTTTTTTGGTTGGTCATGGGGCTTGAACTCTGGGCTTGGACTATCCATGTGCTCTTCAGCTAAAGGTGAGTGCTCTACCACTTGAGCCACAGTGCCACTCCCGGTTTTTGAATGGTTTATTGGAGATGAGTCTCACAGACTTTCCTGCCCAGGCTGGTTTTGAACCATGATCCTCAGATCTCATCCTCCTGAGTAGCTAGGATTAAAGGTGTGAGCCACTGGCTCCAGGGTCAATAAGTACATTTCTTGTTCCCCCCTCCCTCATTATTCTCCTACTTTCCTCTCCCTCAGTCCCCCCACCCAAGTTGTACAGATCATTTCCAAACATGTTGTCTTGTGAATATAGCTGTTGCATTGGTTCCCCATTGTCCTTTGTCTCACCATCTCTCATTTCTAATTAACCACTCAAAGACTGAAACTGGAGCTGTGACTCAATGGTAGAGCACTATCCTTGAGCACGAAGAGGCTCAGGGACAGTTTCCAGGCCCCTGAGTTCAAGCCTCACAACTGACAAAAGCGAAAAAAGAAACTTGTTTTTTGTTACATACACAGTTTCAAATAGAACTAAGGTGCTTGAATTTGCTTAGCATACTTGCTTGGCTGGATTTCAACTACTTTAGCCAAGTCTCTAGCCTGGCTTTTTTCTGGATATTTTAGAGAAGTTCTATGGTTTGAGGTTTTTGGCTTAATTTTTTGGTGGGTGGGAGGTGGTTTTCTGGGCTGTCCTTGAATTGATGTTCAGCATTTCAATCACCAGAATAGCTATTATAGATGTGAGCACTCCGCTAGCATGTGCTTTTATTATAACCATATTTTAGTTTCCTGACAGTTGAGATTAATATTGAGTTCTGAAACCTAAAAGGCAACCTGCCAATGAATAAACATATGCATGCTTCCCCCATCTTTTGCCAAATGTACATGTAATACCTTAGGTCAATTTCAAGCTTTTTAACTCAATGTACATAAATAATTTTGTAGTTTCCTTAAGGACAAAACAAAAGTTTCAGAGAGGAGTCTAGATGTTGTTTTCTGAAAGGAAGTTCCTGGAAATTGCCAGTAGAATTCACTTAAAAAAGACTAATTATAGAACTCCACACTAGAAATTAAGAGGCATGTTACAGTTGTTTCCATGTTACCTCTTAATCAAGGAAATTTAAACAGATGAAGTAAAACAGGTTTATTTTCTTTGCTAGAGTGATTGGAGTTTAGTGTAATGGGAAGAGAAACAGGTGAAAGCAAAGCCATTAGGAATCAATCAAGAGTCCGGTAATTAGCACAAATAACTAATTGAAAATTGAACCACATCTAGAACATATTTAATATAGCACCTTTCATGAGATATCATTAAACAGCCCAATGAAAATAGCACTTGGGAAAATTAGCAAGATGAAATTAATAGCAATACTTAGAATAGTTAGTACAAGGTCTTACTTTTAAGTCATAGTCGTTACTAGTACAAAGAATACATAAAATAAAATAATATATGTGTAAAATATTTTCATTCTAGAACCTTAATTTTTGAGGTTCAGATATAAATTTGATTATGAGAAGAAAGATTCTTACCTCTCTGAACACGTTCATTGGAAAGTAATAGATGAAAATTGAAGAAAAGCCTTGTTTCATGCTTGTCTGCCTTCTACAGTTCAAGACTTCATAACAGTCATATTTGGTGGATAGTAGCTCAAGTCAGATGCTTTTGGAGAGTGAATGTTAAAGACTTTTTTGTACTTGTGTGTATTAGGGTACCAGAAAATGAAGAAACATAGTTATAACTTCACAGTTCATTGCTCAATTCTGTATGAAGTATGGAATTGGAAAAATACAATTTGAGTCTAGGGAATTGTGGAAAAATAAAGATGATTAAAAGTAAACTTAGAGGTCTTCTCTCAAAATATACTTATAGCTTTGAAGGCTGTGCGATTTGTTACATATTCAGTTCTCACAACTGCAGCTGCACTCTTAATTCAGGAAAGAAAAAAAATAATAACTGTCAATGTGATAGGCAGAATTAGAAAAACTAATAAAATAGGAACTCTAGTTGAAAAGAATCTTGGTCTTTAATTTTCTTAAGTAATATAATATATGTCAATTTCTTTTATAACATGGTATAAATAACTTCTCATTATTTACAAAAGTCAAATGTCTGCTGATCTAGAATCACAGTACTATTGGTATTGACGTGACTTATTTGCCTAAATCAAGAAAAAAAAAGAGAGGAAGATGGGTGAGAGGAGAAGGGAAGAAAAGAGAAGACAGAGGAGAGGAAGTATAGGGAAATAGAGGGAAAGTATTCATCAGACGGAATTGTAGAAGTAATTTTCTTCTTCTGTGTTGTTTTAAAAAGTCATTATCCTTTTAAAACTCATTTTCCAAATAAGAATTTGCAAAACACAAACCAATGTATTAGTTTGACTTACTTTATATAAATAATAAGATGAATTTCTTTAATTTGTTTCATAAGGAACAATTTTTTCTGTAACATTTAAAAATTTTTGAATTTACAAAAGAAAGAACTTTCTAAATACTATTTATTAAAACATGATTTTATATTCATTTATTAATATAAGAGGATAAATTGAAATAGTACTTACAAAATCAATTAAACTAAGATTAGAATGAGCCTAATTCATTTTACTAAATATACTTTGTGTTTTGATTGGTAGTACTGGTAATTAAACTGAGGACTTTGAGTTTTCTTGACTAGCTTTACTCAGCTTGTGCTCAATCATTTGGGCCTTGCACTCAATCTAGGTTTTGTTGGGTGTGCATGCACATACAGGTTTGTTTGCTGGTTCTGGGGCTTGAATTCAGAGCCTGGATACTGTCTCAGCTTTTTTCTCAAGGCTGGCACTCCACTACTTGAGCCACAACTCCACTTATGGTTTTGGGGTTGTTAATTGCAGATAAGAGTCTCATGAACTTCCTGCCTGAGATGGTTTTGAACTTTGATCCCATAGCTCAGCATGTCGGGTAACTAGAATCACAGATGTGAGGTCAAATGTCTCCAATCTAGTTTTTGGTTGGTTATTTTGAAGATGGAGTCTAAAGCATTTGTCTGCCCAAGGTCATGTTGAACTATGATTTTTCTGGATCTAAGCCTCTTCAGTAACTAGGATTGAAGATGCAAAAATTTTTAAATGATGCTCAATGTGTCATTTTATTTTGAGGGACAACAAAAGAGGAATATACCTTACAATATTTAACAAAGATGTGACAATTTAATTTTGATAGATAATCATCTAGCAGACTTAAAGCAAGCCCTTGGTACAATATCTTGCTAAAGAAAGTAAACCCAAAAATTGGGGGGACAAAAGGTGAACAAACCCATCAGTGATGCTCACTAGATGCTATGTTGGAAATGAACTATGGGCTTGAAAGGTGGCTCAGTGGTAGAGTGTTTGCCTTGAATGCATGAAGCCCTGGGTTCGATTTGTCAGTACCACATAAGCAGAAAAGGACAGAAGTGGCATTGTAGCTTAAATGGTAGAGTGCTAGCTTTGAGCTAGAGAGCTGAGGGACAGTGCCCAGGCCCAGAGTTCAGGACCCCTGAAAAGAGAAAAAGAGAATTAACTATACAACTTGACAAGAGGGGGCCAACAGGGGAGGAGGTTGGAAGGGGAAATATAGGAAGAAAAAATAAAGAGATACCTCTGTTCATAAAAAAACTGTACTTAGCTGGGCGCTTGTGGCTCACGCCTGTAATCCTAGCTACTCAGAATGCTGAGATCTGAGGATCACAGTTCAAAGCCAGCCCGGGCAGGAAAGTCCGTGAAACTCTTATCTCCACTAAACCACCAGAAAACCGGAAGTGACGTTGTTGCTCAAGTGGTAGAGCGCTCGCCTTGAGCTGAAGAGCTGAGGGACAGAGCCCAGGCCCAGAATTCATGCCCCACGACCGACCAAAAATAAATAACTAAATAAACGATAAAAAAAAAACAACTACTTTTTACCTGACATCGAACTACAATCCTTCTGTACAATTACAATAACAATAAAAATTCCAGGCAGAATGTGATGTGTATATAATAATGCATACCTTAGAATTCAACAGAAGTCTAAATTTTAACACCAACATGGGAATGATATTCAAATTTCTAATTATAGCCTCACAAATATGGAATCACTATCTACATTTAGCACATGATTAAAAGGAAAATATTTGGCAGTTGTGATCTCAGGGAAAAAAATAAACTATTTGGAGATAAAAAGCAAAATAAAACAGAAACATTGGAGTTAATTTAATTATTGATGTAGATAAATTTAATTAACTTAATAATAAAAATCTATAGAATATCTTTCAGGTAGGAAGTTTTAACATTCTGTGGAAAATCAAAGTAGGACATTTGGGTCATAATTAATTGTATCTTCTAACAATATAATTTCATGGCCAAATGATATTTATTTCAAGATTTTGGTTTTCCAAGGTATTTAGCAAATCATAATTATTTTCTTTCTCTACAGCAACTTTACATTCAAACATCTGAGTTTCCACCATCTCAAAACTTGTTTTTATTTAGTATTTGTGATCATCAAATTAATTCTACTTGTCAAAAGAATTGATTTGAGTTACCTATTAATAGTCCTTGGGTAAGGCAATTATTTTTTCAACATGATCTCAACTTATTTCAACATAATACTATCAGTGACAAAAGTGCTAAAATGTTATGCATTAGAACTTCTGATGTAAGAGATAATTTTTAAATTGATATAAAATTTGAATATGTCAAAGCAGAAGTTTTACCTTTTTAATCTAGAAAAAGTTTCTTTTTTATTTTTGGTCGGTTGTGGGGCCTGAACTCTGGTACTGGGCGCTGTCCCTCAGCTCTTCAGCTCAAGGCTAGGGATCTACCACTTGAGCCAAGCACCACTTCCCACTTTTTCTGCTTATGTGGTGCTGAGGAATTGAACCCAGGGCCTCATTCATGCAAGGCAAGCGCTCTCCCACTGAGCCTCCTTCCCAGCCCCTAGAAAAAGTTTCTTTATAAGTACCTTTCTTGTCCTCATGATAAGAATATATTTTTAGATAATATTCTGGATAATCCCTCTCTCTTTTCACATTAAGTAATGTAATTCTGTCTTTCTACTTGACAAATAAGCTTAATTATTTCTGATTTTCAAGAAGTTGCTACCATATGTCAAATAATTTTCCTAATTATTTGTACTCTTGAAGAGACATTCAGTATATTTTTTATGAACTAGTTCAATGTGTTTATTTTTAGATTTTTAACTTGCATTTAAATTTAATATGAGTAACAGTTTTCACTTGGTCAGCAAGAGAAACTATACAATCAGCCACATAGGGACAAATATGACAGTTATTCATTTTTGAGGCAATTGCATTTCAGAGGTTAACAACAATCTCCCTATTGGATATTACAAAATTAAAGTGTTAGTACAATAGATTTTTTCCCCCTAAGATTTAGCCATGTGTTAAGTGAACCTTTGTATGGAGCACATCTGGAAAAGTGTTGTTAATTTTGACTATTCATTACTTTTTTTTTTTTTTTTTTTGTCGGTTGTGGGGTTTGAACTCTCGCCCTGGGTGCTGTCCCTCAACTCTTCAGCTCAAGGTTAGCACTCTACCACTTGAACCACAGTGCCACTTCCTGTTTTTTGAGTGGTTTATTGGAGATGAGACTCACTGGCTTTCCACCTGAGCTGGCTTTGAACTAGGATTATAGGAGTGAGCCACCAGCACCCAGCTCATTACATTATTATTATCAAAAGATGAGAAGATATTTCTAACATGAGCAGTTTACATGCTATTCTAAACAGAATTTTATCTTTGGTAATTATGTTTGAGTTACATGCACTAATAATATAAAGGGAGTTTCATTGTGATATTTCTGCACATGCACACAGACTGCAGTTTGAGCAAATTCATCTCCTCTGCCACAATCCCGTTCTTCCTTTTTCCAATCTCTATGCATTAGCTTTCAAGTATATTTACTTAGATATGGAGCTATTAACAAAACATTTCCTACTTGTGATTGCAAAAATTATCATTATCTATATTGCAAAAATCTATATTACTATATTTAAGAAGATATACAAAAATGTTGCCATTTAAAAAAATTTGATAAATCTAGTTTCTTCCTTCTAATGCACACAAATATACAAAACAAAGGTATGCATAAGATTTTCTTCATTTTTATAGCACTTGTTGTGGTTTATTAGGTTATTACCACACTCATGGTAATAAATCAAAGCCTCAGAGAAAATAGAAATGTATCTTTCTGTAAAATGATGAAGGAATCAGAGTAAATCTGCTTTACAATAAGGCTCCATTCTTAGTGAATAGTTTGGATGTTTTTAATTTCCTGAGAAACCTAGAAATATATACCTAAATTAGTTTTTTTTTAACTCAGAAAGAGCTGAATTTAATATTTATTGAATTACTAATTTACAAAATTCATATCCTAAATATTGATTCAGGCACTGAATCTATCCTTCAAGATTAAATCTAATAGAAAAGTCAGACACACTTTTAAAAAACTTGAACCCTAAGAGATCTATATGTATGGGCACATTTAATTGTCAGACAGACATGATTATTTATTTCCTGCAATCCATGAACCTATTAACTTACAACAGTTATTTTTGTCTCCTCTCATTACCAAGTAGAATTTATTTCTCCATTCCTCAGTCGAGCCTGCCCTGTGACACTGATGTCAGTGGGCCCATGCTTGGCTGATACACCACTGAAGAATTGCTATTCCACCAGCCTGATCATAGGCCTTCTCTGCTTCTGTATGTCCTCTTAAACCTGGCTGTGCTGTCCTGGGCACATTCTAAGTCAGCTTCCTGAAAAAGGAGAAATAGAGAAAAGAATCAACTAATTCATGTTGGTAGAGCCATTTAGCCAAACATCACTTCACAGCAGAACCATGTGGGAACTGAGGTATGAAACAAAAGCACAACACAACTGTAACATCTTCAAGAGAAATAGAAATGCTATTGCTGTGAGCCAATAGATTTTGAAGGTAGGAACAGAGAGCTATTTTATTAACTAATAATATGGAATGGGTGTTCATCAATTTTTTGATAATATAGGAAGGATATTCTAATTTAATTTAGCATTTTTAAGCTGATATTTTTAGCAATCTATTTTTTGGCTTTATATAGTTTTGTGGAAAGATTGCCATAAAGTTTCAATGCAATATATTAACTGTAAAAAAATATCTGATCCATATCTCAGTGTGGTCCTTCACAGCTGATAATTGACCTAAATATCTTGTGTTTGTCAGGTTATCTACTATGAATGTCTTCTTTTTGGCTTTCAGTATTGTATTAGAAGGAAGTCTTTACTAAAGGACAAAGAATTATACTACACTTCTATAGGAAAAATACACATATAAGTTATTGGAAGTTCTTCTAAATGAGATGTTTGTCTTTCCTCCCACTTATTTTTGTTATTTATTTTTAGGACTACTTATGTTCATTTGTTTTATCCTTTCAAATAAAATTTAATTCAAAACTATTATGTCATTACTTAAAGCATTGAAGGTTATTCATAATGTTGTCTCCTCTCCTCCTTTGCATGTCTTCCTGAAGTGTGTGTGTGTGTATATGTGTGTGTGTGTGTCTGTGTGTCTGTGTGTGTAGGTGATACTACAAGATCTTCATGTATCATCTTACATATTTTATAACTCAGCTTTAATGTTAATCATTTCTCTAGGAAACCCTGATTACTTACATTACAGAATGATATCAAAAAGGCACTCTGATGTGAAAGGCATGCTTGCTGGTTTCTGGATATCAATATCATAATTTAGGTAGGTAAGAAATATCTAACCACTATATCTCTATATAAGTGTCTGTATCTGCATTAGTAAAACATGAGTTGATGTTGATAAGTTACTATATTACCATATAAAAGATTCTCTACTTCTCTGCTTGCTACTTGTAAATTCAAATTCCAGTAGAAACCTATTTTTCACCATCAATTGATCTCTTCGTTGATCTCTAATGTGCATGTAAAGCAATAACAGTATTTTTGTCCCTCATGTGAAATATGTTTATATACTAAAAGGCAGAATTGGGTTACATGACAGTAAGGGCCCTTTATGTGAAACTTTTTTAAAATTTTTATTATGAAAATACCGTACAGACAAGTTACAATTACATGGGCAAGATAATGAGTACATTTCTTATCAAGCATTGTTGCTTCCTCCTTTGTTTCCCCTTCCTATCCCTTCCCATATCCCACCCCCCTCTCCCCCCCCACACACCAAAGCTGTAAAGTTCGTTTTTCCGACATAATGACTTGTACATCTCATTGTTGCAATGGGTCCACTGGTATCCCTATTTAAACGATCTGTTCTTTTGCTTCCCCTCCACAAATTATACCAACATCAAATACAGTGAAAGCAGGGGTTATACCATGGGGAAGAGACATACAAAGCAATAAAGAAATCATCTTATAAATATGTTAGAAACAATGGCATTTGCAAATATCTTACATGTCCCTCTTAAAATAGAGAACCTGCCTGTGAGGGCCTTCTTGTGCCTCATAGCATTGTGGAAGTCATCTTTCAGGTGAGAACATATGTGAGTGAAAACGAGTCAAACCTGTTTTTAATGAACTCCCACTCCAGATAGTTGCATTTTTCAATTCATGAGAGCAGAGTTATCATCACTTAAAATTCCACCTTTCAACATTTTTGCACTGGGGCAGAAGTTCCAAACTATGATCTCTAGTAAAACATTCATCCACAGCAACATCTGAAAATCAGTGACCAGGCTTACAAAGCTATTTCTATGCTTCTAAAACCTTTGGAGTGTGTGTGTGTGTGTGTGTGTGTGTGTGTGTGTGTGTGTGTGTGTGTGTGTGTGTGTGTGTGTGTGTGGTGTGTGTGTGTGTGGTGTGTGTGTGTGTGTGTGTGTGTGTGTGTGTGTGTGTGTGTGTGTGTGTGTATCTGTGTGCTGGTCATAGGGCTTGAAATCAGGGCCTTGCTCTGGCCCTGGGACTAAGCACTTTCCCTGAGCTTTTTAGCTCCAGGCTAGCATTTTACCACTTGAGCTACAGCTCCATTTCCAGATTATTTTTGTGTGTTCAATTAATTGGAAATAAGAATCTCATAGAGTTTCCTGTCTGGGGTCAGTTCTGAACCATGACCCTCAAATCTCAGCCTTCCAAGTAGCTAAAATTACAAGCAAGAGCTACCAATGTCTGCTGCTTGCAAAATATTTATTAGCACACCCAACTTTTCAGCTCATAATTGCTCTATTCCATCGATAGATTTTCATCTGTCTGTGGCCAACACCTTCACAAAATCTCTCACCTCACATGAAATGATTTCAACAGCGTTTGTTTTCTGTCCGTTTCCTATCTTTTCCTTCTCTCCCCCCACCCTTGCTTCCATACTAAGGATTAAACATTGAACTCAGGGGCTCATTCTTGCTGGGCAAATGATCTATAACTTGAGCTTTGTCTTCATTCCTTTGAAAATGAACAATTCTGTTTAATACACACAAAACTCCTCTTCTCAGTTCCTCTATACCCTGACTATTTACCAATACACCATCTCTCAGATAATTTGAAATAGTGAACTCTAACTCATGTTTTCTATTATGCTCAGGTATATAACCACTACTGAAGATTTAGTCATCACTATGTATGGGACTCCAAAGCACTTGTCACAGATGATCCAGAAATTCTACTCCTGCACATTTATCCAAAAGATTAAAAAACAGGATACAGTAAAGCCATCAACACATGTCCATTGAGAAAATATTCTCCATAGCCAAGGTATGGAATCAGTGCAAATGTTCCTCAATGCCCTAATGGATCAAGAGAATATTACTCACAGAATGTTATGCAAGAGAATGTTACATAGTAGAATGTTACTTATTCATTAGAATGATATTTTACCATTGGTAAAGAAATGAAAAGACCTAGAAATAGTTATATTATGTGAGGTCAGGCCTAGAGAGACAAAGAATGTATGTTTTCCTTTAGATGTGAAAGATACCTTTAGCTTATAAACTTATAGGTAAATATGTTGGGTGCTATTCAAGGATATAAAAATGTAAATGAAATACATGAGATTCAAGGGGCTTCTCAAATAGTGTAATTTCTCAGAAAGGCACAAACCTCAACAAAATAAATATCTGCAACAGGTACTTGAAAGGGGTTGTGTGGAGTCAAGGGGAAAATGGTAGATGAATGAAGAGAAGTGGGAAAAGACAGTCAAGAATTCAATATATCCTCTACAAAATTAAGAACAATGAGTGAAGGGTCAGGCCGGGGAGATATGGTTAAGAATGCTTAAAGGGGGTGACATTGATCAAGACGTATTATACTCATTACATGCTTTGTTAAATGAGGATAATATGAAGGATAATAACAAAAGAAAACATGACTTGCTGAATAAATGAATGAATGATTGAAGTAACATTACTCAAAAATCTTCGTTACCTGTGGTGACCTGGGGTGACCCAAAGTGCCCTGACCAGATCCCTGGCCTGAGAGGGAGGGAACATATTGGAAAAGGGCAAAGGAACAAACTTTTCCTCACACCTTGTACAGCTACCTGGGAAAGAATCCTGGGACACAACCCAACCACTGCCCCAGCAAACTAAAACTCTCAACCCTCCCCCCAAACTCATGACAGCAGACAACAATGTCCCCTGGAGACAGATGCATTCAGGATGCACCTGGGGAAAAAAAACAGAAACAAAAACAAAAACATCAGGACCCACCTATGAGCCAGCAAACTACAGCTCCCGATTCTCTCCCAAATGCCTATCAGTGGACAATAATGCCCTAAGAGAGTCATGCAGCCAGAGAGACACCTGGGAAAACAACACCAGGACCTACACCTATGTAGAAAAAAGGATGTAAATCACTACATTTGCCATCACATCTCCCAACCCAGTATCTCTGATGGAAATAGCTGCATATAGCTCTAGTAGCAATTACAGTCAAAGTCCAACTTAAACTAGGAATCTTCCTCTAAAAAGGTCCTAACTCGGGCATATTCCTATATAAACTTCAGTAGGGAACAGCCCTGATCCCTAACACACTGAGAAACTCTCTCCCTCTCTCTCTGTCTCTCTCTGTCTGTCTCTCTCTCTCTCAATCTCTCTCTCATCAATTTTAGAGACTCAGTTTAAAAAAATCTCCAAGTTGAATGCTCTGAGTCTACTGATGTGATGATTTGAGATATGCATTTATACAATTTAAACAATATGTACACATATAATATCCTACACTTCCTTATATCACATTTCTCTCTTCAAAATTAAGAGTTGTAATATGACAGGAGATAGCAATTACCTTAGGCTTTTTAGAGAAGGCAGCATTAGGGTTCAGGGAACATAACACAAATTCTCTTTATTACAATTATTCTTCAATATAAGGTGGTGGTTGTGGTGTTTTGGTTTTGTTTCATTGTAGTTTTTCTTTTCTCTTTTGTCTTTTTCCTTTCTTTTTTATTTTCCTCTCCTTCTCCTTCTTCTCTCTTACTTATATCCTCCAGCACACTTACTCCCTTCTTTTTTCCTCTACATAAAATTATATATAGATATATAGATATATGTATCTATAACTACATAGTTATATATAACTCTTTGTCTTTGTATGTATTCCCATGTATAGATATATGTAATTGTATATAAATGTCATTATGATAACTATATAAAAGTTATATATAAATAGTTTTACATATTACATATATTTATATATATTTCTAACCTAATAATTTATATATTTATTTATTTATATCTTCCTGATAACTACAGTTGTGAGATTCATTGTCATGAGCCTGAAATACTTCCAACAAAATTTCACACAGTTATATACAAGGTCACCTTGAAGAATCAGTCATATTTTGATTGACATGTTTTCTATAGCTGCAGGCTTCTACATTATCACCTATGCTAAATGTCGCTGAAAACATTCTTACTAGTTCTAGTCATACATTACATATTCTTTAAACTAGGCATTTTCAAAGAAGTTTGCTAGATACATGAGTGAGTAAAAGTTTTGAAGAAATTGTTCAGTATCGAAAAGAGTTTTTTCCAGTCTAGTGAATGTTTCACAGATTGATTGTTTACTGCTGACTGCTACTCTAGAGTTTATGGACTGTTTGTTTATTTCAGGATGGTATGAACTTTTCCCGCAACAAAGCATCCTTGCAGAATGTCTCCTCAAGGAAAAATACATCAGCATCTCAGCTATGAATACTGAACGAGCTTCTGTGTTTCAAAGTATATATTGTAGATTTTTGTGACTACATTGCAGTAACAGCACAGATACTTTTTGCGTACAATGGGGTGAAATCACAAAAAAGAACTGTAAGTTAAAAATACGTCATATCAGAAAATTCTTTATACACCTGATCCACCAACCAAATAATTTAGCAACAGAGCATATTTAAAATATGTACTGTTGACTTGAGTACTGGCCTTGATGTGTAAAGCTGCCACCTCAATGCATAGTAAGAGAATCTTATGTTCTATTTTCAACCTAGCACAAAATAAAAATTTACACTACAAATGATAATATCCACAGAATATTTTTCACAGACTCGAAGATTGAAAACATTATGTCTAAAAGGTCATAACCTTTATCAGCTGTTACATGTTTTGTCTTTGATATCTGAAAATACATTATTATAGGAATTTAAACATCAGCCAGACTCTAGAGGCTCACACCTGGAATCCAAGAAACTCAAGAGAATTGAGATCTGGAGGATTATAGTACAAGACCATGGAATCAATTTCTCTGGATTATATCTCCAAAATAACTAGCAAAATGAAGAACTGAAAGTGTAGCTTAAGTTGTAGAGCACTAGATGGGAAAGTAGAAATTCTGAGCAGAAACTTCAGTCACACAGAGAGACAGAGGCACTACACAGATACAAACACACACACACACACACACACACACACACACACACACACACATTGCCAGTATCTTATCACTGTTAAAGGGTATAATTTGATAATAAATTCACAGTATGAGTTATAGTATTTATGGTCATTTTATGAGCAGAAAATTTTCCTTTTGTGAATGCATATGACTGAGTAAGTTGTTAATAAATCATCAGAGAATTGTACAACTTGGCTACTCTGATGTAGAAATTACCCTACTTCTAATGAAATTATATGCTAAATTTTTATATTACATTACCATCATTTAAATGCTTTAAAAGCTATATTTTCTTCCCCCAGTGTAATGTTGAAAGATTTCATGGATATTTACTTAACTCAACGGTGCGTACCATGATCAGTGAGTCACATTGCTATTGGCAAAAACATTCTCTGTGAAATACTCTCAACACTTAAACTCTTTGCACCTCCTTCCTGAGGACTTCAGAGTAGTAAGCTCTTCCTATATACATTAGATCATCACAGAAATAATAAAACCCGAGCTATTAAAACCATGGGAAATGTTTTAACATACTGGAGAGCTTGTTTGATTTCCATTATAAAATTGTTTCATGACAAGGAAATTAACAAATTAACAAATTAAAATTAACAAATGAGTTATTATTGTTTTTAATAGAGCTGCAAGAGTGTAGTCAAAACATTTTTTTAATGAAAAGGGAAAATAGACTACCTTTCCATTTGTATTTTTAATTTAATTATTTTCATAGTGAAGATAGTAAAACATTTTTTAAACTCAGTTCCTTTGTCATTGTCCTAGGTTTGAAAGAACTTAACATAAAGTTAGTGAAGATATATGCATAAATATATTTTAAAAGCATATTTGCATAGGTATTTTCTTTTTGTATATAAAATGAAGTCTGTTTGTAGAAGAATGCTTTTCTTGTAGTGGCAGATTTGTACCATATGAAGAGTTTTATCTCTTCCATTTTTTCTTATGTAATAATTATTCCAACAACTTTGTTAAATATGTTTAATTACATTCTATACTACATGTAGGCGTAATGAAAAATTAGGACTGGAAAGTACTGTCTTTGATATGTTTATAGAAATTCCAGTGTTGTTACTCCATTTATTGACTGCCATCCACCTGGTATAAACAAATATTGTGTTCTCTTGATGCTTTATCAACATTTATATGCATAACTTTTTAACATTACAACCTTATAATGATATCCATATGGGTTACTAAATGTAGATGCAGAATATAAAAATAAATGTCCACACAATAATATTAAAAATAAACAAATATTCTTTAATATGTATAGCATAACCTTGACAAGAATAGATAAAGCAAAATTCATCTCAATGAGAAGATTTCTTTGAGATTGAGACTTTGGTAGTTTGAAGGTAGACTTTCTGGGATCCAAGAAAAATATTTGAAGTTCAGATTTCTTCCTCTATTTTGAGTAAAAGCTGAGGATAAGCTGAAGAAAACTGAGATTTCCATAATATAAAAGTTACAGAGTAGCTGAAGAATGTGACTATTGTCCATTCACTTATGAGTTTCCAATAATGGGCAAAAGACCATTCTTCTGGTACAAAAACACACCATTCTAAGCTTATGGAATTATCACAAAATAGCAACAGCAACAATGTTACTAGAAAGATTAACTAGGATCACTGAGGAAAGTTTAGAACCAATTGTGCAATTAGGAGATGATTGTTCTAAGAAGATGTTTGTGCATATCCATAATCAGTTCACACTAAATATGAAAAAAATTCTTTTTTATAGAGAGGATGATTGAGATTGAAATATATTTTTTTGAAATAGAGCCTGAAACTTTTCTGTTCAGAATAGCTTTGCACTGTGTTCTTAAATATCATGGATTATTTTCATTACACATGGGGGCCTGATTGAAAATAAAATAGATTATACTACTACCTCATAATTCTATCTCAAATTCTTCTTATTTTTATATTTATAATGCTGAAAATTGAGTTCAGAGCCTCAGAAAGGTGAAGCAATTGGTCACTCAGTCAAATATATCTCATGTCCCCTACCTAAGTTATTTGCAAGATATTAGACATCCTATAAATTTTGTCTGAAAATGATATCCATAAAACAAAACTGTAATAGAATCCTGAGATAGCAATAATAATAACAAGGATGCTGCCAATAGCCATATAATTGCTGTCAACATATAAACTTATAAATATCAAGAATTTAAAATTTTTCCCCTACCATCCCTTCCGGCCCCACCTCCCCAAATCCTGCTCCCTCCCCCCTCCTGCAAGATGTAGAGTTTGTTTTCAAGATAGAATCTTGTGTGTCTCATTGTTACAAAGTGTCAAAATTTATCCTTCTTTCAGCATTTTGTTATTTCCCTTCCTCTCTTCAAATTAGAAAATTGGACATACAAGATGTAGGGCACTGGAATCAACTACAGTGAAACCAAGAGTTATGCCATGGGGGAAGAACATACAAAAGAAGCAAAAGAAGTCACATAGTACATTATAAGTACTTTATTTGTTTTTTAACTTAAAATTTTATTTTATTTTATTTGAGAACATACTGTACAGAGGGGTTACAATTACATGGGCAGGATAATGCATACATTTCTTACCAAGCATTGCAGCCTCCTCCTTTGTTTACCCTTCACATCCCTTCCCAGCCACCCCCCTCCCCCCCACCCAATCATACCCCCTCCCCCCCCACAATCATACCCCCTCCCCCCCCCACACCTACATTGTAAAGCTGGTTTTGACATGACATTTTGTGCTTCTCATTGTTGCAACAGGTCCACCTGAATCCTTAAACAACTTGTTTGTCCCCATCTCCTCCACATGTTATACTGACATCAAATATAGTGAAAGCGGGGGTTACACTGTGGGGGAGAAGACTTCACATAGATCTCCCCTATGACCCAGCAATCCCACTTTTGGGCATTTACCCAAATGTTTACAAACAAGACCACACTAAAGCTACCAGCACAACTATGTTTATTGCAGCATTATTTACCATAGCTAAGACATGGAACCAACCCAGATGCCCCTCAATAGATGAATGGATCAAGAAAATGTGGTATATATACACAATGGAATTCTATGCCTCCATCAGAAAGAATGACATTGCCCCATTTGTTAGGAAATGGAAAGGCTTGGAAAAAATTATATTAAGTGAAGTAAGCCAGGCCCAAAGAAACATAGGTCCCATGGTTTCCCTTATTTGCAATATCTAGTATAGGTATGAGTCAAGCGGAAAAGGTCAGATAATGTGATGTTAGGAAAATGAACCCTTAAATATGTATTTTAATGTTTTCATTTCTTTCATGCATGTGTTTCTAACGCATTTATAAGATTATTATATGTACTTTAAAAACAACAGCAACAAAGGAAAAACATCACATGTCCCGATCTTGAGGTTCATTTCCTTAAGCATCAACTTATAAGGTCATATTTACATAGCTTTTGACCTTTTCTGCTGGTCCTAGACATATACTAGGTATTGCAGATAAGGGAAACCATGGGACCTATGTTTCTTTGGGCCTGGCTTACTTCACTTATTATAATTTTTCCCAAGTCTTTCCATTTCCTAATGAATGTGGCAGTGTCATTCCTTCTAATGAAGGCACAGAATTCATATATATATATATATATATATATATATATATATATTCTTAGGTTAGTTTCATATCTTAGATATGGTGAATAATGCTGCAATAAATATATTTGTGCTGATAGCTTTAGTATAGCATTGTTTGTCATTATTTGGGAAAATGCCCAAAAGTGGGATTGCTGAGCATAAGGGAGGCTTCATGTGTAGTCTTTAGAGGAACTTCTATACTACTTTCCAAAGTGACTAAACAAGATTACATTCCCACCAACAATGTAGTGTGGGTTCCCTTTTGGCCACATTCCCTCCAGCATCTGTTATTATTAGATTTCTTGATTATCGCCATTCCAACTAGAGTGAGGAGGTGGAATATCACTATTGTCTTGATTTGCATTTATCTTATGGCCATAGAAGTTGAGCATTTCTTCATGTGCCTATTGGCCATTCTTATTTCTTCTTCAGAAAAGTTTCTCTTTAAGACTATAGCCCACCTATTAATCAGGAAGCTGATACTTTGAAAATTTGTTGTTGGGGGACTTATTATTTTTAGTTCTAAGTATATTTTAGGTATGAGACCCTTATCCATTTTATGGCTAGTGAAGATCTTCTCCCAGTCTGTTGGCTTTCTATTGATCTTGCTAGCTATGTCCTTTGCCTTGCAGAAGCTCTGAAGCTTTGTGCAATCCCATTTGTCCAAATTTTCTTTGATTTGTTATGTTCCTGGGTCTTCATTAAGAAACTGTTGGCCTGTGCCAAGGAGCCCTAGATTTTCTCCTATTCCTTCCTGTAATGTTTTCTGGGTGTCTGCTTTGACTCCCAGGTCTTTTATCCATTTGAGTTGATTCTGGTGTAGGGTGATATATAAGGATCTAGCTCTAGTTTTCTGTAGGTGTTCAACCAATTTTGCCAGCACCATTTACTGAAGTGGCTGTCTTTTTTCCATTCTATTTCTTTAGCTCCTTTATCAAAGATTAGATGGCTATCAGTTTGTGGGTTAATTTCTGGGTCTTCAGGTCAATTCCATTGGTGCTCAGGTCTGTTCTTATGCCAGTACCAACCTGTGTTGATTACTATGGCTTTGTAGTAGAGTTTGAAGTTTGATATTGATATTCCTCCTGCACTGTTCTTTCTGCTAAGGATTCTTTTTGCTATTTGGGGTCTTTTATTGTTCCATGTGAATTTTTGGATTGCTTCTTCTATTTCATTGAAGAATGAGTTTGGGATATTGATAGATATCACATTGAATTTGTAGATAGCCTTTGGCAGTATTGCCATTTTCAGGATGCTAATTCTCCCTATCCAAGAGCATGGGAGTTTTATCCATTTCCATAGTTTTTCTCTAATTTCCTTTTTCAGCTTTTTAAAGTTTTCACCATAAAGGTCCTTCACTTATTTAGTTAAGGTAAATTCTATGTATTTTTTTGGTGGGGCTATTACAAAGGGAGTTGCTTTCCTGATTTCAGCTGTGCTCTTGTCAATATTGGCATACAGAATTCAATAGATTTTTCAGGGTTAATAGTGTATTCTTCTACTTTGCCAAAGTTTTGAATCAGTTTGAGTAACTTGAAAGTGGAGTCCATGGGGTTCTTTAAATACATGATCATGTCATCTGCAAACAGGGAGAGTTTTACTTCATCTTTCCCTATTTGGATCCCATTTATGTTTGCATTTTATTTCTGCACCTAGGCATTCTAAATCTAAATTGAATAGAAGTGGAAAGAGTACATCGATGTTCATCAAAGAAATGGATCTATAGTTGTCTTTCTTTGATGAGTCCCTGCCTACTTTTGGGATGAGTATTACAATGGCTTCATAGAAAGAGTTTGTAAGTAACATTCCACTTTCAATTTCATGGAAGAGTTGGATATTGGTGTGAGTTCTGCATCGAAGGCCTGGTAGAATTCAGCTGTAAATCCATCTGTTCCTGGGCTTTCTTTGGGTGGGAGGTCTCTTATTGCTGTTTCCATTTTGATGCTTGATATGGGGTCTGTTTAATGGTTTAAATCATCTTGGTTTAGTTTTAGCATATTGATATTTGCTAGAAAATTGTCCATTTCTTCCAGAGTCTCAAACTTATTCGTATAAAGATTGAGAAGTCTTCACTTATAATATTCTGAATCCAGGTTGCTTCTGTGGTGATGTTTCCGTTTATTTGGGTGTGTTCACATTTTTTCTGACAAGATTTGCTAAGGGTCTCTTAATGTTGTTAATTTTTTCAAAGAATCAACTCTTTGTTTTGTTGATTTTTTTCTATAGTTTTTTATTCTATTTTTTAAATTCTGATTTAATTTAATTATTTCTTTCCATCTACTGTATTGGAGTTTGCTTGTTGCTTTTTTTTTCAAGGAGCTTCAGGTGTCTCATTTAATTGTTGGCTTCAGATCTCTCCAATTTGTTTATGTAGGAATTCAGAGCTATAAACTTGCCTCTGAGTACTGCCTTTGCTGTGTCCCAGAGGAGTTGGTAATTTGTGTGCTCATTGTTGTTGAAGATCATGAATATTTGGATTTCCTTCTAATCTTTTCCATGACCCACTGGTGGTTCAACAGTGTGTTTTTCAGCCTCCATGTGTTACAAGATTTTCTTTATTGGCTTTTGGTGTTGAGTTCTAATTTTATTCCCATGTGGTCTCAGAGAATGCAGGGCATAATTTCAATGTTTCTGAATTTGGGCAAATTTGCTTTATGACCTAAAATATGGTCTATTTTGGAGAATATTCAGTATACTGCTGAAAAGAACATGTATTCTGATGCTGCTAGGTGAAATATTCAGAAGATGTCAGTTAATTTTGTCAGTTGATCTATGCATCTGAGGTTTCTCTGTTGAGTTTTGGCTGGATTGATCTATCTAGTGGGGATAGTGGTGTGTTAAAGTCCCCAATATTTACTGTCTTTGGATCTATGTGAGATTTTTAGGGAAAATAGAGATTCTTGGATAAATTTGGCTGATCGTTATTTGGTGAATAGATATTTAGAATTGTAACATCCTCCTGAAGTAGAGATTGCTTAATTAGTATGTAATGACCTTCTTGTCTCTTTTCAAGCATTTTAATTTGAAGTCTATTTTATCTGATATTAAGATTGGAACTTCCACCTGTCTATGGGGGCTGCTATGGTAGATTTTATTCCAGCCTTTCACTTTCAGGATTTGGGGAGGAGGGCAAGGTGTGCCTCTTGAATGTAGCAGATAGAAGGATCTTGCTTTTAGATCCAACTAGACAGTCTGTGTCGCTTAATTGAAGAGATAAGTCCATTAATATTCAGAGTTAGGACTGAAAGGTTTTTAGAAGTTCCTGCCATGTTATCCACTTTCTTGTGGGCTGTGCCAATGAGGTTCTTCTTATGATTCTTGGAATCTGTTTGGGGGCCATTTCTTTGCTTTTTATCGTGCTCTTGTTGGTTTTTTATGTGTAGGACACCTTTAAGTATCTTTTGTAGTGCTGGTTTGGTGGAGATATATTGTTTGCATTTTTCTTTGCTGTGGAAAGGTTTTATTTGTCGTTCTGGTATTGAGGAGAGTTTCACTGGGTACAGTATTCTTGGTTGATAATTGTTTGTCTTCAGGATGTGACATACATTATTTCATGTTCTTCTTGCTTTCATTGTCTCTGCTGAGAAATTTGAAGTTATTCTGATTGGTTTCCCTTTTGTAGGTAATTTATTTTTTCTCCCTGACAGCTTTAAAGATCCTTCCTTGGTTTCAGTTGATCCTGTGCAGAATACAATGTGACAGTGGGATGTCCTCTTCTGTTCTGGTCTGTTTGGGGTTCCAAAAGCTTCTTGAATCTGAATGGGCCTAACTTTTTGCATGTTTGGGATCCTGTAAAATAAATTTCCTAGACCTTTTACTTCTGTCTCTATGCCCACCTCTATACCCATTAGTCTTAAATTAGGCCTTCTGATGATGTCTTCCAAATGTTGAATAGATCTATCATATTTTTTGTATTTTGGATTTGCTTTGAATACTTGTCTGTTCTTTCTCTATAATGTCTAGGCTTTCTTCAATCCCAGAGATTCAATCTTCTGCATGGTCTAACCTACAGTCAAGACTTTCTAATTTTTTTTCCTTTCCTTCTAATTGGTCAGATTTGATGGCTTCAAATTCTGTTGGAACTTTGTTTTAGATCTTCTATGGACTTCTTTATCCCCTTAATTTGATTTTCAGTGTTCATTCTCAAATCCCTTAGTTGATTGGTTTCATTTGACTCCCTTTCCTTTTGTAGGGATACTTTCAGCATTCCCTTTGTGGCTTCCAAGGATTCCTACTACTTTTTATTTATGGATTCCATGAATATCTGTATTAATCTTTGTTTATTTTTCATCTTGCTAACACAATTCTTCTATTAATCTTTGGTTAGCCTCTTTATGCTGGCAAAATTTCTGTATTAATCTTTGTTTAATCACATCACACTCACACATTTCCCATGCCCCCATAGGGTCTTTTGCAGACTTTCATTTTTATTCAGCATGTTTACCAGTAGTTTTTGTAGACCATTTTTGAAACTCTCCTCTGGATTATTCATTAACTGCTCTGTTTCCTGAATATCATGAGCAGGAGTTGAGATACCTGGACTTGCCATTTTTCTTGTGTTTCTCCAGCTTGTTCTGCCCATTTGGGTATGAAAGCAAAACCAATTCCATGCTGGAACACTATTTTAAGGCAAACATCAACCAGAGCCCTGCAGATGTGCAGATTGTCTGGTGCAGTAAAAATGAGAACAGATACAATCTAGTTCAACAGATACAATCTAATTCAACAACAAACAGCTAAGGATCAATGGACTAAGAAAATCAAAGAAAGAGTAAGCAGGCCAGAAATTAATAGCTTTAGGGAGAATTGTGAGGAGAAAATAAGTAGAAGAATGTAGGGAGGGAACCAGAAAGAGGGGATGTAATCAAGACCTAAATTCAGAGAGAGGAGAGGGATAGAAGGAAACGAGACGTGAGATAAAGAAAAAGGAAAAATAAAAAATATAAAAATGAAACTCTTAAAATTATGTAAGTATAAAGGAATAATACTACAACTAAATTAATTAAGGCTGAGAATTTGTGAACTGAGTAATAAACATCTGAATTAAGTATGGACACAATGAAGGATAAAGTCTAAAATTTCAGGATGGGTGTATATCTGAGGATGAACAGGACAGCAGTTAAGTAAAGCAAAACAAAAACAAATATGACCAGAAAGGGAAAGAGTATAAAGAGAATAAAAACAAGCAAACAAAAAAACCTAAAATAAAAATGATGTTAAAAAATAGAAAACATTTTCTTAATTAGGTAGAAAAATGGTGTTCTTTGATTGTTTTTCTGTGTGTGTGGGGGAGGATCTTGTGTTTCTCCTGTGTCCATAACCAGTCTCTTGCTGTAGTCGCTGGTTGGCTTGTGGTGTTTGGTATTCCTGTGGCTTGACTGGTTTCTTAAATCGGTTTGTTTGAGCAGGAAGAGTGAAGCCCTTCCTTACTAGGGCCTTTATGACCCTCCTCCCAGGCTAGTTAAGTGGGAGGGTGATCTGTATTGAGTATTACAAAAGAGGGAGATGGCTCTTTCCTCTAGCTTGGAGTTGCAGTATGGGAGTTGTAGGTAGGGCTGTGGCCTGTCAGCAATCAGTAGCTTTATCCTGATGGGCTTCCTTCTGAGAGACTCAAGCAACCCAATCTGGAACTATTTTCAGAATTTATGTGCAATGAGTTTCCATTTATTTATTTTTTTACCTTTCAGCAGCTGGAGTTGCTGCCTCAGCTGCAGATGGGTGTGGCAGATTCTGGCTCTGTTTACCCACTGAGTACAGTCACCCCCCTTGCAGAGCTGCCTCTAATTGGGAAGGTCAATTTTCCCCACGTTTGGAGCTGAGCCCCACAGGTCAGGTTCCTTTGAACTGTTGAATGGCTCTTATTGTCTTCTTCCAAGACCTGAGTTAGGCCTTAGCTGCTCTGGCCTGGTCTTTGTCATTACCACAGATGGTGTTCTTCTCTAGTGGTGGGGGAGGTGCTACCTTCCCACCACTGCTCTGTGGCAAGGAGTGAGGATGTCTTAGGGCTACTCACACCTTTCCCTTGGTTTCCAGGCCATACATGGTCTGCGACTGTGGTCAGCAGGATGAAGATTCCCATTCCTTGTCAATTCTTGCTGATGGTGAGTAAAATCCACTTGCACACTCCCTCTGGCAAATTTGTCCATAGCTCTCTTTGTTGATATGGTGGCCAAGGCAGCAGCCGCTACCACCCCTGCCACAGACACCAGTGACTGCTCAAATCTGTGTCCTTAACCAAGCTGCCTGTGTTTTTCCTCTCTGGCCAAACTCTCTGTAAAATGATGGCACACTTGGTGTGCCTCTCCAGCCTTAGATTTCCCACTGGAACACTAAAACTGGTTTCTACGTGAGAGCTTGCTTAGCCCCCATCTTCCTCCAACTCCTAAAATTTCTATCTTGATTTGAAAATGCCTTTAACAATTTACAGACTTACCTGAATGGTGTGTTAAATGCACGACCCATGGAATTCTTTAGAATTCTAATAGAATTTTCCAATTAATTATAAGCAAAACTTTCTATCAATATGTCACATTGCTTTAGAATTTGAATTTTCTTGAGGGCTTAATGTCTTTCTCCATCACAGACCTAAAGAAGAGTTTTTCTTATACAACAAAATAAATGAGAGCACATTCTCATATTCTGAATGTCTGATATATTCTAACTGGAAATCGATATAAAAGGAAATATGTTCTTTTCAATTGTCCAAATTAATCAAAGGAAAAGAAATATTTACATTTGGAATCAATCACTAATAAGTTATAGAATTTAGCGGATTATAAGTATATATATATGTGTGTGTGTGTGTGTGTGTGTGTGTGTGTGTGTGTGTGTGTGTGTGTGTATGTTTTTGTGTGTGTGTCTATGTGTTTACACTTCTGCATACTTAGGTAGACATGGCAATATGAAATCCTGCATCTGTGGACATGACCAGTAACTTCACTTACATTACTACATGCTGTGTCATAAACTGAAGACTGGCTGCTGAATGATTTGAACATCTGTGGCTTGGGAAATCATAATAAGCTAATTTCCTAGACCATAAAATCCATGCTAAAAACAAAACAATAACAACAAGAAAAAATACTTCTTAGGGTTATAATACACCCTTACTTTTTTCACCTTTAAATAGAATTCTCCTAGAAGATAGGGAAACAGAAAAAAGAAAGGTTATATGCAATTAATTATACAAATAAACAAAACACATATTTATCAAATGAACTATTGTGACTATCACTTTTGTAGTGATAACTCTGCATGATAATTAGGTTAAACAAAGCTCTTTAAAGGCATTTGATGTTTTGATTAAAATAGAAATTCACACATGGTTTATATATTTAGTCACTTCTACTAGTCATATTAATTCAAGAAACATGTTTTAAATTGGAAATAAAGTTTGTAGAATTTTATTGAATCTGGCTAACTACTTTAGTCTCATAGGTATAAAAGAAACAGTTAACTTTGGTATTGATGGATTAAAGTAGTAAGGATTAATTTTTGAAAGGGGTGATAGCTATTATGATGTCTTGTACTTATAAACTCAGTTGTAGAATGCTAATTTCTTCGTACCATTACTTAAAGATAATAATAGTTTTTAAAGAAATGGAACTTCTTTCATGACTGTTAACTTCTGTCAAAATTTTTAACACTTTGGTTCTTTGTGCATATTAGAATCTAATACTTTTATGAATGTTTACCTCATCCATTGGAAAAAATTGACTGGAAATATTTTTTTGCTTTTCTGAACATAATTAAAATGTTACCAAATACTTTTTTCTTGGTTACATTGGGAAAACTCTGAAATACCTGCAAATCTTATCTCAACAAGAATGGAACGTAGAAAAAAAAACCCACTAAATACAATCCACTGGAAAAAAAATAGGAAGTTGCAGGACAAGAAAAAAGGAAGGTGACTTCTCCCTAAATTTGGTGAGGCTGACTGAAGAGTAATTACCTTTATAGTGGGGTAAAAACTAACAACATAAAATGTCAGAGGAACATGAGGGGACAGACAAGACTAAAAATATAATACCACTATGGAAGAAGATAAAAAACTCTAATGATCTCAACTTTTACAGGGGTGGAAAATGGATCTGGGCAATTCTAGGGACATTTCAGGCAGTTCCTTACATATAGTAGATTCACACCTGGTTTCAACTTGCCAGATTGTGCTGCATTTGTCTGACGGGGATTCTTAATACATATTCAATAACAGTATTGATGAGAATGAGAGGAAAAACTGATTTCAAATAATTCATGATACATCATTTGGAAGTACAAAAACAAAACTTAAATTCATTGAGCTTTAAGACAAATGCAACTAAACCAAAATGTATTAAAGTGTACCATAACAGAATAAGAACACATGACATTAGAGGAAGAGGGTTAATTAGTCAGCTTCCAAGTACATTAATTTACATTGGAAAGTGTGCTGGTAAAAGGAGCCAAATATTCCATTTCCTTTTAGTGTTTCTGGTAATTTTCTGAGAAAACAAAATATACTTCAGTACTTCCTTTGCTTCACAAAGTCCTTTCTTTATCTGTTAACACATTGATAGGTAGAAATTAATAATCGTCCTTGTTCTTGCCTTCACAATTGTATAATATGCATAAATGTGGCTCTGGATCAAAGTTTCCACTATGTTTCTATTTTATTTTACATTGAATGGGTTATGAATTGATTTTTACAACACAAGGTGTATGGTACAGTATGAGAGGCAACATTTTTATTAGTTATGAGCACCAACAGAAGAAATAGAAGGAATGATCCAACAGATGGAGATGACAATCTGAAATGGTCAATCCTAAAAGTAGCTCCCAGATAGAATCATACGTCACTTGTCTAGGAATTAGAAAAATAGTCAGGAACAATTGCATTAAAGAAAAAAACATTTGAATACGTATCTTAGGGTTCATTTCCCTAACATCAACTTATCTGACCTTTTCTGCTTGCCTCAGACATATACTAGTTATTGCAAATAAGGGAAACTATGGGACCTGTGTTTCTTTGGGCCTGGCTTACTTCACTTAATAGAATTTTTTCCAAGTTTCATGCGATTGTTTCTAACACATTTATAAGATGTTGCTTTGAATGTCTGTCCCCAACAGTATAACCCCTGCTGTCACTGTATTTGATGTCGGTATAATTTGTGGAGGGAAAGGGAAAAAAGTCGTTTAAATAGGGATATTGTTGGACCTATTGCAACAATAATATGTACAAGTTGTTATGTCAAATGAACTTTTCAACTTTGGTGGGGGACAAGGAGGAAGGAGGATTGGGTGAGGAGGTGGGGGAAAATGGGAAGAGATAGGAAGGGAAAAAAGGAGGATGCTAAAATGCTTGATAAGAAATGTAATCATTATCTTGCCCATGTAATTGTAACCCCTCTCTACAGTATTTTCACAATAAAAAAAAGAAAAAATAGTCAGGGACTTACATTTTTACCTTGCCTGGTCACAAGATACATGCTGTAAAGGGAGACTGAATAACAGAGACTATCTGATACCTGAAATCATTACTGACTGGCAACAAAGTCCAGTATCATTCAGCAATTTGTAACAATGAATTTCTGGCAGGGACTAATTTATATTCTTCTCTAAACACTGCCAAGGGATTGGTAGTTGATGAGCTGCCTTCATACATGAAAAAAATATTATCTGTCAGTATTACATTACACACAAAACATTTTATTTCCTTGTTAAATATGGACAATAAGTACCAGAATTTTATTTGCAGAAAACCAAAGTTAACCAACATTCAAATCTTTTATGTATAGTAGTGTAATATTTACAATTTAGGCAAATGCTAAGGTAAATTCTATCTAGATTTTTTACAATCTATAAGGTAAATGACATTTAAATCATTATACAACATTATCAAGGGAAAACCATAAGAAAGAGTCTGAAGTACAAAGTATTTTGTTCTTCAAATATTTTTGGCCAATTCAAATATGTTGTGAATGTACAATTTGCAGATGTCAAGGCCCTAATGGACTAGAAGTCCCATGTATTCATTAGAAAACTTCAGGCCAAGAAATAGTACTGAATCCTTAGCTGCTTGGAAATATGAGCATAAACATGGCCAACCATTTCAAGTATATTCTGCAACTTATGTAACAGTTTTCCTATCAAAATAGTTTTTTACATGCTATGGCTTATTCATTAACAAAATAGAGATTTTCCAGGAAGATGGCCACACAATGACACAGGTAAACTCCCTCGGTGTCTCTGACCAATCGGAGTTATACAGTCTCAGGTCACAATTTACTTCAAGAGAGCCACACCAATTAAACTTTAAACAGATAAAGATTTATCCTAATACAGAAAAAAATGTCTCCTCAGAAACACAACAAAACAGTGAGTAGACCCCTCCTGTGCAGCTGTAGCCATGGCTCCTCAGCTTGTGCTGCCTCAGGAAGAAGTGCAGGGAAACCCAGAAAGACAGACCTGAAAAGCTATCAACCAAACATTAAACAGAAGACCCCACTAATACTTAAGAAATCACATAGTACTCAGACTCGCAGGAACCAAGGATGATAATCAGGGAAAATCCCAGAATCAGTTAGTGGACTGAGAGTCCTCCTTGGTGCGTCCTTCCACTGCTGCCTCTTCCACTACCTCCTAGGTGCAGCTAGGAAGAGGTATTTGAAAACTACAATCTAGCCACAGAGGGCCCTCAACAGATCTCAATGCCCAGCTCAACGCACCTTTAGATCCTGTGAGTAACACATAGGGAACCCCTGTATTGAAGAACAAGTTCTCTGTGGTGACCCAAAGGTCCCTGAAATAGTTCCCCAACCTCAAACTCTTCCTCAGCTACCCTGGAAAGAATCCTGGAACACAGCAGATCCCAAATCCTTCCATATCTCTGGCAAACTCCTTCTCTCAATAAGTTCGGCTGCAAGGAGGGGCACAAAGTCTCCAAGCCTGGAAGGCAGAATTTTTTCTGTGCCCTCAAACAAACTAATTTGAACACCTAACTTTTCACCTTGAGTTAGGATCAATCAGGCCAGGGAATCGGAATCTAGGTAACAGCCAAACTCCCATATCAAGAGGGTGTCGGTACACAACCAAACTACAAGGAAAACTGACCACCACAAGAAAATCAAGGCTTCATCAAGACACTGAATAGCAAATATCAAGGACATATGTCTTCCCCCAAACAAACTGGAAATCTCTTTCTTTTTGAATAAATGGGATTGCATTAAATTGAAGAAATACTGCATGGCAAAGGATATAGCTAGCAAGATAGATAGATAGATAGATAGATAGATAGATAGATAGATAGATAGATAGATAGATAGATAGATAGATAAGGATATAGATTGGGAGTTCTTCACTAAACATACAACAAGCAAAGTCTCATATCTAAAAGAAAGAAATATAGCCAGGGCTAAAAAATTAAATTCCACAAAAAACAAGCTTTCAAATAAACAACCACCCTATTAATAAATTGGCTACTGACTTAAAAAAAGACTACTCTGGATTGGTTCCATATCTTAGATATAGTAAATAATGCTGCAATAAATATAGTTGTGCTGGTAGATTTAGTTTGGTCTTGTTTGTAAACATTTGGGTAAATGCCCAAAAGTGGGATTGCTGGGTCATAAGGGAGCTCTATGTGGAGTCTCTTGAGGAACCTCCATACTGCTTTCCAAAGTGGTTGAACAAGTTTACACTCCCACCAACAATGCACATCCCCTCAAGCATCTGTTGTTATTAGAGTTCTTGATTTTTGCCATTCTAACTGGGGTGAGGTGGTATCTTAATGTTGTTTTGATTTGCTTTTCTTTTATGGCTAGGGAGGTTGAGCATTTCTTCATGTGTTTATTGGCCATCTTTCTTTCTTTTTCAGAGAAGTTTCTCTTTAAGTCTTTAGCCCATTTATTTATTGGGCAGTTATTTCTTTGAGGATTTGTTGTTGGGGGATTTATTTTTTTTGAGTTCCAAGTATATTTTAGATATGAGACACTTGTCCATTGTTTGGCTAGATATAGAACCAACCCAGATGCCCCTCAGTAGATGAATGGATCAAGAAAATGGAATTCTATGCCTCCATCAGAAAAATGACATTGCCCCATTTGTTAGGAAATGGAAAGACTTGGAAAAAAATCTATTAAGTGAAGTAAGCCAACCCCAAAGAAGCATAGGTCCTATGGTTTCCCTTATTTGCAGTACCTAGTATATGTATGAGTCAAGAAGAAAAGGTCAGAAAAGGTGATGTTAGGAAAATGATCCCTAAGATATGTATTCAAATGTTCTTTTTTCTCTCATGCATTTGTTTCTAATGCATTTATGTGATTATTTCTTTGTTGCTTTTATGTCTCTCCCCCACAATATAACCCATGCTTTCACTGTATTTGATGTCGGTATAATTTGTGGAGGGGAAGAGGAAAATCAAGTCGTTTAAATACAGGTGGACCCATTGCAACAATAAGAAGTACAAGTTGTCATGTGGAAAACGAACTTTACAACTTTGGTGGGGGGTAGCGGGAGGCTGGGAAGGGATGGGAAGGGTAAACAAAGGAGGAGGCTACAATGCTTGATAAGAAATGTACTCATTCCATAGACTCCACTCCTAAATTATTCAAGCTGATTCAAAACTTTGGCAAAGTAGCAGGGTATAAAATTAACCCCCAAAAGTCAATGGCTTTTCTGTATGCCAACAATGAGAAAAGTGTGGCTGAAATTAGGAAAGCAACTCCATTTGTAATAGCCCCACAAAAAATGAAATACTTAGGAATTAACTTAAACAAAGAAGTGAAGGACCTCTATGATGAAAACTTTAAAAACTTGAAAAGGAAATCAAAACAGAACTTAGAAAGTGGCAAAAACTCCCATGCTCCTGGATTGGAAAGATTAACATAATGAAAATGGCAATACTTCACAAGGCTATCTACAAATTCAATGCGATACCTATCAAAACTCCAACCTCATTCTTCAAGGAAATAGAAGAGGCAATCCAAAAATTCATATGGAACAATAAAAGACCCCGAATAGGAAAAACACTCCTCAATGGGAAGAACTCTGCTGGAGGAATATCAATACCAAATTTCAAACTCTACTATAAAGCCACAGTAATCAAAACAGCTTGGTACAGGCACAAGAACAGACCTGAGGACCAATGGAATAGAATTGAAAACCCAGAAATGAACCTACAGACCTAGAGCCATCTAATCTTCGATAAGGAAGCTAAAAATATATAATGGAAGAAAGACAGCCTCTTCAGTAAATGCTGCTGGCAAAATTCGTTAAGTACTTGTAGAAAACTAAAGCAAGATCCTTATATACCACCCTGCACCAGAATCAACTCCAAATGGATCAAAGACTTAGGAGTCAAAGCAGACACTGAAAACATTACAGGATGAAATAGGAGAAACCCTAGGTCTCCTTGGTGCAGGCTGAAATTTTCTTAATAGAGACCCAGAAACACAACAAATCAAAGAAAGGTTGGACAAATGGGATTGCATAAAGTTGCGGAGCTTCTGCATGGCAAATGACATAGCTAGCAACATCAATAGAAAGCCCATGGATTGGAAGAAGATCTTCACTAGCCATACAACGGATAAGGGTCTCATATCTAAAATATACTTGGAACTCAAAAAAGTAAATCCCCCAACAACAAATCCTCAAAGAAACAACTGCCCAATAAATAAGTGGGCTAAAGACTTAAAGAGAAACTTCTCTGAAAAAGAAAGAAGGATGGCCAATAGACACATGAATTGCTCACCCTCCCTAGCCATACAAGAAAAGCAAATCAAAACAACATTAAGATACCACCTCACCCCAGTTAGAATGGCAAAAATCAAGAACTCTAATAACAACAGATGCTGGAGGGGATGTGGACAGAAGGGAACTCTACTGCATTGTTGGTGGGAGTGTAAACTTGTTCAAGCACTTTGGAAAACAATATGGAGGTTCCTCAAAAGACTCCACATAGAGCTCCCCTATGACCCAGCAATCCCACTTTTGGGCATTTACCCAAATGTTTACAAACAAGACCACACTAAATCTACCAGCACAACTATGTTTATTGCAGCATTATTTACTATAGCTAAGATATGGAGCCAACCCAGATGCCCCTCAGTAGATGAATTGATCAAGAAAATGTGGTATATATACACAATGGAATTCTATGCCTCCATCAGAAAGAATGACATTGCCCCATTTGTTAGGAAATGGAAAGGCTTGGAAAAAATTATATTAAGTGAAGTAAGCCAAGCCCAAAAAAACATAGGTCCCATGGTTTCCCTTATTTGCAATAACTACTTATTTCTGAGTCAAGCAAAAACGGTCAGATAAGGTGATGTTAGGAAAATGAACCCTAAGATATGTATTTAAATGTTTTTTTTTCTTTCATGCATTTGTTTCTAACGAATTTATATGATTATTTGTTTGTTGCTTTGTATGTCCTTCCCCCACACTATAACCCCTGCTTTCACTGTATTTGATGTAGGTATAATTTGTGGAGGGGAAGGGGAAAAACAAGTCGTTTAAATAAGAATACAGGTGGACCCGTTGCAACAATGAGTATTACAAGTTGTCATGTCGAAAAGGAACTTTACAACTTTGGTGGGGGGGCAGGAGGATTGGGTAGGCGGAGCTGGGGGAGGCTGGGAAGGGATGGGAATGGTAAACAAAGGAGGAGGCTGCAATGCTTGATAAGAAATGTACTCATTATCTTGCCCATGTAATTGTAACCCCTCTGTACAGTATTTTCACAATAAAAAATAAATAAAAATTTTTAAAAATACTTCTCTGGAGAGGAAATAATAATGGCCAATAGACACATGAATAAATAAACATTCAACATCTCTGGCTATAAAAGAAATGCAATTACATGCTCTTTATTTTATTCTCACAATTAAAAACAGAAAGAGATGTATTCCTCAAAACAAGAAAAAAATGTCAAAAAAAATGCAAATTCCACCTTGCCCCAGTTAGAATGGCTATTATCAAGAAATCTAATTACATCAGATGCTGGCAGGGATGTGGCTAAAAGGGAATGCTTATAACCCGTTGGTGGGAGTGTAAACTCGTTTAACTAGTATGGAGAATCATCAAAAGATGAAACATATAGCTCCCTATGATGAACCAATCACACTCTTGAGCATTTACCCAAATGATCCCAAACATAGCTACTCTAAAGCTTCCAGAACAACCATGTTCATTGCCGTTTTATTTACCATTGCTAAGATATCGACCAACCCAGGTGGCCCTCAGTAGATGAATGGATCAAGAAAAGGTGGTATATATACACAGTGGAGTTCTATGCTTTCATTAGAAAGAATGGCATTGCCACATTCATAAGGAAATGGAAAGACATAGAAAAATTATATATATCAAGCAAAGCAAGCCAGACCCAAAGAAATGTAGCTTGCATGGTTTTTCCCATTTGTAATAACTAGAATATATCTGATATGTTTAGCAGAGAACCACAATAGCCCAATTGCTAGGTACATATGACAATATATAATAAAAAAATATCAAAATGAACTCTAAGTGTTAGAAACATGAGGATTTTGTCATGTTATCTTTGCAGTTATTTCTATTTTTTGTTTTAGTTTTCTGTACCCTTTGTCTTGTATAAAAGTTTATCTGACCCTCAGAACACTAAGAGAATCACAGAAGCCACAGGACAAAGGATGAAATAACACGACATACTAGACACTCTGTTGGAAATGAACTTACCAGCTTTGGGGAGGGGTAATTGGTGAGGGGAAAGCAGGAGAAAATGAGGGAGGGGGTAACTGCAGAAAGAAATCTACTCATTACCTTAGTTATATAATTGTAACTCCCCTGTTTTTCACCTTTTCAATAAATAATAAAAAATAAAATAAGGGCAAAAGTCTGAACAAAATACCTTTTTATTTTATTGTCTACAATTTGTAAATTGTTTTCAAAGAGAACTGTTCTAAAAATTAAAAAAAAAATAAATCTGTCAATCAGAAGACCCTGGTGTACAGCTAGGACAACAGTGATCTCCAAGGATTGGTTGATTAACTTTAATTGGGAGATTTATTCATGCTAAACACATATACAATCGTAAGTAAATAAAAATTTGTACTAAATTTCAGGAAACTTGCTCTTTAAAATATTCATATTATTAGTCATCATGGAAAATATTTTTTTCTTAATAAACTACTAGCATATTATAAAGATTACATATTTTTTGAGATATGTATTTCTACAAATGTATAGGGATCCAAGAGGGAAAATACACTAGTAAAATGAAATGGCCATGAAATCCATGTTTATCTATAGTGAGACAGAAATTTTTGGAGACAGGAAAGGTGGGTTACCTGCAAAAGGTGGAGAAAATGCTACATGGATAGAATGATTTTGTTTGCATGATGGACTGATTATAAGGTATGTCCATGTGCTTAGTTTCATGCCTGGGTCAACACTGCTGATCATTTCAGTTCAGATTATTGATTGCATGGAATGATTTTTTTTTCTAATTTTCTATTCATTTGTCCAATCACTAAATGTTCAGAATTTTGTATGAGAGCTATACAGGATATTTTAAGGTCCCTAACATATATAGAAACCACATATATTTCTTGATCTCTACAGTCTCTCTGTCCTCTTGAAATGTCTTTGATTTAGCAATCAAATTTTTAAATCACTTTATAAGCCAAAGTGGCTGAAATTTGATACCCCCTTCAGGAACGGAAAAAATATTTAAAGTGAGTTTCAATGAAAGAAAATTAAAATTTATCTAGACCAACTAAAATCTTAAAGTCTTTTGCTCTAAACAGAAAGATATAACCACGATCTTTGCAATGTAAATAGAATATCTCAAGTCTGAAAGGTTATAGCTGACAATACACCTACATTTTCTTACCTTCCTTATATTACTTGCCCTTACATCAACTTTTCCATCTAAATCATAATTTCATTATTAAAATCCAAAATTTTTTAAACAAAGTGAATAGGCAAGTTACATAGGCAAATATCTGAAGACTTGAGAACACTATAATAAATTGGATGGATATTAATTATGAGAGTATCCAATGTCTCTGACATGTTTTGAATAGTTGGGAGTTCACAAAATTCAAAGTTGCAGAAGATCAGTGTGAATTTCACTAGAAATAACCTTTGTTTTAGGCTTAAAGATAATGAAATAATTAACAATTTATACGTGTTTTCCCATCTAATTAGAGGTGAGTTCTATACCAATGAATAATTTTCACTAGACCTCCTACAACACACACTTCTGAAAATTTCCCCTGCTTATTGGTCCAGATATTTTCTCATATTTGGGATGGCTTATTTTGCCAGAATTCGAAAGATATATTATTAGTGACAGTTTTAATTGAAAATATAATACATAACTTACTTTTTGTGTTATTTTAAATAAAGTATTGGTACCACTTAAACCACAAATCAGGAGTAAAGCAAGGGACATATCTTTCTGATATCATTCTGCAGACAGATAAACATTATTATTATGATCATTTTTGCTTTGTAGTCATGAGACTTGAACTCAGTGTCTGGGTGCTGTACATGAGTTTTTTTCCTCAAGGCTAGTGATCCAGCACTTTGAGCCATATCACCACTTTTGGTTTTCTGGTGGTTAATTGGAAATAAGAATGTCACATTTTCTTGATATATTCATCTATTGAGGGGCATCTGGGTTGTTTCGGTATCTTAGCTATGGTAAATAATGCTGTAATGAATATAGTTGTGCTAGTAGCTTTAATGTGGTCTTGTTTGTGGTCTTTTGGGTAAATGCCTAGGCGTGGAGTTCTATGTTTTGTCTTTTATGGAATCTCCATATTGCTTTCTAGAGTGGTTGAACCAGTTTACATTCCCACCAACTGTGTAAGAGTTACCTTTTGGCCACATCTCCACCAGCATCTGTTGTTATTTGTTTTCTTGATAATGGCCATTCTAACTGGAGTGAGGTGGAATCTCAATGTGATTTTAATTTGCATTTCTTTTATGGCCAGTGATGTTGAGCATTTCTTCATGTGTCTATTGGCCATTCTTATTTCCTCTCCAGAGAAGTCTCTTTTTAGTTTTTAATGTATTTTAAATGTGTACAATATATAAGATCAGAAAGAGCTGAAACTTCCAGGAGCTGGAAACTCATGCATAATGAGAATCACTGTTCAAAGCCAGCCTAGGCAGGAACTACCATGAAATTCTTATTTCCACTTAAGCACCAACAATTTAGAAGTAGAACTGTGACTAAAATGGTAGTGGTAGCCTTGAGCAAAAAGGCTGAAGGACAGTGTCCAGACCCAGAGGTCATGCATCTTGACCAAGAATATGCCTCCCACCCCAAAAATGATTGAATATTACTTTCTTACCCTTTTTTTAAACAAATATTTTCCTTTTGATCTTCACTCTTTGCAGAATTTCTGAAAATTTAGACTATTTTACTTTTAGATTCTTACAATATAAGAAAATTTTATATGTAATAGCATTTATGGTGTGGACATGGTATATTGTCTTGAGTATTTTTATCCTCACACAGTAAAGTGTGCTTGTTTACTGCAATGACATGGATCATTGAATCACTAAAATAAAAGAGTAATAAGAGCTCTGTGTGTGTGTGTGTGTGTGTGTGTGTGTGTGTGTGTGGCATCTAAGAATTGTCACCATATGAAGAATTCCTGAAGTAATCATAAATTTTGTATTTTCAAGTTTTAGAAATATGACACAAGATTAGATTTGTTTGCAGTTAAATAGCACTAGGTTCGTTATTTTCCTCTTGATGACAGCTCACGGAATCTAATTATGTGAGTTTAAATTATATCAGATGAAAACAAATTTGAAGAACAATCAATTCATAATACATGTTTCTTTGAAAGAGTGTGTTACCATTATATTGTGTAATTTAATTGTGGTTTCAAAGTTTTTCACTGATTCAGATCATAAATCACAATGACCCCTCCTCAATATCTTCATGAGTTTTATCACAATGAATGATGCTAGAAGGTATTTATGATTGTGAAATTTCCACTAACTACATAGTTATTGCTTTTTCCAAAGGAATAAATCCTAGGTACCTGAGACCAGAACAATATAGTTTTCAACACTGTAAAATTCGCAACTGACAGGCACAGTTCCGGGGTCTTAATCATGGGGAAGAGCAACTTCTGTTTGTAGAACTGAGTTAGAGGTGGAAGATTAAGTAAGCAAGCTAAAAATACTTTTAACTGCATAGGAAACTCTCTAGAAGTATACCTTGTTGAATAAACATTGAGAATGGGTTTCTTCTACAATATTTATTTCGTTTCATTCCATATCCATTAAACTTAAATTGCAATTGACAAGTTACTCAAATTACATCTTAAAAAATTATATGCAATTATCTGATGTTCACAAAAACATTCATTATCAGATTGAATCATGAATATTTAGTTGAAAAGAAGTTTCCTGTTATATTACCCACCAACTCAAGTTAATTTAGTGAATTGCAGAATCATGGAATTCCATGTTGCTGTCTTCTGTGTTTAGATGAAAACCTAATTTTACAGAGAGTATGGGTAGCCATTGAAGCAAGCAATTCAACTTATTCAGTTAAATTAATGTTTGGTTAGGGTCATAACTTTTGTGTGTGCGTGGTTCCTGAATATGTTAAAAATCATCAACTGAGATTACTCCATTGGAAATTGTGACATTTATGAATATTGTTTACGTTACATATCAATGTCATAATTAGCAATCGTGATAACAAACAATTAATTAGATAAAAATTAGAAATGCAAATTTGAAATACTCTAAATGGAAAACACAGTCCGTGTAATTAATTCATTCTTCTGTCTTAGACTTGGAGTCCTTCCTTTCTACTACTACTAGAGTTTGGTATATGTTTTACAAGCTTCCATATATATCTTATACATACTTTATGGCATATGGAAACAATTCAGAGCTGAATTACTTGATTTCATAGTCTTCTCATACCACTAGACTTCCATAAATAATATTAATACCTCAAGTGTATTAGGTTTATTTAATTGAGGGGAAGTAGAATATACCTTATTTTAGCCACACAATTTCACAATGTATTTTTTCTAAGACAAATATACTTTTTCTAACTGTTGTAGAATTTGGCTAGTGGTTATGAACAGTATTTTATGTTTATTTCCTCCAAAGTAATTACAACAATAAAAATGCTTGACTAAAATTTTTATTGACATTTCAAAATTTATTGGCTAAAATATTTATAAGAATGATGTGTATTTCATGTGTACGATTGATGTAATGGGCATTACTACATATACATAATGTTAAGACAGGCCAAATGCTAAACAACCCGGCCTAAATAATATTTTTTTAATTGAAGTAAAGCCTTGGTAGGAATTTTCTCCTGGATTTGTCTCCAATTTTGACCCTACTACCTCTGGCCCAAGAAGTTATAGAAGAGGAAGGTACCAGAAGCAGCAAATTAGCAAATTAAGGAAACTGAGACAAGTTAATAAAGCAAAAGGTAACTCTATTAAATATAACACATTTTGAATAATCAACTGTATTTGATTTTAGTAAATTTCAAGTAAGATAATATATATGAAAATTTGTCTCATTACTTTGATATATTTTGGCTAGTAAATTGGAGTCCATGTTTAGCCTTTTTTCTGCTTATTTGCAAGTTATCTGTTGTATTTTAGTTACTTAATGATTTGGAATTTTCAGCTTATTTTCCCAATTACAACTAATTATAACTGAAATGTGAAACATTTCAGGACATACATACTTACACACATATATGCATATATATATATATAATATGTGTTATATGTGCATACATTCATATATATGTGTATCTATGTATACATTTATATATGTGTATATATCTATATATAAATTTATATGTATATATATGGATGTGTGTATATAGATATATACACATATATGCCAGAAATCTTCATTATTTTTAATCTAAGGTGATAAAATAGTTGACAGAATAAATTTTTTGTTCTTTAGAAGGGCTTTGAACTAATGACTTTATTCCTTTCAAGAAGCATTCAGTACATTTTCACATTTCTTTGAGGAAAACATGCTAGAGGAAAATAAGTACGCAAGAAGTTGCTTTATTGATTTTTTAGTCTCAAAGCGTACCTTTAAAAAAATAAAACATTTAAATAACTTATGTCTACATGTAAAACTCACATATTGGTTTAATCCAAATGAGACACATGTAAAACTTGTTTCCTCTGGGATATGAAGGTTGTTTTCTTAGAGAAATGGGAAGGCCAGAGGAAAGAAAGAAGATATTTAAAGCTGGGTAGGAGGCAAGCAGATAGATGCTTATGTTTGTGCCACAGTTTTTTGAATCTGCTCTCAGGGAGTAAAAATGTTACATTACTTTCGTAAATCTAGGTAGAGAAACAACTTCTTCCTTTTATAGTTGAAGGAGAAGAGTAGGCTTTTGCTTAGCATGCATCATCAAGCAGAATCTAGTAAAGAGTATTAAATTTAGTTATACAAAATTAGCTCAAAGAACTATTCCTTGAATGTTCAAATTTCCAGATTTAAACTGGCAGCTGTTTAAAAGAAAAGATCTTGTGACAAGAGGAAAGGCTATATTTACAACTGATTATGCTCTTTGTAATGAGAAACAACAGTTGTTAACTGAAAACATTCTTCATTTGAATCTACTATGTGCAAAATGGCTCCTGAAAAAAATGGTCTTTTCTACAAAAAAAAAATAATGACGAGTATGCTGAAAGAAAAATAAACCACTTTTGACTTACTTTTCAGACATCTATGAAAGTGATACTGTAGGGAGTGAATTTACGAAGGTCATAAATTAGAAACATAGTTTCTATCAGTAAACACTGTGGGTATATCTGAATAAATACCTACTTCTTAGCAAATTTGAAAAGCTATAGTAAGGGCTGGGAAGGTCCTCAGTGGTAGAGTGTTTGCCTCGCATGAATGAGGCCCTGGGTTCAATTCCTCAGTACCACATAAGCAGAAAAGCCGAAAGTAGTGCTGTGGCTCAAGTGGTAGTGTGCTATCCTTGAGCTGAAGAGCTAAGTGACAGCACCCAGGCTGAGAGTTCAGGCCCCACGACTGACCAAAAAGCCCCCCCAAACCAAAAACCAAACCAAAACTATAGTAACATTATGTGAATCAGGACACCTATCTTCCAAGTTATTTCTTAGACTATTTCTTCTCATTCTCATTATGATTTTAAAGCAAAGTATTTACTAAAATATCCTACTACATAATGCAAATAAGTAGTCTTTCTTTGTATTTCAGTTAATAAGGTATTCACATTAAATCCAATTTTAGGGTGGATTAAATAAATTCTTAGATACTATATATTTATATAATATGTATTATATATATTAATTATCACTACCTGGAAATGAAGAATAATGTTCTTTTGTAGACATTCAATCTTTTTAAAAAGGTTTCTTAAGAAGTTTGTAACACAAAAGATTATTTTTGTAAAAAGACTTAAATGAGGAATCTTTATATTACAGGTAAGAATGAAGCACAGTCATAAGAGATGCATTTATCTGACTCAAGAAAAACCAAAATTATTGGCAGGGATGTAATCATATTGACAATATGACTGCTAATTTAACATTTTGAGTAGAGGGAAGAATTTAATATTATTAAAGGTAAAACATTGTATCATATGAACAAGGAATTGTTATGTATCTATTTTCTTTGAAAACTAAAGGTTCACACAACTTACTTATAGATCCATCCATCTCATAACCTATAAATACAATTTCTAATATTGTCTAGTAGTGATTTAATTGAGTAATACATTTTGTCAAACAGGAAAGATGCTGATATGTATATTACACATCATAAATTATGAGTATAGTAATTTTAGAGCTCCATAACCATCTTTTGGTCCAGATATCCTATTAGAAATCAGAATATAAATGCTTATTTATGCCAAGCTTAACTGTTCAGAAACTTGTTCAGACTCTACAACATTTATGTTTTTGATATAAATAGGATTCTAATTCACGAATATCTACTACCTCAAAATGTCAGAATAGTTTATATTTTTAGCAACTGCATACTTCAAAATGTAGGCTTTACTCAATTTTAAAAATAGAAACTGATTAGATAAATTTTTCAATATATTTTAATTAAAGTTATTTTGTTGAGTACTGAAGATCATTTCAGTACTTGCCTCTAATGGCTAACATTGATGTCTATGTTGACGCCTGGCTTCATTCTAATTTTATATCATATTTCTGCTTAAAACAATAAAATCGTCACAGACAGTGAGATATCGATTTGCTTACTTTTCAGATATTTCTTTTAAAATGTTACCCCAAACATATATTTGTATATTATTTTCGTAATCAATTTAATAATACTATTAAAATTACCTTATCTTTTCCAATCACATTATCTTATAATAGTTGAAAAAATTATTATACAGTTAAATTTCCTAAAAAGAAACAAGTCCTATATGATTGAATATTTCTTTCATTAACAAATACTATTAATGAAAACATGCTTATCTCAGTAACAAAACAAGGGCGTTGTGTTTCTGCACCTGTCCCTTCTTTTCACGCTTTACCATTAAAACAATATAGTCTTAATAGCATATTGTTTGCTTCTATGTTAATCTCAGACTTTAGTTTATTTCCTTCCTCTACATCAATAGTATTGCTAGATTACAAATAGCAGTTCTGTAAAGTTAAATTTTCCCCATGAGTTGAATTTAAGGGAACGTCATTCAACACCAGCACAAATTTAAAAAGACTATCAATGAGGCCAGTGCCTCATGCCTGTAATTCTATCTACTCAGGAGGCTGAGATCTGAGGATCATGGTTCAAAGCCAGTCCGGGCAGGAAAGTCCGTGAAATTCTTATCTCCAATAAACCACTAGAAAACTGGAAGTGGCACTGTAGCTCAAATGTAGAGCACTAGCTTTGAGCTAAAGAGCTGTGGGACAGCACCCAGGCCCAGAGTTCAAGTCCCACCACTGACAAAAAAAAAGGAAAGAAGAAAAAGTCTCAATGAACCTTAGGTTCAGTTCACTCCTCTAAGCAAGACCTTCAAAATCTCCATTCTATTTCTTTTTCTTTTAGCATCAGTTCTCTCATATATCAAACTTCTGTTTTATTCTGGTCAGTACCTGACAGGTTTGAAGGAAGACAGAAATGTATATACATTAAAAATTCGTTCTACGCTTCCAAAGATAAGAATAGTTTACAAGAACTACATATCTAGAACAATGTGTAATCTCACTTGCTATTTTAATATTCTGGGACTCCTAAAATTTTGATTTCCTTTATAATTGTTGCTTTATTTTACTATTTCTTTGGTGGAATTACCATCTTAAACCATGGCCCAGCATTTGTTAAACATTCCTGTTACCACTTGAACCACCCTCATTAATTTTTGGACAAGTTTTTGCATTTTGCATGACAGGTTAAACATGTCTTCCAATCTTCATTACCTAATCAGTAAGTATTAAAGGTGACATTTACCATGTCTGAACACATTTGCTTTCTGATATCATTTTATTTCTACTCTAAATAGGACTTTTCATACCAATATCAAATTTGTCTTTGTAGAAACTAAATTGCTTTTGTGCCCTGGATAACAACTAGGTATCACAAAAATTAAGTAGAAATCTCAAAAGCGCATGCATTTTAATAGAAAATAACGTATTAATGAAAAGAAATCAATAAAAAATATGAAAAACCCAGGCATTAAGGTTAGTTATTATGATAGACTTTTAAAAAAATATGGTTTTTAAATCTAGCTGCTGTTGAAGTAAACATTGTTTAATTGTGCATAACTAAATATTGTGAGAAATGAAGAGGCTTTAATAGAAATGCTATAAAAATTAAAAAGAGCCTTTTACGGACTGAATGTCCATTTAATCTCTACTACAGTTGAACATATCACCTAAGTAGTTAATTTCAATGATAGGCCTGATCATGTATACATAATTATTTCTTTCATAATCTCAGTATTGCACATGCTTGGCACTAATTGCAATATTTGTGCTAATTATAGTATTTGATACATGAATCATTTTCCTTACAAATGTACAAGAAAATAGCACATGACTTCTATCTTCCTAATATTTTTTTTCTGAAATGGATTTTAAGCTACTATTTAGCTCTTTTCTTTAATACAGATGCAAGTCTTAAGTAAAAAATAAATGAAAACACAGATTCTATATGCCCCCATTGTACTCAATCTGGAATATATTTACAAGTAGTAATCAGTTATGATAATTTTATTCAATGTTAGCATAACCTTAAAAAACTTCTCAACAAAATGATCTAGGGATAATCTAAAACACAACTGGACTGTTTGGAAGACAGAGGATTGTAATTCTAGACCAGCTCAGATAAATTTGAGAGATTTTCTCCTGCTCTTTCACATATGCAAATTAATTAATTAGCTAATTAATAAGCAATAAACCAAGCTGTGGTTGTGTATGCCTGAAATTTCATTTATTCAGGAGGGAGAAGTAAGAGGATAATGGTCCAAAGCTATTACAGGCAAAGTTAATGGGGAATCACCATAGATGAAAATCTGAAAGAAGAAAAGATAAAGAAAGAAAAACAAACAAAAAACATGTCTCAAATCATAGAGCAATTAGTGCACAAGTACAAGGACTTAAGTTTAATCTTCAGTACCATGAAAATAGTGGAAATGACATGAGGTTGAAAACTCTTTTGTCTAGTGAAACTGAACAAGTTATTAAATACTGGGAAAATAGTATGCTGTATAAATAATTGCAGTGAGATATAAACAAATATTAATTACTTGTTTTAAGAAAATTTACAGATACTTCCCAGGATTACGAGTTGACAAAATAACAGTGATTTTCTTTAAATTAGAATTTTCCTGAAGTTGAGATAGTCATTCAGAGGACATGTGCTCTGATGTAAGAACATAGTTATCTAGAGAATAAAAGAAAATCAACTAAATAGCCCCAAGTAAGGGGAAAAAATCCAACCTTTGAAAACCACAATAGGAAGAAAATGCAAAGTGAAATTCTGTGTGTGGGTGGAAGAGTTTATCCTTGCTTCAGGTTTGAAAGTAAATCATTATAGACAAAAATTTTTCTTCTGAAGTGTAATAGGGTAATGGAACCAGCATTTCTGCAGGATGCTAGCAGTGAAGTTGTTTCCTTTTATTTGTAAAAGTAGGCTGAAACTGTGGTGCCATTATCTATAATCTTACTTCCACTTCATGTAATACTTTGAATCAAGGAAGTGGAAAGACCAGACTAAAGCAATTCTTTCCTTGTTCTAACTTTTGGCTAAGTAAGTAAATCAGAAAAATCACCAAACTTTTAATAAGAACTATACTGCCACAGAGCTGGGTTACAATTTGGCATATAGAAAAAAGTACAAAGTAGAAAAAGGTAATCAAAAGAAAATGATGTATGTATCCAAAATAATAATAAAATTTAAAACAAAATAAATTTGGTATAATATAAATGGAAGAAAAAAACAGTAATGATAATAATGAATACTGAAACTTTAGCATTATATTTTCTGTTTTTCCCCTGAAGGATAATTGGAAAATAATTTCTCTCACACATGATTTTTCCCCCAAAGAATTTATAACTAAAATGGAATATATTAGATTTGGGAAGCCTCTGAACCCATTAATATCATTAGTTGCTATAGTACTGTTTCAAGAAAAGTTGTAAAGCTGTTTACAGTGGGCAAGGCATAAGTTATTTTATATTGGCCTCAATTCAATTCAAACTGTCCACTTAGTGGCCACACATTAAAATGTTTTATTCTCATTTTAATTAATAAGGATTAAAATAATTTAAACCCAGATTTCATAGGTATTTCTTTACTAGTATTTCACAAAATATCAAAATTTATTTGTTTATCTCTCTTGGTTTGAATTCTTCTTCTGAATATACTAACCAAACCTCTGGAAATGAAAGTATCAACTCAGTTTAATACTTAGCAAAATTTCCAATGCTGAATTGTATATTAATTAATGATTCCCATTCCCTGTGAATTGAGACTTCCTTGGAAAATGTTTATATTGAACATATTTCTCCTCAAATACATCTCAATTGCTTAAAATTTTTCTGGGTATTTTTAGATATGCTTTGAAAAATAATAATTTTGTTCATGTAAAAAACATGACATAAACCATAATATAATATGAACCATGGTAATAAAGTTTAAATATCTCTGAATTTTCAGGGTCATATAAGAAAATAGTTATATCAATTTCACTAAATCCTTTATTTATTTTCTAAATCCATTTCATAATTTTATCTAGGCTTTTGTGTTTTATGTTTTTATGATAAGAATGAGAAGATCAATGTGCATTGAGATCTAGTTGTGGATAAATAATACTAAAAAAAGCTGGGTGTTGGTGGCTTATGCCTGTAATCCTAGCTACTCAGGAGGCTGAGATCTGAGGATCATGGTTCAGAGCCAGCCTAGGCAGGAAAGTCCATAAGACTCATCTCCAATAAACGACTAGAAAACCAGAAATGGTGTTGTGCCTCAAGTGGTAGAGCACTAGCCCTGAGCTAAAGAGCTGAGGGACAGTGTCCAGGCCCAGAGTTCAAGCCCCATGACCCACAAAAAAATATAATAATAATACTAATAAAAAGATTTGGCATTAGTGAGTATTCTTAAATTTGTCTCAACATCAGAGATGAGGCTGTTTTAATTGAAAAGGACATTTTAGTGTTCTGGTGTTTTCTTCTCCATTAATGATCATGTTTTGCATTTTATTACTGAAAAATGTTATAGTACATTTACACAAAGTATCGTAGCAGAATATTTGTATTATACTTTCAAAACACTTAACCACTGTTCTGAAATCTACTGATATTATATATTAGCTGGGATAAATCTATTATATATTAGCTGGGATAAATCTGAAGGCAGTTTGTTGGGATTTGGCTGGTCATTCTGTGTCACAAAGGTATGCTGCAGCTGCAGTATCCAGAAACACCATGAAATAACAAAAAAAATAAAAGTTAAAACTAAGAGGAAGAGAGATTTTTTGACAGTAATAAATACAAAAATGGCACAGACATAATGATGAGTCAGCTGGTCTATTTTTGAAACCAAGTTAATCGATGTCATATGCAGTCAGCATTTATGGATATCATGCTGTTACGGCATAGATTTCAAGGTTCCTGTAAAGACAGTTCAAGTGGTTCAACAAGAACTACAAAGTGAGAGTACTGAAACAGAAATGCAGGCTGGAGTCAAATGATTTAATGTCTGCCTGGAAGCACGAAGACCTGAGCAAACAGTATCATCAAATAAATAAATATATAAATACTGGATATAAATGAGACCCAATTTGTCTATGCATATATAGAGGGAGGACATTATGTATCTATTACCATAAATCTCTAAATGTGGACAAATAATTGTGACTTCAATTGTTGATGATTTGTGGTTAAGAAGCATCTGAAATTATAGGCCTACTTCTTTCAAACTTATTTCACAGCAGAAATAATGTTGAAAAACATGACCAGTGACACTGTATGAATGAATATTTCCTGAACCAGGATAGAATATGGAATCTTGAATTAATTTCATTGTCCCTTTACATCCTATCCTCATTCCATACATCATTTGGTATAACCAAGAGAAGCTGCATCTGATATAAATTCCTTGATTCCGGTGGAGATTAGGGAATCTTGAAGAATCAAAAATCAAAGAGTAGCAGTAAACATCATAGAAACATGGCAACATCTATTTTAAAAACGATCTGGGTATTATTATTAAATCATCTTTCCAAAAGTAGACTCCTTAGATGTTCGAGATCTCAGAAAAAAACCCACTCTAAGTTGTCAGACTTATATGTGTGTGTGTGTTAAAATATTGTTGTAATAGAAAGAATAATAAAGAGTAAGGAGGAGAGATGAAAGTTTAAGGGAAAGGGAAGATTATTTCTAGTGTTCTACAACAAGTATAATGCCATGTACAAAGATTAATTGTACTTTTCAAAATTACTAACTACAAGAATTTTGATTGTGCCACCAAAATAGAAATGATAAATTTTGGTATAGTAGACATGTAAATTATCCTGATCTGATTTTTTTGCTGTATATATGCATGCATTGAAATATTCTACTATACTCAATGAATATGTATCATTATGTCATTCAAAATTATAAGTGTATTAAATGGAAAAAAATAAAAGCCTGTCTCTTTCCAAACTTGTTATGCATGTTTCTTGCACAATTATTATGGCAAAAAGAAATCACAGACTTGCAGAAATAGAGGACTCAATCACTGTGGAGCTTGATTAGGTAAATAGCTAAATGTCGATATACACATACTTAGAATCCCACACATTTAGGTTTCCACACACTGTAGAACCTAGAATGAATCCCATAGCTTTGTGATATAAAATGAAAATTCATGTAAAAATGATTTGTACTCATTTTTAAGGTTTCTTTTAGTTGTGTATAATTATTTATAAGGCATACAATATTTAATGTCAATATGCTACTTATTCCAATTTGTCTTGTCATCTTTATTACAAGTATGCCAGTCATGCATAAGAAAGATCTCCTTGGAGATAAGAGAAAGCATCAACAAATCTCACCTCTGGAATTAGATGTCTATTTTATTCTGTTTCTCCATGAATATTGTACATGACCTCCAAATTCTTTCCTGTTCTGCAAAATATTGTGGTTTCCATATTGTATACATATAATCTCTTGCTTGCAAGTGTGTGACAGCAGTAACCAGTGCATGGCTAATTCCACTGTTTTCATATGTTGTCAGGTTTCATCATGAACCTTTGAGTGTTGGAATAACCTGCCAACAGTTGACATTGGTAGTCATGGCCAGCAATCTTCACATTTCTCTTCCCTGGCTTTTTTTTTTTTTTGACTGACTGAAGGTGAGTTATAAAATTTTATTCTTTTCCTTGTTTGACTTTTATGGCCTACATTCTTTCATTTTCTTTAGCTGTATCTCTCTATAAAGTATATTTTAGAAGAAACTCCAACTAAGTGACAAGCACAGTGTTTTTGATATCAGAGTTATCAAACTGTCCATAACACTGGTGAACTTCTGAACTGCTATAAGATTGGTGCTATCTCTTCTTGTTCCAGAAAATTACACAAGTGCTATGGGAGCTACAAAAGCAGCCTCAATCTGTGGATACACCACATCTGAAAATTTTCTTTTAATGTATATATTTAATTTCTTTAAATTTTCAATTGCCACATTAGCACTAAAGATCATCCATTTTTGACAAAAAATACTTTTATTTAGAATTCTAAAGAAGAATAAAATCATGGTGATTACCTTTACCTCACATGTTGACTAGTTGACATAAATGTAAAAGAAGGAATCATTTTGTTTTTAATCTCCCTAAATTATGCTTTCCTCTGTGTTGTCATGGTCAAGAAAGAAGACTTCAAAATTGATTATTCAATTGGATTAAACTTGTTTATGCCTTTCTAATATGTCATGATGTTATTTCATTAGGTGTGTTGATCTCAGTACACCACAGCGAAACTCTGTATATTTAGCTACATAATGATTGTCCTTATCTGTGCCAACTCCTTTATTTGTTAGTATTAATTTTTTTTTTCTCCACACATTCCTACAATGAACTTGATTCCTCCAAAAGGTAGCTTTGGAATTTGATTCTAACAGCATAATAAATTACATGTTTTTGTCTCTGAGACTGATTTAACTTATGTCCAAACAGTAATGCTTGTCTTATATATTTTGTATGAGGTAGGAGAGATATTAGTATTTACAAAAGCGAAAGCATAGCAAAAGCCCCTCATCACTGTAAGTGCTAAGTAGAAATGGATTATTCCATTTTCTTTCAAGTCTAAATGAAAGATCAACTATAAAAGAAAAAATTACATTATTCCATTACTATTTTACAAAGCATTAAAAAAACCCTCATAGAGTGTAAAAGCTAGATTGTATTTATTTACTTATTTAGCCAGTAGTAAAGTTGCAACTGAGGAACAAATGCTTTCTTGGCTTTGCTGGTTAGTTGTTGCTCCTCTACTTGAATCATTACTGCATACAGAATTTTTTTAAATTATTTTGAAGTCTTCTGGATTTTTTCTGTGAGAACTGGCTTTAAAACATACTCCTCCAGATTTCAGCTTCCTGATTAGCTAGGATTAAAGGTGTAAACCACTTGCAATTGGCTAATATTCGTTTTTGTGAGCAGATAAAAATAAATATAATTCACAGTCCAGGTGTGAAAAATAGCAATCTAAGGTTTAAAAGTATTATTTTTTTATGTATTATAATGTGTCTAGTCACAGGCTGAGAGTTAAAGAATGCATGGACAAAAGGAAAAAATACTGTTTTTTGGTAAAATTAAGTCAGACAATATAGATAAGTATAAACATTCAACTATGGCTTAATAGTAAAGACCAGAGTATTAATAATTCTCCCTCATTATGTCAACCCATTTTAGTACACATATATATATATATATACTATTAGTATATTAAGATATGCACATATAATAGGTTAAAATGATTGGAGTATTTTCATTGTCTCAAGCACAAAATATAACTATAATGAACCCACACAACTGGTAGTTTATGGCTTTTAGTCACAACAATTACTAATTGAGAAATAATGATTGATTACAAAAATTTTCAAAATTATATGTGTTTCTACATGACTTGAACAATTCCTCCCATCAAACTCTTTAAAAATATTTTATTTTGAAAGAAATAGCAACATAAATTATATTAAATTGAAATTGAAAGTTAATGTTTTGGAATTAGGGGCAAGAAGAAAAATGAAGACATAAATAAAAGACACTTGCTTGTGAAAGTACTATAGTTTTTATAAGTCATTCTTAACTTCCTTAAATTTATATTGCTATACAGTGACAATTAAGTTAAAACTATACTTGTCAAAATTTAAAATTGATTATACATGTTATATCATAAAAAATTTAACCAGATTAAGTGAAGTAAGCCAGGCCCAAAGAAACATAGGTCCCATGGTTTCCCTTATTTGCAATATCTAGTATATGTATGAATCAAGTGGAAAAGGTCAGATAATGTGATGTCAGGAAAATGAACCCTTAGATATGTATTTTAATGCTTTTTTCTTTCATGCATGTGTTTCTAACGTATTTATAAGATTATGTCTTTGTTGCTTTGTATGTCTGTCCCCCACAGTATAACCCCTGCTTTCACTATATTTGATGTCAGTATAACTTGTGGAGGAGAGGGGGAAAAACCAGTGGTTTAAGGATACAGGTGGACCTGTTGCAACAATGAGGAGTACAAGTTGTCATGTCCAAAACGAGCTTTACAACATTGGTGCGGAGGGGGGGGAGGGGGGTGTAAGGAGAAGGATTGGGATTGGGGGGAGGGGGGAGGCTGGGAAGGGATGTGAAGGGTAAACCAAAGGAGGAGGGTGCAATGCTTGGTAAGAAATGTACGCATTATCCTGCCCATGTAATTGTAACCCCTCTGTACAGTATGTTCACAAATAAAATTAAATTAAATTAAAAAAAATTTAACCAGAGTAACTCACCCATATGCTTTAATAATTTTGATGAGATAAAAAGTATATTACCAAAACAAAATATTGCCAAATAATGCATTCCATCATATATAGGTCATTCAATTCTATTTCAACAGAAACCAGAGAGTATTCTTGAGGTTATGATAAAGTAACTAGCTTTACTCATAGTATGCTTTTTTTCCCACCAGACAGATTCAATTTTCACTAAATTTCAGAAATATTCCTACAATATTTTTTGCACAAAGAATTGAATGTCTTTGAATAGATTTTAATTGCCTAAGCAATTGATTGAAGATATACACTGCTAATTCCCTACATCCACATAAATACTCTCCTAATAATATGTAACTAAAATGGTGCACACTCTTATTCTCTGAAAAACCAGCAAGGTTTTCTCTCACAGTCACTGTCAATGAAATATAAGCAGATACATACTTTCAAAAGACAATCTCAGCTGATATATTTCTTTTTCCCTTCAGTTTCTCCTTCTTACTATTTGGAATGAAGTTATAAATCCATTCTAATAAACAAGGTGACATTTTCCATATGTGGAGAGGAGAAACATTGGGGAATATGAGTCCCTGAAGTTGGAACATCTAACCCAAACTAGACAGTATAATGTGGATTCTTTTGAGAGTGAGAAAAATTGTACGTATATGTATATACATATACGTATATATATACAAGTATACAGTATGTATGTATAGAGTATGTATGAGTTATGTGTATGTGTTTGTATGTGGCAAACAAAACTGTTATTTAGGGGCTCAATCCTATGTAACCAGGCCTCAGTGTTAACTTTTGAAAGAGCATTGCATTAGATACTTTTACAGTAAACATCAAATTATAATGTAAGAGTCCATCATAAATTGGCATTACAAGACATATGGAACCAACCCAGATGCCCCTCAGTAGATGAATGGATCAAGAAAATGTGATATATATATATATATATTATATATATACATATACATATAGATATGTATATATATAATATATATATATATATATATATATATATATATATATATATGAATTCAATGCCTCCATCAGAAAGAATTACACCGTCCGTTTGTTAGGAAATGGAAAGACTTGGAAAAACTTATATTAAGTGAAGTAAGCCAGGCCCAAAAAATATAAGTCCCATGGTTTCCCTTATTTGCAATAACTAGTATACATCTAGGATAATCTTACTAGACAAGCAGAAATGGTCAAAAGTTATGTGCATATGATAATATAAGATGATGCTAAGCAAAATGAACACCACAATAGGGACACAAGAGGTTTTATCTTTCTTGCTGTTGTTTTAATGTACTATATAATTTTTTTGTTTCTTTTGTATGTTCTTCCCCCATGGTATAACCCCTGTTGTCATTGTATTTGATTCTGGTGAATTTCAACTTGTATATACATTTTTCTAATTTTGGGAGGGGAAAGGAAATAATAAAATGCTGAAACAAGGATAGAGTTTCATCCATTGTAACAATGAGATGTACAAGACACCATTTTGAAAACAAACTTTGTAACTTGAGGTGGGGAGGGAGAAGTTGGAGAGATGGGGAGGGAAGGAAGGTAGGGGTAACAATGCTCAATAGGAAATATACTTATTATCTTATTCACGTAACTGTAACTCCTCGGCACAATATCTTTACAATTAGGTAGATAGATAGATAGATAGATAGATAGATAGATAGATAGATAGATAGATAGATAGATAGATAGATAGATAGATAGATAGATAGATAGATAGATAGATAGATAGGTAGATAGATAGATAGATAGATAGATAGATAGATAGATAGATAGATAGATAGATAGATAGATAGATAGATAGATAGATAGATCGTTAGATAGATGTGTGTGTATGTAAAATCTAAATGAAGCAAAAGAAAACAAATAATTTAGAGGAAGAATAATTAAAATTTCGAAATAGAAAGTAATGATATAAACAAAATATGTTAACATATTTTGAAAATAGTGATAACATTGGTAAATTTCCCTCAAAAAATCCATAATGTGAAGAAATAGACAGCAGTCACAGTTGCTGATATCAGATGTAGGAGTAGGTTGATATCCCATTAGTATTTTCCCAAACACAAAGTGGGATATTATAGATATTAGGCCTCTGTGTTGCTGTTAAAGATCTTCTCCTAGTCTGTTGGCTATCTTTCTAGTATAGTAATTATATCTTTTTCTGCACAGAAACTTTACAATTTAATGTATTCCCAATTGTCAAGTCTCTCTCCTATCTGCTGTGCCTCTGGGACTATTTTAAAAAATTTCTATCTATGTCTGTGAGTTCAAGTGTTTCTCCTACTCCAACTTGCAAATGTTTAGGTCGGACATTGAGGTCATTGATCCACTTTGAGTTCATATTGTTGCATGGTGACAAACAAGTATCCACTTTTAGTTTTCTGTCTATAGATGCCCAGTTTTCCCAATTCAAATTATTAAAGAGTCAATCTCTTTTTCAATGGTATATCTTTAACTCCCTTATCAAATATTAAATCATTGTAAGTATGAGGTTTTATTTCCAGGTCTTCTAGTCTGTTCCATTGATCTTCAGGTCTATTTTGTGCCAACACCAAACTTGCTTTGTTATTATATGTCTATAGTAGAGCTTGAGGTATGGGATTAGGGTAACAGTATTACTAATATCCAAAATATATAAAGAGCTCAAGAAATTAGCATGCTCCCCTCCCCCACAAAAAAACCTAATAAACCAATCACTAAATGGACAAAGGAGCTAAGGGAAGACTTCTCAGAAGAAAAGGTAACAAAGTCAAAGAAATGCTTAAGGAAATGCTCATCATGCCTGGCCATAAAGGAAATGCAAATCAAAACACATGAGAGCCTATCTCACTGGTTAGATTGGCAACAAATGTGGGCAGGGATGTGGGAAAACTGTGAGTGGGAATGTAAATTTAATACAATCATTCTGGATAGTAGTCTGGAGGCTCCTTAAAATCAAAACAGAAAATTCTTACATCCCAGCCATACCAATATTTGGCATCTACCATGAACATCACAAGTCAGGATATCACAAAGACACTAGCATACAGGGTGCTGGTGGTTCACACCTGTTATCCTAGCTACTCATGAGGCTGAGATCTTAGTGCCATGGTTCAAAGCCAGCCTGGGCAGAAAAATCTGTGAAACCCTTATCTCCAATAAACCACCAGAAAATCAGAAGTGGCACTGTGGCTCAAGTGGTAGAGTGCTAGCCTTGAGCTGAAGAGCTGAGAGACAAGCCCCACACTGACAAAAAAAGAGAGACACTAGCACATCCATGTTAATTGCTGCACTATGCACAATAGCCAAGTTGTGGAAACAGCCCAGATGCCCTACAATAGATGAGTAGATCCCGAAAATGTCTGTATACAAATTGGAATGTTACACAGCCATTAAGGAGACTAATATGTCATTTGTAGGGAAATATTTAGACCTAGAACAAATCATGTTAAGTGAGGTAAGGCAAGGTCAGAGAGACAGATAGCTCATGTTTTTTCTCATATGTGGAAGCTAGATGTAAAATATGCTGGAACATTATAACTTACACAGTTCTCTATCATTCATACATAATGAGACCAAAGGATGATACTCTTAGGAGAGGAATAGAAAGTCACAATGACTATATATGTCTGGTCATACTAAATAATATTATTCAAAATGAACTCCAGGAAATGGAAACAACAGTTTGTTTTCCTTTTTTGCTGTTTTGTTTTCTTTCCTTTGTGTCTCATTTGTTTCACTACACATCTTCCTGAGTACAAGGGGAGGCACAGAAATGGAGGCACAAAAGGTAAACAAATGTAGTAATGATATTTAATAGATACTATGTTGAAAATGCACTATACAACTTGTGAGTGGGGTGGTAGGAAAAAGTTGGGGGAGAGAGAATGAGGGGGTGACATTATCCAAAAAGAAATATACCCTTTGCCTACTTATGTAATTGTAACCTCTCTGCTTTTACAATGATTAAATAAAAATAACTTTTGACTTTTTCTGCTTGCCCTCAAAAGAAAATAACAAAATTCTGAAACAAGGATACATTGTTACCCATTGTAACAATAAGATATACAAGACACTATGTTGAAAATGAACTTTACAACTTGGGAGGGGATGGGGGAGATGGAGTGGTGGGGAGGAAAGGGATGGTAGGGTTAAAACAAAGGAGGAGATTACAATGCTCAATAGGAAATGTACTCATTACCTTACTCATGTAACTGTAACCCCTCTGATAATATTTTTACAATAAAAACATAAAAATATAAAAAATAAAAAATGATATTATGAATTAGTCTGTGCAAATAAATTTTATGGTGATTAGTTGATTTCATAAAAGATACAAATGACAAAATTTCATTATCAAAGTCCTCATCATCATTGTCATAGATGACCTGAAGATCTTTGTATCTATTAATATATTAAGGCCATAATTGAAACCTTCTAAAAGTAGAAAGTTTTCATTTTGCTAGGAAGGTGGCTCAGTGGTAGAGTGCTTGCTTTGCATGCCTGAGGCCCTGGGTTCAATTCCTCAGCACCACATAAGCAAAAAGAAAAAAGCCAGAAGTGGCATTGTAGCTCAAGTGGTACAGCGCTAGCCTTGAGCTGAAGAGCTGAGGGACAGTGCTCAGGCCCAGAGTTCAGGCCTCACGACTGGACCCCCCCCCCAAAAAAAAAAAGTAAAGAAAGTTTTCATCTTATAATCAAGCCTATTAAGTGCTTAAAAGCCTGCAGTCCGTGGCAACTACAAATGTGATTATTTTTTACCATGTCTGGCTTGTTTTATTGTTTCATTTTTTGTAATACATATTTTTATTGTAAAAATACTGTACAGAGGGGTTACAAAGATACATGAGCAAGGTATTGAGTCCATTACCTATGGAGCATTGTTACACCTCCTTTATTTTCCCTACCATCCCTTAACTCCCCACCTCTGCAACCCCCCCATCCCCAGCATGTTTACTAGTAGTGTTTGTAGAGCATATTGGGAACTCTCCTCAGGGTTATTCATGGACTGATCTGTTGCCTGATTGTCATGAGAGGAGGTGGAATACCTGGACTTGCCATTTTTCTTGTGTTTTTGTTTGTTCTTTCCATTTGGGTATGATAGCCAAATGGATTCTGAGTAAGAACAGTGTTTAAATGCAAGCATCAACCAGATCCCAGTTGTTGCACAGATTGTTTGATCCAGTCAAATTGGGTACAGATACAATCTTGTTCAATAGTTACAATCTAGGTCAACAACAAACAACTAGGGATTAATGAACTAAGAAAAATCAAGGAAGGAGACTGCAGACTAGATATTAATAGGTTTAGGGAGAATTGTGAGGAGAAAATAAAATTGGAGGAATGTAGGGAGGGAAAGTGAGAGAGCGATTTAGAGAAAGGGCAAGGATAGCATGAAAGGAGAGGAGAGATAAAGAAAAAGGAAAAATAAAATATAAGAAATTTAAAATTTAAATTAAGAATTTAAAATGAAACTTACAAATTATGTAAGTATAAAGAAATAATTCTACAATTAATGGAGTTAAGGCTGGGAGTTTGTGAATTGAATAATCAATATCTGAATTAAGTATGCACACAATGAAGGATAAGGTCTCATAACCAAAGACAGGTGTATATCTGGGGATGAACAAAACAGCAATTAAGTCAGGAAAAAAAACCAATAAAACCAAAAATAAACAAAAAAAAAAAAAACAAGAAGGACCAAAAGGGAAGAGTAAAAATAGAATATAAAAACAACAACAAAAACAAAGAAACAAATAACAAACCTAAAATAAAAATGAAAAAAATAGACAGCAGTTAAAGAAAATAGGTAGAAAAAGTTCTTTGAAGTTTTTTAGCGGGGGACAGGGATGGCTCTTGTGTCTCCCCTGTGTCCCTAACCAGTCTCTTGGTGGTTGAGTCTCCAGATTGCTTGTGGTATTTGCTTGTCCTGTGACTTGCTTGATTTCTTACACTTAGTGTGTCCAGCTTTAGAATTTTCCCTGGAATACTAATGCTGGTTTCTACAAGAGAGTATGCTTAGCTCCCAGCCTCTCCTCGACCATCTTCCTTTCAACCTTCCCATAAATGCACTTTGAAAATTATCTTTTTTTTCTCCCATATAAGTGAGTTCCTTAGGAAAACACTGCCTCTCTTCAAATTGGAGCAGTAGATGAATACAAGAAATCAAACCTTGACAGAGATAGAAGTCATTAGCAGCAACTACTTCTAGAATCCAGAGCTGAGAAGAAAAACCTGAATTGCCATTGATGAATTGTAAGAGGGTATATTCTTTGTGGGATAAAAGCTCCAGGAGAAGGCAACCTTATGACCTTCCTGACACTTCGGTGACCTCTTTCTTCAGAATTTTTTTTATTTACTTAGTAAATATTTGAGAAAACCTTTTTGTGAATCTTGTAAAAAGGATGGACCATTTTAACATATACAATAGTATTGTATGATTCTTAATGAATCACATGCTCAGAAGAAATCTGAGCCTAATCTGCTGGGTAATAGCAGATTCTACAACACCTGAGATAAACATTCAATTCCAACTATGGGACATAAATATAGCCTTTTGTTGCCTGTCACATAGAAGGAATTAAACTCCCTTTAACATGTCACTTTGTGAAAAAGTAAGTAGGAAATACAAGGCCCTTCCAAAAACTTATGGAAGAAAGTCAAATGAAATGTATATGAAAAATTGTGGTCAAGGAGCACAGGCTTCTCAAAGCACTGTTACAAAGCACAAGCCTCATCCTTTATTGCATACTTGCATGGAATGTATCACCTTCCTGTATATCATCTTACAACTGTGATCTTACAGCCTAATTGACACAATTCTCCTCACATCAATCTCTCAAGAAAGGTTTCCCTTATTTGCAATAGCAGAAAAGGCCAAAAGCTATGTACATATGATCAGATAAGATGATGTTAAGTGAAATGAAACCCAAAATAGGAACACAAATATCTTTTTTCTTGCTTTCTATTGTTTCTAAGGTATTTATAATGTACTATGTGATTTGTTGTTGTTGTTGTTTTGTATTTTCCTCCCCCATGGTATAACCTCTGTTTTCACTGTATTTGATGTCGGGTGCCCTGCATTTTGTATATACACTTCTCTAATTCAGGGAGGAGAAGGGAAAAAACAATGTTTAAATAAGGATACAGGTTGACCCATTGTAACAATGAGATGTACAAACACTATGTTGAAAACGAACTTTACAAGTTTGGTTGGGGAGGGGGGTAGTTGTGGAGGTGGGAGGGCAAGGACAGTAGGGGGAAGACAAAGGAGAAGGCAACAATGCTCAATAGAAAATATACTCATTACTTTGCTCATATAACTGTAACCCCTCTGTACATCATTTTTGCAATAAAAAGCATACAAAAAATAAATTATGAGGCATATTAAGATGTTAAACTTAAACACATGCACACACACACACACACACACACAAACACAGAGTTTTCAGAGATAGAGCCAATAACCAAACCAGAGTCAGGTATGGCAATAGTCTTGGAATTGCCAAATCAATATTTCAAAACTATGATTATTATGTTTAAATGTAAGTGTCATTTTAAATGTTAAAAAGCACACTATTTGAGAAAATTGAAAGATACTTAAGCACAGAGGTGGAAATTACAAAAAAGAATTGGGATAAAAGATAAAGATGAACAGCACAGTAAAAACAGTAATGAAGTAAAAATATTTTTAATTTTAGTTAGACTGGTTTTGGCTAAAGAAATGACTTTTTGAGCTTAAAATTTTGATACCAGTGGGACATCAGTGTCTCGTACCTGTATTCTTAGCTACTCAGAAGGCTGAGATCTGAGGAGCAGTTCAAAGACAACCTGGGCAAGAAAGACTTGGAGACAAATCTCTAATAAAACACCAGAAAACTGGAAGTGACACTATGGCTCACTGTGTAGATTGCTAGCCTTGAGTGAAAAAGCTCAGGGACAGCACCCAGTCTCTAAATTCAAGCCCTATGCCACCAGAACTACTAGAAGAGAAAAGTAAAGAAAAATTACAGGAGGAGGAGGAGGAGAAGGAGGAGGAGGAGGAGGAAGACAAAATAAAACAAAACAAAACAGAACAAAAAGAAACTGACCAGGTGCCTTAGTCTGGCTTATGCCTTTAATCATATCTTCTCAGGAGATTGGGATCTGAGGATTTCAGTTTGCAGGCAGCCTTAGCAGGAAAGTCTGTGAAACTTTCATTTCCAATTAACCTCCAAAAAACTGGAAATGAAGCTGTGATTCAAGTGGTAGTGTTAGCCTTGAGCACAGGCACATGCACGCGTGCATGTGTGTGCACACACACACACAACAACAACAACAACAACAACTTTGATACCTGAATTTCACAAGTAATAAAATATTTCAATGTATTTTTAATGTTTAGTATTTTCAAAGAGCAAGACAGAAAATTTTCTTCATCCAGAGTGAAGTACTTTTAAGATTCAGTTCCTTGTATACATAATTTTCCTATTAGACTCACTAATGCTTTAGAACATTAAGAATAAAGATAACATCCCTCACAGTCTTATTTAATGACTTAGTGCCATGCCTAGTTTAGAACATGACTCACAATAAAGATTTAGTTTGTACTCTGAAATTTCACAACTATACCATACAACATACAATGTTTCTGTTATTAGGTTCATGTATGGAGTGATGTTTATTTTTTTAAGTCCTCTAAGGAAGTTTCAAGGGACTCATATTTTCAGAAAATTTCAGATTCAAACATGTGAAATCAAAGCAGAAAACTATACATGGCTCAAGAACTACAAGGCAAACATGATTTGACTTTTAGAAGTATTTTATATACATTTATATACATTTTATATACATTTACTATCTCCTCTGATGAGAAAACTTGACTACTAATTTACTAATTTCTGCATGTCTCCACTCATGTTTAGAGCTCCTGCCTACAGATAATTTGTCACAAGAATCTATTCTTACAGTCACAATGTAACTTTGAAGAGAGACATTTGTACAGTTAACACTGAAAAATTTAATTGTTCCATACGAAGAAAATGTACACAAACAAGCAAATAAATATATATGGTAGAATAAAAATAATCAATATATTTTAATGATAGTATTTGACAATGAAGCCAATATCTCCACCATATAATTATAGTTATATTTTTATGCATAACCTTAATAATTCAGTACATAGCTTAATTGCTTCAAATATATTATAGACTTGACCTTGTAGACAGAGTGAGGAATCGTTTCCATCATTTTATCTGAGTGGATAATAGAATGCTATAAGTTACTATAATGATAAATTAATAATAGATTACCATAATAATGCTCTCATCCTAGGATCTGAAGAAAGAAATCTAGTTAATGAAATCTATTTCTTTTAAATGTATTTACATAATAAAAGGGGTATTTTCAATGTTCTTAAACTTGTATTAGCATTTCTATTAGTTAAGAAATGGAGTTACATTTTAGAGGAAAGTGCACAGTTTTTCAAGAAAACTAAATAATTTGCATCATAATAGTAAACATTTTTCTTTGATAACATACTGTAAATGATTTAAAACACTGTGAAAAGGCCAAATTTTTTTTAAAAAATCATAATTTATCTAACATTTAATAGATTCTAACACTGAAAATTGCGAACTGAACATTCTGCCTATATGCAAAATATGCTGTACACATTAGTTGAATTATTATTTAAAGGAAATATTTTGTATTTCTTGATGTCCCATGTTTCTTTATAATTTAGTTATGTGTACTTTGCATATAATGTGTTGTAGAAAGTAGTGGAAATGAAAATTTTCATTTAAAAGACTTACTAAATTAATATTTTAATTAGGTCAAGCAAATATAATATCAAACTGTTCATAGAAAATAATATAAAAACTTATATAGTAGCCCACCATCAGAATTTCCGCTTTTCCAACAGACTAGAATTAACTTTCTGGAGATACTGGATAATAACTTAATAGCCAAATGGGATCAAAAGGAACATGTAGCATTTTAAATCATTCCTTCTAGTAAATCCACAAGATGAAACAGAAGGAAAGCATGAAGAAACATCCTTAATTATTCTTTTACTCAGATCATCTCTTCTAGTGAAGAATTCAATATTATGAGATGCAAAATCTTCATTTCTTTTGTTTTTTTGAACAGCTTTATTATCTTTCAGTAGGTATACAAAGTAGTTGCTGTTCACCAAAGTTGCCAAATCACCAACCATGTAGCTGGGCTTACAGGTTTGCAGCACGAGGCTTTTATTCATGAAATTTTTATTGTTATTCCGAAGGTGATATACAGGAAGGTTACAACTATATCAGTTAGGTAATAAGTACATTTATTTTTGAACAATGTCACCCCTTTTTTATCTCTCTCCCAGCTTTTCCTTCCTGTCTCTACCAACAAGTTGTATAGTTCATTGTCAACATAGTGTCTAGTGAGTATCAATGCTGTATTTGTTAACCCTTGTCTCACCATTCTGTGTCCCTACTTAACCTCCCAAAGACAGATAAAGGAATGAACAAGACAAAAAAGAAAGAAAACAAAAATAGCCACAAAGGAAACAAAAAACAAAAAACCTCTTGTTTCCATTTGTTAGTGTTCATTTTGATAAATATTATTTTATATGATCAGATGTGCATATTCAGACTTTGCATTCCTCTCCTACGAATATCCTGCTTTTGTCTTACTGTGTGTGAGTGCCTAGATATCTGAATAATTTATCATGTCCCAGTGTATTTTTATTTTTATTTACTCTCCTACTTGCAGAGGGAAACTATGTAACCTATGTTTCTCTGGGTCTGGCTTCACTTATAATTTTTTCTAAGTCTTTCCACTTTCTTATGAATGCTATCATATCATTCTTTCTGATGGATGAGTAGAAAACCTATTAAGTTTATACACCACATTTTCTTGATTCATTTGTCTACTGAGGGGCATCCGGGTTCATTCCATATCTCGGCTCTGGTAAACAATACTGCAATGAACATGACAGTGCTGGTAACTTTAGTGAACCCTTGTTTGTGTTCTGTTGGATAAATATCCAGGCACACAATTGCTAGTTCATAGGGTAGTTCTATGTTTAGTCTTTTTCAGGGATCATTTCTATATTTTGTTATTAGCTTTAAAAAACATGATTTTTTTTTTGGTTCGTATTGGGGCTTGAACTCAGGGACTGGATGCTGTCCCAGTGCCTCTTTGTAAGCAAGGCTCTACTACTTGACCCAAAGCACCACTTCAAGTTTTTGAGTAGTTTATTGGGCATAAGAGTCTCACATGATCTTTTCTGCCCAATTTGGCTTCTAACTGAGATGATCTCAGTCTCCTGAGTAGCTAAAATTACAGGAGTGAGCCTCCGGCCCCTGTCTAGTTGATCTTTTATTTTATTGTTATTGCTTTTTCAAATATTCAAGTAGTTGAATAAAGGGGTTTCATTGTAACAAATCAGGTTATATAAATACAAAGTATCTTTGACACTTTCATCATTCTCCCTCTAGTTCCCAAAGACATAATAATGCAACTTACAGGGTTCTATTTTCATATATAAGTTTTGAATACAATGACTGTCTCCATCCACATTTTCTATCTTTCGTCTGCCTCACCATACATTGCTTCTTCACATTCTTGCTTAAAAATAAATTAGATAATGATTCAGATATGCATACACAACAAAGAAAGCTAATGTCAGATGGATGTATTGGTCTCTCTAACTACCCACTTATCTAAAAGACTGACATAAACATATCAACCAATTTCTCTCTACTATAGAGCCAGATTAAAAATGGATATAAAGGATCAAGAAGAGCGATGCTGATAGAGGCGTGATGCAGGCAGAGGAGTGCTTGACTAACAAGTGGACAATCCTGAGTTCAAAACTCATTACCGACAGAAAAGAAAATAAGGAAAAGAAAAAAAAAGAAAAGAAAAGAGGGGATTCTTTAAATCAGTAATGTGAAGTTAAGAAGAGGATAAAAGGCTATTTATCTCAAAAAAGCAGACATGGGCTACGTATGCTGCTATTGCTTTATCTCTTCAATATTAGATTTATGTACTTTTATTACATTATTTTTATAGCTAACAAGGGCCTTTTAATAATGCTGTTCATATGTTTAGCTTTGGTTTTTATAAATTTCTCTGTCATGTGGGATATATATGTCAGATTTATAAACCATTTACCTTAACACTACAGGAGGAATATTTTGCTGATATTTGTTGTGCAAATTCCTTTTGAGTATAAACAAAATATATATTCCAGACATTCACAGCCAAGTACTAGAAAATGTAGATTGTAGCAGAATCAAAAATATTGAATAAACATGAGGCAAGAACTGGGGAAAATTGTCTTTGTTTCTTTGACATAAAATTGAAGTTGTATAAGCAAAATACTACTTTCAGATTAGCCTTTAGCTTTGGTGAAATATGCATCATATTTATGGCAAGTTTATTGTAATTTCCTTTATTTTTTTTGAAGAAGGTAGTGCTGGGAATTTAAACTATTGTGCCACACACAGCACTAGGTAGGCAGGTGCTCTAACACTTGAGCTATGTTCCAGCCTGCCTTATAATGTTTCTTAAGTTTTAGTTAGTTTTCTTTGTTTCTTTAAACATGATGAAGTCATCATTTCAATAAGCCAAAGGGGTAGCAGCTTTATTGATCATAATCTGTGTCTTTTCTGACTACTCCATACACACACATACACACATACACACACACACACACACACACACACACACACACACACAAACACACAAAGAAAATATTGTATATTAGAATATCAGTCACCCCTTGATGAAGAAGTCATGGAGAGCCCCTGTCAAGCCTTAACTACACTGTGAGACACTTTCAAAAAAGGCAACAAAGTATTAAAAAAACACAAAAGGTGAAGGAGAAAAAATAAGGAAGAAAAGACAAATGAAGGCAAGAGAGATTAAAAAGAGAAAATTTAGAGGCAGAACATTTTTTGATTTAAACAAACCTCCACTTCAGAGGGAGAAAAGAAAATAAACTGACCATATTCTCAGAATCCAAGGTTTCAAGTGTTTGGGCAGACTATTTTGGGATTACTCACAGTAATTTTGGCTGTATATGATTTTTTTCCATTCAGAATCCAATCCAATAATAATAGAAAAATGGATTTTTTATATGAATGATGAAAAGCAATTTGTGTTTAGCAAGAAGAACATACAGCAGAGTGTCATGTCCCCAGTTCAGTATCACATGTCCCATGATTGGTTAAAAATCTCTCTTATTTAATGATGTTCAAAAAGAAACTCATTACCATACGTATCTGTAATTCTCGTTCATTACCTTTACAATAATTTTTTTGGGGGGTTCGGTTGTGGGGCCTGAACTCTGGGTCTGCGCATTGTCCCTCAGCTCTTCAGTTCAAGGCTAGTGCTCTACCACTTGCGCCACAGTGCCACTTCCAGCTTTTTTCTTTTTTCTTATGTGGTGCTGAGGAATCGAACCCAGGGCCTCCTGCATGCAAGGCAAGCACTCTGCCACTGAGCCACCCTCCCAGCCCCTCAATAATTTTTAAACATAGTCAAAAAATCAAAATATAAAAATTCAGAAATTGAATATTTTACTATTTATATTTGCATTTCTGTCCAAGACTTCATCTGGGCCATTTTATTTTTAATTGAAAGCATATTTCTCCATGATCAGACAGTTTCCTCTTAAATTCCAAAGGCTGTAAGAGTCCAAAAGCTTTGCCAAGTATTGTATGAAACCTAACTCCAAATCTGACTACAGATGATTCTTAAATTTTGTGTTCACTGAATATAATCAGCTGTAGCCACTGAAAAGCATGTCTTCTCTTCTGTCATCCTTCTCATATCAGACAAGGTCAATAATACTCAAGCTGCAGAGGCAAGATAGGTATGTATATTTTTCTCTCCTGAACTACATACCAGATTACTAAAAGAAGTAGGACAGAATGTTAATAAATATCATTCAATGTTAAATTTAAGAACTTTTAAAAATAATGCAAAAATTTAAGCAGAATATGTAATAAAAATAGTATCTACACAGATGAACCCTTTAAATTTGCCAAATGCAAAATTTGATCCATGCTGACCCTTTTCAGGCCTTGAATGATTTTCTTGGTTTCTAATAACATAATGCATTTCATACTTTTAAGACTTTAGCTACCTGCTTTTCTGATGTTTTTGCTAATGTATGGCTTAATTTTGTTGTGGATTTTATCCATACACAAAAGATACCACAAGGAGAGTATCACAGTAAATATTTAAATAGATAGTTTAGAAAATATACACAAATTTAATGAAAAATTGACTGTTTAAATATTACTGCGTTTATCATTATTATTTATTATTTTTGCCATCTACAAATGTTGAACTCAGAACTTAGTGTTCTCACTTTTGTGTTTGCTCACAGCTGATGTTGAACCTCTGAGCCACAGCTCCAATCTGGCTTTTTGGGACGTAAACCAGAGACAACTATATTATTTATTAAAATATCAGTACATGGTTAGGACAACAAATTATTGCCTTAGATCTAGATACATTTTAATACAGAGACAAATCTGAAATCAATCCACTGAAATAAAAAACAGTCCTAAGTATAAAAACATGAACACTAATTGATTTATTTTTTCATTACACTGGGCATTGTGCAAAGGTAATGATATGGCTGTTGCATCAAGTTGTGTGAACCAAAAGATATTGTCTATAGCATTTCAAAAAACTGTTGCAAAGAGAAAAAGGAAATAAATTAGAACTTTTTAAAAAGTGTAATCAAATGTGAAGCAATGCTCCCCTCATAGAGACAGCAGCTGCCTGCATATGTCCACTGACATTTAATCAGAGCCACCAGGTCATTTACAGGGAGTTATTGATACAAGATAGTCTTGTCATTTGGGGGTCATTCACAGCACACTGAAAAAATTCTCATGGGGAAATTCCCATAGGATCTCATAAAATATTGTATGTGTAGCGAGATATCTAGAGAGCAAGATGCATACATGTTAAGTACATGGTAGAATAAAAGTAGGATTTCCAACATTAGTCTCCTTCTAAAATAAATGATTGATGAAGAAAGGCCGAATTTTTTGAGCTAGTAATTGGAATTTTGAAATCTGATGACCTGTCGATAACTATATTTTTTTGAATAGTACATATTTTTACACTGATATGTCCAACTAGATTTTGCTAGATATTTAATGCCTTCTACCTCTTTGTATAAACATCTGATTCTGCTAACAGCATTTTTACTGTTAGCAGTCCATTCACTTCTAAGTGATTTGATGAGCCACCATTGCTACACCAAACCTACAACACAACTCCTGCTGCTATGTTACAATGTCTACTTAACTGAAGTCACCTTTTTATTAGACTTTTCAGCATGTAGTCATTTGTTCTTTTAAAGTGATCAGGAGCTTTTCACACTGCTATGTATTTTCAGAAATTTAGGCACATTTTTTATTAGAAGACTGGAACAATTTGCCAGATTTTGTTACCAAATTAATATTGCCATATATTTTCTTTTTTTAATTTTAATTTTTTTATTGTGAAAATACTGTACAGAGGGGTTACAATTACATGGGCAAGATAATGAATACATTTCCTATCAAGCATTGTAGCCTCCTCCTTCGTTTCCCCTTCCCATCCCTTCCCATCCCTTCCCATCCTCCCCCCCCCCCCCCCGCCCTCCCCACCCAATCCTCCCTGCCACCCCCCCCTCACCAAAGTTGTAAAGTTCGTTTTCGACATAACGACTTGTACATCTCATTGTTGCAATGGGTCCACCTGTATCCCTATTCAAATGAATTGTTTTTCCCCTTCCCCTTCATAAATTATACCGACATCAAATACAGTGAAAGCAGGGGTTATACTGTAGGGGAGGGACATTCAAAGCAACAAAGAAATAATCTTATAAATGCATTAGAAGCAATCACATGAAAGAAAAAAACCATTTGAATACATATCTTAGGGTTCATTTCCCTAACATTACCTTATCTGATCTTTTCTGCTTGACTCAGACATACACTAGATATGGCAAATAAGGGAAACCATGGGACCTATGTTTCTTTGGGCTTGGCTTACTTCACTTGCTATAATTTTTTCCAAGCCTTTCCATTTCCTAACAAATGGGGCAATGTCATTCTTTCTGATGGAGGCATAGAATTCCATTCTGTATATATACCACATTTTTTTGATATTTTCTATCAAAACTTCAAAGATCTATTTCCTCTAGTCTCCTTGGAAATTTGTGCTGAAAAGGACAATATTGGTCTTAATTGATGGAGAAACTGTTGTACATCTTTTGTCATTTTAAAATATTTGGAAGTCAGTAAGGTCAGTATTGTGCTTAGCAGACAACACATTAACTGTTGTTAACATGACTGTAAAACATGTGTAGAACCATCAAGAATTACAGAGACAGCAATTAAAAATTATAAAACTGTTGAGAAATCCGATTATGCAAATGTAAATACAAACTGGCATACACAACAGGAGACATAAATGAGAGCAAACACAGGTATTTGTTATGCTACAAGACGAGGTTACAGTTCTATTTTGCAATCAAGCTTTTTTGATTATTATTTTTAATCATTACATTTACTTATGCCTTCGATGCTGGCAATGAAAGATTACCTTACTCAACCTTGGCTTTGAAGTCACTCAAGGCCTTTCAGGAATACTGAACATGAATCCATATTTTCCTCTGTCTTAGTAAAAAGTGTTTTTTGATCTTTGGCAATTGTTAGTACAAGTTTAAAAAAACAAGAAAGTCGTGTTTAAGCTGACCCAGGTCCTTTTGTTAAAAAGATGTGGATCTGAGGGCAGAGTTTGTGTATTTGTGAGTATGTCAAAAAATAACAAAAGCATACTTGATTCCTTGGGAATTTGGCTGCTTGATTTGAAGCTCAAAACTCAAATCTGATAAATGGGTACTTAAACATTTGGGGATCAATGGTTTAAAGTGAAAGGGCTTATCTACCTGGAATTCCAAAGTGGGGGTGAGGGGTGATAGTTGTATTCAGAGATACAAAAGGACAAATCTCCCAGCCATCTTTGGGCAGTGTTCTCAGTCTCATACTAGTTTCTGCATCTTAGATTCCTTTTTGAGCTCTCCAGACCTACCAGAACTACCCTGCCCCAAGCTTCTATAGCCAGCATTAGTATTTGAAGATGAGCAAGGGTATGGGTGGCAGGGTATATAGCTATGCCTATTGTTTCAAAATTTTGAAATATTTGGGAATGTAATGCATTTTCATTTGGCTGTGTTCCCTTCTTTTTCTGCGAAGACTTATTAAGAGTCTGTCAATTTTGTTAATTTTTTTTTTTTGGTCGGTCCTGGGGCTTGGACACTGTCCCTGTGCTCTTCAGCTCAAGGTGAGTGCTCTACCTTTTGAGCCACAGCGGCACTTCTGGTTTTCTAGCGGTTTATTGGAGATAAGAGTCTCATGGACTTTCCTGCCTGGGTTAGCTTTGAACTGCCATCCTCAGATCTCAGCCTCCTGAGTGGCTAGGATTACAGGTGTGAGCCATTGGCGCCCAGCAATTTTGTTAATTTTTATGAAGAACCAACTGTTTTGTTAATTGTTTCTATTGTTTTTGTGAACTATAATTCATTTAATTCTGATTTAATATTAATTATTTTTTTGCATCTCCTGGATTGGGTTTGGCTTATTGCTCTTTTTTCAAGGAGCTTCAAGTGCATCATTAAATTATTGGTTTGAAATCTCTCCAATTGTTGATGTAGGAACTCAGAGCTATAAATTTTCTTTGAGGGCTGCCTTTCTGTGTGCCAGGAGAGCTGGCAATTTGTATGTTCACTTTTGCTAACTGTCATGAACATTTGTATTTTGTTTCTAATCTTTTCTATGGTCCACTGGTGATTCAACAATGTGTTGTTCAACTTCCATGTTTTACAGAATTTTCTTTGGTGACTTTGGTGTTGAGTTCTAATTTTATTCTATTGTGGTGTGAGAAAATGCAGATAATAATTTCAATGTTTCTGAATTTGTACAGATTTTCTTTGTGACCTAAAATGTGATCTACTTTGGAGAATGTTCCATATGTTGCTGAAAAGAATATGTATTCTGATGCCGGTGGTAAAATATTCTGTAGATGTCGATTAAGTCTAGTTGATCTATGCAGTTGTTTAAATCTTGGGTTTCTCTGTTGAGTTTTTGCTGAATTGATCTAGCCAGCGGGGAGAATGGTGTGTTAAAGTTCCCAACAATCATTGTCTTTGGATCTAGTGTTATTTTAGGGAAAGTAGTGTTTCCTGGATAAATTTGGGTGCTCCAATATTTGGTGTCTACATATTTAGAATTGTTATATCATCCTGTAGGAAAGATCCCTTAATTAGTATGTAATGACCTCCTTTATCTCTTCTCGCTAATTTTAAATTGAGGTTTATTTTATCTGATATTAGGATTGAAACTTCTGCCTGTGTAGGGGGCTGTTTCCTTGGTAGATTTTATTCTAGCCTTTCCCTTTCACAATATGATTGTTTTTGTGGGCAAGGTGTGTCTCTCGGAGGCAGCAAATAGAAGGATCTTGCTTTTTGATCCAACTAGAAAATCTATGTCATTTAATTGGATATGTGAGTCTTTTAATGTTGACAGTTAGAATTGAGAAGTATTTGGTAGTTCCTGCCATGTTATCCACCTTCTTAGGGGCTGTGCCTACTGGGTTCTTACTATGATTATCTGATCCTTTGTTTGAGGGCTGTTTCTCCCTCTGCCTTGATGTGCTCTTGTTGGTTTTCTCCAAAGTGGCTCTGACAGTTATTGATAGGCCTGGTAATGTGCATTATACTTTTATTTCTTTGTTAGTTTTCCTGTAAAGTGATAAAAATTAAATAACAGAATTATAACAAAGTAATTAGCTTATTTGATAAGATGAATCATAGTGATATCCTAACAAGATAAATGGATGAAATACAACAGGGAAACAAGTCAGGCATAAAATATTTGTGGTAAACTAGTCATTTAGATTATTATGTTTAAATAGTACTAGAAAAAGATAGGGCCTAAATATGTATACATATATGTATTGTGTCTATAGTGTGTGCATAATATGGGTTTATGAATAAATAATTAAGCATAATTAGGGGTTTATGCATATAAATACAATCAGACATACTAAAGAACAAAATGATGCAGATAATATTTGATATAATATTAGAGAGATCAAAATGTGTGAATGAAAACATACTACATATATGGTCTGACTTTGGTGGGAAGTGAAGGGATGGTAGGGAAAAACAAAGGAGGGGGTAAGGATGCTTGATAAGAAACATAATCATTAACATACTCATTTAACTGTAACCACTCTGTACAGTATCTGTACAGTAAAAAAAATTAAAAAAGAAAAATGAAAAAATTATTTTATAATGTTTCTATTTCCAATAGCAAGGCAAAAATCTAGCAAATAATAAATGTTTGTTGAAGTTTGTAAAATGATTGACATAGGATAATAAATACCTTTGAAATTATAAATATAAAGATTGAAATATATCAAATAATGAGAGGTTGAACAGGAAATGTTCCTTGGAAATCCGGTGGCTCATGTTCATTTCCTCATTTTACTTGTTAACCATCTATTTAGTTCTGTTTTGAAATATTATGGGTAGATTTTAAGATCTAAGCAAGTTAATAAATGCCAACACACATGTGCAATATTCATATAGTGGCCAGTGACTAATGTTGATTAGAGATGAGAAAATTATCTAGGATGAGAAATTTATCTGCAGAGAATATTAAAACAAATCAAAACTGACAGAATATCCATTCTCTTTTTATTATCATAGTGCACTATAGCTCTTCACAATGGCTGGTAAACTGCTCTATAATATGTACTTTTTTTGGATTTTTGGCTTTCCTATTAGATTTGTGTGTGTGTGTGTGTGTGTGTGTGTGTGTGTGTGTGTGTGTGTGTGTGTGTGTGTGTGTGTGTTTATGTGTATGTACATGTTCTGGCACTTTACCGTGAGGCTAGCACTATTTCTTAGGTATTTGCTCAAGGCTAGTGCTCTACCAATACAGATTTACTTTGGGCTTTTTGCTGGTTAATTGGAGTTAACAGTCTCACATTATTTTCTGCCTAAGCTAAGCTTGAACCACAATCCTCAGATATTAGCTTCCTGAGTAACTAGCATTACAGGTAGAAGCCACCTGTATAAGGTAGGCCTCAGATTTTTTTTTAAATTTAGTACCTAACAAATTCTTCTCCAAATTATATTGTCTTCTCTTTCACATGCAGATGAACTTTGCTTTAGAACTAATGTATCTACCACTGGGCAAGATGAGAAGAAGTCTAAATTCTGTTCATATTTGAATGGAAAATTGACATATCACCTATTATTTTAAAAATACTTTTCTTTCTATAGTATAACACAATGATACTTTTGTCATAACATTTTTGAACAAAACAATTTATTGCTAGACTGTTCTTTTCTGCATTTAAATATTATTTGATTAAAATTATGTAGTCTTAGTAATTTTATTTTCTGTTAAAATTAGAATCATAACACATTAGTAGCCAAGATGTCAGAGTTCTTGTGGATTTTTTTTAGCCCCATTGGACACTTGTATTTGATTTTTCTTTCTTAATCGAGTGAAATGTTTCTGTTGGTAATGTTCCACCTACTGAAAGATTAATTAGTACCTTAAACTAGACAATTCATTTTTGTGCCAGTAATTTTATAGGTACATTTTCTAAATCTAACATTTTGATCTTTTCCATTTGAGAACTTTTCTCTGCATATAATTATATTATCTCCAAATAATGAAAATATTTGCTTTACATAGCTAATCTCTTTAAGGCATATCAAATGGTCTTGCTTATTTAGTTAACGAGGATCTACAGTACAATGGCAAATACATAGATGTTAGCAACTGCAAGTGTCTGTGTCTCTTTTAACCATACCAGGCTAAAAATTATTTTAAAGTAATTATTTTTAAATAATTGGTTTATACATATAGTTGTACATATTAATAGACTTCTATAAAGAGCTCAACTTAGGACCTGGGTTTTCTTTGCTTGTTGTTTTTGTTTTGTTGTTTTGTTTTGTGCCCAATCCAAGGGCTTAAACTTAGGTCTTGGGTGCTGTCCCTGAGCCCTTTTGTGCTCAAGACTAGCACTCTACCACTTGAACTACAGAGCCGCTTCCAGCTTTTGTGAGTGGTTTATTGGAGGTCAGAGTCTCATATGGACTTTTCTGGCCTCACTGGCCTTGAACTGCGATCGTCAGATCTCAGCCTTCTGAGCAGCTAGAATAACTGGCATGAGACACCTGAGCCCAGCTATTTTTTTTCCAGGGCTGAGTTAATGCACTCCTGAACTTCCCTTCCAGTATTATTTTAACTATGCAGTTCTTCTGGACTGTTTACCTGAATGACTCCTGCCCTGGGTGTGTTCCAAAGGGGCTTTCTGTATTTCTTCTAGTTGGTATTTCCTCTTCCCCTAGTTTTGAATATTTTCTCAAATATGTGTGGATTTCAATACTATGGAAAAATCAAGTTCATTTAAGTTTCTTTCTTTCTTTCTTTCTTCCTTTCTTTCTTTCTTTCTTTCTTTCTTTCTTTCTTTCTTTCTTTCTTTCTTTCTTTCTTTCTTTCTTTCTTTCTTTCCTTCCTTCCTTCCTTCCTTCCTTCCTTATTCCTTCCTTCCTATCTTCTTTCTTTCTCTTTTTTCTTTCTTTCTTTCTTTCTTTCTTTCTTTTCCTTCCTTTCTCTCTCTCTTCCTTTCTTCTTCCTCTCTCTGTTTCTCTCCAACTTTCTTTCTCTCTGCCACTCCCTCTTCCTTACTTATCTACTTCAATTTCTATTCTAGCTGCCTTTACATTACAACTAGTTTTCTGGAAAACACAGAAACAGGAAGGACTCCTGAGTAGGCTACTTCCATAGCCCAGAAATCTTTTAAATCTTTATTGTGGTGTTGGTAGTCCTTAACTTAACTACTATATCAACATTCCTTATGTCAATACCTGAAAACATTTTTGCGTGTTTAATCATACAAATTGCACTCATTTTATTAGTAAATATATTTTAAAGGTCTGTTATCTATTATGTAGAAGACTTTTTATATTTAAAAATGAAACATGAAGGTAAAGACAACTTTCCTTATTTCAACAATTCTAGAGTTTGAACTTAAGGCTTCATAGTTGCTGGGCAACTAGACACTCTACCACCTGAGCTACAACCTAGCCCATTTTGCTTTAATTGCTTTTCAAATAGAGTCTTCCATTTCCCTAACTTCAACCATATCCTCATCACAAGTAGTTGGAGCTAGGATTACAGACATGGGTAAACATATGTTCTTAACAAATTGTATAGCTACAGGCCACCATTATCTGAGTTAATGATCCATATGGTGGTGGTTTAAAGTCAAATTTAAGAATAATTTTTATATAACCATGAGTCCAAGAGATTTCATGAATACATAAGAAATGAGAGACAAGAATATATTCATGTGAATTCATTAGAAAATAAAATTATATCAACCCATTATTTGAGTGTGATAGACTTAATGATAACTATTAAGTCATCTTATTTTGTAAAGAAATTTATGTTTGTATTTTTCCATATATTTTCAATGATAAAGTACATTAAAGAAGTCTCATACACTAGTCCTTATTTAAACCCAGCCACTAACAGATTATTTCATAGCCTCAATAGTAGTATGCTGTCTTCCTAGAAGATAAACTATATTCACTAAAAACTTGAATTTAAATTTCCATCCCTTCATTCTGTTGTACATTTTATGTTGATATTTGTTACAAATAACACTACAATATGTGAATGTTTATTTTCAATTTGTTTAATAAACTGGATCATTTGATTCTCCTTTAAAAACTTTTGACTGCTTGTTGTTCAAATATTGAAATTACTGACAAACCACATTGCTTCCATGAACATTTGCTTTACCCTCACTTGAGTCATTATTTCCAGAACACCTACTTTCTACATTATGTGTTTCTGTGTCAACTAAATAGCCAGTGTGTTCACTGAGATCTCTCTGTTCTGGTTCTGTCTATATATCAACATTTCTCTACACTCAGTGTTCTCAAAATCTTTGTTCAACAGCCAATTCAAAGTCCCTGAAGTCAAACCTACAACCTTTTTTTCCTGTTGTTCTGCTAGTCCCAAAATTATACTACTACTAAAGTTTCTCAATGACACAGATTTCTGGTTCTTCCCAGGAACAATTTGTCTTCTGAGACTTGGCTTTTCAAAGTTCAAACTTCTATATGCTTAGATACGCTTTCTTTCTTCTACTTGGTAAATTAAGGAAACTTTGTCTGTGTGTTTAAAATCTATGTACCCATAAACTTTTGAAAATCTTCTGACACTAGGAGTCTGTATGCCAGAGAGGTTGGCTCAAGAACTACTTTGGTTGAAGGTAAAGTATACTTTCAAATACATTGCCTGGTTTTCAATTTCTTCAAAATAACTTCACAGTAACCGGCATAAAAAACAATTTTCATAGCTTTTTAAAGGAAAAAATCTATAAGAAACAAGTATTTGATTTGGACAAACATAATTATCTTTGAAATTTAAAGTAAGCTAAGTACTTTTTATTGTATATATGTTATAAAAATGGAAATATCGTACATTTTATTTTCAAGTGTCACTCTTTAATTTATCTAACAGCAACACGACCTCCATACATCAACTTTATTACAATAAGAAAAACTCATGAAAAACAAACAAAAAATAATAAAAAGCATCCAAGGAGGGGGAGAGAAATATAAATATTTTGAATTTATAGATTATAAATAGTATAACCCAATCATCTCCATTTTTTCAGTATCTCTCTAAACACAATAATGATGAAAACTGATGCCAGTCTCACACTTTTGTCTCATTTGTTTTCTTCTATAATATATTTGGTATACTCCTTGTATGTGTATATGCCCTTGAACAAATACATGAACTCAACTCGGTAATAATAATATGCTCAATAATATCATCTGTACTCTATCAGTAAATACTGAGTATATTTCTATCAGTTTTCCTATTGTTTATGCTTATATTTGTTTATTAATAATTATTTAAAAGACACTGGCAATTAGCATTAATATTTTATTATTTTGAGTTTTATTCGAATCTATATTTCAAAGTATTTTGACAACTAAACAAATCATAAATTTACGCTAAAATGCTTATAATATGTGTGTATTTACAATTTTAAAATCAAAACGTAATTGCTTTATGTATGCAAGGATAAGAGATTTTCTTTTCTCATATGCAAAGCTGACGATGGCATAATGATACAAACCTGTTCAGTCATATTCAGCATGAATTTAACCCTATAAATAGGAAGTGGATTATTTAACGTGGTGATTTTGTAAAAGGATATGTATTTCTAACCAATATCTTGCATTTTACTTAGAAATTTGAATCTGAATTAATGCATACAAATACATTCATTTTCATGTAATCAAATACTTTTGTGATTTTATTTGTACCATCCATATTTAAACTTTGTGAGTTTCTTTCATGGTAATTTCATAATAGATATTCTTTTGCTTCTTAGGAAAAATATAATTCTTCTTTTTCACCTACATTGGTAAGTGATGAGCTATGTTATCATTTAAGAATATATCACTTTCTCTTAGCTTCTTGAAAGTATATTTTCAGGCACATTGTACAATATTAGATAATGGTGACAGAATGGTATACAAACAGTCTGGCATCAAACATCAATTCTGCCTCTCTGAAATATGGCAACACATTACTCCCACAAAGCAGGTCCATCATTGATAATAATAGAATTATGTGTTTCTAATGTTATGCAGTAAAGTTGCAAGTATTTCAAGAAATATTGGCATTTTCATAAACTATAAGTAATATAAAAGCCAAAAACTGATGAAGAAAACAGATGTTTTCGACTGATTTAAAAACTCAAACTTTGAGTTTTTAAATCAGTCGAAAACATCTTATTAAACTGATATTTGCAATACAGAAAAAATCCTCTTTTCCAAAGCAGTTTATTTTTCTATCTTGATTTTGTTGAACTTACTTTGTTCTAAGGACACAAGAGAAAATTTAATGAATCAGTTCTCTGATTGAACTCACAAATGCAGCACTAGTTATTAAACTTCAGAAATGTGATAAACCTACAAAAAACAGTAAAAGAAAAATGTAATCAATAAAAACTGATGGAGAAGTCATCTTGTAAGTCAGAAAAGGAATAAATGTTTAACAGTTGAATAAGACTAAAGACTAAAACAGCATTATTACTAAATAGATTTTTCCATAGAATGTAACACATGAAAATAAATTTTAACCCAAAATAATAGGTAGTTCAGACAATATGCACAAATAATAGTATTTAGTGTCTTCTCAGGGATTTGAAGTCAGGAATGAAGATTTGTGTCTTCAATCAAATCTGGAACATTTTCATTTTTTTCCACCATGTCAAACTTCTGGATACAATTTCTACATACATTTAATTCTAATTGAACCTCTTAGCTTAGTTCAGATACATGTTCATTTCTTTATGTAAGTTTATTTTACCATGGAGCAAGATAGAATTGTCACAAAAATGGAAGACTTTATGAATTATGGAAAATATTTTTCTATTCTTTTTAGTTAAGAAAAAATTGAGTTGGCAATAGAAAGGATATTATTTCTCTAATTTCTTAGACTTTCAGCCAAATAATCAATAGTTCCAGGAGGTATCAGGTGCATTTGCTACACTTTTATATCAAAAGACTTCTTCTAAGCTCCAGTAATTTGCTATTTGATTTTGTGTGTGTGTATATATATATAAATATATGTATATGTATATATACAAATAAATATATATGACTTTGTTCATGCTTTTAAAAAATGTAATCAATGAAACCCTCTAGAAAAAATGTTTCCATGCTTAGATAAATAAGACAGCATAGTAAGAATGTAATTTCTAGGGAGAACCATGTTTTGTTTGTTTTGATTCTAGGAATTTTGGTTAATTCACTTAGTTTGAGAAAGTTACTGAGAAAGATACAGAATCTCTCCGAGTATCACTTTCTGTTTTGTGAACTGGATTAGTGGTGGTAGTTGTCCTCTACTTTCAAGATTAAATAATCAGTATTGAATTACATGTATGAAATCAGTTCATATATTGAAATGATACCTTGTGAGTATTCAGCGCTATGTACCTATTAGCAATTATAAAAGCAAAAGTTAACATCATTACTTCTTTTCAATGACACCATAAGTAGCAATTTAAAAATGAAGAGGATTTTTTTGTTGCATGTCCATATGTTGAAATCTTTTCAGTGGCTCATGGTTATTATTTGACACCACAAAAACTCATTTGTTACCACACAGTAACAAGCTTGTTTATAAGCAAAATGCATGAATTTTCACTTCAGTGAATTTTAGAAGAAGTTTTTATGTGAAATAGAATGGCACAATGAACTCAGAAATGCAAATTCCCAATATGATCACCCATCTACTTACAAGTATGCATCATATATTATGAACACATATGGGTGGAAGCTATAGCTACAAGAATGGCAAAGATGGATAGTATGCATTGCACTTACTTGAAGCTGCTGAGTTAAATGGGCTACAATCCTGATTCATGGGAGAAATTTCAAGAGAACAGTCTCTGAAAATGAGAAATATGTCAAAAGCTTTTGCTGCTGATGACATGCCATTCAGAGGATAAACAGTCTGTGGTGTATTAATTTTTGATGCTTATAAAATAGGTGTGTGTTAGCCAAACTAGAATTTAATGCCCATTAGAGGTGATGGATTAATGATTCTAAAAGATCATGCTGTCTGTATATTCATATATAAGGCAATGAAGGTAATGGTTTCCATCTATTCTATGTAATGCTTCTCATGTATAAGTACCCCTGGGCTCTTTATGTACTGCATTACACCCTATTTTCTTGATTTACTGATGTTTAGAGGAAACACTTTGTTTTACTTTTCTTGGTTATTATTTTCAACAGCAGATACCATAAGCACTACCAAGCTATTACCATTTAAAATAAATCTTCTTTCCTCTTTTTCAAAAGTACCTACTTTATTCCTTCAAAAATTTTATTGCTAATCCTGGGCATTAAATACATTAATAGTTTTTCTGGATTTGATCATATTGAATCTAATGTTAAATCTAATGCATTTTTGGTTTGATTCATGGCATTAATTTTTTGTATATATAGATGCAATAATTAAGAGTTGATTTTAATAATCAAAGTGTAGTACACATATGTGTTTATGTGTGTGTGCCATATAAGTTATATAGTGGAGAATTCAGGAATAGGATGCAGCTCAGTACTAGAGAAATTTCCTGGATATACTGGATTTGATGTCCAATAATACATAAACTGAGAGGAAAAACTTAAACCAATATGATCAATCAAACAATCAATCTGGAAAATATAAGATACATTGAACTCTCTTGCTTTCTGAAATAGTTTTTGGTGGAAGTACAGGGGCTTGCACTCAAAGCATTGGGGTTCTCCCTTAGCTTTTTCTGTCCATGATGATGCTCTGTATGCCACTGGAGACACAGCTCTACTTCCAGCTTTTTGGTTAATAATTGAATATGAGGAACTTTCCTGTCAAGGCTGGCTTTAAACCCTGATCCTCAAATATCAGTCTCGTGAGTGGCTAGAATTATTAATTGTGAGCCTCTGGTGCAAGGCCTACATTTCTTATAGATTAAAATTCAAAATTGTTGGAATGGGAAAATTGGTAAAAAAAAAAATGGTTCTTTAGAAACTTAGTAAAATAATTATCCTAGACACATTTTTAAATAATAATAAACAAATTAATTACAGTTTATGTGGTAATTCAGTAAAATTAAGGTAAAATTACAAAATAAATATTTGGATGCATGTATGTAGTTAAGTAGCTGGGTAGGCATAGAAAAATAAGTATAGGAAGATGGCAGAGGAGAAGCTGGAATCTAAACAAGCTCTCGCATAGAAAGTAGTTTTAGAATTCCAGTGAACAGTCCTAAGCCAGAGAATCACACCAAGTGTGCCATCACAGGACAGAGAGTTAGACAAGAGAGGGGAAGCCAAGGAAATGCATCAGCTGCCGCTCCGGTGGCGGGGTCGCGGCGGCGACCACCATCGTGGAGTCATACCTGAGACACAGAGAGTCGGGGACAAAGGAGCCAGACGCAGCGGACTAGCGGATTCTACTCAACACCAACAAGAACCGACAAGGAGCGAACATCTTCATCCTGCTGTTTGCAGACCAGAGACGACCCAGGATCCAAGACTCGGCGTGAGTACAAGCCCAACATCCTCACTCCTCAGGGAGCAGAGGAGGGAAGGCCACCCCTCCCCCCCCAGCACCTGTGATCTCCATCTTGGATACCAACAAAGCTCGGAGGAGCTGCTAGCTCCAGCTCAGGCCTTGGAATAAAATGAGTCATTTAGCAGGTCACAAGAACTTAACGGCGAAGTGACCTGCCAGACTCAGCTCCATCCAGGGAAAAGTCACCCAGCTCAGGCGCCAGCCATCGGAGTGCCTTGCCTCACTGGGTAACCAGAGCCAGAGGCTGCCCCTCCCTCTAGCAGCCACCACAATCAATCGAAAAACAGAAACCCTGAGAATGGCTCCAGGCTGGGCTCTGTGAGCTTTATCACAAAATAGCCCCAGGGAAAAGCTACTGTTTGTTGAAAGGCCTCAACTCTACCCAGAACCTAGCCTCATCACCACATCCCCCTCTTTTGTGACTCTCAAAGCAGACCACCCTCCCAGAAAACTAACCTGGGAGGGGGATCTCAAAATCTTGGGTAAAGCAGAGCATTTTTCTGCCTCTTCCAACCAACCGACTTAAGAAACCAATCAAGCCACAGGACCTCAAGCTGACCAGAGACTCCAACAAGAGACTGGTTAGAGACAAAAGGGAGATACAGGATTCTTCCCACTCCTCCCCCCCCAAAAAAAAAAAATCAAAAGACTTTTTTTTCTTTTTTTTTTTTTCTTTTTTTCTTCTTCTTCTTCTTTAATTTTTTTTGCTTGTTTTTTGTTTTTTGTTACCTTATATATATATATATATATATATATATATATATATATAAATTTTTTTCCCTTCTAAAACTTTTATTAATCTTTAATTTTTGCCTCTTCTGAAAAAATAATTGTTTTCCAGTAACTTTTTTTTTTCTCATCTTATAATTTTTATTTTAGGAATACATGAATGAGAGTTTTCCTTTCTTTTCTTGTCTTCTTTCTCTTTTTCTTTCTTTCTTAATAATCTTTTTGTTTTTTATCTAGCTCTACTGAACTTCTTATCTTTTCTACTCCCTTTCCCATCCTTAAAGATTTTCACATCTCCTCTATGTCCCTCCCCTTCTCTGAACATATTCACATTCCTCTCTAAATAGACGGTCTTTTAACCTCTATAATAACATTAATTTTTACGTTTCTATTCTTTTTCTGGTCTCTCTTTATTCCCCTTTCCGTCTCTTCTTTTTCTCTCTCTCTCTACTTGCATCCTACCCAACCCATTTCCTGCACTGTGATTAGGACATAGTTAACTCTCCCTGTGCCTCCCCACACCAATCTATTCCCATTTTTTACCCACATCTCTCCCTAATTCTAATAATTTCTGGTTTTCCAAATTCTTTTCTGCGGTTCGAAGTCCTTTAACATATAGTCGTTTGATGTTGAATAGATGTATCTGTTGAACTAGATTGTATCTGTAGACTATTGACTGTACAAATGCAAACTTTGGTTGATGGTTGCCTTAAGATAGTGTTCTAGCACAAAACTGGTGCAATTCTTTATCTCAAATGGGCCGAGTAAGCCGGAAAAACACAAGAAAAATGGCAAATTCGGGTATCTCAATTCCCAACCTTGATAATCAGGGATTACAACAGATAAAGAATAATCCAGAGGAGAGTTCCCAAATAGCTCTACAAACACTAATAGCAAACATGATAAATGAGAAGTTTGACAATGTACAAAGGACTCTGTATGACTGTGATAGGGAGAGAGAGGAGGCATCCCAGAAGTTTATACAGGAATATCATAAGCGTGAGGAAGCTTCTCAAAAACTGATACAGGATTTGCGTGAACAACTTGAGAATAATCAAAGAGAAAGGGAGGAATGGTGTGAGCAGGCAGAGAACAATCAAAGAGAACTGCAGGAATACCACAGAAGGGAGGAAACTAATCAAAGACTAATTCACGAATTAAGAGACCAGGTAGAGAATACACAAAGATCACTAAAGGCATTCATGGAATCCATTAACAAAGAGCTGAAGGAAGTCAGGGAGACCACAAAGGGAATGCTGAATGGAACCCAACAGAAGGAATGGGAGTCCAAAGAAACCATAACCAATCAACTAAGTGATTTGAGAACAAACACTGAACACCAAATTAAGGAAGTAAAGAAATTCATACAAGACCTAAAACAGAGCTTCAACAAAGAACTTGAAGCCATCAAAGCTGACCAATTAGAAGGAAAAAAGATAAAAAACAAAGTAGAGAGTCTTGACAGCAGGTTAGACCATGCAGAAGATCGAATCTCAGGGATTGAAGACAGCCTAGATATTATAGAGAAAGAACATACAACCATCCAAGACAAGTCCAAGAAATATGATAGGTCTATCCAACACCTGGAAGACACCATCAGAAGGCCCAATCTAAGGATAATGGGTGTAGAGGAACACCTAGAAACAGAAGTTAATGGTCTAGGAAATTTGTTTAACAGGATCCTAGCAGAGAACTTCCCAAACATACAAAAAGATAGGCCTATTCAGATACAAGCAGCTTTTAGAACCCCAAATAGACCAGACCAGAATAGGACATCCCACATCACATTATAATCCACACAGGATCAACCCAGACCAAGGAAAAGATCCTTAAAGCTGTCAAGGAGAAAAGGGTAATCACCTATAAAGGGAAACCAATTAGAATCACCTCAGATTTCTCAGCAGAGACAATCAAAGCAAGAAGAGCCTGGAATGAGGTATGCCATGCCCTAAAAACAAACAACTATCAACCAAGAATACTGTACCCAGCTAAACTCTCCTTCATAACTGAAGGCCAAATAAAAACCTTCCATAGCAAAGAAAAATTGAAACAATACATCTCCACCAAACCAGCCCTACAAAAGATTTTTAAAGATGTCCTACACATAGAAAAACAACAAGAATGCAACAAAGGCCAAGAAACTGCACCCAAACTGAGAATCCAAGAACCTTAGGAAGAACCCAGCTTTCACAGCCCCCAAGAAGGTGGATAACATAGCAGGAACTCCCAAATACCTCTCAGTCCTATCTCTTAACGTTAACGGACTGAACTCTCCAATTAAGCGACATAGACTGTCTAATTGGATTAAAAAACAAGACCCTTCTATCTGCTGCCTGCAGGAGTCACATCTTGCCCATAAAAACAAACATATTTTCAAGGTTAAAGGCTGGAAAAAAATCTACCAAGCAAACGGCCCTCATAAACAGGCGGGAGTTGCAATCCTAATATCAGATAAAATAGACTTCAAATTAAAATTCGTGAGAAGAGATAAAGAAGGTCGCTACATACTAATTAAAGGATCTAGCCTTCAGGAGGATATTACAATTCTAAATATCTATTCGCCAAACAATGGAGCACCCAAATTTATCAAAGAAACATTACTTTCCCTCAAATCCCATATAGAACCAAATACATTAATTGTTGGGGATTTTAACACACCACTCTCCCCACTAGATAGATCAACTCGGCAAAAACTCAACAGAGAAACCGCAGATCTAAACAGCTGCATAGATCAACTAGACTTAACAGACATTTACCGAACATTTCACCCAGCAGCATCAGAATACACGTTCTTCTCAGCAGCACATGGAACGTTTTCTAAAATAGATCACATTTTAGGCCACAAAGCAAACTTGTCTAAATTCAGAAACATTGAAGTTATACCTTGCATTCTCTCTGACCACAAGGGAATAAAATTAGAACTCAACACCAAAAGCCACCAAAGAAAGTCCGGTATCACATGGAGGCTGAACAACACACTGCTGAATCATGAGTGGGTCATGGAAGAGATTAGAAAGGAAATTCAAATGTTCATGCTATTCAACAAAAATGAACACACAAATTACCAGCTCCTCTGGGACACAGCAAAGGCAGTACTCAGAGGCAAGTTTATAGCTCTGAGCTCCTACATCAACAAATTGGAGAGATCGGAAACTAGCAATTTAATGACACATCTAAACCTCCTTGAAAAAGAGCAGCAAGATAAACCCCAATCCAGTAGACGGAAAGAAATAATCAAAATTAAATCAGAATTAAATGAATCCAAAAAACTATAGAAAGAATCAACAAAACAAAGAGTTGGTTCTTCGAAAAACTTAACAAAATTGACAGACCCATAGCAAACCTTATCAGAAAAAGGAGAGAACACACCCAAATTAATAAACTCAGAAATGAGAATGGAAACATCACCACGGAAACAACCAAGATTCAGAACATTATAAGGGAATACTTCTCAAAACTTTATGCTAATAAGTTTGAGAACTTGGCAGAAATGGACCTTTTCCTAGCAAATATTGACATGCCAAAACTAAACCAAGATGAGTTAAACCAGCTCAACAAGCCCATATCAAGCATTGAAATAGAAACAGCAATAAGAGACCTCCCAGCTAAGAAAAGTCCAGGACCAGATGGTTTTACAGCGGAATTTTAAAAGGCCTTCAAAGCAGAGCTCACACCAATACTCCTCCAACTCTTCAATGAAATTGAAAGAGAAAGCTCACTACCGAACACATTCTATGAAGCCATCATAACCCTCATCCCAAAACCAGGCAGGGACTCATCAAAGAAAGAGAACTATAGACCCATTTCTTTGATGAACATTGATGCAAAACTTCTCAACAAAATTTTGGCCAATCGACTTCAACAATTCATCCAAAAAATCATACACCATGATCAAACAGGATTCATTTCAGGGATGCAAAGCTGATTCAATATACGCAAATCAATTAATATTATTCATCACATCAACAGGAGCAAGAATAAGAACCACATGGTTATCTCAATAGATGCAGAAAAAGCATTCGACAAGATCCAACACCCCTTTATGATGAAGGTTCTGGAAAAATTAGGAATCCATGGAACATTCCTCAATACAATAAAGGCAGTATATGACAAACCTACAGCCAGCATTATACTCAATGGTGAAAAACTAAAGCCATTTCCTCTTAACTCAGGAACAAGACAAGGATGCCCACTCTCTCCACTTCTCTTCAATCTAGTATTAGAATGCCTAGCTACAGCAATTAGACAAGATGCAGACATAAAGGGGATCCAAATAGGGAAAGAAGAAATAAAACTCTCCCTCTTTGCAGATGACATGATCTTGTATTTAAAGAATCCCATAGACTCCACTCCCAAATTACTCAAGCTGATTCAAAACATTGGCAAAGTAGCAGGTTATAATATTAACTCCCCAAAATCATTGGCTTTTCTATATGCCAACAATGAGAAAAGTGTGGCTGAAATTAGGAAAGGAACTCCATTTGTAATAGCCCCACAAAAAATAAAATACCTAGGAATTAACTTAACCAAAGAAGTGAAGGACCTCTATGATGAAAACTTTAAAATCTTGAAAAAGGAAATCAACACAGAACTTAAAAAATGGCAAAACCTCCCATGATCCTGGATTGGCAAGATTAACATCGTGAAAATGGCAATACTTCCCAAGGCTATCTACAAATTCAATGCGATACCTATCAAAATTCCACCCTCATTCTTCAAGGAAATAGAGGAGGCAATCCAAAAACTCATATGGAACAATAAAAGACCCCGAATAGCAAAAACGCTCCTCAACGGAAAGAACACTGCTGGAGGAATATCAATACCAAATTTCAAACTCTACTATAAAGCCATAGTAATCAAAAAAGCTTGGTATTGGCATAAGAACAGACCTCAGGACCAATGGAATAGAATTGAAAACCCAGAAATGAACCTACAGACCTATAGCCATCTAATCTTCGATAAGGAAGCTAAAACAATAGAATGGAAGAAAGACAGCCTCTTCAGTAAATGGTGCTGGCAAAATTGGTTAACTACATGTAGAAAACTAAAGCTAGATCCTTATATATCACCCTGCACCAGAATCAACTCCAAATGGATCAAAGACCTTGAACTCAAAGCAGACACTCTGAAAAAATTACAGGATGGAATAGGAGAAACCCTAGGTCTCCTTGGCTCAGGTCGAAATTTTCTGAATAGAGACCCGGAAGCACAACAAATCAAAGAAAGGTTGGACAAATGGGATTGCATAAGATTGCAGAGCTTCTGCAGGGCAAATGACATAGCTGGCAAGATCAATAGAAAGCCCACCGATTGGGAGAAGATCTTTACTAGCCATACAAAGGACAAGGGTCTCATATCTAAAATATACTTGGAACTCAAAAAATTAAACCACCCAACAACAAATCCTCAAAGAAACAACTGCCCAATAAATAAGTGGGCGAAAGACTTAAAGAGAAGCTTCTCTGAAGAAGAAAGAAGGATGGCCAATAGACACATGAAGAAATGTTCAACATCCCTAGCCATAAAAGAAATGCAAATCAAAACAACATTGAGATATCACCTCACTCCAGTTAGAACAGCAAAAATCAAGAACTCTAACAACAACAGATGCTGGAGGGGATGTGGACAGAAAGGAACCTTACTTCATTGTTGGTGGGAATGTAAACTTGTTCAACCACTTTGGAAAGCAGTATGGAGGTTCCTCAAAAGACTTCACATAGAGCTCCCCTATGACCCAGCAATCCCACTTTTGGGCATTTACCCAAATGTTTACAAACAAGACCACACTAAAGCTACCAGCACAACTATGTTTATTGCAGCATTATTTTCCATAGCTAAGACATGGAACCACCCCAGATGCCCCTCCGTAGATGAATGGATCAAGAAAATGTGGTATATATACACAATGGAATTCTATGCCTCCATCAGAAAGAATGACATTTCCCCATTTGTTAGGAAATGGAAAGGTTTGGAAAAAATTATATTGAGTGAAGTAAGCCAGGCCCAAAGAAGCATAGGTCCCATGGTTTCCCTTATTTGCAATATCTAGTATAGGTATGAGTCAAGCGGAAAAGGTCAGATAATGTGATGTTAGGAAAATGAACCCTTAAATATGTATTTTAATGTTTTCGTTTCTTTCATGCATGTGTTTCTAACGCATTTATAAGATTATTTCTTTGTTGCTTTGTATGTCCCTCCCCCACAGTGTAACCCCCGCTTTCACTATATTTGATATCAGTATAACATGTGGAGGAGATGGGGACAAACAAGTCGTTTAAGGATTCAGGTGGACCTGTTGCAACAATGAGAAGTACAAAATGTCATGTCAAAACCAGCTTTACAATGTCGGTGTGGGGGGGGGGGAGGGGGGTATAATTGGGTGGGGGGAGGGGGGTAAAATTGGGTTGGCGGAGGGGGGAGGCGGGGAAGGGAAGTGAAGGGTAAACAAAGGAGGAGGCTGCAATGCTTGGTAAGAAATGTTTGCATTATCCTGCCCATGTAATTGTAGCCCCTCTGTACAGTATGTTCTCAAGTAAAATAAAATACAATTAAAAAAAAAAGATATCTAAATCCAAGCTTATGTCAGCCCAGATGCAACTCCTAGACTAATTAAAAGTGTAAAAAGAAAGCCTTCTTAAGCTATCTTGTTTTACTTCATTGAATGGATCACAACAGCCAAAGCTCTACGTTAGATTCTAAGTCAAGCCATGCATTGTAGAAAGCAGAAAGTACTGTTTCTTGCTTTACGTGAAGTCACAGTAAAGCCTAAGGCAAAAGAAAAGTAAGACGTGCTCCTATAAATGTGCCTTTGTGTATATTTTGAAATAATAGTTTTATCAAAAGTATTTTAGATGATATTATTGATGAATGCATTATTATTATTATTAAAAATAGTATTGCATTAAAAAATCAAGAAAAGATCTGGACACTGGTGGCTCACTCTTGTAATCCTAGCTACTCATGAGGCTGAGATCTGAAGATCTAAATTCAAAGCCAATCCAAGCAAAGTCCAAGAGACTCTTATTTCCAATTAACCAGCAAAAAATCATATAAGGATAGCTGTGGCTCAAGTGGTAGAAAAGTAGCTTTGAGCAAAAAAAGCCAAGTGGGAACGTAAGGCCCGGAGTTCAAGCCCTAGTACTAGTACAAAATAAAATAAAATAAATCAAGAAAAAAATTATAAGTTCTGGTTTGGTATGAAAATAAACTAAATTAAGTTTTTTTAAAAAAAAAAGAAAAATAAGTATATTATTAAATTATACTTTTAGTTTAGAAGCTTTTTAGCAGGTTACATTTAGAGAATGCTTAGATTTATTTCTAAATTTTTAAATAGAATGCTTAATTTAAAAAGAAAAAAGAAAATCAAGTCATTACCCATTTAGGATTCAAAGTAAATTATTTTATGAAAGGTCATGTAATGACAATATACCAACAAACTTTTCCATTAAATATTTTCAATTGAATATTTTCTAAAAACAATACCATACTCAAAATTATTTTAAATGCCATAATCTTTGTGTGATTGAGGGGTTTTTTTTTGGTTGTGGGTTTTGAACTTTGGACCTCAGCTCTTCACCTCAAGGCTAGTGCTCTACCACTTGAGCCAGAGCGCCACTTCCTTTTTATTTTCTGGTGGTTTTATTGGAGGTAAGATTCTCATGGTCTTTCATGACAAGGTTGGCTTTGAACCGCTCCTTGATCCTCAGATCACCGCCTCCTGAGTAGCTGGGATTACAGTAGCCACTGTAATCCCACTGGCACCCAGCTGTGATTGAGTTTTATGTAATTTTGACCAGTGTGTATTGAAATCTACCTGTCATCTAATTCTCTATGTTTATAGAGATAATTCTCTATGTGTATAGCAAAGTATATAGAAAGAGGGAGAAAAAACTACTAAGCACTATCAACTTCCAAGCAACTCCAGGCCTAGAGCAATTGGAAACTTATTACACATAAATCTAGAGATTGTCTCTAGGTTACACTAACAGAGTCTCTCAGGAGCTAGCCCATCAGGGTAAAGATACTGATTCTTTTTTAATTAATTAATAAGTTTTATTATTGTGAAAATACCATACAGAGCAGTTTCACTTACATGAGCAAGGTAATGTGTACATTTCTTATCAAGCATCGTTGCCTCCTCCTTTGTTTCCTCTTATCATCCCTGCTGTCCTCCCATTCCTCCCCCACCCGCTCCCTCCAGCCAAAGTTGTAAAGTTCGTTTTTGAACATAATGTGTCGTACATCTTATTGTTGCAATGGCTCCACCTGTATCCCTATTTAAACAATTTGTTTTTTACCCTTCCTCTCCCAAATTATAGCAACATCAAATACAGTGAAAACAGGGTTTTTACCGTGGGGGAGGGACATACAAAGAAATCATCTTATAAATATGTTAGAAACAATCACAAGAAAGAAAAAAAACATTTGAATCCTTATCTTGGGGTTCGCCTAACATCCACTTATCTGACCATTTCTGCTTGTCTCATAAATACACTAATTATTACAAATAAGGGAAACCATGGGGCCTATGTTTCTTTAGGCCTGGCTTACTTCACTTAATATAATTTTTTCCAAGTCTTTCCATTTCCCAACAAATGGGGCAATGTAATTTTTTCTGATGGAGGCATAGAATTACATTGTGTATATATACTACATTTTCTTGATCCATTCATTTACTGAGAGGCATCTGGGTTGGTTTCATAGCTTAGCTATGGTAAATAATGCTGCAATAAACATAGTTGTGCTGGTAGCTTTAGTATGGTCTTGTTTGTGATCATTTGAATAAATGCCCAAAAGTGGGATTGCTGGGTAATAGGAGAGCTCTATATGGCGTCTTTTGAGGAATCTCCATACTGCTTTCCAAACTGGTTGAACAAGTTTAGACTCCCACCAACAATGCAGTAATGTTCCCTTCTGTCCACATCCCCTCCAGCATCTATTGTTATTAGAGTTCTTGATTATAGCCATTCTAACTGGGGTGAGGTGGTATCTCAATGTGGTTTTGATTTGCATTTCTTTTATGGCTAGGGAGGTTGAGCATTTCTTCATCTGTCTATTGGTCATCCTTCTTTCCTCTTCAGAGAAGTTTCTGATTCTTGACTGGCCCCAACCCTATCTACAGCCTAGCACTCCTATCAGCAACTCCAAGCTAGAGGAAACAGCCACCTTGCTCTTTTGTGATACTCAAAGTAGATCACCCTCCCACTGAACTAGCCTGGGAGGAGGGACATAAACTCACTGGTAAGGCAGAGCTTCCTTCAGTCTGACCAAACAAACTGGTTTAAGAAACCAAGCAAGTCACAGGAAAACAAAACACCACAATCAAACCAGAGACTCCACCACCAAGAGACTGGTTAGGGACACAGGGGATACACAAGATCAGCCCCACCCCAAAAAAATTAAGAAATTTTCTCTACCTCATTTTTTAAACTGTTGTCTATTTTTTCATTTTGGTTTTTGTTTGTTTAAAATATTTTTTATTGTGAAAATACTGTACAGAGGAGTTACAGTTACATGAGCAAGGTAATGAGTACATTTCTTATCAAGCATTGTTGCCTCCTCCTTTGTTTTTCCCCTACCATACTTTACCTCCCACCTCCAAAACTGCACTGCCCCCTCACCTCCACCCCTGCCTAAATTGTAAAGTTCCTTTTTCGAACTAGCATCTTCTACATCGCACTGTTGCAATAGGTCAATCTGTATCCCTGTTTAAACAATGTGTTTTTTCCTTTCCCCTACCCAAATTATACCAACAGTGCAAACAAGGGTTATACCGTGGAGGAGGGACATACAAAGCAACAAAAAAAAATCACATGGTAACTTATAAATGTGTTAGAAACAATAGCAAAGAAGAAAAAAGACTTGTTTCCCTATCTTGCGGTTCATTTCATTTAACATCATCTTATCTGAACTTTTCTGTTGTTGTATTTATTTTTATTATATATTCTCTTTATACTCTTCCCTTTTAGTCCTTCTTATTTTTTTGCCTTACTTAATTGCTGTTCTGTTCATCCCCAGATATATACTTCTCTTTGTATATTAAACCTTATCCTTCTTTGTGTGCATACTTAATTCAGATATTGATTACTCAGTTCACAAACTCCCAGCCTTAACTCTATTAATTGTAGCATTATTTCTTTATATTTATAATTTAAAGTGTTTCATTTTAATTTTTTAATTTTTCCTTTTTCTTTATCTGTAGAGAAAATAAGAATGGCCAATAGACACATGAAGATATGTTCAACTTTGGCCATAAAATAAATGCAAGCCAAAACATTGAGATTCCATCCCAGTTAGAATGGCTATAATCAATGTTTAACAAAAACAGAAGGCTGGAGGGTGTGTGCATTGTTGGTGGGAGTGTAAACTTGATCAACCACTTTGGAAAGCAGTATGGAGCTTCCCCAAAAGACTACACATATCACAGCATATTCATCATAGCTAGGATATGGAACCAACCCAGATGTCCCTCAGTAGATGAATGGATCAAGAAAATGTGGTATACAGGTACAGATATAGATAAAATGGAATTTTATGCCTCAATCAGAAAGAATGACACAACCATTTCTTAGGAAATGGAAATACTTGGAAAAAATTATATTAAGTGAAGTAATCCAGACTCAAGAAAACAGAGGTCCCATCATTTCCCTTATCTACACTAAAGGACAAGCAGAAGAGGTCAAAAGCTATGTACATACAACCATATAAACTGATGTTAAGCAACATGAACCTTAAGATAGAGACACAAGAGATTTTATCATTATTGTTGTTCTTTTTAATGTATTTATAATGTACTATGTGATCTTTTGTTTCTTTGTATATTCTTCCCCCATAGTACAAACCCTGTTGTCACTGTATTTGATTCTGGTGTCCTGCATTTTGTACATACATTTTTCTAATTTGGGGAGGGGAAGGGAAATAACAAAATGCTGAAATAAGGATACAGGATGACCCATTGTAACAATGAGATGTACAAGACAGTTTGTTGAAAATGAACTTAACAACTTTGCAGGGGGGAGGGGGGAGGTTTGGGAAGGTGGGGAGGAAAAGGATGGTAGGGAAAAAATTAAGGAGGGGGTAACAATTCTCGATAGGAAATGGACTCATTACCTTGCTTATGTAACTGTAACCCCTCTGTATATTGTATTTACAGTAAAAAAAATATATTAAGAAAAAAACAGCCTGCAGAAACCAACAGAGTAATTACCTAACAAGCTAATGTAAAGGATGTAAAGAAATTAAAGGATGAAAAGAAAGGGGAAAAAAAAGAAACTAGACAAAGACAGATATAAACAGGGAAACTCACAAAAGGAACACCAGAGAGATAAATTAACTTTAGATGAACAGTGTCATAGTATCATAATTATTGAATGTGGAACCTGGTGACATATTATTGACACTTACTTGCCTAAAATATTGATATTTACTCACATATAAGAGAGTGCAGGTATGGGATGCTTTATGTAATAACTAAGTTTTGGTTTTTTTTGGTATGTGTATTATGCTAAAAAAAAAAAAAAGGTAACATTACAAAAGTTTTATTTTAGGAAAACCTCAGCTATTAGCGATCGAGGTTGCCAAGAGGAGATTTTAATGCTGACAATTAGGTTTTAATGTGATTATCAAAGTTACAGCTCCAATTAGCTAATCAAATTATTTTGGCTCAATGATTGATTTCCATTTGTTTGAAGACATTTGACTACATTCATTCTTCAAGGCATTCTTTCTCCACGAGCTTTGTCTCTCCCTCAACCTAATGCGACGAGGATACTTTTATTTGGTCTTTATTTTTGATGATGCTAGAAACAACTGATTTAGTTTTCACTGTTGAAGTTAAACATTACTTCCAGTTTGATGCCTAGTGTTAATTTATTTTCTATCCTATTTCTCATAGAATTTTTCATTGTGTATGTTTTTATTATCTTTAAGTGATTGTCTATAAGGCTGATATTTAACAAAGTACTTTATGAATAAAATGAATCTGAATCAATGTCTCCCTGTTCAACATTGTCTTCCCCCCATCTCAAGCTGCCCCTTCCCTCACTTTTGTATATATGTAGGAGATACAATGAATTATTGACTGCCATTCTTTGACCTTCTCTTCATTGTCTACCCCTCTCTCCTTGGCCTTGGCCCTACCACATTAATTCATTCAAGTGCTAGCTTCGATGTTTATTTTGTCAAACATTGCTGTAATTTTCTAAGGAAAAAAAGTATTTGTGTGCTCCCTTGAATCTGCCATATTTCAATTCATATAATTAAATATATGTATACATGCCACTCAATGTATTTACTTATAGGTCTGTAAGATAATTCTCGTTCCCATATATTAGGGAAAACATGCAGCCTTTATCTCTATGGGACTGATTTACTTAACATAATTTTTTACAGGTCTTTCCTTTTTTTTTTTTTTTTTTACAAATGATCCATATTATTTTCTAATGGATGAAAAAAACTCCATTATGTATACTTTAGTATTCTTGAAGGTAACAAGAGAAAACCTTTCCAGGTTATGTATCTTCAGGACAGTATGCTTTCCCATAAACCAAGTAACAGAGGTTCGGAGATCTTCCTAGCTTGGCCATTAATCATGCTCTCTTCCCTATGCAAATATGTTAATAAGTAGTTTACAGAACAAAATTGAAACTTGTATTTAAGTGACCAAAATATGAAACTACCTGGGAGAGGGAAAAAAAAGTTCTTTCTGGAATGCAAACAAGATGTATATATATATACAATGAAATATAATGCATTGATGGGGAAAAAACATTTTAAAAGACACAAAAAAGAAACATATAAATATTCATGTGTTAAAATGTTCACACATCCCAAAATGCACTATAGATTCTATACAATCTAGAAGAAAATCACAAGTAATACTCTTCATAGAAATGAAAAAGTAATGTGACAATTTACATGAAAACATACAAGATCTCAAATAAATAAATCAATCTTCAGCACCGGACTGTGTGTTTTCAATATGAGTTTCTGGCACTAATACCAGGCACAGAGTAACTGAAGAAAATAGAAATACCAGAAATAGTTTCATCATTTACTATCGATTCATTAGCAATGACATTGTCAAGCTCATAGAATGGAAATAGGATAATCCCTTCTGGATATATATATATATAAGAATAGAATTAAAACCAAATTAAAACCAACTTTCCATGCTTAAAAGGCTTAAATGTAATATCCAAAGTAATCAGAAATTAGAACAAACCTATGTAAAAAAGCTTCATGATATTTTTTCTAGGCCAAAAATATTTGGATCAAATCTCAAATGCATAAGCAAAAAAAAGAGTAGAAAATAGGTTCTTATTAAAATAAAATGTTTTTGCACTGTTAGAAAAAATCACCAGAGAACTATAGAACAGGTGAAAATAAATGAAAACGTTGTATATTTGACAAGGGCTTGACATCTAAAATATATAAGAATAAAAAGTCCAAAATAAGCCAAATACTTTAAACCTGCCTTTTTACAAGAAGATATTGACATAGTCAAAACGTATATGGAAAAAAATTGCACAATATCATCAATCATCAGGGAAATGTCAATCCAACACATAATAAGATTTCATCTCATTTATGTGATAGTATAATCAAAATACTAATGAAACAAGAGTTATTGAGAATGTGGAGATAAGATAATCCTTGAACACAGTTGATAGAAACAGTATTCGAAAACTATTATAAAAACATTCTAAAAGTTTCTAAATAGAACTGAATGTAAAGTTAGTGTATGATCCAGATGTACTTCAGTTGGGAATATATCCAAAGGAAATATGATTAGTATTTTGAAGAAGCATATGCTCTTCCATATTTGTCTTAATATAAATTAAATACAAAATAAATCTAAATGTTCATCAATATATGAGTAGATGTAGACAATATGGTAAGGAGGCTGTTGAGGAAGAAAAGGGAAATGAAGGTAAGGAAGATGACAAAGCTAATAGTGTTTCATGCAAGTAAAATATGTTGCATGCATATATGAAAATGTCACTGCAAAACTCATTATTTTGTACAAACACACAGTAAAATATTTTAGTAATGAACAATAGTAAATAAAATTTACCATTTGCAGTTGAAAATTGGTGAAGCAAGTTAGTCAGGGAAGTCACAGTATTCTGTGACTTCACACATGGCAAGAAAGTATCTGATCTAAGAGAATTAAAAATAAGATGGAAATTCCCCAGGGTAGGGTGCTCATCAGCACTTGCTATATTCCATGTATGCATGCATGCATATATGCATGAGTATGTAGGTATGTATATATGTATATGTATATATTACTGTGGTTTGTAATTAGAATTTCTTTCTCATGAGATATGCACCTTATCATTAAGCCACACCTGTAGCCCTTTATGTTTTTTGTTTATTTTTAAGATAGAGTCTGTCTTTGTTTCTGGGCCAACCAAAACCATAGTTTTCTCAATCTCTGCCTCTCAAGTAGATATGAAGATAGAGCTTTAGACTGACTTTTTTATTCTTTAGTTAATAACCATTATCACTGAAGAGATGTTCATCAAAGGAAAATATTTATAATTAAGTAGGTGGAATAATTCATAAGATCATTTACTTCAGGTCACTATTTCATTTGCTCTCCTTCCTTTGTTGTAAAGAAAAGAGATGATAGTTAATCATGCTCTATTTTACTCTTGAAAAAACTGTAAAATAAAATTGTTATATTAATTAGCTACCTGTAACAATTCTACTATGTATATAGATACATATATGGCTGTGTGTGTTTTATATATATGTGTGTGTGTGTGTGTGTGTGTGTGTGTTTCTAAATACCATGTGGTATGTTATAAAACAGAAAATGTCAATTTAAAAAATAAGAAGGTATGATAAATTTTACTGTAGTGTTAGAAGTAAAATAATCATAAGAATTAGTGTGTATGTGTGTATATGATTTAAAAGACAGTCATTTGATCATTGATGTGTATAAAAAGCTTTTGTATTTAATGATAATGAGTACACAATATGAAGGTTATACAGAGAAAAAAACTGTGCATATAGTTCTTTTAGGCTATGACTTTTAGGCTATGAATTCATTTATTGAAGAAACAATTTTAACACAAAATTATGTATGAAGGATCTAAATGAATGGAATATATTAGAATAGATTAATCCTTATTTGGGCAAATAACTCTCTGAGAATTGAGTTATATATTATCATTTTCATTTCTTAAGTGAAGAAATGGAATATAAGGTATTCAGTAAGATAACTAAAGTTATATGAATAGATGGATTTGGGTTCTGAACCCTCACTAATTGAGATGCTAGGTCAAATAATACCTTTAAACATGGACTCACAACTATTCTTCAGCATCATGAAAATATATAGAGATGTCAATACAACACATAAATTGCTGTTATAAATATTTGTTTAAAACTTGAAATATGTAGGGTTATGAGATGGGTGGAGGAAATGAGTAGTATTGGGGATCTGTATTAAGTGATTATAAGATTCTGTATTAAAATATATAATTAGAGAAAAGTGAATTATAACAGATAGCATCCTTTGTTGTAATTTTCAAAAATAAGTAGTGAACAACACAAGCAACATAAAATCCATCTGATGGTTTCTCCCTTTCACAAATTAAATAATGCATATTGTTACAACAAAAAGTGATCAAAAATCCTACTTTTGAAAAGATTTCAATCTATAAAGAACTCCATCTCTGTTGAAGTTAGCTTTGTGCAGGTTTTCTATTCATGATGTATTTCACTGTTCAAAACTTCAGAGAGATGAAATCACCATTAGTGCATGCCATGAAAGAATGTCAGCAAGCCATTCGACAGTGGCTCATGCTTGTAATCCTAGTTACTAAGGAGGCTAAGATCAGAGGATCATGGTTCAAAGCTAGCCAGGGCAGGAAAGTCTGTTAGACTCTTATTTCCAATAAGCCACTGGAAAACCAGAAGTGGCCCTGTGGTTCAAGCAGTAGAGCACTCGGCTTGAGCTAAAGAGTTGAGGGATAGTGCTCAAGCCCAGAGTTCAAGTCCCACGACTGACAAAAAAAAAGTCAGCAATAATCTCCCATAAATATTAACCATTTCTCAACTTCCAATCAGAAAGTAGGGATTATCAGAAGGCATTCACAGGTTGAATTTAAAATGTTCATTTTCTTTTAATATAAGCACAAAGTAATAGTTGGAAATACATGTTATGCTAGAAAATATCTTAAATAATCATTTGAAATGTCAATTACTAATTTTATACAAAAATGTCAGTGTCCACATTTAATTCAAAACATAATTCAAAATGACATTTTGTGAGTTTCAAGTCCTAAAAGGTGATAATGAAATGATTTTATGATGCATACAGAGAAACACATTCTTCCAAGTCTTGACTATTTTAAAACTGCTTAAAATTGCATCTGAACCTCCATCAAATTTAGCAAAAATAATAATCCCATAGCTCTGACATCTGCTCAAAAAACATTCACTCTATGTTTAAGCATAGCCATGTTAAACCTTTCCCAGAGGGGTGGAATATGTAAATCTTAAAAAAGAGACTAAACTCGTTTTCATAGGACCTCTTAATTATTTTCAGTTTCTGACATTGTACATATCATTGGAAAGTCATTCATACTTTTAGTACTGAATTTAGAAAAATTATATGTTTGGATACTCAATTTTATCATTCATTATAGCTAAACAGGAAAAATGAGAGAAAATCTAGAGCCTTAAAAAATGTACAAACCCTGTAACTGTGATTTGGATGCAGTAGATGAAAGCACTGACTATCTGGGAAGACATCCAGATCTGCCTGATGGAAACATCAGATAAACAGTTTTGTCATACAAGACAGGTCACGGACCACAGCGAGAGCAAAGGAAGCACGGGTGACTTGCAAAACTTTCTGTGTGCAGCAAGCATATCTCAACTAAGTTTTCTTTTGTTTTTAGATCTTCCTAGCAAGGCGATTTATTAAATATTTGTTGCATTATACAATCACTACTCAATTTTTACATAGTAATGGAAAGCTCTGACTAAAAAAAAGTCTCCTAATGTAATTCATACTAGAAGCAGCATACAATAGAACTTTAGTTATGGTTTCTGTTCTTTTCAGGTTGACATTGAACCTTGAATTTTTTTTGAAATTTTTTATTTCAGCTACTTGACTTCCACAAAAGAGCCTGCAAGTAAATCCCAGATTAGACACTGTGGGGTGTTATATTCTGTGTTCTACTGGAGACAATCACTGGTCAGAGATTATAAAGTGCCATAAGCACCAATACTAGAAAAGAAAGAGGCAGTGGTCAGAGATGCTGCTGTGTGTGTATCCCTGTACCCTATCCCCCATGATTTTACTCATCTAATGGTAAACACTGGAGATGGAATGGAATTCAGAACTGTTTGCACATTGGAGAACTGGTTTTATTCCTATATTATTTCATTTTTAGATATTCCCATGTAGTAATATCTTTTAGCAAGAAATATTTTTAGGTAAGGTCCAAAAAATGCTTCTGGTAACAGTTCTAGTTGTGTGAGAAGTATGCTTCATTCTTTGAAGAAGATATAAGTACACATCACAGTGTCTTTTCTCATAGCTACAGCTGAATCTGAGTGGTAAGAAAATATGACATTATTTACAACTAACTAAATTTTTCACAATGCCTTGATGCCCCATTTTTCTTATATTCTTTGAAGTTCTTACTTGAGTTTTATATGAAAAACATCCCTAAGCTTGGTAACTGTTTACCTCAAACAAAGTTGAAACTTAAAAAAAAGTTAAAAGTGTAAAATTCATCAACAAATTTAAGCCAAATTTGAGTTTATTTTACCTGAAAGTTTAAATTAGACATAATTTAATGTTTCTAAGCCCATAATTACTTAATGATGTGAATTATGAATGACAGCTTCTCACAAATGGTTTCTAATGTAGAAGCCAGGACCTTTACAAGCAACTTAAATGGGATAAAACATCCTCATATTTTTCAATAAATTAAACTACAATTCAAGAGTATGACTGAAAACATATCTCAAGTTTGCTGTACAGAGAAGGTATTTCAAAAGTAGATACATGAATTCTTGGGGTAAAACAGTCCAGAAACTGTTGGTATACCACTTTCAGATATTTTTTCCTTATTTCTTTATTCACATTTCACTGAATGTGAATCTGCTAGATTTTAATTATTCTAGAGCTTCACTTCAACCTGTGATAAGTAGTTATTTAATTTGCTGTCAGTTTTAACTAACTTTAACAGTGACAGGAAGCCACAACCTTATCTCCAGCAGCATCACTGCAGTAGAGTGGCAATATCTGCGATGATCATGGGTTATTGTACTACAGATGACTCACATGTAAGTGATCACATTATAGTTAGATATTCTACATAGATGAAGTGAGAATATTTATATACTAAAGCCTGTTAGGTGGCTAGGAAGTTGTATTCATTAATTTATTAATTACTTCAGAAATGACTGATCTTTTCTTCATAGCAGGCTATTATAGCAGCATTAAAAGACAATCAAAAATGATTTAGGGATGAAGGCTAGAAAGTGACTGGATTTTGGACATATTTTGAATATGAGAACTTCAGAATTTATTAATATAGTTATAATGTGTGAGGTAAATAGAAACATTAGTGTTGACAGTGAGACTTTTGGCTCATACAACCAAAAGACCATAATTATCATTAAAATGGTGGGGATTATTAGAAAATGAATTTAGGAAGTGTATTAGAAATTCATTTAGTACAAATTGTCATTTGTGTACCATTTAATATGGAATCAGTTCTTGTCATTCTTATCAAATAAATTTGAAAATTAATACTTGTTATATGATTTGTATATATGACATTTTTTGAAGATTCAAAGAAGAGAGAAATTTAGTGTTAAGGTAGATAAATACATACCTATTTTCACAACTGAGCCAGAAAAATAGTAAAATACTTCCAAATATAAAAGCACGGCACTAAATACAAAAGAACATATTTTCTTTTAGATATAATATAGTTTAATTTTCTTGATTTTACTGAGAGTTTGAGATTAGCTTTGTTTATAGAAGAATGTGCCATACTTTTCCTATATAATTATTAATAAGTCAATTAACAGAAGACACAGTCTACTAATGCATTTATATTTATGAAGTTGACTTAGCTCCTTACCTAAATTTTAAAATTGAATGCATTACTGTCAATGCTTCTCATCACTTTTCTTTGATGACAAGGAGATTTTCAGAAAAAAAAAATCTTTTTGACTCTCTATCTCAATATTATCCAACTCATGATTGTTTCCTTTCCTAGCTTATTTCTTCTCATGTAAGAAGAGAAGGTACTGCAGGTTGTTATATTTCATTATAGTTCTCATTGGTTTATATTTCACTGTATGCATTTGTCCTATCTTCCCTTTAAGAAAAATGCATTGAGACAGAATATAAAAACATTTATGAATTGGTAAAAGCTGCAAGATACAAAGATTAATACATGTAATGTTTCTAACATATATAGTAATTGACTATGAATCATTGAAATATGACACTATATTTATATAATTTTTTGAAATACAACAAATGCTTTGGGGGAAAAAAGGTGATAGGTATGGCACATGTGCACAGGTGTCCGTGGTATGGAGTTTCTTGTATCTACTAATTGAAAGTCTTAGAGACATATAACAAATGCTGTTACTGCAAGGAGAGGCCCCATTGTCTTCTAGCTGTACATATTCACATACTGGTTACCTAGGAGTGAAAAAATGTTAAGTGATACTAGAATTCTAGTTCTCCATTTTTGAGTTGGCTATAGACATATTGAAGCTTGGGGATGAAATAGACAATCATTTCTTAAATAGACATAGTCATTTCCATTTTTAGGTAAATCTTTCTGGAGCCATTATGAAGTAGATAGCTCAAGATAAGATGGTGTCCTACAGTGTATCAAAGGCCATTTCTGATGTGCTAATAATACCTTTTCTATTTAGAAAAAAAACTAGAAAATAACTTTAATTATAAAGAGAGATTTTTACAGAAAAAATTCAGGGAATAGATATTTCTATTCAAACAGATTCATGTATGCTTCTTTATTCTCCCTTTTAAAATGGAATGACTTTTTATGTCATCTGAAACGTGTTGTGACTTCTTTTCTTAAAAGATTTTATAGGAGACATTTAATTTTTTATTATATTTTCATTAGCTGAATGTGATCTAAAGTGAGAATGGTACTAATAAAGAGGTAGAGAGAAGGAATGGTTGTATACCTGGGCAAAATGCAAATTGTTAAAGCAACTTTTAAAAACAGTATGAATGTTCTGAGGATATAACAAACAAAATTAGCATGTGAGCCAAAATTTTATCTGTTAGGAACATACTCCAAACAAAAGAAAACAAAATAAAAACAAAATCTTCACCTCATAAACATTGGTATGTGTATGTCTATTGAAGAATTTTTATAACAGCCAATATAAAGACACTGATTTAATGATGGTAAAATAAAGAACACACACACACACACACACATGTACACACAAAACCACAAAATGGAATATTTTTATACCTTAAAAAAGAAAAGAGGTAACAATTTGCCATGTTGCTAAGTGACTAAGCTAGACAGAAAGAGAAAAAAATTGCACAATCTCAAATATGGAACTTTATTTTTTTAATAGAGGAAATGGGAAATTGCAGGTCAAAGTATACAAAGTAGCAGAAAAATAGGAGGAATATGTCTGAAGAACTTTTGCATAATATATTGTATATTTATATTCAAAGAATTTGTTAAATGTGTGGACCATACCTGTTCTACCCATAGGGAGGAAATGAGTAGCTATAGGAAATAATAGCTAATCTCCAAATATCATGTTGTATACCTTAAGCATACAAGATAAAATATATCATAAAAAATACCTTCTGGTGATAGGAAGGTGGCTCAGTGGTAGAGTGCTTGCCTTGCATGCGTGATGCCCTGGGTTTGATACACCACATAAGCAGAAAAAGCTGGAAGTGGTGCTGTGGCCCAAGTGATAGAGCGCTAGCCTTGAGCTGAAGAGCTGAGGGACAGAGCCCAGGCCCAGAGTTCAGTCTCCAAAACTGACAAAAAACAAACAAACAAAAAAAAACCTTCTGCTGAGTGTGGGTGGCTCATGCCTGTAATACTAGATACTCAGGAGGCTGATGTCTGAGGATTAATGTTCAAAGCCAGCCTAGTCTGTAAAGTCCCTGTGAGATTTTATCTCCAATTAACAACAACAATAGCAACAACAACAACAACAACAAAACAGCAGTGCCACTGTGGCTCAAGGTAGTGGAGTGCTAGTCTTAGCAAAAGAGCTCAGGGACAGTGCCCAAGCCATGAGTTCAAGCCCCAACAAAAAGAAAACACAAAAAACACTCTGTTACAAGAGATTAGACTATATGTTAATGGGATTATTTGTTTTAAAATAACAGCCTACAATATCACATAAAACTGAACATATAAAATTGCAAGTCATTATGATTTTAATAATGATTGTAATGATCAGATAGAAAATCCTTGAACAGGAGACAAATAATATATGTTTAGTTAGAAGTTTGAGAATATTTAGAAATTTGAAAGCATGGTATCAAAAGGCAATCAAATTGTTGAAAATCACTGATCCCATTTTATGTATTTATTTTATTTTTTGACTTTTAAATCAAAAGTTATGATTTTATTTTTTAATCTTAATACACCAAAAATATTTTTTTATGTTGTAAAATAAGCACTTGAAAAGAGCAGTTCCAACATTGCTGTGATTTGCTTTGTGAGGCATGGATGGGTGGGTTTCCACGAGTGGCTTCCAAGTTAAGCAGAGAGTAACCTCTGGCCTAGACATCCCCAGCCCAGCACTTGTCTAACACCAACAAGACCACGTGACCGGAAGCTCTAACAAGCTACTTCTTGATTTTATTTTTGTCCACTGAGAGAAAGTTCCACATGCTGCTAAACACTGGGAAAACTATAGCATTTAAATACCAACACGATCTTTCTGTATGTCCTAAATGGGTTGCCAATGTGACTTGGTCCTGATGGGACTAGCTTTTCAATTAAGCAGTTACTCCAAGATACTGCAATGCAGTTGTGGGCCCAGACTTCCGGTGAGATAAATCTGACACTTTCACCTGCCTGACCACCATGGCAGAGTTGTTTCCAAGATCTCCCCAGACTTCTCCTTACTGCTAAAGCAACTTATGTGTGTGACTTCCTTGAAAAGTGTTATATCTGGTTTTGCGAAGAAATTCTAGCATAAAACACTCTCCAGTTTTTGTTGGTTATAACAATGATCATATATTTATTCTATTTATATCCAATGCCAGGCAAAAGTATTCAATTAAAATCATGGGTTAAGGTTCTTATTGCAAGTAACATTCTCTTTTTTAAATTTTTTCTAATCATACCTCACTATAAAAATAGAGGCAGAGGAGAGGACACAGATATGTGGGGCCTGAGAAGAGAGGTTGGGCTCTGCCCACATTTCCTTCTTCAACTCTCTTAATTTACATGAAGAGACTGATTAGTCTTGCTTCATCTGGGCTCAGTCAGACAATTCAGGTGGCCAGTTTTTGTAGAATGAATATCCTGCAACAACTAAGATTCTTAGGATGCAAATGTTCCTAGGGGAATAAATCTAGGAAAGAAACACATTTTTAAAATAAATAATCATATGTGTTTATTTTTTACTGGGTAGGTCATACAGTCTGGCCACTCAGGGCCTGGGTGCTATCCTTGATTCCTTTTGTTCAATAAAATCACTCTATTACATTTTATTTTTATTGATTCAGAATCCATATTTAGTAAACTACTATTGTAATATATCAAGCCACACATCTGGTAACTGCTGTTATATCATACTGAAGAGCAATCACTTAACTATGGCAAAAATAATCCTCAGTGTGACCTTACTCATTGATTGTGCAATTACTGTACCAAAATCCTAAGCTAGAAATACTTCTCCATATATACAGCATTGTTTTACTCCTCTAATTTGTTTTCCTTGAGAGTTAATGAAAACTACTCTCCTAAAGGCTCCCACACTTGGCTCTGAATTACGAGGGATTTAGTACCTCATATTTTCTTTATGGACATAAAAAGACATTTAAGCCTCACAGCAGCTGTACACAGTGGTTAATATTATTCCATTTATACATGAAGAACAATGGCACAAAGAAGGTTCAAAAACTGTTAGTTTCATAACAGGCAACATTAGGTCAAATTCAAGAGGCTGGAATCAACATCTTTTTATGTACAGTGCAAAGGACCTTTTGTACATTACCACAATACACTAATTCTGATAGTCTTTTTCTTGAGAATAATGGCTAATTTCACTAGCATTGTACAAAAATCCTATCACAGTACTTTTCTCTCAATTGGTGCATTGCATGTGTTTGTAGAACTGAATTAAAATTTAAACAAATACTCATTATTTCTTCTTGACCATATTGATACTCACTTTTTGAAGGTATAAATGAAGCCATATACCTTCAAAAGCAAGAAAACAGGAAGAATGAAAATTCTAGTGTGTTAAGGAAATGTAATTAAATACAAAATCCTTGTATTTAGAAACCCTATCTACAAAGGTGGAGAAGATTGAAAAAGGCTCTACTACTGATTTTCCATTAAAATAGAATGTAATGTGCATTACTAGTACTGCACTGAGAAATAAGAAGAAAGATTTCACCCTTTTATGTAACCAAACAGATATAATCCATTGTATGCACATTTTCAAGGCAAACAATAACCACATTCTATGAAGTCTTTCTGGCACTATTTGTCAAAACTGTACATTTAGCTATTCTACTTGTGCACCTGTCTATGTTAGCTTTGTTTCCCCCCCAGAGGAAAAATGAACTTCTTACATCATTATGTCAGGAAGTAGCTTTACAAGTTAGAGCAAGGCTGCTACGATAATTAGGCTCTCACTTTCCCACAGAAATTGAAAAAAGGAAAGCTACTTCTCCTTGTGTGAGCATCACACAATGAGATTTCTCAGATTCATGAGAATTCTGACAAATGCTAGACTATTCTTAAAAGGAATTGTGCACTAACATGAAGGAGAAAGGTTTTAGGCATTCTAAAGTAAATATTCAACTAAAACTAAGAAAGTAATCACTGGTTTTTCAATTGAGAGAATTAAAACATTCACTTTTCATTTGGTCCTGTCATTACAAGTTGAACAAATAAATAAGCATGTCAGACAAAGGTTGACTTAGTGAAAAGAACATCAAAGAGTTCTTAGACCACATTTCTGACCTGCAAGCTTTTTCCCTGGAAAAAAGCATTTAATCTCTGAAAATCTGCTTTTCATCATTGTACTGGATATTATCTAAGGTCACTTTTGGATTTATTGTTCTATCTCAAAATAATGAAAAACATTGAGGGTCCTGTGAGGATGACATGTACTGCTATATTTTAGGTTCGTACTGTTTGAAGTTTAATTGTTCTCATATCTCTAACACAAAGTCAATGACAAGCATTGAATACATATCACCCTCTAAATGAAAAAGTAATAAGAATAACTGGATGTCTATCACACATTTCAACCATACCTTTAAAAATCATTCCTACACTAGAGATTATCATGTCAGATAAGATAAGATACTTATTTTTGTTCATATGTATAATGTAGACCTAAAATAATTATAATAAGGATGAAGAGAGGGATAATAATAGTAACATTACATGACAGCCAAGAGAGGAGAAGTGCGAGAGAAAAAGAATTGATGGGGTTGAATATGCATTGGTTTTAAGAGGTAACTTATTTTCATATAATAGAATATCTAGCAACAAATGACTGTCAACCAAAATGTTCTTTTCATTACTGTTTTCATCTGTACAGACTAAGAGAACCATCATTGTCTTCCGTATATTGACAGATATTATTGGATTCATGAAAATTTACTAATATCCTTTGCTGTGTCTAGGTAAACACAGAAAAGCCTGGCTGTGCTAAATGAAAACTCAAAATTAAAAATTATGATTCATTAGAGGCAAAATATAAGCATGTATCCATATCTATAAGAAGGGACTCAAATAGTTTTTCATAGGAAATAAGGTATAATGATATTATATTTTCCTTTGATTTTTCCTTTGTAAAGAAAATCCTATAGGAAACAAAATATGGTGCCCCCATCTTTTGTGAAGAATTGAAAATTCTATTACAAAGGGTACCTTGTAAACTAAATTCTTGGGAGCCGTTATCTTTGAAAACTCTGAGTGTTCCTGCTAATTCAGTTTGCCTGAAAATGAAAAGATATTCTTACATATAGAATACATATGCCATGAAAATTTGCACTTCAATATTATGCATGTATTTAGTTTCCCCATGCTCTGTAATTATGTATAATATGTGTCAATAAAAAGAATATATATATATATATATGTGTGTATTTATTTATTTTCTTGATTGCCTTTGTCCTCTGAAATTTGAAACACTTTCCTTCAGAGTTTAATTCCAATAGTAGCAATGACTATGGTAAAGAGAACATAGATTGTAAACAGTGTGAATAATCTGCACTCATAAAAGAGCAAATCTGACTTTGCATTTTTTTAAGTGCAGGTGACTGTGTCATTGACACCTGCACCAGAGCTCAACTTGTAGTCAGAGAACGGAATGACATTCTTTCAGAAGTATCATAGAAGACTGAGGGAAAAGGTTATCAAAATTTGGCATCACCAACAATGAGAAGAGTGTGGCTGAAATTAGGAAAGCAACTACATTTGTAATTGCCCCACAAAAAATAAAATACCTCGGAAATAACTTAAACAAAGAAGTGAAGGACCTCTATGATGAAAACTTTAAAAACCTGAAAAAGGAAATTAAAACAGAGGTTAGAAAGTGGCAAAACCTCCCAGGCTCCTGGAAGGATCAACATCATAAAAATGGCAATACTTCCCAAGGCTCTCTACAAATTTAATGCAATACCTATCAATATTCCAACCTCATTCTTCAAGGAAATAGAACAGGCAATCCAAAAATTTATATGGAACAATACAAGACCCCGAATAGCAAAAACGATCCTTAAAAAAAGAAAAGTGCTGGAGAAATATCAATACCAAATTTCAAACTCTGCTACAAAAACATAGTAATCAAAACAGCTTGGTCCTGGCACAAGAACAGACCTCAGGACCAATGGAGTGGAATTGAAAACCCAGAAATGAACCTAAAGACCTATAGCCATCTAATCTTCAATAAGTGAGCTAAAAAAATAGAATGGAAGAAAGACAGCCTCTTCAGTAAATGGTACTGGCAAAATTAGTTAACTACTTGTAGAAAACTAAAGCTAGATCCTTATATATCACCCTGCACCAGAATCAACTCCAAATGGATCAAAGACCTCGGAGACATGCTGAAAACATTAGAGGATGGAATAGGAGAAACCCTAGTTCTCCTTGGCACAGGCAGAAATTTTCTTAATAAAGACCAAGAAACACAACAAATCAAAGAAAGGTTGGACAAATGGGATTGCATGAAATTGCAGAGCTTCTGCATGGCAAAGGACATAGCTAGTAAGATCAATAGTAAGCCCACGGATTGCGAGAAGATCTTCACTAGCCATACAACGGACAAGGGTCTCATATCTAAAATATACCTGGGACTCAAAAAATTAAATCCCCCAAAAACAAATCTTCAAAGAAACAACTGCCCAATAAATATGTGGGTTAAAGACTTAAAGAGAAACTTCTCTGAAGAGGAAAGAAGGATGGCCAATAGACACATGGAGAAATGCTCAACCTCCCTAGCCATAAAAGAAATGCAAATCAAAACCACATTGAGATACCACCTCACCCTATTTAGAATGGCTATAATCAAGAACTCTAATAACAACAGATGCTGGAGGGGATGTGCACAGGAGGGAACCTTAGTGCATTGCTGGTGGCAGTTTACACTTGTTCAACCACTTTGGAAAGTAGTATGGAGGTTCCTCAAAAGACTCCACATAGAGTTCCCTTATGGCCCAGCAATCCCACTTTTGGGCATTTATCCAAATGATCACAAACAAGACCACACTAAAGCTACCAGCACAACTATGTTTATTGCAGCATTATTTACCATAGCTAAGATATGGAACCAACCCAGATGCCCCTCAGTAGATGAATGGATCAAGAAAATATGGTATATATACACAATGGAATTCTATGCCTCCATCAGAAAGAATAGAATTGCCCCATTTGTTAGGAAATGTAAAGACTTGGAAAAAATTATACTAAGTGAAGTAATCTAGGCCCAAAGAAACATAGGCCCCATGGTTTCCCTTATTTTTAATAACTAGTATATGTTTGAGACAAGGAGAAAAGGTCAAATATATTGATGTTAGGTGAAATGAACCCCAAGATAAGTATTCAAATGTTTTTTTTACTTTCTTGAAATTATTTCTAACATATTTATAAGATGATTTCTATGTTGCTTTGTATGTCCCTCCCCCACAATATAACCCCTGCTTTCACTGTGTTTGATTTTGGTATAATTTGTGGAGAGGAAGGGAAAAACAAATTGTTTAAATAGGGATACACGTGGACCCATTGCAACAATGATATGTAGAATTCGTTATGTCGAAAACGAACTTTACAACTTTGGTTGGGGGGGAGGAGGATTGGGTAGGGGTGGTGGGGGGAGGATGGGATGGGAAGGGGAAACAAAGGAGGAGGCTACAAGGCTCGATAAGAAATGTACTCATTATCTTGCCCATGTAATTGTAACCCCTTTGTACAGTATTTTCACAATCAAAAATATATAAATAAAAAAGAAATGTACTCATTATCTTGCCCATGTAATTGTAACTTCTCTGTACAGTATTTTCATAATAAAAAATTTTTAAATACTCATTACAAAACCACAGGGGGAAAAAGAATTTAGCATCACTTACTCCTTATACAAGAAGAAATTATCTTTTTTTAATTTATTTTATTTTATTTGTGAACATACTGTACAGAGGGGTTACAATTACATGGGCAGGATAATGCGTATATTTCTTACCGAGCATTGCAGCCTCCTCCTTTGTTTATCCTTCACATCCACTCCTTATACAAGAAGAAATTATCTTAATGATTGAAACATGAAATTTTCCCTTGCAAAGCTACTTTGACTCCCTTTCCAAAGGTATGACTATGATATTTGCATTTTGCTTCTAATCAATCATATTTTTTTAAAATTGGAGTCTTCACAGCAAAGCTTTCCTGTGTTCACACAAACTGTACTGAAAAGGGTAAAAAGTTATATTTTTCTTACATATTATCAGTTTTTTAAATCACAAAAATGTCTAGTTTTGCATATTTTTGTTTCATTGTCTGACGTTGTTTCATTTCATATAGGTGGCTTTCTGGTGTCATCCTCTTTCACAGGCTTGTGATCTAAAGACCCTCATAACCAGACCTGTGCAAGGATGAGCCTTCACATCAACTGTCATGTATTCAGTGAAGTTTAGTAAACAATTTGTCTATCATTTATATTGGGGTAAAACATATAGCAAAAATGTGTCATTTTATGCATTTCAGGCGTACAGTTATGCATGTGAACAATTCTTAAATCCACATTCTTGCGTCACTCATCACTCATCTAAACCACTTTCATTAACATAAGTAGAAAAAGTTAATTTTGTGTGCTCATTTCACTATTTGTCTTCTTGCAGCAGTATGAGGCTGGCAGTGCTCCTCACCTGGAAAATGAGGCAGCTAAGAGCAGACCTCACCCCTTGTTCTTGGCCATCATGATTCTCTTGACTCTTCTTAGGGTTTTAGGCTATTCCTTTTCATGTTACTGTATTATGTCTCACCTTTCCCATGGGCTTCACCTGCATTGGGGCTCTGATTGATTATCTAATGGATATCTGCACAGATGTCTGTTTTTCTGCTTGGTGAAGGTTAACATCCTGAAAATAAGCAACACATAAATACTGAGCAAAATATTGATCACCTTGCTAACAGCCCAGCCACTTGATTTCCTAGTCATTCCGTTCGTCTATGAAATACATAGTAAAAAACAAAACAAAACAAAACAAAAAGTGCATGGTGTTTCTTTTGCCTTAGACTTTTAAGGGAGGTATCAACACATAAAATAAAATCAACACAAATCTTTATACTTTCCTCCTCTCGATCAATAAAACTTTTGAAATAGACCAAGTTTACAGAGAAGAACCTTCACAGGTCAGTGCATTTAAAGTGTAACTCCCTAGAGGAAACTGCCTTTTTCAAGTATTCTCTTAAATACCTTGAAAATGGTTGTGGACTACAATCTGTAAAACTGTTTTTATAGGTTGGTAGTCAAAGGTTTGGTGTCTTAAAATGTGGCTGTATATCATGTAGTATAGTGTTATAAATGCAGATTATGGAGCTGTCCCGGGTGTGAAACAAACTTGAGGGCTAAGGACAGGACATGAATAAGAATCTTTTAAAGAATGTAAACAGCGATACACATTTTTTATGCTTCCTTCATTCTTTCATACGTTTCTTTTGTGACAGTGATACTAAAAATGATTTTTCCATGGTTATTATAGTTTTCCTCTCTCCTCTTCCTTCACCATACCTATTTATTTAATATTTTTAGTTTTTATTGTAGAGAGGATATACAGAGGGGTTACAGTTACATAAGTAATAAGTGCATTTATTTTTTAACAGTGCCACCCCTTCCCTCATTTTCTTCCAGTTTTTTCCTTCCAATTCCCCCCTCTCCAAAGTTGTATAGTTCGTTTCCAACACGTCTAACGAGCTGCATTAGTTTACACTTTGTCCCAACATTTCTACACTTCTCCTACCTTTCCCTAAATCAGATAAATTTACACACAAGACAAAGTGTATGGAAATAAAAAAGCAAGATAAGAAAACAAAAACAAAACTGCACAGTACCACAAAATAGAAATATTTCTATTTCTTGGATTTCATTTTGATAAGCATCATTTTATATGGACATAGCTATGGAGCCCTTCTGATCCTCTTACTGTGCGAATCTATAGAGTGATGTTTAATTTATCATATCCAGGTGTAATATTTTTGTCTTTTACTATGCCTTGGGTTTCCTTGTAGACTTATAGGCACCTTCTAATTATTACAAATGAGGAAAACCTTCAACCTAGTTTCTGTGGTCTGGCTTACTTGGTTTAATATAATTTTTTCGAAGTCTTTCTTTCTACTTCCTTATGAATTGGACAATGTCATTCTTTCTAATGGAAGCCTAAAATTCCATTGTGTGTGTGTGTGTGTGTGTGTGTGTGTGTGTGTGTGTGTGTGTGTGCATACTAGTTCAATATTTAAAATTAGTAAAAATTCCCCATATTAAAATAATAAAAAATAAAGAAAACATGATTGTGTTAAAAGTTATAGGATATTGAAGGTTTTAGTCCTAAAATACAGAACAAGATGAAATATAGCTGAATGCTGGTGGCTCATATCTATTACTCTTATTACTCTTATGGCTGAGGTTTGAGGATCATGGTACAAAGCTAATTTGGGCAGGAGAGTCCATGAGACTCTTATCTCCAACAAACTACACAGAAAAAGCTGGAAGTGACACTGTGGCTCAAGTGGTACAGTGATAGAGTGGTAGCCTTGAGCACAAAGAGGCTTAAGGACAATACCTAGGACTTGAGTTCAAGTTCCATGGTTGGCAAAAAAGAAAAGAAAAAGAAAGAAAGGAAGGAAGGAAGGAAAGAAAGGAGAGCAAAAATGAGAAAGAGAAAAAAAAAGAGATAAAAAGAGAAAAATTTGTCCATATTGCACATTAAGACTTCATATTCAAAAATAGCACAATTACATATAGAGAGAATCTGTTATACAATTCAATTCAAATAACCAAATCTACATGAACCAAGTTGCTTAGCCAGGTTGTAGAATACAACTCAATATAAAGAAATTTTTTATTTATATTAGATGCAATCAAACTGGAAGTAAAAAGACTAATTATAATAGCATGAAACATAAAAAAACTGAAATAAATCTGATGAAAGAAATAAATGGCTTCTTGATAACTATAGAATATTGTAGAAATCAATACTCAAATAAATGGAAAAATGTGTCTTGTTACAATCAAAACTAAACAAAAGTAGGTCACATAAAAAAGTAAAGCTAGATTTTATTAAAAATACAGATTCTGTTCCTGAATGAGAAGCTGGAAGTTTCCAAAAAGAAATATTCAATTCCAACAATACTGTGAATTTATTATACATCTTTATCGAGGCATCTAGAGTAAGAAATTACCATCAGGAATGAAGAGACCATAGAAATTCCAACAGGTTTAGAGATAGGAGTTATAGTGGTAGATTTACAGGTTAGAGGTCTTAATCTCTGACCTGATGTGGGAATCAGGAATGTAACAGTACATTCATGTGTTCCACATATTTAACATGATAATAATGTGATTATTTGTGAACAGTTGTTGCTTGAAGGCTTAGATTTGTTATTTATAAAGGGCTTAAGGCAATGTCTGTTTCAGAATAAGCCTTAAATATAAGTTTCTTAAATAAATGAATCTAAAGATTTAGGTGACATCAGGTCATGTAGCTCGAATATATGAAAAATTACCATTGTGAGTAATAGGATAGTAGGAATATATTAATATGAAATTTGTTATTCACAGACTCCTCTTTATCCCAAGGCTATATATACCACCTACATAGTTTCAGAATCAGTTGTAAACTTTAAGAAAAATAAACATGAATGTATCTCCCAGTTCTTATAAATATTCTGCATATTTTACAACTAATTAAAAATGTATTTTTCTATTTCATCAACAAAAATCTAGATAATTAATTTTAATTTTTTTTTTTGGTCAGTCCTGGGGACTGAACTCTGAGTGCTGCTGGTGCTGTCCCTCAGCTCTTCAGCTCAAGGCTAGTGCTCTACCACTTCACAAGCCACTTCAGCTTTTTCTGCTTACGTGGTGCTGAGTAGTTGAGCCCAGGGTCTCATGAATGCAAGGCAAGCACTCCACCGCTGAGCCACCTTCCAGCCCTAGATAGTTTATAATCTAGCATGGAAAGTCTCATAATTTTGCAGACTGTAACAAGTAGTTTTAAGAAACATGCTTTTTAAAAATGATTGGTGTTCTGCATATTGTCATGTTATTTTTTATCTGGATACTGAGAAAATGTCTCTGCAAATATATTGTCTTTTTATTTGGATTATTTGTTTTATTCTCATCTTTTGAAAGTTGTTTGAATATTCTAGACACAAGTTCTTTGTCAGATATGACATGTAAGTAATTTATCCCAATCTGTATCTATTTTATTTTTGTAAAAATAGCTATAAAAGAACCAAAGATTTCCAAAAAAATAGGGAAAAATGCTTTAAAATGTTTCAAATAAGGCAAAAAATGACACAATGAACATGGTTGTGCTGACAGGTTTAGTGTGGCCTGGCTTGAGGTCATTTGGATAAATGCACAGGAATGGAAATGTGTTATAGGAAAGTTCCATGTTTAGGTTTTGAGGAACTTCCACACTGATTTCCAGATTGTTGAACAACTTTACATTCCAAACAACCATGTAATAGAGTTCCCATTGAACTACATCCTTGCAAGCATTGTTATTGTTAGTTTTCTTGACAGTGGCCATTCTGATTGGGGTGAATTTGAATCTCAGTGTTGTTTTGATTTGCATTTACTTCATAGCTAGAGATGTTGAATCTGTCTTTTTGTGTCTATTGGCCATAATTACTTTTTTCTTTTCTGAGAAGTCTCTCTTAAATCATTAGTCCATTGCAAATTAGGTTATTTCTTTGAAGGTTTATTTTTATGAGGGTTTACTTTATTTTATTTTTTTGTCGGTCATGGGGCTTGAACTCTGGGCTTGGGCACTGTCCTTGCGCTCTTCAGCTCAAGGCTAGCACTCTACCGCTTAAGTCACAGCACCACTTCCAGTTTTGTAGTGGTTTATTGGAGATAAGAGTCTCACGGACTTTTCCTGCCCCGGCTGAGTTTGAACCACGATTCTCAGATGTCAGCCTCCTGAGTAGCTAGGATTACAGGCGTGAGTCACCGCAGCCTGGCTGAGAGTTTAAATTTTGAGTCAAAGTCTATTTTGGATATTAGGCCCTTGTCTGATAGAGCTAGTAAAAATCTTCTCCTATCTTAGTTAGCCATATCCTTTAGCTTGCAGAAATTTTTGTTTGATGTAGTGGCATATATCAACTATTCCATATTTTTTGATGGCTTTATTAGTCTTCTTCTATGAATGTTTGACTCAGGTTTGGCTCTTCCTTTAAGTTTTAAACAATTTTGCCATCACATCTGTGGATATGACAATGTTTTCATATCTCACAATAAATGGTTGTTACTATGGACACCACTATTGACAATTATCATTTAACAAAAGGAATTGTTACATTTGCTACACAATTGTTCCCTACATTTATGTAAGATATTTTACAAAGTTTCTCAATAAGTTTTAGTAACTATTAACTGAATTGTGCCCAACTTTTCTCTCATTTGTCTCTAACAGAGGAGCTTTACAAGTCAACCTGGGCACTGCAGTCCAAGGTGTCAATGGATATTTCTTATACTTCAAATTTCGGCTTCTTGCTTTCTATCTTCCTTGAGTTTTCTTAGTTATTTGCCTAGAAAATTTTTCATCATTCCATCATTCAGTAATAACTTTGGACCAAATAAATCCATCCATCTTACATCTAAATGGTATTGGATTCAGTACTAAGTATGCATCTGTATCTTCCAATTGTGCATGACAAAATCCTTCCTACATGGTCATTGTGTTTCAATGAGATCAAATCCACTCAAAGTTGATTGTAGTCCAGTGAAGTTTAGCATACTTCACAGTCTACTGGCTGAAATACCTATATATCTTTTTAATTTCAACTTTAATAAAGAAAACTTAAGCAAGAGCTCTGTATTTTTCTGTTAAAGTGTAATTCTCTTTAGACTAGGCACAGTTGTACTCACCTGTTGTACCAGCTACAGTAGCAACTGTTAAAGGGTTGCTTGAACCTAGAAGTGGAAACTAGGGTATAATCAGGGAAACTTAATGAGGCCTAGCACCCCATTATGTATTGTTTATATTTACATGACTTAAAATTAATATAATAATCTTAAAAAAGATGTAATTTTATGCCATTTTTAAAAGTTAAACAAGAAAATGAAAAAAATGAAGGTTTTAGAAGGAAGAGATAGAAAAGACAAAATATATGTATGTGTAAGATAGATAATAGATAGATAGTGCTATTACAGTAATGAAAATCAAGATTTTAATTTTCTTTATATATTTATCCACAATTTGCTCTTTTTGATTTTCTTCCACTATGAATATAAATTTTAAATCTTTATTTTTATGTTAATCTATCAATTCACTTTCTACTTGATTTTTGTCATTATTTTTAATGCAGTAACAATTTTTTCCATATTTAAATTAAATTATTTAACTGTGGCTCACCAATTTAAAATGCAAGCACAGTGACAAATGGCAAAAGAAGGGAATTAATTCAACTCATTTACAAATAAATCATTCTAAGTGGTTGCATGCATCTCCCACACAAACTAAGTAAGGAACGGAACAGTTTATAACTCTCCCCAGGAGGGAAATAAGAAGGAAATGAACAAATTGAATATCAACTGCTGGGTTTCAAGTGGAAAGAAAACAGGGAAAATGAGGTCCTTATTTTGTGTTTAACATTATTAGATTTTAAAAGAAGACTTATAACTTGAACATATAGCCCAAATATCACTTGACAAAAAGTTATTTTCCAAAGTGACTGCTGCTAGAACTGAAAATTTTATCTGTTTCCACTTTAGATAATCCTGTGGGTATATTATAAAAATTGAAGGCTGTCAATTATAGGCAACTGAACAAATTTTAGTTTAAGTTCACAGATTTTAACTTAAGTAGAATTACCTACAAAGATAAATGCACAATATATTAAAATTAACATCTGAAATGTTACATGTTCTTTAGGTATTTTTCTTGATAGAATTAGTTATGAAAGACATCTTTTGCATTGAAGTTCAAAAATATATTTTATTAAGAGTTGGTATTTATAATAGAAATACTAAATCATAGTTTGTGTCTTTGATACCCTCATGAATAAAAATATTACACCTATTAATTGCTGATAACTGTGAAAAAAGTTATAACAGTAATTCAAAATGGATATGCTGGCATATGAGAATATATATTATTTTCCATTTGTAACTGAGTTATACAGACAGAACAATATCAGTTGTCCAGTAAAAGGCATTTACATTATTGTGTACCACTGCTACACATAAGCAATGAAAATCATCAGATTCATTGCACTCTTAACATTTCTTGTGGAATTGAAACCTCTGTGAACAACTGCTTCATAAAAACTAACAAAAAAATTAAACAACAAAATTTAGGACCATGAAAAAATGAAATCAAAGATCCACAAAATATACAAATTACATCATTAAATTGTTATATATGTAATATTATCACATTCCTATTGAGTACAAAAATATCCTTGCTTAACAGCTTTTTGCGTTGCAATAATCAAGGTACTATTTATCATGATTTAGTTTTTAAGTTCAAGTTCAGAATATGTTTGAGAATGCAATATTATTTTTATTACACTATCTTTAAACTGCAATATTTTCTGTATTTCTTTTAGTTTTTATGTTTGCTTATCATGCAAATTTTACAAGTATAAAAGTAACTCAAACTAGTAGTATTTAGGAACTTTATTCACTGTACTCTGTTCAATGGATATCAAGGTAATAGGTTACGCTGTTTCAACCTTCCTTGGGCTTATAGTTTTATTTAACAGGTATAGCTCTTTAGAATTGTATACTCAGTTGAATCAAATGTAAAGAAAAAGAATGATGAGATAGTACTGAAAAAATTATCACTGAAAATGATGAGAATTCAGTATGGCTAGACCTCATCTATAAGAAATATTGGGTAAGGAAGAAAATGCATTAGCCCATTTTCTTTCACTAGAATTAAATATATGTGACTGGTTAATAACAAAGAGAAGATACTTCCTTAGTACACAGTTTTAGAGGGTGAATGTCCAAGAAGCATACCAGCCACTCAATTGAGAACCATTCTTTCTATTCCCCACATCACATGGTCAGGAGTACTTGAAGAAGGGAGAGACCTTTAGGGGAGATAGGAAGCTGGAGGAGGCAAAGGCACCACAAGCCTATGGTTTCCTACTCGGCACATCTCATAAACTTTTAAAACTTTTATCATGCCAACTCTAAAGACTTTTCATATGAACATGTGGTGAGACACTTAAACTACACCAAAGAATAGAGATATAATAAACATCTGTTTTCTAGAATTTTGCAAAAAATGGATATATCAATAAAAATACTGAGTTTTATATATAGCACTAAATAATTGGGAATATGGGTCAAGAATTGAGATCCAAGGAAATCTATGCTAACATCCCCCCATAGAGAAGTTGGGGCACTAAGAGGAGAGAGATAGGGCGGCAAATATGGAAGGAGTCCAAGAAAAGTTGATCTCATTGAGGCCAAATTAAAAAAAAAGATTCAAGCCCATAAATAAATATTGAGAGTTTAATTAAATTGAAGACCGAACACCAATGTCTTTAGCATCAATCTCTTAGGGACTAGTATTATTTTCCAAAATAATTATAAAATACTAGACAGGAATATATAAACATGAAACAAAATTAATCTTAATTATTGAGAATTTTTGATTTTTTTTAGTTCAGTTTTCTATATCTAAATTTTCTGTCACTTCTAACCAAAATAATTTGTCTTGGGAGTCAAGTCCATGAAGTACTTTAAGTACAAGATCATGTCATCTGTAAAAAGGGTAATTTTACTTCATCTTCCTCGATTATCACCTTTACATTTGCATGTTGTCTTACAGTTGTAGCCAGGAATTCTAATTCTAAATTGAAGAGGAGTGGAAAGAGGGGTCATCCTTGTCTTTTTCCTGAGTTTAGAAGAAATGGCCTTAGATTTTCCCCATTAAGTATAATGCTGGCTGTAGGTTTGTCATACACTGCCTTTATTGTATTGAGACATGTTTCCTGGATTCCTACATTCTCCAGAGCTTTCATCATAAAGGGGTTTTGGATCTTGTCAAATGCTTTTTCTGTATCTATTGAGATAAACATCAGGTCACTGAAGGGCAGAGGCCTCTCTGATCCAGGGATTTCACCTGGGAACGTGCCCCATTAAACTTTTCTTTTATTCACCTTTACCTCCTCCAGCATGTTCTTCCCTCACCTAAAGCCTTACAATAATCATGTGGTTCTTATCCTTGATCTTGTTGATGTGATGAATTACATTAATTGATTTGCATATATTGAATCAGATTTTCATCCCTGGAATGAATCCTGTTTGATCATGGTGTATAATTCTTTTGATGACTTGTTGAAGTCAATTGGCCAAAATTTTGTTGAGAAGTTTTGCATCTATGTTCATCAAAGAAATGGGTCTATAGTTCTCTGTATTTGATGAGTTCCACCTGGTTTTGGGATGAAAGTTATGAAGTTTATGAGGGTTATAGAAGAAGTTTGGTAGTAAACTTTCATTTTCAATTTCATTGAAGAGTTGAGTAGTGTTGGTTTGAGTTCTGCTTTGAAAGCCTATAGAATTCAGCAATGAACTCATCTGGTATTGGGGTTTTCTTGGATGGGAGGTCTCTTATTGCTGTATCTGTTCCAGTGCTAGATATGGGTCTATTAAGTTAGTTTAACCCATTGTTTAGTTTGGGCACATCAATATTTGTTCAAAATTCTTCCATTTCATCCAGATTCTTAAACTTATTAGCATAAAGGTTTAAGAAGTATTGCCTTATTCTGAATGTTGGTTGTTTCTGTGGTGATGTTTCCATTCTCATCTCTGAGTTTGTTTATTTGGGTGTGTTCTTTTCTTTTTCTGGTACGATTTGCTAAGGGCCTGTCAATTTTGTTATTTTTTTCAAAGAAACAACTCTTTCTTTTGTTGATTCTTTCTGTGGTTTTAGTTTTTACTCTAATTTATTTAATTCTGATTTAATTTTAATTATCTGTTTCCATTTACTGAATTGGGGTTTGGCTTGTTGCTCTCTCCCTCTTTGCAGATGGCATGATCTTATACTTAAAGCACCCCATGGATTTCACCGATTTGAAACTTTGGCAAAATAGCAGGATACAAAATTAACCTTCAAAAATCAATAGCTTTTCTGTATGCCAATAATAAGAAGAGAACAAGTGAAATCAGGACAGCAACTCCATTTGTAACAGCCCAACAAAAAGTAAAATACTAGGAATTAATGAAAGAAGTGAAGAACCTCTATGATGAAACCAAAAACCTGAAAAAGGAAATTAAAGCAGAATTAGGAAGTGGAAAAACCTCCCATGCTCCTGGATAGGAAAAAATTAACATCGTGAAAATGGCAATATTTCCAAAGGCTATCTAAAAATTCAATGTGCTACCTATCAATATCTCAACCTCATTCTTCAATGAAATAGAAGAAGCAATAAAAAAAATTCATATGGAACAATAAAATACCACGATGGCAAAAAGATTCCTTAGCAGAAAGAGCAGTCCTGGAGGAATAACAATACTATATTTCAAACTCTACTACAAGGCCATAGTAATCAAAACAGCTTGGTACTAGCACAAGAACAGACCTGAGGAACAATGGAATAAAATCAAAGACTCAGAATGAACCTGCAGACCTATAGCCATCCTTCGATAAGGGAGCCAAAAAAACATAGAATGGAAGAAAGACAGCCTTGTCTTTAAATGGTGCTGGCAAAATTGGTTAAACATCTGTTGAAAACAGATCAAAGAAAGTTTGTGGGACTGCACAAAGCTGCATAGCTTCTGCAAGGCAAAGGACATAGCTAGTAAGATCAATAAGAAGACTGGGAGAAGATCTTCACTAACCATACAATGGACAAGGGTCTCATATCTAAAATATACTTAGAACACAAAAATTTAAATCCTCCAAAACACATCTTCAAATTAAAAAACCACCCCATTAATGAGTGGGCTAAAGACTCAAAGAGAGACTTCTCTCTAGAGGAAATAAATGGCCGATAGACACATGAAGAAATGCTCTACTTCTCTGGCCTTAAAAGAAATGGAAATCAAAACAACTCAGAAATCCCACTTTGGGGCATTTACGCAAAGGATCACAAATAAGGCCATATTAAAGGTATCAGCACAACTATGTTTATCACAGCATTATTCACAATAGTTAAAATGAGGAACCAACCCAGATGCCCCTCAGTAGATGAGGATCAAAAATGTGGTATATTTATATATATACACACACACACATATGTGTATATATACATATGTATACATATACATATGTGTATACATATACAGACAATGGAATTCCATGCTTCCAGCAGAAAGAATGACACCACTCCATTTGTTAGGAAATGAAAAGACTTGGGAAAAAATCATATTAAGTGAAGTAACACAATCTCAAAGAAATTTAGGTCCTATGGTTTCCCTTTTTGCAATAATTAGTATACATGTAGGATAATCTTATCAGATGAGCTGAAAAGCTCAAAAGCTCTGTACATATGTCCATATAAGATGATGCTAAGTCAAATAAACCCCAAGATATGGATACAAGTGGACTGTCTTTATTGTTACTGCTTTAAATGTACTATGTTATTTCTTTTTCGTTTCCTTTTTAAGTTCTTCCCTTATGGCATCTTCCTTTTGTCACTGTACTTGATTTTGGTACCCTGAATCTTGTATATAAATTTGTATAATCTGGGGAGGAGAAGGGGAAAAACAAAACGCTGAAACAAGGACACAGGATGACCTATTGCAACAATGATATACACAGGACAGTATATTGGAAAGGAACTTTACAACTTTGGACATGGGGAGAAGGGGTGTAGGAGGTAGGGGAGGGAAGGGCTAGTGGAACAACAAGGGAAGAGGTAACAATGACCCACAGGTAATGTACTCATTGATTTACTCATTTAACTGTAACCCCACTGTACAGCATCTTTACAATAAAATAAAATTTAAAATAATAAAATTTTCCTCAGATTTTTAGGTATTATTTTATTATTTAAGATATTATTTTCACATTTTAATTATTTTACATTTTAAAGTAATTTACTATTTTCTAATAAATAAATCTAATGGAAATAATGTGTCTTCATTTAAAATTTGTAAAAAATGTTTCATTTAAAACAAATTCTAGGCAAAAAAAAAAACCCATGAATTGTAAAACAGACACATCGTGTTGAATATTCCTAATGAAATGAGCACAAAAAATAAATAGTTCCTTACTTTTTTCTTTCTTTTCCCTCCCTCCCTCCCTTCTTCTCTCCCTCTCTTCTTCCCTCCCTCTCTTCTTCCCTCGCTCTCTTCTTCCCTCCCTCCCTCCCTCCCTCCCTCCTTCCCTCCCTTCCTTCCTTCCTACCTTTCTTTCTTCCTTCCTTCCTTCCTTCCTTCCTTCCTTCCTTCCTTCCTTCCTTCTTTACTCTTTTTCTCTTTCTCTTCCTTCCTCACTCTTGCTCTTCTTTTTCTTTGTTTGGCTTTAAAAAAATGATCTCCCCAGATCTCAGCTTCCTGAATATCTAGGATTAGAGTTGTGAGCCACTAGCACTGGGGTGATAATGTTGTCATTTTTTTTTTACTATTATATGATTAGATTACAAGTTGAGCTTACTTTATCTCACTCAGAATGATCATCTGCAGTTTCATCAATTTATGCATGCATAATACAATTTAATTTTCCTTTTTTATATGTCTAAATAATACTCCATTAAATGTATCTTCCCATGTATATCTTGCACATTTCTTTTATTTATTTATTTATTTAGTCTGTCATGAGGCTTGAACTCTGGGCCTGGGCGCTGTCCCTCAGCTCTTCAGCAATACCCCTTGAGCCACAGTGCCATTTCTAATAAGAGTCTCACGGGGTGGCTTTGAACTGAGATGCTCAGATCTTAGGCTCCTGGGTAGCTAGGATTACAGGCGTGAGCCACTGGCACCCAGCTCTTTTATCCAATTATTAGTTGTGCGTATGAAGGTTGATCTTTAAGCTTGCCCTTGTGAATAATGCCCTTATAAACATGTGTATGCCATTTAGCTCAACCATATATTGAACTACGCCTCTTACCAAAAAGTTTATCAAATTCTTACCAAACAATTAGATCAAGAGTAGTTTAATTTTTAGGTTTTGTGAGGAACCTTCACAATGATTTCCATAGTGGCTACACTAAGTATTTTTTCATCAACAGTATGTAAGTCTTCTTTCTCCCTACATTGTCACTAGCATTTATTGTGTTTGTTGTTGTTGTTTGTTGTTGTTTTTTGATGATAGCTGTTCTGAGTTGAACCAGCCTTCATTTCTGATTTTGCTAGCAATCATGGCTGTAATGTACAACTGTATCTGTTCCATATCTGTGAGGAAAGATGCTAGGGATCCCACTTACTGACCACCATACTCATCCTGTCCACTTTTAAATCTTTTGGGAAGTATTTCTATTTTCCACTCAATGTCAACAATTGTATTTGAAATGAGTTTTAGTGGCTCCTGCCTATAATCTTAACTTCTTGTGGCTGAGAACTGAAAGACCATAATTTGAAGCCAGCCCATACAGAAATTTTTTTTTCAGTTTTCATATCTAGATAAATAGCAAAAAGCTAAAATAGAGACCTAGCTGAAATGATTGTACCAGTCATGAGCAAGAAAGTTGAATGTGTGCACAAGTCTCTCCTTTAGTACTAGTACAAAAAAGAAAAAAAAAGATTAAAAAGCTTGGATTTTTATCATGATAAATTAGTATTTAATTTGAAATCGGTCATTGGAAATATGGAAATTAATAATATACCAGTTTGTCTTAAATCATAGTGAAAGGGCTAAAATGGAACTTCTTAAAAGTACATTGTTGCCATACTACAGTCTGACAGTTTGATTTCTACCTTAATGGGTATATATTTTCATTATTTGTTAACATATCTAAAAAATAACAAAAAAATTGAAGAACATCCCCAAAGTGAAAACAATTTATTAGATGTTCAGTTATGTTGCTTTTGTGCCAGGTAATATTTCTTCTTCTCAGTAGAAAATATATGACTAAACGCTGTTTTCATATATTATTCAATGGAGAAAATATGATGATTAGAAACTAGAAGATAGAAAGCTATTAATAGTGAATTGCTTTAAACTTTTATAACATAAACACAATATCTGGGAGATGTTCTATGAATTCCTAGTTTCTTCAGAACTTTTATCATAAAGGGGTGTTGGATATTGTCAAATGCCTCAATATAATAGTCTGTATATGACAACCCTACAACTAGTGTTAAACTCAATGGTGAAAAATTAAAACCATTTCCCCTAGTCAGACAAAGGTGTTTGTTCTCTCTACTCCTCTTCACTTGAAGTAAGGAGACTGGATCTAAGCAAAAGGCCTTAATAATAGAGGACATTCTTTAGTTTAATGTGTTTTGAGTTGGTAAATTCCAGAAAAGTCTTATTCTTCTTAGATGATTGGTTCTTCATTTTCCTTGATTGTGTCCACATTTGATTTGCTTTGGCTTATATTTAACATCTGTGTTAGATTTGGTTTCTTATTTACTTTGATCATGTTCATGTCTGATTTGCTTTCCACTTTGTTAAGATTAGTGCTGTGCACCTTCTGTGGTTTGGAGGCTATATAAGCCATGTGTTAGTTGTATTCCAGGCAGCAGGGCTTTGTGATTGGACTTCCCCTGTATAATATAATAACAATAACAAGAATATAAAGACAATATATTGAAAGAATTTTCACCGGATTTCCAGATAATTGGTAATCCAAATAAAAGTCACTGTGCTTACTTCCTTATTTCTTGGCCAGGAAAAAGTGAGTTTATGTCATTACAATGTCTAACATTTCCTTGTGAGTTTTAAATACATAGTAGTAAGAAATTGTCATAGTATCTCTCAAGTTTACTAACCAAGATATTGTAATTTTTACTAAATAATAGTAAGTTCTGGATTTTGATGTTACAAAGTTCTTAATCAAACTAACATAATGTGCTTATTTTAGAATTTATATCTGCTACATCTAATTAAAACAAAAACATAAAAACTAAATTATTTTTCTGCGGAAAAAAGCAACAGATGTGCTTGACAAATGTATTAAAACTGTCTAGATTGATAGAGCTACTAGTTTTCCTTCAAATTAGTAAGCTGTCTCATTAATTATATACTGACAGAGCATCAAGAAAAACTTGTATAGAAAAAATATTAAAATACTTGAATAGTGGCAAATAATCTCATAAAATAATGGTCAGAAAAAAATAACACAAAGCTATTTCTACCAAGGAACCACTAAAACAATTAGTGGTATAAAACAAAACATTGAATATTATTAACATTATAGATAGATTTTATGCAAATCTAAGGTTTAATTGGAGACCTTAATTTGATTTGGTATTAATTCCTCTCTTGATTTCTCTTTGAGTACCCACTCAAGTTTTGAATTTCTGCAATCTTAAAAAAAGGAAATGACATTTTACAAGTAGATAAGTTTCAATGGATTAGAATTGCATAAATATTGATAGTCCTTCAAATTTTGAAACTTAGTTATCCTCACAAAGAAAAGCTTGTTCTATAGTGAACAGATAAGAACATATTATAAAACTAAGCTTTCTGATTTCCTCCTTAGAACTGATTGAAGCCAGATATTGGTGACTCATGCATGTCATTCTATCTACGCAGGAAGCTGAGAGCTGAGTGAGAATTGTACTCCAAAGCCAATCCAGGAAGACAAATCCCACAGAATCTTATTTTTAATTAACTATCAGAAAGCTAGAAATTGCAGTGTGGCTTAAGTGATAAAGCACTAACTCTTTAACAAGAAAACTGAGAGCAAGGGGCCATAATTTCAAACTCCAGCATTTATTTTGTAGATTGTTCAATGTTTATCATATCAGATATATCCAGATACAATGAAAAAATTTCCTGACTGTGCAAAATGTTCTAAAATTGTTATTCACATTTCATTTTTTCTTTTATATAAATCATGTTGTCATCATTGTCTAGACATGGTTTTGTCCAATCAAATATGCATACTTGAATTATTTTCTTTATTTTTAATATCTGCCACAATCCTGGTAGGTAATCCATATAGTTCTAATACACAGTATCAGAATAATTTATTTTTTCCTTTTTTTAATATTGTGTTTGAGCATTTTAATTTTTAATTTTTTATTATCTTTAAGTGGTTGTGCTATTAACTTTTATCAAAGCAGCATATGAATACAATATATCTTGATGAATGCCACCCCTTTCACACTTCTCGCCCATCTCTCCCCTATCCACTTCCTAACTCTTCTTAATTTTGTAGGGTATACACTGGATTCTTAACTTCATTCCCCCTCATTTGTCTGCTCCTTTCCCTTAACCCCACCATAATTCTTCCATGTACTCACTTCCAGGTGTCTTATTTGTTGAACTTTGATTCTTGCCTTTCTAAAATATTACACTAATGAATTCTCCCTTGTGTGTACTGTTTTTCAGTTAATAAATGTATATAGATTTGCATAGTACCCAATGTATTTGCTTATAAGTTTATAAGCTAAAGGTAGCTTCCACATATAAGTGAAATGTGTGCTTTGTCTCTCTGGGCCTGAATTACATGAATTAGCATAATTTTTCTAGGTCTTTCTATTTTTATGTTCTTACATAGGGTACAATACCATTCTTCCTAATAGATGAGTAAAATTTCATTGTATCCATGTACCATGCTTTCTTGAACCATTCCAAAATTGAGGGGCATCTAGACTCTATATCTCATAAGCAGGTATTCTACCACTTAGACCACATCTACTGTTTGGGTTTTTTGCTTGTTTTGTTTTGTTTGAGACATAGTCATATACTATGAGCTCCAGACTGGCTTCAAAAATCACAATATTATCCTCGTGCTTCAGATTTGTAAGTGCTGACATCAACAAATGTGCACCATACTTACCTGGGCTCCAGATTTCACTTAAACTCAGCTACTCAATAGTTTCTCCCACATTTTTTTTAAAGTTTTAATTTAATTGTCAAGGTGATATACAGAGGGGTTAGTTACATATGTAAGGTAGTGAATACATTTCCTGTCAAACTTGTTATTCCCTCCCTTATTTTTCTCCTACTCTTCTTCCTCCTGAACCCTGCCCCCTCCAACAAGTTTGGACATTTTGTTTCCAATGTATTGTCTTGTGAGTATCTCTTGCATTGGTTGGCCCTCTGTCTTTTGTCTCACCACTTTGTTGTTTCTTTTCCCTTCCCTAATTCAGATAAATGTATATATAATACCCAGGGCACCAAAATCAAATACAGTCATGACAGGGGATAAAACAAGAAAAAAACAGAAAAGAAAAAAGATAATATAGTACAGTAAAAATCAACAGCAACAAAGAAAATCCTCTTGTGTTCATGTCTTTGAGTTCATTTTGCTTAGTATCATCTTGTATGGTCATATGTATACAGCTTTTGAGCTATTTTGCTGATCTGCTAGGAATATCCTAGACATATTACAAATGAAGGAAATCATGGGATCCATATATATTTGGGTCTGGCTTACTTTACTTAATATTTTTTTCCAAGTCTTTCCAGTTCCTTACAAATGGGATAATGCAATTCTTTCTGATGGAAGCATATAATACTATTGTGTATATATATCATATTATCTTGATCCATTTATCTACTGAGGGGCATCTGGGTCACAAACACTACGGGTAAACATGATGAAATAAAAGACTGAAAGTCTTCCACATTTTTATTGGTATCAACTATTTATACAAAGGCTTCCTTTTGATATATTTGTATATGTATATAATATACACAATTCAGAATCACCCTTTCTGCATCACTTCTTTATCATCTATTCTCAAATTGATCTCAACAAGCTCCACTTTTCCATTGTATAACATATACATGAATTATTTGACCCTATTCACTCTCCTTATACTTTGTTAATTCCCTTGCTACTAGGATCCACATCTGGATATGATCGAGTTTACATTCCTGTCTCTTCAAGCAGTACCAATTAGAAACATTTTTCAAAATAAAAAATATGGACAAAGTGTAAAACTCTAATTTTTTTCCATGTAACATGGTAGGTATATCAAGGAACCAACTGTAGAGTTAAATTTTAGAGAAATAGAACACGTTTAAATGTTCAAGTTTTATCTTGCTACCATATAAAAGCCTCTAATACAAATATATTTGTCATATTTCACAAATAAATATATGAAATTTCTACTCATAATTCTTTATTTTGAGCATTGCAAGTTTGGTTATAAGGCTTGAACTCACGGCCTGGCAATGTCCCTGAGCTCTAGAGCTCTGCCACTTTGAACCACAGTTCTACTTTCTTTTTTTTCCTGGTGATTATTTGGATATAAGAGCCTCATGTACTGTAATGCCCAGGCTGGCTTTGAACCATGCTCTTCAGATCTCAGCCTTCTGAGTGTCTAGGATTATAGTCATAAGGCACAAGTGCCTGACTCTACTCATATTATGTCATAGAAAAAATGAATATTTTAATGAAAATGTGTGCAATAGAAGGACTCAAATGTTTTTTTTCTTGCTATTGTTTTTTAACATATTTCTAAGGTATTTCTTTGTTGTTTTGTATGTCCCTTCCCCCACATTATAACCCCTGTTTTCACTGTATTTGATGTTGCTATAATTCATGGAGAGGAAGGGAAAAAACAAATTGTTTAAATGGGGATACAGGTGGACTCATTGCAACAATGAGATGTACAAGATATTATATTGAAAATGAACTTTACAACTTTAGTGCAAGGTTGGGGGGGTGAGGAGAGGAAGATGGGAAGGGATAGTAAGCAGAAACAAAGGAGGAGGTAACAATGCTTGATAAGAAATGTTCTCATTACCTTGCCCATGTAATTGTCACCACTCTGTATGGTATTTTCACAATAATAAAAAACAGAAGAGTGTGAAAATACTTACTATTTCATACTGAATTTCAATTGTAACAATATTTTGTGAAGTTTCTGAAAAACCTTAACCAAGTAAGTAGCCAGAAGAGACAAGGATGAGGGGAAACAGCTCTGTGCACATTACATCAACCATTTCATACAGTGGTCCACATCAAAATGTTACTCCTCCCACAGTGTTATGGAACTCTGGTTGAACCTGCTCATGATGACAGGATAACTGGCTCCCACCATTCAGGTGTCCCAGGCTCTAGTCTAATCAACTTGGGGATTAAATGTAATATATGAGATCATTATAGTAATATTCTATTCTTATTGTTTGTTTGTATTAATGATGCTTAGGTTTCAACACAAGGCCTTATGCTTGCTAGTCAGTCACTCCACCAATTAAGCCATGTCAAAAGTCCAACATTCTAATAGTTCTCACTGCCAAGTCTCCTAGAATTGTTTCCTTGAATGACTGCATAATAGTGAATTTGCCATCTATTCAGTCATTGTAACATATTTTAGATGCCTAAAATTTGATTTTAAGCAATACCAGATAATGAGTTTCAAAGTGGCTAACTTTAATAAAATAAGCAAATATACTTTATTTAACCAAATATTGATGTGCAGAAAATCTCTAACTCTAATAGCAGAGTTTCTGTAATTAAATTGTAAAATGTGATGCCAGGCTGATAGCCACAGGGATAAATAGAACTTCAAAAATATTATTTAATGTACTCATCTCAGCAACCTAGCTTGAAATGATACAGGAAAAATCACTTTCTACAAACAGAAGTCAATAGAAATCCATCAATTTTCTCTCACTTCACCAGCCTTAATGCTTTAGGGAAGTGACATATTCCTCTCAGCCTCAAGTATCTGGAATATTGCCAACTTCTGTACACACTTTAAGAGTCCACTAAGAAGAGCTTAATTTAGAAGGAGCAGTGTGCTATTGAGGTATTTATCACTGCCTGTCTTCCATCTAACTTAATATCATGTTAATAAGAAACACCTTGATTACTTGAAAGAATGCAAATGAAATGAAACTGAAACATATCTAAATAAAGTAGGGTTATCAAGGCTTTTCTTCAAAATGAATTGCACAGATATTTTACCACACACATAATTGAGTTTCCTTCTTACTCATATTTAATGTATGTATGGAAAAGGCAATTTCTAAGACACAATTCAAAGTCACTCATATTTACTGTGTCTAATAAAAAAAATCCTGGTGTATCATCTTGTGGTCATATAACACCATCCATTGTTTTGATCATGTTGATGATGAAGGCAAAACAATTTTAAATGCTATGCTTCTTTGATGATAGACTATACAATTACAGAGAAAATATCTTTGAATCAAAACAGACTCACATTTTATTGTCACACAAATCCCACAACAACCTTCCATCTGCATGAGTAAGTGTAGCAAAATATTTAAATTATCCTACTCTGGCATGTTCTGAATTCATACACAATTAATTTTCACACAAATCCGTTACCTGCAAGCAAACATGTCTAAAGAAAATGAATTGGTTTCTCATGGCACTCTGTGAATTTGAACATAAATCTGAGAAGGGATTATCACAGAGTAGTTATGGTGAGAGCAAAGATAACAAAATTAACACTTAATATTATGATTTAACTGTGTAAAACCTTTCAAGATCAATATTCTGAGCTATATATGAATCACTAGGAATTTGATAACTTATAATCATGACTGTAATACACAAAGACACACAAACACTTTTGATAGCACTTATGAATCCTACAATATGTCAAATGGAACATTTATATCACAGTCTACATACAAAACACATATTTTGTCAAAGAACAGTAAGAAAGGCAATAGGAAAGCAAAGGTGATATATAATAGAAATACCTATGAAATTAATGTTTTACTCAATGTGTCATTTTTATCTATTATTGTGAAAGGAAATTTATCATGTAGGTCATTTTGTTGCCCTTAGTAATAAACTATTCATGTTTACTGGCAGCCTGAAAAATAAACACTTGAAATTTAAAGTCATATGTTTGATTACTAAGCCTTTTTTCTTTTCCACCAAAATTACTGAAAAATTTATGGTCACATTATTTAGAACTGACTTCTTTAAATCAGCAAAGGGTAGGTTGGAGATTATACATATATATATATATATATATATATATATATATATATATATGTATACACAGTACATATATACATATATATCATATATGTATGCATAAAAAGATAAAACACTAGTTAATGCTTATTTTCAGTTAAATAATCAAATTCACTTTGTTACTTGTTGTAATTTTATATACAGATCAAATTCTCTATAACTGAAGGAATTCTTATTGGTTGGGCTACAATTCTATTGTCAAAATAGAAAATCCTCTCCCCAAACTTCAATATAATACCAAATTTTACTTAAAACTAAGGTTGATTCCATAGTTTTGTGGTTTCTACCCACAGGTAATAGTAACAGGAATATGGTCAGTATTACACATTTTTTTTCCAGGTCTCTCTTTTATACTACAAATGCCAAAATTGACTGGAGAAGACTGATATTTTAGTACTTTGATTATAATTGGCTATTATAGGCAATAATTTGATTATCCCAAGTTAAACAAGTGTAAAAATCAAAACTACCACGTAAATCGTGTGAAACGCAAGGTAAATCTTCATTTTCAAGATAACACAGGAGCCCGCTGGTGGCTCAGGCGTATAATCCTAGATACTCAGGAGGCTGAGATCTGAGGAACATGATTCAAAGCCAGCCAGGGCAGGAAAGTCCTTGAGACTCTTATGTCCAATAAAAACCACTAGAAAACCAAAAGTTGCACTGGGGCTCAAGCGATAGAGAGCTTACCTTGAGCTGAAGAGCACAAGGACAATGCCCAAGCCCAGAGTTCAAGCCCCACAACTGACCAAAACAAAAACAAAAACAAAAAACAACAAGATGACACAGGATTGAAGAAGTTAAATGATACAATAGCTAGAGCATAACTACAAAGTCCATGATGAGAAATGGGTAGTGGCACAGTCTTACAGGAAGGTGTCAACTAACCCTTTTATATAAATGAATCTTTAAGCTTTGAAGCGAAGGTACTGATACATGGCAAAACAGGGAACTGAAAGTCACAGCAACGGTTGACTAAAACTGAGAAATCTAAATTGTTCCTATCTTCTCTTATATATTCTGCTAGTTTAATCGCTTTTTAAAACTAATTCATTAAAATAATTATCTTTAAGTTGTACAAAGAAGTTGCCATTTAAGCAAAGGACATAGCTAGCAAGATAAATAACAAGCACACAGATTGGGAGATCTTTACTAGCTATACAACAAACAAAAGCCTCATATCTAAAATACACTATAAGCTCAAAAAATTAAACCCTGAAAAACAAATCCTCAAAGAAATAACAATCTCATTAAAATGGGCTAAAGACTTAAAGAGAGATTTCCCTGAAGAAGAAATATGAATTGCCAATAGACACATGAAGAAATGTTCAACATCTCTGGACATTAAAAAATGCAAATCAAAACTACATTGATACTTCACCTCACCCCAGTTAGAATAGCTATTATCAAGAAAACTAATAAAGAGGAGAGTGAAGATGGCAGAGGAGAAGCTAGAATCTGAACAAGCTCTCCCATAGAAAGCAGTTTTAGAGTTCCAGTGAACAGTCCTAAGCCAGAGAATCACACCAAGTGTGCCATCACAGGACAGAGAGTTAGACAAGAGAGGGGAAGCCAAGGCAAAAAGACACATCTGAGCGCCTGCCAGCAGCCACCGCGGCGGCGGCAGGGTCGCGGCAGAGAACGCAGCCGAGGCCATACCTGAGCGCTCACACAGAGAGTCCGGGACAAAGGAGCCAGACGCAGCAGGCGAGAGGATTCTTCTCAACACCACCAAGAACCGACAAGGAGCAGACATCTTCATCCTGCAGTTCGCAGACCAGAGACGACCCAGGATCCAAGACTCGAAGTGAGTAGAAGCCCGACGTCCTCACTCCTTCTCAGGGAGCAGAGGAGGGAAGGCCACCCCTCCCCCCCCAGCACCGGTGATCTCCATCTTGGATACCAACAAGCTCGGAGGAGCTGCCAGCTCCAACCCAGGCCTTGGAATAAAACGAGTCATTTAGCAGGTCACAAGAACTTAACGGCGGCAAAGTGACCTGCCAGACTCGGCTCCATCCAGGGAAAAGTCACCCAGCTCAGGCACCAGCCATTGGAGTGGCTTTCCTCACTGAGTAACCAGAGCCAGAGGCTGCCCCTCTCTCTAGCAGCCTCAACAATCAATTGAAAAACAGAAACCCTGAGAATGGCTCCAGGCTGGGCTCTGTGAGTTTTTTTTTTTCACAAAATAGCCCCAGGAAAAAGCTACTGATTGTTGAAAGGCCTCAACTCTACCCAGAACCTGGCCTCACCATTGCATCCCCCTCTTTTGTGATTCTCAAAGCAGATCACCCTCCCAGTAAACTAATCTGGGAGGGGGATCTCAAAATCTTGGGTAAAGCAGAGCATTTTTCTGCCTGTTCGAACAAACTTACTTAAGAAACCAATCAAGCCACAGGACCTCAAGCTGACCAGAGACCCCAACAAGAGGCTGTTTACAGACAAAAGGGAGATACAGGATTCGTCCCACCCCTCCCAAAAAAATTTAAAAAAAAATAAAAGAACTTTTTTTTTCTTCCTCTTCTTTTCTTTTTTATTTTTTTTTTCTCTTTTTTCTCTTTTTTTATTTTTGGTACCTTATATAAATATAAATTTTTTTCCTTTTCTAAATATTTTATTCATCTTTAATTTTTGCCTTTTTTGAAAATATAACTGTTTTCCAGTAACTTTTTTTTCCTCTGATAATTTTTATATTAGGAATACATGAATGTGCGTTTTCCTCTCTTTTCTTGTCTCCTTTCTCTTTTTCTTTCTTTCTTAACTATCTTTTTGTTTTTTTTGTCTAGCTCTACTGAACTTCTGATCTTTTTCTGTCCCTTCCTTATCCTTTTCACCTTTTCCTCTCTTTTGATCTTCTGTACATGACTTAACTCTTGTCCTGCACATCCTCAGATAAATCCATAGTTAACTAGTAGACCCTATCCCCCATTGTGTACACACTTAATCTACAACTTTATTACTCAATTCAAAACCTCTGAGATTTTAATTCCTTAATAGCAGTACTACCTCTTTATACCTATATAATACTTTAAGCATTTTCTTAAGTTTTTCACTTCTCCTCTATGTCCCTACCCTTCTATTAATATACTCACATTCCTCTATAAATAGATGGTCTTTTAATCTCCATAGTAATATTAATTTTTGGGCTGGGATGTAGCTCAGTGGCAAAGCGCTTGCCTAGCAAGTGCATCGTCCTGGGTTCGATCCCCAGTTCCAAAAAAGAAAAGACAAAAAAAAATAATATTAATTTTTACGTTTCTATTTTTTTCTGGTCTCTTTTCAATTCCCTTTCCCTTTCTTCTTTTTCTCTCTCTCTCTACTTGCATCCTTCCCAACCTATTTCCTGCATTGAGATTAGGACATAGTTAACTCTCCCTGTGCCTCCCCACACCAATCTATTCCTATTTTTTACCCACATCTCTCCCTAACCCTAAAAATTTCTGGTTTTCCAAATTCCTCTCTGTGGTTCGAAGCCCATTAACATATAGTTGTTTGATGTTGAATAGATGTATCTGTTGAACTAGATTGTATCTGTAGACTATTGACTGTATAAATGCAAAAGTTGGTTGATGGTTGCCTTAAGATAGTGTTCTAGCACAAAACTGGTGCTATTTTCATCTCAAATGGGCAGAGTTAGCCGGAAAAACACAAGAAAAATGGCAAATCTGGGTATCTCAATTCCCAATCTTGATAATCAGGGGTCAGATCACATAATGCACAACCCAGAGGAGAGTTCCCAAATAGCTCTACAAACACTGGTGGCAAACATGATAAATGAGAAGTTTGACAACTTACAAAGGACTCTGTATGAGCGTGATAGGGAGAGAGAAGAGGCATCCCAAAAGTTTATACAGGAATATCATAAGCGTGAGGAAGCTACTCAAAAACTGATACAGGATTTGCTTGAACAACTTGAGAATACTCAAAGAGAAAGGGAGGAATGGCATGAGCAGGCTGAGAACACTCAAAGAGAACTGCAGGAATCCCACGAACGGGAAGAAAGAGAACTGCAGGAATCCCACAGACGGGAGGAAGCTAATCAAACAGTAATTCAGGAATTGAGAGACCAGGTAGAGAACACACAAAGATCACTAAAGGCATTCATGGAATCCATTAACAAAGAGCTGAAGGAAGTCAGGGAGACCACAAAGGGAATGCTGAATGGAACCCAACAGAAGGAATGGGAGTCCAAAGAAACCATAACCAATCAACTAAGTGATTTGAGAACAAACACTGAACACCAAATTAAGGAAGTAAAGAAATTGATACAAGACCTAAAACAGAGATTCAACAAAGAACTTGAAGCCATCAAAGCTGACCAATTAGAAGGAAAAGAGATAAAAAACAAAGTAGAGAGTCTTGACAGCAGGTTAGACCATTAAGAAGATCGAATCTCAGGGATTGAAGACAGCCTAGATATTATAGAGAAAGAACATACAACCATCCAAGACAAGTCCAAGAAATATGATAGATCTATCCAACACCTGGAAGACACCATCAGAAGGCCTAATCTAATGACAATGGGTGTAGAGGAGCACCTAGAAACAGAAGTTAGTGGTCTAGGAAATTTGTTTAACAGGATCCTAGCAGAGAACTTCCCAAACATACAAAAACATAGGCCTATTCAGATACAAGAAGCTTTTAGAACCCCAAATAGACCAGACCAAAATAGGACATCCCACCTTCACATTATAATCCACACAGGATCAACTCAGACCAAGGAAAAGATCCTTAAAGTTGTCAAGGAGAAAAGGGTAATCACCTATAAAGGGAAACCAATTAGAATTACCTCAGATTTCTCAGCAGAGACAAACAAAGCAAGAAGAGCCTGGAATGATGTATGCCATGGCCTAAAAACAAACAACTATCAACCAAGAATACTGTACCCAGCTAAACTCTCCTTCATAACTGAAGGCCAAATAATAACCTTCCATAGCAAAGAAAAATTGAAACAATACATCTCCACCCAACCAGCCCTACAAAAGATTCTTAAAGATGTCCTACACATAGAAAAACAACAAGACCGCAACAAAGGCCAAGAAACTGCACCCAAACTGAGAATCCAAGAACCATAGGAAGAACCCAGTTTTCGCAGCCCCCAAGAAGGTGGATAACATGGCAGGAATGCCCAAATACCTCTCAGTCCTATCTCTTAACGTTAACGGACTGAACTCTCCAATTAAGCGACATAGACTGTCTAGTTGGATTAAAAAACAAAACCCTTCTATCTGCTGCCTGCAGGAGTCACATCGTGCCCATAAAAACAAACACATTTTCAATGTTAAAGGCTGGAACAAAATCTACCAAGCAAACGGCCCCCATAAACAGGCGGGAGTTGCAATCCTAATATCAGATAAAATAGACTTCAAATTAAAATTCGTGAGAAGAAATAAAGAAGGTCGCTACATACTAATTAAAGGTTCTAGAGTTCAGGAGGATATTACAATTCTAAATATCTATTCGCCAAACAATGGAGCACCCAAATTTATCAAAGAAACACTACTTTCCCTCAAATCCCATATAGATCCAAAGACATTAATTGTTGGGGATTTTAACACACCACTCTCCCCACTAGATAGATCAACTCGGCAAAAACTCAACAGAGAAACCACAGATCTAAACAGCTGCATAGATCAACTAGATTTAACAGACATCTACCGAACATTTCACCCAGCAGCATCAGAATACACGTTTTTCTCAGCAGCACATGGAAGGTTTTCTAAAATCGACCACATTTTAGTCCACAAAGCAAACTTGTCTAAATTCAGAAACATTGAAGTTATACCTTGCATTCTCTCTGACCACAAGGGAATAAAATTAGAACTCAACACCAAAAGCCACCAAAGAAAGTCTGGTATCACATGGAGGCTGAACAACACACTGCTGAATCAAGAGTGGGTCATGGAAGAGATTAGAAAGGAAATTCAAATGTTCATGCTATTCAACAAAAATGAACACACAAATTACCAGCTCCTCTGGGACACAGCAAAGGCAGTATTCAGAGGCAAGTTTATAGCTCTGAGCTCCTACATCAACAAATTGGAGAGATCTGAAACTAGCAATTTAATGACACATCTAAACCTCCTTGAAAAAGAGCAGCAAGATAAACCCCAATCCAGTAGACAGAAAGAAATAATCAAAATTAAATCAGAATTAAATGAATTAGAATCCAAAAAAACTATAGAAAGAATCAACGAAACAAAGAGTTGGTTCATCGAAAAACTTAACAAAATTGACACACCCTTTATCAGAAAAAGGAGAGAACAAACCCAAATTAATAAACTCAGAGATGAAAATGGAAACATCACCACGGAAACAACCAAGATTCAGAACATTATAAGGGAATACTTCTCAAAACTTTATGCTAATAAGTTTGAGAACTTGACAGAAATGGACCTTTTCCTAGAAAATACTGACATGCCAAAACTAAACCAAGATGAGTTAAACCAGCTTAACAGGCCCATATCAATCATTGAAATAGAAACAGCAATAAGAGACCTCCCAGCTAAGAAAAGTCCAGGACCAGATGGTTTTACAGCAGAATTTTAGAAAGCCTTCAAAGCAGAGCTCACACCAATACTCCTCCAACTCTTCAATGAAATTGAAAGAGAAAGCTCACTACCAAAAAAATTCTATGAAGCCATCATAACCCTCATCCAAAACCAGGCAGGTACTCATCAAAAAAAGAGAACTATAGACCCATTTCTTTGATAAACATTGATGCAAAACTTCTCAACAAAATTTTGGCCAATCGAATTCAACAATTCATCCAAAAAATCATACACCATGATCAAACAGGATTCATTTCAGGGATGCAAAGCTGGTTCAATATACGCAAATCAATTAATATTATTCATCACATCAACAGGAGCAAGAATAAGAACCACATGGTTATCTCAATAGATGCAGAAAAAGCATTCGACAAGATCCAACGCCCCTTTATGATGAAGGTTTTGGAAAAATTAGGAATCCATGGAACATTCCTCAATACAATAAAGGCTGTATATGACAAACCTACAGCCAGCATTATACTCAATGGTGAAAAACTAAAGCCATTTCCCCTTAACTCAGGAACAAAACAAGGATGCCCACTCTCTCCACTTCTCTTCAATCTAGTATTAGAATGCCTAGCTACAGTAATAAGACAAGATGCCGACATAAAGGGGATCCAAATAGGGAAAGAAAAAATAAAACTCTCCCTCTTTGCAGATGATATGATCTTGTATTTAAAGAATCCCATAGACTCCACTCCCAAATTACTCAAGCTGATTCCAAGTAGCAGGTTATAAAATTAACCCCAAAAAATCAATGGCTTTTCTGTATGCCAACAATGAGAAAAATGTGGCTGAAATTAGGAAAGCAACTCCATTTGTAATAGCCCCACAAAAAATAAAATACCTAGGAATTAACTTAACTAAAGAAGTGAAGGACCTCTATGATGAAAAATTTAAAATCTTAAAAAAGGAAATCAACACAGAACTTAAAAAGTGGCAAAGCCTCCCATGCTCATGAATTGGAAAGATTAACATTGTGAAAATGGGAATTCTTCCCAATGCTATCTACAAATTCATCGCAATACCTATCAAAATTCCAACCTCATTCTTCAAGGAAATAGAAGAAGCAATCCAAAAATTCATATGGAAAAATAAAAGATCCCGAATAGCAAAAACGCTCCTCAACGGAAAGAACACTGCTGGAGGAATACCAATACCAAATTTCAAACTCTGCTATAAGCCATAGTAATCAAAACAGCTTTGTATTGGCATCAGAACAGACCTCAGGACCAATGGAATAGAATCGAAAACCCAGAAATGAACCTACAGACCTATTGCCATCTAATCTTTGATAAAGGAGCTAAAACAATAGAATGAAAGAAAGACAACCTCTTCAGTAAATTTTGCTGGCAAAATTGGTTAACTACATGTAGAAAACTTAAGCTAGATCCTTATATATCACCCTGCACCAGAATCAACTCCAAATGGATCAAAGACCTCGAAGTCAAAGCACACACTCTGAAAACATTACAGGATGGAATAGGAGAAACCCTAGGTCTCCTTGGCTCAGGCTGAAATTTTCTGAATAGAGACCCGGAAACACAACCAATCAAAGAAAGATTGGACAAATGGAATTGCATAAAGTTGCAGAGCTTCTGCAGGGCAAATGACATAGCTAGCAAGCTCAATAGAAAGCCTACGGATTGGGAGAAGATCTTTACTAGCCATACAACGGACAAGGGTCTCATATCTAAAATATACTTGGAACTCAAAAAATTAACCCCCCCAACAACATATCCTCAAAGAAACAACTGCCCAATAAATAAGTGGGCGAAAGACTTAAAGAGAAACTTCTCTTAAGAAGAAAGAAGGATGTCCAATAGACACATGAAGAAATGTTTAACATCCCTAGCCATAAAAGAAATGCAAATCAAAACAACATTGAGATATCACCTCACTCCAGTTAGAACGGCAAAAATCAAGAACTCTAACAACAACAGATGCTGGAGGGGATGTGGACAGAAAGTAACTTTACTTCATTGTTGCTGGGAGTGTAATCTTGTTCAACCACTTTGGAAAGCAGTATGGAGGTTCCTCAAAAGACTTCACATAGAACTCCCCTATGACCCAGCAATCCCACTTTTGGGCATTTACCCAAATGTTTACAAACAAGACCACACTAAAGCTACCAGCACAACTATGTTTATTGCAGCATTATTTACCATAGCTAAGATATGGAACCAACCCAGATGCCCCTCAGTAGATGAATGGATCAAGAAAATGTGGTATATATACACAATGGAATTCTATGCCTCCATCAGAAAGAATAACATTGCCCCATTTGTTAGGAAATGGAAAAACTTGGAAAAAATTATATTAAGTGAAGTAAGCCAGGCCCAAAGAAACATAGGTCCCATGGTTCCCTTATTTGTAATATCTAGTATATGTATGAGTCAAGCGGAAAAGGTGAGTTAATGTGATGTCAGGAAAATGAACCCTTAGATGTGTATTTTAATGTTTTTTTCTTTCATGCATGTGTTTCTAACGCATTTTTAAGATTATCTCTTTGTTGCTTTGTATGTCCCTCCCCCACAGTATATCCCCTGCTTTCACTATATTTGATGTCAGTATAATTTGTGGAGGAGATGGGGGAAAACTAGTTTTTTAAGGATACAGGTGGACCTGTTGCAACAATGAGAAGTACAAGTTGTCATGTCCAAAACGAGCTTTACAACGTTGGTGCGGGGGGGGGGGGGGGGGTGGCGGGGAAGGGTGGGAAGGAGATGGATTGGGGTGGGGGAGGAAGGGGTATGCTGGGAAGGGATGTGAAGGGTAAACAAAGGAGGAGGCTGCAATGCTTGGTAAGAAATGTACGCATTATCCTGCCCATGTAATTGTAACTCCTCTGTACAGTATGTTCACAAATAAAATTAAATTAAATTAAAAAAAAAAGAAAACTAATAAAAAGCAGATGCTGGCAGGGATGTGGCCAAAAAGGAATACAACTACACTGTTGTTGGGAATATAAACTTGTTCAACCACTCTGGAAAGCAGTATGAAGTTTCCTCAAAAGAATAAACACAGAGTGAGCTCCCCTATGATCCAGCAATCTCACTCCAGGGCATTTACCCAAATGACCACAAACAAGGCCACCCTAAAGCTACCACGAGAAGCATGTTCATTGCAGTATTATTTACCATAGCTAAGATAAGGATTCAACCCAGATACTCCTCCGAACATTGTGGTATATATACACAATGGAATTCTATGCTTCCATTGGGAAAAAAATGGCATTGGCCCATTTGTAAGGAAATGAAAAGACTTGGAAAAATTATATTAAACCTAAAGAAGTGTAAGTTTCATGCTTTTCCTCATTTGTAATAACTAGAATATCTCTAGGATATTCTTAGCAGAGGATCAAGATGGCTCAATAATTATATGCATATGCCTTTAAAAATGATACTTATCAAAATATACTCCAAGAAATGGAAACAAGAGGCCTTTTTTCATGCACTGTTTGTAGTAATTTCTTTTTCCTTTCATTCTTTCTCCCATGTCCTGCCTTGGTTTATTCCCTATAGTCAATGTTTATAATTTCTGTTCCATTTATCTTGTATGTAAGTTTATCTGACTTAGTGAATGGAAGGGGAAATAACAGAAATGGTGGGACAACAGTGATACTCACTAGACACTATTGTGGAAATGAACTTTAAGCTTCAGTGGAGGGGAGTCAGGTTGGGGGAACTGGGAGAAAATGAAGGAATGGGAAACACTGTTCAAAAAGAAATGTACTCATTACCTTACTTATGTAGCTTACATTACCTGTACAATAAAATTGCAAAGAAAAATATACCACTCGGAAAAAAATGTTGTCATTTAACAAAACAAATAAAATATATAGTGACCAAGGTCACTACCTTCAACATTCTCACCACTCTCTCCCCTACCCATCCCCTGCCTGATTTTTACTAATTTTGTAAGATATTCATTAGGTTTCTGGTCTCTATTTTCCCCTTGCTCTGCTCTTCATTCCTGTACCTTGGTCCCTTTGCTCTCACTTCAACCTTTACAAGTCCCTGCTTTCCTGGTGTTTCATTTTGCTGAACTTTGACTTGGGCTTTCTAAAGAATTACTCCATTTGAAATCTCCCTTGAATCTACCATAGTCCAGTTAATATATTTATATACACTTGGATATCACCCAACATATTTACTTATGGGTTTGTAAGGTAAATCTGGCTTCCACTTAAAGGGAATATATGTATCCTTTGTTTGGGCCTGACTTACTTCAATTAACATAGTTTTTCCCCACATTTTTCCATTTCTTTACAGCATTTCTTTACAATGAATGAATTAAATTCCTTTGTGTATATATACAAATCTTTTTTTATCCTTCCTTCCATTGAGAGTCATTCTGGCTGATTTCATACCTTGGGTATGGTAGATAATGCTGCAGTAAACATGGTTGTGCTGATGGCTTTATTGTATCCTCATTTGTAATCTTTCTCCAAAATACTCTCTCTCACACACACACACTCACTTTTTATGTATCTCTCCTTAATTTCCTTCTTCCTATAATCTTTCTCTATTTCTCTCTGTGTGACTCTGTCTCTCTCTCTTTTCTCCCCATTTTTCTTTTGTTTGATAAATAATATAGAGTGATGCTCATTTGGAGTCCAAATATTTTATTTAGTAATTTTATAAGCACCATTCATGCTAACAGCTAATGTAATTTTACCTTATATCTAAATTATGTTTTATAGAAATATTCATTTGACATAAATCAATTACAGAAAAGAATCTCCAAAGATTGGTCATTGAAATCACAAATAAACTTAAATAATTTATATATTTCTAGGTGAACATTAGCATTTATACATTCAGTTATAAAGATGATTGGACCAAGGTCATCTTTATAACCATTTGAATTCATTATAAGGAAAATATAAAAATAAAATATAAAATTCAATTTTCAAGGTCTTGATGTCAAAACCTACTTTAAAAAATGGCCCCAAAAGAAAGAAATGTGAATTTAATCAAAACAATAATTTTCATGATCCATGCATTGTGATAAAAGTGTGTTAATTTAGACAAATCTCAATTCTTATTTGTGTATTTGGCTTTATTTGGAAAGTTTTTATACATTGAATACACTTATTTTTATATTTTGCAAAATAAGTACTAGCACATTCTTTAAAATATTCACATACATGATTAAACATTCTGTGTATACTGAAAGCCATTTGGTATGGTGCAAGGAGGGTAGCAGAGTGAAAATAGAATACATATATATTTATATGTATATGCATATATATACACACATATATATATTCTGTGTGTATGCTATTTTCTTGAAAATCAAGAATTTTTAAATAAGCACAAATTTTCCTTACTACTAATAAATGTTAAAGGTGATGTAAAATGAAAAGCCCTCTTTTCCTTCAATATCTATGATATTGACAATATGGTATATCAATTTTAAAAAATACTAGTGAATAAGTTATCAAATACAATTTAAAAAGTAAATAGCTCAGAAAAATATATTAGACTTGAGATCCTTCTACTGTTCTAGTAAAGGTATCATCAGAGATAGAGTAGCTATGTAATCTTTTGGTCACAAGAGGCTAATGAAATCTGCAGTTCAAGATTATTCCTGTGATGCCTGAAATAGAGATGCAGATCACTGTACATCCTACCTTAGACAACCTTTTCTGTGTACAGACCTCAAACACACTCAAATATATATATATATATATATATATATATGTATAATTTAGGATGTGTACATTTTTAGACAATACATTCTCTCAAAATATTACCTATTCCATACAAAGAAACAATTCACAACTCAAGTTCTGGTGGTCTTTGCAATTTTACATTTGTAGTTTGCACCACTAAATAATTGAATACAAGCAGTATTTATGCTAGTTTATATTCAGAAATGAAAGAACAACTGATTAAAATTTTATATAGATACATTAAGTGACCAGAAACTTCTACCTGTGTAATAGTTGCTCCACAAAGAAAATTGATAAAATTCTATACATCATTTATAAACATAATCATAGTATGATTATTCATTTTAGTAACACATTAATTTAGAAAAAATTTTAAATGCAGTTTTGAATTTATACATCTGTGTGAGGGGTGTATAATGTGGCCAATCATTACTAAAAGGAGGTGACACAGTATGTGTGTTTTTTTTCAATGGTCTGAAATTTAGTTTCTTTTCTTTTTTTATTGTGAAAAATACCGTACAGAGGTGTTCCAATTACATGGGCAAGATAATGAGTACATTTCTTATCAAGCATTGATGCCTGCTCCTTTGTTTCCCCTTCCCATCCCTTCCCATCTCCCATCCACTCTCCACTCCTCCATGCCCCTCCCGCCCTCCCTCCCCCACCCAAAGTTGTGAAGTTCATTTTTTGACATAACGACTTGTACATCTCATTGTTGCAATGGGTCCACCTGTATCCCTATTTTTTTAATTGTGAAAATACTGTACAGAGGGGTTACAATTACATGAGCAAGATAATGAGAACATTTCTTATCAAGTATTGTTGCCTCCTCCTTTGTTTCCCTTTCCCATCCCTTCCTATTCCCCCCTCCTCCCTCCCCATCACCAAAGTTGTAAAGTTCATTTTTTGACATAACAACTTGTACATCTCATTGTTGCAATGGGTCCACCTGAACCCCTATTTAAAAGATTTGTTTTTATCTTTCCCCTCCAAAAATTATACCAACATCAAACAGTGAGAGCAGGGGTTATACCGGGAAGGACATACAAAGCAACAAAGAAATCATCTTTTAAATATGTTAGAAGCAATCGCTAGAAAGAAAAATCATTTGAATGCTTATCTTGGGGTTCATTTTGCCTAAAATTAGCTTATCTGACCTTTTCTGCTTGTCTTAGCCATATACTAGTTATTGCAAATAAGGGAAACCATGGGAACCTATGTTTCTTTGGGCCTGGCTTACTTCACTTAATATAATTTTTCCAAGTCTTTCCATTTCCTAACAAATGGGGCAATGTCATTCTTTCTGATGGAGGCATGGAATTCTATTGTGTATATATACCACATTTTCTTGATCCATTCATCTACTGAGGGACATCTGGGTTGGTTCCATATCTTAGCTATGGTAAATAATGCTGCACTAAACATAGTTGTGTTGGTAGCTTTAGTATGGTCTTGTTTGTGATCATTCAGGTAAATGCCCAAAAGTGGGATTGTTGGGTCATAGGGGAGCTCTATGTGGAGTCTTTTGAGGAACCTCCATACTACCTTTCAAAGTGGTTGAACAAGTTTACACTCCCACCAACACTGCCGAAAGGTTCCCTTCTGTCCACAGTCTTCTTACAGAGAGAGTGAATCATTTTTTTCCCTTAATGATAAGCTTTGTTTTTAAAATAATGAATTCCTTTTCAGCTTGCTCCTGCTATATGTGTCTTTATCACTTCTGTAATGTCCTTGCTTTCCTCTGGACTGATGTAATTCTCTTCACATTGACACATACTTCCCCAGGGAATTCTGGGATAAGGGTGAATGCTTTTAGTGTTATATGACAGTTTGAATCTCAATGACTAGTACTTTTGCTCCTATGTTCCCATATGTTCATATAATGCCATTCTGAAATTAGATATCACCAAAAGCATGCAGCCTCTAACCATTACTTTCAAGTTGTGATCTATTATTCTTAATATTTTTTGTCCTTAAGTTGATTTTATAAAATGATTTGAAAATCATTTTATATTTTGTCATTAGTATGATTGGTTTTTTGAATCAGATAATTATTGTGTACACTGATCAAAATCAGTAAAATTGTGCTATTGACAAAATGCAAATATTAAAATGCCTCTCTTTTTTTTTCTTTGAGAATCCTCTGAACTAAGACATTTACAAATTCAAAGAAGTCATTAAGATTATATTTTTATCCTTCAATAGTTCTATGATTTTTTTTGGTTGGTTGTGGTGCTTGAACTCTGGCACTGGGCATTGTTCCTGAGCTCTTCAGCTCAAGGCTAGCACTTTACCATTTAAACCACAATGCCATTTCTGACTTTTCTGTTTTTGTGGTGCAGAGGAAATGAACCCAGAGCCTCAGGCATGTGAGGCAAACACTCTACCACTGAACCACCTTTCCAGCCAAGTTTTGTTTCATTTTGTTTTTCTTTTTTTTTTTTTTACAATAAAGTCCAAATATGTTACTCCTCTGAACAACTAATGTACTGTTTATCAAAATAAATACCAGGATGTGGCACATGTTTTTTGGAGGGGGGCAGGTCAAGGAGAACATAGAAGAGAGGGAAGAAATGTGAGCAAATGCATTGATTATATCAATGTACACCCTGTAAAAAGTGAATTCTGTAACTTGAAAATAGAGACAGGAAGAGAAAAATGGGGAAGGATGCAAGAAGTAGTGTCATTAACCAAGAAGAATTGTAGTTGTAACCTGACTAATGGAACGGAAACCCCTTTGTACAACTAATTAATTATCATTTTTTGTACATCAATGCAGTCATTTTTAATATTTTTATTGTGAACATACCATACAGAGGGGTTACAATTACATGAGCAAATAATGAGTACATTTCTTACAAAGCATTGTTGCCTCCTCACATATTTACAAAATAATTTCTTTGTTGCTTTGTATGTCCTTCCCCTGTGGTATAAACCCTGTTTTCAGTGTATTTGATGTTGGTATAATTTGGGGAGGAGCAGGGAAAAAACAAATTGTTTAAATAGGGATACAGGTGCACCCATTGCAACAATGAGATGTACAAGACATTACATCGAAGAAAAACAAATTTTACAACTTTGGCGAGGGTGGGGTGGTGGTGTGGGGTCCAGGGAGGGCATGGAGTGGGGGGATAGAGAAGGGATGATCATCATTTTTTGAAGTTTATATTTTGAAATTAATAACTTAATTAATTATTTGGCCTATTCTTAATTATATTAGTACAAGCATTTGCCTTACTCTAAAATATTATTTTGTATTCACATTAAATAGCATGAGTAGTTTCTTATTTCTAAATATATTTTAGAATTTGTCACTTTCTTTTCTTTTTTATTATTTTCTTTTTTGATACTACGGTCTAATACATTCTAATTAATTATATGTTCCATAAAGTGTGATTACTTCTTATCATAATTAATTATGCCTGAAATATATTAAAACCATACGTGTTTTTATAAAAACAAAGAAATTAAAGGAAAGTTCAGATGCAATAAAAACCTTATTTTACATGATTGTCAGACTTTGAGATGTTTTTCTTTTAAACTAACCATTTAGCTTATCTACAATTTTTCTTTTAAAGCAATTGGCCACATGAAATTTCTTTTTAAACTTTTTGCTATAAAAGAGCTTCAGGCAAAATGATTTTCTTGACATAAAACACTGACAAGAGCCCACTTGTACACAGAATTTCAAGTGCCTCCATAATTCACTCATACTGCAAAAGGAGGTTTTTAATCCCTTACTCTTTTGCGTATTCTTAAAATATAATTGAAATATGTCTTGAAATTTAAATTCAACTTTGAATTGTCATTACTGACAAAAATATAACTTGTCTATTTAAATTCAGTTTTGCTTTGTCATTATTGGCAAAAATGAAACTCGGTATGCTTTGAAGCTTGCTCTTAATAGAATGAAATGTTTGAAATGTCCATGGTACTCAATTTCAGTATAACTGAAGTCAAGATGCTTTACACTGAAGCAGTGTTTAAATATTTAATTCAACATTTGATTAATGTCTTTCATTCTGGGCTTGAAATGACTTTGATAAAGGTGAATTCGCTTGAATGAAAGTGATGTTTAAGGAAGAGAGTAGATGCCATGCAAAAAATTTAAACATATTGAAATCTGTAAAATGTTACAAAAGTAATGTTTGGAGGAAAATTATGTTTGATTGCTTAGAGAAAAAAAAGAAGAAAATTTTAAAATAACTGGGTGCAGTATAATCCTAACTACTCAGAAGACTGGAATCTGAGGGTCACTGTTCAAAGCCAGTTCAGGAAAGCTCTAATGCGACTTTTTCCTCCAATTAGTCACTCAAAAACTGGAATTTGATGTTGGTATAATTTGGGGAGGGGAAGGGAAAAAACAAATTGCTTAAATAGGGATACAGGTGGACTCATTGCAACAATGAGATGTACAAGATGCTATGTTGAAAAATGAACTTTACAACTTAGGGGTGAAGGAAGGTAGTCATGGAGATGGGAGGGCAGGGATAATAGTGGAAAAACAAAGAAGGAGGCAACAATGCTTGATAAGGAATGACTCATTACCTTGCTCATGTAATCCCTCGGAACGGAATTTTCACAATAAAAAAAATTATTAAAAATTTAAAAAAAACCTGAAAGTGTAGCGGTGTTTCAAAGAGATAGAGCACTAACCAATAAAAAAGAGAAAGAAACAATTTCTCTTGTTTTAAACATAAAAAGCTCCTCAACTTCCATTATGCCACCTGCTTAGAAATTTCTATAATACTGTCTTTTTACAAGCAGAAAATATTCATAAGGCTATCCTAGCTGCAAAGAAGTGTAGGGAAAACCATTTCTCTTAATATATTTCTACTGTAAATACAATTGAGGTGTCCTATGGACATTGATTAGAACTTTGTCTCTGCCACACAAACACAAAGATAGTAATTAAGGATGTATTAAGAAATATTTCAGGTATTTATGAATCTTCAGCTGACAGATAATAGTCTGTATATTAAGAAGATTGATGTAAATAAGTTCAATAGTTCATTGATGTTATTATTGTTGTAAGACCTTGAAGATTTTCATATGTGAGATAGTGATATTTCAAACACATAATTTTACTTTCCATTTAAAAAGGAAGATAGTTTTATTGTTTTTATTTATTAATTGTTCTTTTAAAAGAATGATGAATGAAATTATTTTTCCTGTCTTAGAGGTATAAAGCTTTCAATCTTTTAACACTGAAGGTAATAACTGTTGAGTAAATTTTTTACTTTCTAGTTTACTGAGCAGAATTATCCTGAATTTTGTCATATGGTTTGTCTGTGACAGTTGATATGATTGAAATTTCTTGTCCTTCACTCTGTTAATGTGATACATTTTGTGGATAGAGTTTCATATCTTCAACTACGTTTGCATTAGATGTTATTTAACATTTTTATCATAGTGAACTTCTTTTCCATATAGTGAAATTTCATCAAGTATGTGCTTGAAATCCTAGACCACCTTTGCTTATGAAGAAACAGCCCACATTTAACTTTGACAGGAATTTTATGAGTAAGTAAGTAATTGTGCTCATATATATTTGTGTAAGAGTAAGTCATTTGTACAGTGAAGGAGAAGCACAAACTAGGTACAGTGTTATCACTGAGGGTATGAATTCTTATGTCAAAATACATGACTTCAACTCTGAACTATTCTACTTATTTTTTAAAATATTGTTATTGTAAAGGTGATGTGCAGAGATGTTACAGTTTTGCAGGTCAGGTAATGAGTAAATTTCTTTTTGAACAATGTCACCCAATCCCTCACCTCTCCCAGTTTTTACCTCCTAACCACCCCCACTGTGTATTACTCACTTTCAATATAGTGTCTAGTGAGTACCACTGTTGCATTTGTTCACCCTGTGGCCTAACATTTCTATGCTCCCATTACCTTCCCTAAAACAGATATGCTTATATACAAGGCAAAAAGTACAGAAAACAAAAAACAGTGACTAAGAAGGGAAAAATAATAACAAAAAAATAACAAAAAAGAAAGCATCATTTCCCTTTTTTGGTGTGTATTTCCATAAACATCATTTTGTTTGATCATCTGCACATGGATATTAAACCTTTGTGACTCTTTCCTATGAATATCCTCTAATGTAATTCTATGATTACATCAGAAAGAATGATACTGTACCATTTGCACAGACATGAAAAGACTTGGATAAAACTATATGAAATGAAGTAAGCCAGACCCAAAGAAACATGTGTCACATGATGTCCCTCATCGGTTGTAACTAGAATGTGCTTATAAATCTGTAAGTAAACACACTGGATGGAAAAAGACATTTAGTACAGTTGGATCTGACACTTTATATAGTACTTTAGAAAGTCACAGAGTCAGGGGATATAATATCCCCAAGGAGATATTATTCTATTTACTTTTCATGTGAGAATAAACTATGTTTGTACAATTAAAATGAATATCCTACATAACTTTTTTATTGTGAAAATACTGTACAGAGGGGTTACAATTACATGGGCATGATAATAAGTACATTTACAAGAACATACAAAATCTACATTTAGACAAATGGCTCATGTTCTTTCTGATATGTGGAAGTTAGATCTAAAATGCACTTGGATATGACAGATTACACAGGATTCTTGATACTCATGTACAGTGAGATCAAAAGAGGATAGTATAAGAAAGAATCACAAATGTACAATGCCTAAGCACCTCTTCATATGTATATGAAATAATATTCTGAAACAAACTCCAAAGGTATGAAAACAGGAAACTTTTTAAAAATTTGTTTTTTTCTTTTTCTGATGATTCTGCATTCTTAACCTTATATATGGTGTATTCACATGCATATCTTTGGGAAGGTGGACTTCCCTCACTTAACATGATTTGTTTTAGTTTTATCTATTTCCCTGCAAATGACATTATTTTATTCTTTCTAACGGTTGGGTAAAGTTCCATTGTTTAGAGGTACCACACTTTTTGGATCCACTCATCTATTTGGGGGCATCTGGACAATGATATAAGTAACACAAACATATACAATCTGATACTGTAGGAAACAAAAGGATTAGAATTTGAATGAGTTCTATAAAAATGTTACCTACCGCAGGGCATCAGTGGGGCATTAAAGCCATGAGACTCTTCCAATTAACCAACAGAATACAGGAAGTGGCACTGTGGCTCAAATGGTAGGGCAGTAGCCTTGAACTGAAGATCTTAGAGACAGTACCCTAATTTCAAGCCCCACGACCAACACATAATATATATAAATATATATAAAAATATTTTATATATTATATACTACCTACTAAGGAAAGAACATGAAATAGAACAACTCTCTTCTAAAGATAAAATGGGGAGTAAGATATGAAACCCATGGGTTATATTGAAAAAAATTTAAAAAATATGTATGAGCTCTCCTGTGAAAAGTAAAGAAATATTTGTTAGTATCACTTATCCATTATGACCTTATGGTTGTACAAAGAGCTACTACTTAGCAAAGCAATTTATGAGGTACAATATGTCTTGATCAATGTCACCCCTTTGAACATTCTCACCTATACCACCCCTTCCCACACCATCCCTCATACTTATTAATTTTGTAGGATATACATATAGAAAAATTCTATTTAGTAGGAGGCTTACATTATTCTATTATTATAATCAAAACAAATATTTTATGATATGTGAAAGAGTAAATGTGAAGCAAAACAGTGTTGTTATATTTTATTTATATTAGTAATGAAGGTTGAACTGAAATGTGAATGAAGTAGTTTGTTTAAAAAATGATATGCTGGATTGTATTATTTTTCTAAGCTCATTTGTTGGAGTCTAGAAAAACAAACTATTATATTTAGAGATGAGGACTTCAAAGAGGCAAATAAAATTAACTTAAGTCATAAGGTAAGTGTTAATCAATTTGAACTTTTTTTTAGAAAGAAATGACATACCAAGGTTGCACCTTTTTCAAATTAAAAGCCATGGGGAGAACAAGACCAGAGGATGTTGAAATTCAACCTTGTCAGCACCTTCCACTAGACTTCCAGCCTCTAGAATTATGATTGAATGTATTTGTGTTATTTAAGTCAATCAATGTATGACAATTGTATGCCAGTACTAGCAGAGTAATAAAGGTGTTTTTTTGGAAAACGTAATAATTTATGGGGAAAATGTATTTGAGCAACATAGACTAAAACATAACTTCTTTTATTTAATGTAAACTGCATAATTTAAATCAAGTATCTTGTTCTTGAGCATATTTTTGAAATTATGTGTTTTAAAGAACAATGTGAAATTGTTACTACAGCAAGTCTACGGAAGGAGTAATCCAATATTAAGTGCTCATTGTTCTTGTTGACATAGGCTATTAATTGAAGAAGTGTAAAATAACAGATTTCCAATTCTGTCAACATCTAAGTGTGGGAAGCACCCAAATTGTTGTTTGTCAATTTAAGGAGACCTCAAAAAGGTGTAGTATGTGTAGTTAATTTTATTAAGTTGAGTATAATAGAATTTCAAAGTTGAAAATTTCAAGAGAGAAATAGAAGCTGGGCATGGATATGCATGTCTGTATCTCAGCTAATTTGGAGGTAGAGATCAGAGAATCATTGTTAGACCTACCTGCTAGAGAATACAAAGAAATCTGAAAGTTAAGGTGAAACATGAAAGAGATAAGAGGAGGAGTTGGGGAAGTGAGGAGGGAAGGGATGATAGGGGACAAACAAAGGAAGGGGTAACAATGCTGGACAAGAGATGTACTCATTACCTTATTCATGTAACCATAACCCCTCCACACAGCATCTTTAAAATAAAATAAAAATTTTAAAAAGTATAATAAGAAATAATCATTCTTACATTCTTGTTTTCAAATAAAGTATTCTGACTACATTAACCCTAAGACATATTTTCTGAAACAAATACTTGCAATCTTTTGACTGTAGGTCGACTTCAACATAACACACTCCCTAACAGTATAACTACAAGTAAAACAGCATGGAACACTGCTTGTAAAATCTGTATTCTAAGAAGTAAATTGTTTTTCCAAGTTCAGGAATTGTTTGTTGACCATTCCCATTAAACACTACTAAAAATTGGTTGTATTAATAGCTAAAAGCTTCTGGGAAGCAGTTTTGTATCTTTAAAAGAATGATGGTAGGATATTTGCCCTGTGCAATTGGAATAGCAGGTTACCTTTAATTTTACTCATCCAGTTTACACTCAATTTCCATTAACTTTAACAGGCAGCCATTACCTACCAGGCAAAGATGATACTGGTAATTCTGAATAACTGATATGATTGGTAATTTAGAATAACTGAAGACAGAATGATTTCATTTGATTTTTCCCCTTTACAAATGTCAACAACTTTCATTAAAACCTGAGTATGCATCATGCTACCCACTTCGAGGTAAATTTATACATAGGCAAAAATTGGAAGGTATTAAAAAAATTCAAAATAGATGTACTGAATCCAATAAGGATTCTGAAAGTGTCTTCAAAAGGTATTTTCTAAAACAGAGCACTCCTAATTATTGTAAGAAATGTCTACTAATATGGGAATGTCTACAGAAAAGTTTTATTTTGATGATTCATTTTAGATTTACACAGCAAAAAATAAGTATTGTCAATATATGCCACATACTATATAGATTAAAATGTTGTTATTTCTATCAAATTTTCACAATATACTTAACAATTGGTGTTTTACTTGAAGACAACATTCTCAGTATGTAGAAGAGCCTTGGATCCAAAACATTAAAAAAAATAACAGTGTCTCAACAGCTTATATATAGACTATTTTCTTGTCATTTTGAAAACAGTATACTATCATCGGTACTTAGAGATCTAATTTAGAGTTATTTTAAGTATATTGGAACATACATTGTGCTCCATTTTAAATCCAGGGATGTTTTAAAGTATAATAGAGGTTGTAAAAAAATATGCAAATCTGATTCAATTTCCTGTGGAAAATTGAACATCTCTTGATATTGTTATCTATGGGGTCTGTGTGGACAGTGGCCTCCTGAAACCTATACCCTGTGGATAGCAAGGTGTGCCTCTATACAAGGCTGAGAATAGGGAAGTAAAACATTCAAATTTAGTTGAATAGAGAAATATTCAGTGATTACAATGATAGATTCATAGGAGCTTCAATTTATGTTCATACATAAGTAATTGTGGAAAAGGAAGATTCACTTTCATAATATCATCAATGAGTTCTACCCTAATGATCACATCTAGGTATTTAACTAGCACCTGTAAGTCATTTATTTGGTGAATATGGATTAATAGAGAGTACCATATAAAGTGTATCTCCTTTCTTATTTGCCCTGTATTACATGAGACATAAAATATGATGTTATAATACCAATCATTTTCCTAAGGTCATTAGTTCTTTTTACACTGAAAATCATTTGTATGTAATAAATATCAAGTTACTGTAAGACTAATATCTGAATTTCTGGATCTCAAGTCCCATTTAAAGAGTGAAAACTCATTTTCTGGTAAGAACCATTTGAATATTTATAATATAATTTGTTAGCTATACAAAGTTACCACTACAGGCAGAAAATGAGGAACACTCAAGAAATATATTTGTCTGTTCTGTCATGTACCAAATTATTTCACAAGCCTTACACAGCTCTGGCTGGGGTCAGCTATTTCTTACTCATATATATTGTTCTACTAAATGTTTTTAAGGACAAGTCCATTAAAAGCAATGATTAGACCTTGTACCTGATTTTTTAAAAACATTTCTTATTATCTTTAAGTAGTTTATGAATAAAATATGTATTCATCAGTGTAATTTCTTTCAACATTCTGAACTATCCCTCCCAATCCACACCATCCTTTGCTTTATCATATATTCATTAACGTCATATATATATATATATATATACATGTGTATGTGTGTATATACATATGTATGTATATATGTATGTATGTATATAAAAGTACTTTATCTTCCACATATAAGAAAAACATTAGCTGGGCGCCGGTGGCTCACGCCTATAATCCTAGCTACTCAGGAGGCTGAGATCTGAGGATCGCTGTTCAAAGCCAGCCCAGGTAGGAAAGTCTATGAGACTCTTATCTCTAATAAACCACCAGAAAACCGGAAGTGGCACTGTGGCTCAAGTGGTAGTGCTCACCTTGAGTTGAAGAGCTGAGGGATAGGGCCCAGGCCCAGAGTTCAAGCCCCACGGTCAACAAAAACAAACAAACAAAAAACGAAAAACCAACATGTACCCTTTCTCTCTCTGGGCCTGACTTACTTCATTTAACATTTTTTTCCAGGTCCTTTCATTACTGGAAGAACTCTGAGCTCTGATTATTTAGGGTAATAGATAGAGAACCCAAAGTGACAAACATGTAAAGCATCAAAAACTTTTAGCCAGTATTCGCATATCAGAACATATTCAGCATCCAGAACATATTCATGGGTTTTATTTAAATGCCAATCTGTTTCATTATATTATAATTGATAGATATAAGGCCATCGTATCTTTTTATCAGATTCCCAGGTAACCATGATACCTCTTATTTAAGTCTATATGTTGAGTAACCAATCCATTTATATTGTTTTTTTCTAAATAGATAAATAAGCTCAGAGAAACTTCTCTGTTCTCAAATTCCATGTGATTTTTATCCTATTAGTAGTTTATGAATATCATTTTATTAGAATCAGTTAATTGCACAAGGAGGTTTCATTTTGATGTTTGCATATGTATATAATATATTATAACTTGACTGACTGCTTCTCTCACTCTATCCCATCTCACATTTCAACTTCTCAAACTTGAGCCCAGTTCACCTGATTGTTTCCCCATATTATTCCACAGCTTTCAGTGAGTTCCATTGTCTTATCTTTGTTCACCAATGAAATGCATTTCAATATTGTGTCTATCCTAAACATTAGTTAATAATCTCCTGTTTCATAGCATTTCTATTTGTTAGTAGTTGACTTAAAAAATATATACAAACAAAAAACTACTACCAGTTTTCTTACTTAAGTATAGTATTGGTGTAGGAAGAATAGAACTTCAGACGAAGAGAGATGAGAAATAAGAAATTAAAGCTAAAGCAATGTTTGGAGGATGCTCTTTTGTGATAACAGTGTGGTAATCCATTTGCATCTGTGATATGGTTAATTTAATGCAGAAGAACTATATTGTTTCAATTTTCATATGACAGTTAAATTCATTTGGCACCAGAAAGTCATTTGAATCTAATCTTTAAACTTTAAACTTCTGTACATGTTTCCCCTTTTGAGTTCAGTCAGGTATGTCAAATCATAGCAAGAATGTCTCCTACTGGTCTGGAGTTTTCTTTAGCAAATATAATGAAGTTCTTTTGACATGAATAAGGTTATTGCTAGGTCTGCCAGCTTGCTTGAAACTAAAATGAAAAGGCATAGTTGATTTGTATTGATGTAATCTTTAATTTGATTATATTCTAATCTTTCCAAAAGCTTTTAAAATGTGTCTTGGAATGAAGTTAGATAATTGCACATTGTCTTTTGCTAATAACACATATAAATTCAGCACATTTTGAAGCCTGAGGGAAAGTGTCAATGTACAGAACAATATTGATATTGTCAAGAGTAATACCTTTAGGGAGGAAAAAAAGAGTACCCAAAATGAAAATGGAACCATCTTTGAATGGATTCTTAATTGAGAGAAATTGACTCTTTTCACAGTTCTTAAGGATAACATCGAAGTGGCTGTCAAATTTAACTGATGGTCTGTCCTGCTCAGAACTCTTTATTGGGGGGTGGGGGTTGAATCATACTCCCAAGTCTTTAAGTAATGCTAACTACATTGCAGGGGAACACCTTGGACATTGTGTATCCTAAATCATACCTCTCTGACTTCCAATTAGTACTTACAGTACCTATAAGACATCAAGGTCTCTTCAAGTTCCCACTCTTGATACAGGGACTATATTTGGTCTTCTTTTCCAGTAACACACCAACTCTGTACCATTGTACTTTATTACTCCATCAAAACAAGAAAATCCGTATTGGTTTTTTATATTTGTAGTTTAATTTCTTGTTGACAGGATAATTTGTTTCAAGGCATTCATAATTCTGATTTCTTGTTTGTTTGTTTTAAATCAATGATTCAGAAAAATATTATGCCATAAAAAGTTTTGATTGAAACACAAAGTACTGAATTAAGATTGTGATATATGACATTTCCACATACTAAGCCATAATATATGAATTCTATATGTATTAAATATATTAAAAAATAATGAGCTTGACAATACTGGTATGAATGATACTCAATTTCACTTCAAATCTAGAAAATGACAAGAATTGCAAAGTTTTTACTCATCTTGAAAAATCCTTAAGTACCATTTTAATTTAAACACTTTATGGGTTTTATATTATAAAATTCAATAAATAATTGGGTCAATATAATATCTACTGTTGTGGAATCCATATCAATGCTACACAAGCAAGGCATTTTAGTTTATACATTTTAAGTTTGCAATTTTGTAAGGGGGAAAAGTGTATTTTCTCTGCCACTATTTCAAAATTGCACAAATTCAACTTTTGATAATGTAACAAATTGCTTGCTGTTGAGAAATTTATAAAGAATAATTAATTATGCTCACAATTTTGGAGCTCAAGTGCAAATAACATGGCTCCATCTGTCACATGACACAAGGCATGATGCCTGTGTCACATGGGAGACCAGAAGTTAGAGCACTACAGACTGTACTGCTCTTTACACAACCTTTCCCTTTTATTTCACCTATACTAACTCCTTCTGAGGACACTTTTCTCCACAACTTCATTTCTTCACTGTAAATTTCACATTTAAAAGTTACTGCTTTCTGTCAATGCCACTTTTTTTTTTCTAAAACATACACATGTGATTCCATGTTCAAGGCTTTTTTTTTTGCCAGTTGTGGGGCTTGAACTGTGGGCCTGGGCACTGTCCTTGTGCTCTTCAGCTCAAGGCAAGGGCTCTAACTCATGAGCCACAGCCCCACAGTTTACTAGAGATCAGAGTCTCATGGACTTTTCTGCCCTGGCTGGCTTTGAACCATGATCCTCAGATCTCAGCCTCCTGAGTAGCTAGGATTAAAGGCATGAGCCACTGGCACCTGGAACATGTTCAAGACATATGTTATCCTATTACTGGAATACAAAATGGCTTCAAATAAATTGATTGTACTTAATCAGACAACCTAGAATCCAGAGTTAGAAAAATACACTTAAAACTAACACTACAAATACAGACATGAGGGTGACTAAGACGTTTGCACACACTCAAACTCATTGACACCCAAGCACATTCCCACATCTTTACATACACCCACATTTACAAATTAACACATAATCTCTCTTACAATCATTTATGAACATGATGGCTTCTTAGACTTTTTGTTTTTCCTTTTCTCTCCCTTAAAATTCACAATGAACAAAATGACAAAAATACCTGAGAGTTAAAATAGAAGAACTAAAATAAAAGAACATTCAGATAACTTAGTAGTAGATAAGAAACTATCCAACAGCTTAAACTTGCCCTTAAAGCCACTGGTAACATTTTAAAACACCTAAAATTTAGACACTTGAACCTCTTACTAGAGTTCAACATGAAGTTAAAACTTACTTAAAGGCTATTGAAAAACTTATGCTTACTCAAATCTTTACTTTTCCTGCATGGCTAGGAGGCACACTGGGTTGGAGATGTTCAAACTACATCTCAGCTATAATTATTCTTACCAGCTTTGCCCTTCAACGAGCAGGATCTGTTTGCTAATCTTAACCAACCCATGCCTATTCATATTCAAGAATTTTCTTGCAAGTAGGACTATAAAATAGCATGTGTCACTAATATTTATGTGTTAACTAGTTATTTCACATTGATTATTCTCAATATTCTATTCATCTGTGTTCTCCTTAGTTTCTTTTATCAAACCTACTGATTCAAAAATTAATTTAAAAACTATCTGAACATATATTTCTATTGTTTTTCAAAAGATTTCCTAGTATTATAGTTTCAGACCTTGCTGATAAAGTAAAGTAAAGTAAATGCTACAGGTTCAGAATTAATACTCACACAATAACAGGATGAGTAGCAATGAGCCAAGAACATGGCATTATAGACAGGAAAAGAGTTTTGATGATTGGGAATGGATAGAAAAGGAAAGAACTCTGTAAACTCTCTAAGGTCCTGGAAGAAAGCATGCATGTCCAAATCCATAGAACTCAAACTTCCAGGAAAAATTGCTAATGTAAACTGTAGACATAGGTAATAATGATGTGTCAGTGTTGTTTCATTAATTGTAATACTTATACCATGAAAATGGAACTAGTTAGATTGGGAAGGTGGCTCAGTGGTAGAGCGCTTGCCTTGCATGCATGAGTCCCTGGATTCGATTCCTCAGCAACACATAAGCAGAAAAAGACGGAAGTGGCACTATGGCTCAAGTGGTAGAGCACTAGCCTCAAGCTGAAGAGCTGAGGTACAGTGTCCAGGCCCACAGTTCAGGCCTCACAACCGACAAAAAAAAAAAAAAAGAATCAGTCATTGATAACAGAGTCAGGTATGCATAAGGGGGCAGGAGGTAAATGGAAACTCTCCAAGTTTCAAGAATTGACACAGGGCTTTCTTACTCTCCCACCACAATACCAAGGTAGAAAACTTACTTATTCAAACTTCCTTTCCATTGGAATGGAAGATGGTTAAAATGAGATCAATGGCTCCAGATACACCAATGCATAGCTGATGGAAATAAGAATGAAAAGATGACATGAACTGTGTTGCAGTTAAATATGTTATTAAGCAAATAGGGTAAGTATAAGATAGGAATCTGAGATGGAATTAGCCAGTGGCTAAGACATTTGTATTATACTTCCATTTCTGTTTCAAGTACACATAATCATTATCTTCTTCAATTATAATGCACATGTATTATCAAATGTTGATTTTTCTCCTGAGATAGGCATAATAAAATAATAATTACTAACTCAATAGCTTTATCTTCTTTAAAAAAAGAAAACAATAAATCAAAACATCGATTGGCCAAAATTTTGTTGAGAAGTTTGCATCAATGTTCATAAAAGAAATGGGTCTATAGTACTCTTTTTTTGATGAGTCCCTGCCTGGTTTGGGGAGGAGGGTTATGATGGCTTCATAGAATGAGTTCGGTAATGAACTTTCTCTTTCAATTTCATTGAGGAATTGGAAGAGTATTGGTGTGAGCTCTGCTTTGAAGGCCTTGTACAATTCCGCTATAAATCCATCTGGTCCTGGGCTTTTCTTAGAAAGGAGGTCTCTTATTGCTGTTTCTATTTCAGTGTTCACATGGGCCTGTTAAGATGGTTTAACTCATCCTGGTTTAGTTTTGTCATGTCCATATTTGCTAGAAAAGGTCCATTTCTGCCAAGTTCTCAAATTTACTAGCATAAAGGTTTGAGAAGTATTCCCTTATAATGTTCTGAATCTTGGATTTTTTCTGTGGTGATGTTTCCATTCTCATGGCTGAGTTTGTTTATTGGGGTGTGTTCTCTTCTTTTTCTGATAAGGGTCTGTCAATTTTGTTCATATTTCCAAAGAACCAACTCTTGGTTTTGTTGATTCTTTCTATGGTTTTTTTTGAATTCCAATTCGTTTAATTCTGATTTAATTGTAATTATTTCTTTCCATCTACTGGATTGGGGTTTACATTGCTGTTCTTTTTCAAGGAGGTTCAGATGTCTCATTAAATTGTTGGTTTCATATCTCTCTAATTTGTTGATGTAGGAACTCAGAGCTATAAACTTGCCTCTGCAACAACAAATCCTCAAAGAAACAACTGACCAATAAATAAATGGGCTAAAGACGTAAAGAGAAACTTCTCTGAAGAGGAAAGAAGGATGAAAAATAAACACATGAAGAAATACTTAACCTCTCCACCCATAAAAGAAATGCAAATCAAAACAACATTGAGATTCCACCTCTCCCCAATTGGAATGGCTATAATTAAGAACTCCAATAACAACAGTTGCTGGAGGGCATGTGGACAGAAGGGAACCTTACTGCATTGTTGGTGGGAGTGTAAACTTGTTCAACCACTTTGGAAAGTAGTATGGAGGTTCCTCAAAAGACTCCACATAGAGCTCCCCTATGACCCAGCAATCCCACTTTTGGACATTTACCCAAGTGATCACAAATGAGAACATACTAAAGCGACCAGCACGACTATGTTTATTGCAGCATTATTTACCATAGTTAAGATATGGAACCAACCCAGATGCCCCTCAGTAGATGAATGGATCAAGAAAATGTGGTATATATAAATATATATACAATGGAATTCTATGCCTCCATCAGAAAGAATAGCATTGCTCCATTTGTTAAGAAATGGAAAGACTTGGAAAAAATTATGTTAAGTGAAGTAAGTCAGGCCCCAAGAAACATAGGTCCCATGGTTTCCCTTATTTGCAATAACTAGTATATGTCTGGGACAAGTAGAAATGGTCAGATAAGTTGATGTTATACCAATAGATATATTCTGGCATCCCACATATGGACTTTCTTTCAGCTCCAAAAATGAATATCCCTGGGGGGAACCTATCTTTTATGAATGGGCAGCCAGAATAAAATGTTTTAAATGGATGCATTTTGGTATTTTTGTATTTATTTGTTTATTTATTCATTTTTCTGAACAGCTGTGCTCAATATATAAGATTTTCAGACCATTGGAAACATAAAAAATACCAAGATAATATTATGAAAATCAATATTTTCAAATTCAAATGGCAAAACATACTCTTGATAGAATCCTTTGTATGTTACTGAGTTATAGAAAAGAAGGTTTGGGTGCCGACTTTCACTAAAAAAGCTGTTGCAGAGTCTTATCATGAAGTTAATTGAATAATCCAGTATGCATAATGTAATAATAAACCCACTGGGAAAATAAGTGTGACCTCTTACAAACATTCATAACAGGATTAATTAAGTCATTTTGAAGGCATCCAAATGTTTTTGTTAATTAATAAGGTAATGTATCAGTGCAAGTCTCCCAGAAAAGAAAAAAACAAGACATCATAAATGTAAAAAATAATCGTTGTGGACAAAATGAAAAAATCATACATGAAGCAGCATATATGGTAAGTACATAAAGATGTAAGCAGTGATCTGATAATACCTGACTTTGAATTGTAAGCAGGATAAAGCTTTTAAAATTCAATGAAATTAAAAAAGTTAATTCATTAGCAAGGAGAATTAAAGCTGCCCTAAATTTCATTGAGGTATAAATTCTATGGACATTTTACTTTGAGTTCTCTGATATATTATCTTTCTGTTTCCATTGATAAGTCATACAAAGTTACATTTATTGATGTTGTTTAATACAACTTGTTAATTTTCAGCATACTTCATTGTGATTATCCAAGTTATGCATGTGTTGTGATTTTTAGCTACTTTTCCACTAATTCCCTGATTTTACTAAAGGTTCAAAAAACATATACCATTAATTAAATTCTACACTTGGTCTCAATATGGAGAAAGTTTACACTCAAACAATAATATCACTGATGTATTAAAGAAATGTCTAATTTTATAATTTTAATTATATATTCAAAATATGAAACTTGTTTTATATTAGAAAAATAGAGGGGTAAATATAATCAAATATATTAAGTAGATTGGTATATATATCACTATGAACTCCCTAAAACACACAAGAAATCATTGCAAAATAGTACAGATAGACTTGGAGTTGAGGATTCAGTTTAAAAGAAAAGAAGGTAGAAAGGAATAGAAGGCAAGGGAATAGAAAGATGGAGGGAAGGAAGGAAAGAAGGAAGATTGCTAGAAAAATCAAGTATTATTTCACTTAAGTATTGCACATTAGAGAGTCACTAATGAGATTTAATTTAAAATTTTTATGTCAAAAATACAAAGAATATTATGTCTTAGAAATAGGAACTAGTTTTGGAGTGATTTTTATAGTCCATGAACTGCCTATGATGAACAGAGAAAAAATAATATAGAACACAGAAAAGATAACTACCTTTAAAAATGAAAAGTTATTTTTAGTTTTGGTTCCAGAAAGTTGTCATTTGTATTGTCACAATAAGTAAAAGTGTGAACAATGTGAATGTCTCTTTTTATGAATTGTCTTCCTTTTTTATTTTGTATTTATTTTGTATTATTTTTTATTTTGTATTCATAGGAATAGCCATAAGCTATTCCTATGAAAATCGAATCTCAGGGTCCGAATAAAAAAAAAAACTAATGAATTAAGAGAAAATCATGCATAAAAATCACAATTCTATTATTTCAGAGCAATATAATTAAGTATTCCATGAATTAGATTAAATCTGTTGGAAGACATTAGGTTGTCTGGATCTTGGTCACCATGAGTTAGCTTATTGGCAAAGAGGCAAGAATCATGGCTTTATGAAAGCTACCTAGGACTTGTGAAGCCTAAGATACTTATTATCAACAGGAAAATATTTGCTCTAAGAATCTCAGAACATGCCCTAGGATCCATCTTCCCTGGATTCCTATGGCATGAATATTAGGTGCCATGTGCCCAGGGAGCTGTATCATCCACTTTTAATAAGTGGAAAGTAGGTATCATGTTTGAAAATCAAATTTTAAAAAAGATCAAATGAGCAGAAAACTAAAGCTAGATCCTTTACATCACCTTGCAAATCCAGAATCAATTCCAAATGGGTTAAAGACCTCCATGTTTGGGCAGGTACCCTGAAAATATTACAGGAAGGGATAGGAAAAACACTAGGCCTCCTTGGCACAGATAGAAACTTCCTGGTAAAGACTCAGAATCAGAACAAATCGAAGGAAGGTTGGATAAATGGGATTGCATCAAACAAATGAGTTATTGCATGGCAAAAGACATATGTAGCAAGATAAATAGAAAGCCTACAAAATGGGAGAGGATCTATACTAGCTATGCATCATTATCTGTCTTAGGAATAGGAACTTTCATTATCTGTCTTACGAATAGGGCCATTCGTGTAAAATATACTTAGAGCTCAAAGAATTAAACCCCCAAAGACAACTCTTCAAAGAAACAGCAAACCAGTTGATAAAGGGGCTAAATAATTAAAGAAAATCTTCTCAGAAGAAGTAAGAACAGGTAACAGACACATGAAGAGATGTTCAACATCTCTGGCCATGAAAGAAATGCAAATCAAAACAGCATTGAGTTTCACCTTGCCCCATTTAGAATGGCAATTACCAAGAAAACTAACAATAGCAAACGCTGGCAGGGATGTGGACAAAAGAGAATACCACTACACTGTTGGTGGGAATGTAAACTTATTCAACTTCTTTGGAAAGCAATATGGATGTTTCTCAAGAGACTAAACATACAACTTCCATATGACCCAGGAATTCCAAACCTATGCATTTATCCAGTTCACCATAATCCAGGCCACACTAAAGCCACCAGCACAGCTATGTTTGTTGCAGCATTATTTACCATAGCTAAGATATGTGATCAATCCAGATGGTCCTCAGTGGATAACTACATAAGAAACTGATATATATATATATATATATATATATATATATATATATATACAAATATATATATGTATATCACATTTTCTTATGTATTGGAGATATATAATTGGATAATTGGATATATATATATATATATATATATATATATATATATATATATATATATATATATATATCCAGTGAGACTCTGTTTCCATCAGAAAGAATGGTATTGCCCCATTTGTAAAGCAATGGAAAGACTTAGGAAAAATTATATTAAGCATAGTAATACATACTCAAAGAAACATTAGTTTCATGGTTTCCCTCATTGTAATAATTAGAACAGTGTCAGTTTCAATAGAAAGTGGATGTAACACACAAACTTATTGTCCAGAAAACTTACAGGAATACCCTATTATCAGCAACAAAAGTCCTTAATCTTACCAGTTGACCAAATATTAGAAGTCAAAGTACAGTGGATTTATTTCTAGGGTAGAATGGAGTAGTTTGACAAGAACCAATTATAAGGGCTCTATCGTTAATGACCTTCCACATTATTGTGAGTTTATGTCTAAAAACTAGGTATTAGCTTATTTGTACAATGGAATTGGTCATTTTTAGATCAAATACACTTAGTTTTCAAAGAAATATTTTCTTTTCCTTCATAAGTTTTTGGGTGCAACTCTGGACGTTTACATGCTTAGTAGTTCTCTAATTGAGCTACACCTTCAGCTCTAAAACTTCTTAAACATGGTTATGTCTTGTGCCTAATATCACATGCTTAAGATGTTATCATTTTTCATGCATGTAAGGCGGTGCTGCCCTTCATCTTGAGCTACACTGAGTAATTAACTCATGAGAGTTTTTTTAAGACATTTACAAAATTTGGATCAAAATATATTTACTATCCAATGTTGTGACTCCTTCATTCTGATGTTTTTTCATTCAGATGATGTAACTAATTAAAATAGTTTGGATAGCAAAACAGTAGACTTAGCACTAATACGATCATGACTACAAAGGCCCAAAGTTGGGGATGAGTGGTAGTTTTAGCAAAATTCTTAATGAGGGATCTTTTCTGCTTTTGTCTTTATGAGAACTATGATCTTAATGGGATAAGAAGTATGAAGAAAAGAAATAAATGAAATATGAAGGATGAAATAAAAGAAAGTAATATTGAGAATTGGGAATATCTCTAGACTACATTTCTTACAAAGGTATTTGTCCTACAGGAGAGCCCAACCAACAGCTTTTTGAAATACTTATTTCCTAGAGTCTCACCTTCAAATACCATTACATTTACCACAAAGTTTCAAGACATGAATATCAAAGACATGAATTCAATTCATATCATTATTCTATATTTTGAGACATCCAATTAAGCTTTTTCTAAAGCTATTTTTTAGAAAAATTATCTTGTGAACTCAGCACAAATTGACTGTGATATAAATTGGTGTTGGCAGACTGACAGTCATGAAGAATAAAGTTTGGCCCTTCATTACTTTGAAATTTGCACAATTAACCAAAGCATATATATATACCCATTTATTAAAAAAAGGATTTGTCAGATAAGAATCAGATTTAAGTTTGCAAATTTTAGATATCTCTGAATGATTATTCAGATGAAAAAAATCCATCAATTTTCTAAAGGATGATTCATTTTCTTTTCAGCAAGTAGTTTCAAACTTTAAGAAGAAAACAGATTATAAATATTAATTGGGTTATACTGTTCATAAAAATATTGTTAATAAATAATTAGATGAAGAGAAGTTTTCAAAGATACTTACACTAAGCAACTACCTAACAAGAGTACTGAGCTGCAATATTAGAAATTTAAATGTAGCTCTATTTTCAAAAGACTTGTACTTTTCACTACAATGTATTCCTGATATCAGGACAAAAGTGATCACTAGGAATGACCTGTTTTCTTGTACTTTTTCTGTTTGGGATAAGTAATAACAGTGAAATAAGCACAAAATGGTGAGAGGAAGTAAGGTAATAATAACTGAAGGATAAGACTTAGATTTTTCTGACAAAAAAATAGGCAAATGTTTGTAGAGTGATTAATTCTAGGTATGGGGTTTTGCAGTCCTGGGCATGGAGAATAGGGGCAGAAACAAGCTAGAAAAGTTTTCTTTAACTATGGAACATCATAGTGATTTACCATAAATAAGCCTCACTATAAATATGCAATGAACATGATTGTTCATTTTTAATGTTTAAGTAAGTACTGTTCTATCCATTTTGGAGGAAGTTAACAAGAAATTACTTAATGAATAAAACTGGGAGTCATGACAACAGCTTTATACCTTTACATTCATCCTGATGCAATTTGACCTAAAACATTATTGCCCACTCCTGAGGCAAAGACATTTCTGTCGTCATAATTGTATAGCATGCCTAAATATCTTGAAGCAGTGAAAATTAGATAATACTATTCTTAATTGTCTACTTTGTTAGAGTTGTGTTTTATAAAATCAAAATCAAAATTTTGTTCATTATTAATGTGCAAAATCCTTCATTGATTGTTAGAAAGACTAAAACAATCTAAATCATGGCTGTATGTTTGAATGCCCAAGAAAACGATAATCACATTTTTTGTCCCACTGGTTGCAAAAACAACTTAGAAATACATTTTAAAATAATAAAGCAAAAACTTATTAAAACCATTTTTTAACCTAGTAGAACTGATATTGCAAAATGAGGCTTCCATGGATATGCAAACATTGAAGTTTTTTAATTGCACAGTTACATACACTGGGCTATGCATCAACAAATATAACTCTTCTACCTCAGCCTATTTTGGTTTCCAATCCAATAGAAAGTGCTGTAGACAGTACGTAATAATAATGAGCCAAAGTATGCAGCTTCATCTTTAATCCAAATTCAGGAGTGATTAGTCATTAGAAGATTTAGTCACATCAACAAAACTTCCTTCACATGGAAGGAATATCCAAGCAATTAAAATTTTAATTTACTCTCATCTCTACCTCCACAAATTCATTTAGGCAATTTATTTTCCAGCTGTATGTTTCTGTAACCTAAGCCATGTATCCATATGAAAGATATTGCTTCACTAAAACTTTCCAAATTAGACATGTTATCTGTTATTTAACTGGTCAGTCTTTCAAGAGTATATTTGAGGCTGGGTATGGTGATGTGCATCTGTAATACCAACTATGAGCAAGGGTAGATTAATTTTGCCCAAGCAAAATGGCAAAGACCCTTTCTGAAAAATAACTAAAAGACAAAATTTATTTGAGACCTAGCTGGAGTGCTGGAGTATCTGCTTAGTCCAAGTACCTAAATTCAGACCCCTGTACCAACAAAAAAAAAAAAACAGATAAAAACAGGAGTGTAACACAGAAAGGATGTCCACTCTCCACTCCTCTTCAACTTAGTATCAGAATGCCTAGCTAGGGCAATAAGACAAGATGCAAATATAAAGGGAATTCAAATAAGGAAAGATGAAGTGAAACTCTTCCTCTTTGCAGATGACATGATCTTGTATTTAAAGAAACACATGGAATCCACTCCCAAGTTACTTGAGCTGATCCAAAACTTTGGCAATGTAGCAGGGCATAGAATTAATCTTCAAAAATCAATGGCTTTCCTGTATGCCAATAATGAGAAGAGTACAGCTGAAATTGAAAAAGCAAACTTTTCATAATAACCCCATGAAAAATAAAATATCTAGGAGTTAACAAGGAAGTGAAGGACCTCTATGACAAAAACTTTAAAAACCTGAAAATGGAAATTAAATCAGAAATAAGGAAGTGATGAAACCTCCCAAGCTCTTGGATCAGGAGGATTAACTTCGTGAAAATGGCAATACTACCAAAGGCTATTTACAAATTCAATGCAGTACCCATGAATATCCTAACCTCATTCTTCAATGAAATAGAAGAAGCAAACCAAAAATTAATATGAAACAATAAAAGACCCCAAATAGCAAAAAGAATCCTTAGCAGAAAGAACAGTGCTGGGGGAATATCAATAGGACACTTCAAACTCTACTACAAAGCCACAGCAACCAAAACAGGTTGATACATCACAAGAATAGACCTGAAGACCAATGGAATAGAACTGAAGACCTAGAAATGAACCCAAAGACCTGTAGCCACTTAATATTGAAAAACAAGCTAAAAAATAGAATGGAAGAAAGACAGCCTCTTCAGTAAATGGTGGTGGCAGAATTTGTTAAACACCTGTAGAAAGCTAAAGCTAGATCCTTATATATCACCCTGCAACAGAATGGATCAAAAAGCTTGAAGTCAAAGCACACATCCTGAAAACATTACAGGAAGGAATAGCAGAAACTCTAGGGATCCTTGGCACAGGCCAAAATTTTCTTAATAAAGACCCAGACACACAACAAATCAAAGAAAGTTTGGACAAATGGGATTGCATGAGACTGCAGGGCTTCTGCATGGAAAAAGACATAGCTAGCAAGATAATAGAAAGCCCACAGCCTGGGAGAAGATCTTCATTAGCCATCCAATGGATAAGTGTCTCATATCTAAAATATATTTAGATCTCAAATAATTAAATCCCCCAACAACAAATCCTCAAAGAAACAACTGCCTGATTAATAAGTGGGCTAAAGACTTAAAAGGAGACATCTCTGAAGAGGAAATAAGAATGGCCATTAGACATATGAAATGATCATCTTCTCTAGCCATAAAAGAAATCCAAATCATGGTTTCCCTTATTTGTAATATCTAGTATATGTATGAGTCAAGCGGAAAAGGTCAGATAATGTGATGTCAGGAAAATGAACCCTTAGATATGTATTTTAATGTTTTTTATCTTTCATGCATGTGTTTCTAACGCATTTATAAGATTATCTCTTTGTTGCTTTGTATGTCCCTCCCCCACAGTATAACTCCTGCTTTCACTATATTTGATGTCAGTATAACTTGTGGAGGAGATGGGGAAAAACCAGTTGTTTAAGGATACAGGTGGACCTGTTGCAACAATGAGAAGTACAAGTTGTCATGTCCAAAACGAGCTTTACAACGTCGGTGCGTGGGGGGGGGGGAAGGGGGGGAAGGAGAAGGATTGGGATTGGGGGGGAGGGGGGAGGCTGGGAAGGGATGTGAAGGGTAAACAAAGGAGGAGGCTGCAATGCTTGGTAAGAAATGTACGCATTATCCTGCCCATGTAATTGTAACTCCTCTGTACAGTATGTTCACAAATAAAATTAAATTAAATTAAAAAAAAAAGAAATGCAAATCAAGACAATACTGAGACTCCACCTCACCCCAGTTAGAATGGCTATAATCAAGAAATCTAGTAACAACAGATGCTGGAAGGGATGTAGCCAAAAGGGAACCATACTGCATTGTTGGTAAGAGTGTAAACTTGTTCAACCACATTATGGAGGTTCCTCAAAAGACTCCACATAGAGCTCCCCTATGATCCAGCAATCCCACTTTTGGCCATTTACCCAAATTATCGAAACAAGGTAATACCAAGCTACTGGCACAATCATGTCTATTCCAGCATTATTCACTATATCTAAGATATGGAACCAACCCAATGCCTCTCAGTAGATGAATGGATCAAGAAAATGTGATATATATATATATATATATATATATATATATATATATATATATACAATGGAATTCTATGCCTCCATCAGAAAGAATGACACCACACCATTTGTTAGGAAATGGAAAGACTTGGAAAAATTTTTATTAAATGAAGTAAGCCAGGCCCAAAAAAGATAAGTCCCATGGTATCCCTTATTAGCAATAAATAACACGTATCTAGGACCAGCATAAAAGGTCAAAAGTTATGTATATATGACCATATAAGATGATGTTAAGCGAAATGTACCTCAAGACAGGGACAGAAGTGTTTTTTTCTTTCTATATTTTTAAACTTACTTAAAATGCACCAGGTGATTTTTTTGTTTCTTTTGTATGTTCTTCCCCCATGGTGCAACCCTTGCTTTCACTGTATTTGATGTTGGTTACCTGCATCTTGTATATACATTTTTATAATTTGGGAGGGGAAGGGATGCAACAAAGGGCTTGAATAAGGATATAGGTTGACCCATTGTAACAATGAGATGTACAAGACACTTTGTTGAAAACGAACTTTACAATTTCAGGGGTGGGAGAAGGGAGGAGTTGGGGAGGAGTGGAGGGAAGTGATCGTAAGGAAAAAACAAAGGAGGAGGTAACAACGCTCTATAGGAAATGTACTCATTACCCTACTGATGTAATTGTAATTCCTGTGTACATTATTTTTGCAATAATATATGGAAAATGAGAGTAATTTAATAGTTTACTGTATGTGCATACACTTATGCATAAATACATTCTTATATATGTGTATATATATATATATATATTTCTCATAAGTAAATATCACCTTAATTTTTCTTAAGTAAATTATGCTAGAAAAAAGTCCTAGACTTTTACATAAATGAATTACCCAGTTCTAGTTTAAATAAGCTTGATGGTTAGCCTTTCTAATTTCTGGTATTATTATATGTAGGAACATTTGTCAACACATAAGGATGTATTAACATTGTGCAACATCATATTCTCTTTTATACATGCTTTTAGAATTGATTGGATATATAGGACTTTCTCTGTGTACACTATTAAGATGTTGGCACTTTATTTTATATTACCTGCTGCATGATTGCCTTCAGCAACAAGCTTTAATACTAAACACTTATTTTTGTATTGTTTTAAAAAATCTCATGGAAGTGATCAATTCTTAAACACAGTTACTCAAACTTACATGCATTGTTTGCACCCACATGTGTGAACATAAATATAATCTCAAATGTCCATTTATATATTTTATATCATTACCAAATAAAAATTCACAAAAACAGATAAATTTGATTTAAGCCATCCTTTAGAAATTATTCATTATAAGTTAAGTTGACAATTCACATTTGTTTCACATATTTGAAGCTCAATGTGTTGTTTTTTTAACTTAAAAATAACTGTCTTACTATATATTTTCATCTAAAACATGATTATGAAGGAAAATATCATTATTAGCATAGATATTATTCTTATCTTTACAGTGAATTAATAACATTTATTGTTGATTATTGTAAACAGAAATTTCATGTAATTACACATTCTCATTAGTATTATAGCCTATAATGCTTAAATATTTCTACAATTGATCTGTGGAGGAAAATTACAATTGTATTTTGGAAAGATCATTAATTTTATTTGAACTTTGAAATAATAATATATTTTAGGAATATGTATAATCTTTATATGTTAATTTTTCTAAAATTATGAGTTGACACTTGTTCCTGATTCCACCAACTTCTAGCAAATAGATAAAGTACATATTTTATATATGAGTCCAATAAAAAAAGAAAAAATAGCACTTACAAAGAAAAATAAATGAAAAAATAAGGGTTCTGCAATCTATTTCCAGTTTGACATTTGTTTAGTGCTGAACAAGTTCTGAATAGATACTGACATAATAAGTTTGTTTGTAGGTAAAGCTTCCTTCAGAATAATGAGGCCAATTCCCAGAATCTTCTAGGACTTAAATCTGCTAGTAAATAGTTTTGTGGCATGATATTTATATACTAAAACCTTTGTATTTTAATTTGTGTCAACAACTGAGTAGATGTCACCTTTTCCTGAATTCTACATGATCTGAAGAACATATATGAAAACAGTAAAGTCAGCCAAAGTAGAATTTCATGAAATATAAAATGGCATATTCATATACAAAATTATGCTAAAATGAAGATTTAAAAGTATATAAAGAAATATGCCATTTAGGAAAAATTGTGAAAAATAAATTCTTACATAGGGAGTCTTTTTTATACAAAAAATTCTTTAAATTTAAATCTAGTTTTCTGCTAATTCATTAAGTGAGGTGTATGGATCAATGATTTTCTCAATTGAGTATGACAGTCAAACAACCAATTACCAAGATGCATGAGATGACCTGCTCATCATTTTTCTCTTCTTATGAGCAATTGTTCACAAAATGAATAGTAAAGAATTACAGGGAGGCTGTAACACACACATTTTATGTGACTGTAAGAATTGGGTCCATCTTTATCATCCCAACTTGAAGTATTTCAGCATATATTTTTCATGAGAACTGCAGCTTAGGAAAAAAATCTCTGAAAACATCAATACATTTTTAGTGAAACAAAACTAATTATTAAAGAATAATATTGTGCCTATAAATCTACAAGTAAACACACAAGATGGCAAAAGAAAAAATACACTGAGACATGACAAATTATACAGGTTTCTAGGCATTCACACAGTGAGACCAAGGGAGGAATGGATGAGATTATTAGGAAAGATCACATTCTCTTCATGTGTGTGTTTGAAATCCTCAAATCTCAGTGTAACTGGATCATAATTGCTTGGTTATCTGTTAACATTTTTAGGAAAATAGCCAAGAGCTTTCCAAGTAAAGAAAAGTAAAACACTATACTTTGTTTTTACAACAAGTTCATTAGGTCTAAAGAATGTATCTTTTCAGAGCAGAAATCTTTAGGAAACAATTATTCAAAACCTTGCTTTTCAGATGAAAAAACCCAACTCAGCATCAAATTAATTGTAAAACAAAGAGTGTCTCATGAAGATATTTTCGAAGATAGCTGCAACAATTACTTTTATTCTTTTGAGCCCTTCTGCAATAGAAGTTACTTCTCTATTCATCCAATGGTGGAGTCTATTTCAACTTTATTGATCCTAGGCTGACCCTCTGATTTCCTTTCCTAGTAGAATGAAGCAGAAATGACTTCTCAGACTCAGTTTTAAGAGGCCTTGCAATTTTCATTCTCACTCTCATAGGGACTTTCTTGCCATATTAAAAATTCTCAACAGTCCTGCTGGGGAGGCTAGATAAAATAAGTGCCCTAAAGGGAGGAAGGATCCAAAACCACAGAGAGGTTGTATTAGAATAATGAGAGAAAAGAATTCTCAGCAGTTCCGTGATCATACAAGAAGGGTAAAGCACATGAAGTCCTAATGACCCTCCAGTTTCAGTGGGGAACAGAGTAAAGCCATTCTCATAAAGCTTCTCCTAAAATTCTAATCCATGAACACATTTTAATGGCCTATAGTTTATGGCCTAGATTTTGGAGTGGCTCATCAATGAACTGGATTTGCTACTTAGCCATAAATAACAGACTAAAAGGCATACACTAAGTAAATATTCAAAGACAAAGCTAACAGAATATGGTTATTAATAAGAGCACAGGTTAATATAAGAATAAAGTCAAGCTGCAGCTCTAGTAACATTCCCAGGAATATTGTGATATAAATTTAAACATTCTTATAGCAAAGGGTATAGGTAATGTATAGATAAGCAAATATTTCACCAAAGTTGTGACAATGTAGCCAATTTTCATCCATTAAACCAGTCAAGAAATATTTCAAGTAACTTGTATGTGAATTTCAGGCTTTGTTGACAGAAGGATTGTTCTAAACGATTAAATCAAAGGATCATGTGAACAGCTAATGGTGTATGAACCTGGAGAAGGTAAGGATTGATAATAGTTGTGAAAATGTACAAAAGACTTGAGAGTTCCATTTCACCAGAAGTAGTTAATTGAATGTACTAGGATAAAATTGATTAATGAAAGTGTAAAGCATTTTCAGTGCATTGCAGGTTCTATATAGCATTTAGATTTTGAATAGAAAAAAAAGATTAGCTTTAAATAAATATGTAAAATAATCTTATTTTTTAACTTAACTATTATTTTTAACTTAATAAAGTGTAAAATCCTCCTCTGATATTAAATTGCATCTTTATTATACTTGGACACAAGGACACCAGAAATGACCTTATAAGCTTTTTCAACCCAGTTCAGATTGACTTGTTTTGACTGCTAAATAGTCATTTACTTAGGATATATAAAATCCAAGAAAGAATCACTTAACTTTTCCACACACAAAATAAGTTTTGAGTTAGATACAGAAGAATTATGGCTCCAATTTTCTTTTCCATAACCTAATATCTTGAACAATGAATCATTCAGGAAGGTGCCATACTGCTAATATCACAAAGCTACAATGGCTTTTGACACATAATAAATGAAGTTTACTTTAGGAAAAATAGCATATCGAAATAAAATGAAATAGAATTTTTACTCAACATAAGTGTAATTATCAAGAGAACTTTAGTGCATGATTGGGGAGCAAACATAAACAATCTATCATTTTACACATTTTAGCAGCTAAAAGTTTTATAAAAGAAACTAATCATTTTGAGTAATATGAAGTTTAAACAAGATTTTATCAAAATTCTAAAATATAACCTCATGGATGCAGAGTTTGTCTCTAACTCCTGGCATTATTGTGATGAAGGATATGGAATTATTTTTAGGAAAAACATACTCCATGGTCTAATATGAATGCTGATGAATTATGTACTATATTTTATAATAAGTTGTCATTTGTATGAAAAATAAAATGTAAATAGTATGATTTATTGTATAAAAGTATTTTCTTTATATTCATTTAATCACATTCCAGTGAAATTACTTTTAAAAACATAGATTCAATGTAATTCATATTACCATTTCAATTGGCTCTTCAACTGATAAATTATCTTTGTTCCTCTTCATTAAACTGGCCTAATAAAATTTCTCCAAATACAATGATTTTATTAGCAAAGGAATAGCAAATAAATTACATACTCAAAGCATTCTGTAAATATTGAAATAGTACTCAACTATATAATATTTAAGTTTAATTTATGAAATGATCAGAAATAATAATTATACTTGTCATTAAATACATGACAAATAAATGACTTGAAATGTCCAAGAAAGAAAATTTCCATGAAAAATAGAAGATTCAGAAAAAGACAGCAGTAATTATAATAGCATCCTCAGTAACAAAGGTAATTGAAAGAGGATGGTAAATTATTGCCTGGGGTGAACTTAAGTCCAACCATTCTGCGCCATTACCTGTTATGGATTAGTTGTTTCGTTTATTTTTTAAAGGCATTTTGTAATACCCCAGTTTTCAATAAATATTTCACTCTTAACAAAGTTTCTCTCGTAACAAAATCACGAATAAAGGATAAAACCTTGAGAGAATAAGTTATTAAATCCAAAATAAAGAAGAATTAAATAAGAGAAAATGTTGAAGAAACGCTCCTGAATCAGAACTGTAGTGACGTGAAAAGAAAAAATTAATAAAAAGTTATATGGAGATGGAGACGAAAGTATGCTAAACAATAGATCTGAAAAATAGAAGAGGAAGAAGCCTAACACGAATGGTTCAACTGGTACAGTGCTAGCCTTGAGCAAAAATGTTCAGGGACATTGCCTATAGTCTGAGCTTATGTCACAGGACCAGAAAAAACAAACAGACAAAAATAAAGACATGAACAACAACGAGAGGAGCAGTGGAGCTGTGTAATAAAAATATTAGTGGAATACAATACAAAAAGACAATGAAGGGGCTGGGAAGGTGGCTCAGTGGTAGAGCACTTGCCTTGCATGCATGAGGCCCTGGGTTCGATTGCTCAGCACCACATAAGCAAAAAGAAAAAAGCCGGAAATGGCGCTGTGGCTCAAGTGGTACAGTGCTAGCCTTGAGCTGACGAGCTGAGGGAAAGCACCCAGGCCCAGAGTTCAGCCCCCATGACCGGACCCCCCCCCAAAAAAAAAACAAAACAACGAAGGACACTACATATTAATATAGGGAACAATCCAAAGGGAGGATATTACTATTAGCAACTTATTACCCCAATCATTGAAGCACCCAAATACATAAAGCAAATACTCTCAAATTTACAGAATAAAATAGATCCAAATATGATAATACTAGGAGACTTTAATACCCCACTCTTACCAAATGACAGTTCTACCAACCACAGGATTGTCAAAGAAGCTTCCGAATTAAGTGAGGCCATACTTCAAGCGGAACTAACTGACATCTACCAAGTATTTTACCCTAAAACAACAGTACATGTTCTTCTCAGCAGCTCATAGAACTTTATCCAAAATAGACCATATCATAGTTCATGCAAGGAACTAAGCAAATACAAGGGGATTAACATAATCCCCTGTATCCTATCCGACCACAGTGGAATCAAGCTAGCTCTCAATAACAAAGCATACCACAGAAATTACTCAAATACATGGAAATTGAACAGCATACTTCTAAGCAATACCTGGTTAACAGAAGAAATTAGAGAAGAAATTAAAAAGTTCCTATAATTCAATGAAAATGAGGACACATCATAAAGAAAGTTGTGGGACACAGCAAAAGCAGTCCTGAGGGGCAAATTTATCGCCCTCAGTGCCCACATCAAAAAAATACAGACAAGTAAATAATCTCATGTTGCAATTAAAACAGCTAGAAAAACATGAAAAAATGGAACCTAAAGTTACTAGATGGAGCCAGATAATCAAATTAAGAGCAGAAATTAATGAGATAGAGAATAGGAAAATTATAAATAAAATCAATAAAACAAATAGCTGGTTCTTTGAAAAAATAAATAAAATTGATAGAGCATTGGAAAGATTAATTAAGAAAAGAATAGAGGAAACCCAAATTACAAATTAACAAGATCGGGGATGCCACGGGAAATATCCCAACAAATACGGAAGATATCCAAACAATTATAAAGAACTATTTTCAAAAGTTATACTATCTAAAGAAAGAAAACCTAGCAGAAATGGCTGCATTTGTAGAGAAATACAAGTTGCCCAAACTGAGTAAAGAAGAAGTAAAGCAATTAAATAAGCCAATATCTTACAATGAGACACACAAAGAAATCAGAAGTCTTCCAACAAGGAAAAGCCCAGGACCAGATCGACTCACAATGGAATTCTATAAGACCTTTAAAGAACTAATAACCATACTCCTCAAGCTCTTCAGAGAAGCAGAAAAAGAGAGAGCCATCCCAAACTCATTATACAATGCCAATATCACATTCATCACCAAACCAGGCAAAGACCCAACAAAAAAAGAGAACTACAGACCAATCTCCTTGATGAACACATATGCAAAGATCCTGAACAAAATTCTAGCTAACAGAATCCAGAAACTCATGTAAAAAAAATCATACACTACAACTAGGTAGGCTTCAGATGGGGGATGGTTTAACATATGTAAGTCAATATAAATATAATCCAACACATCAACAGATCCAAGGTCAAGAAACACATGATTATCTCCATTGGTGGAGAAAAGGCTTTTGATAATAAATAATATTCATTCATGTTAAAAGCTCTGGAAAAAATAGGAATAGCAGGAACATTCCTTAAAACAATAAAAAGCCATATACTACAGACCAGTAGCCAATATTATACTTAATGGGGAAAAACTTCAACAATTCTCTTAAAATCAGGAACAAGGCAAGGATGCCCAATGTCTCCACTCCTCTTCAATATAGTCCTGGAACACATAGCCAGGGCAATAAGGCAAGAAAAAGACATTAAAGGGATCCACATAGGAAAAGAAGTTAAACTATCCCTTTTTGCAGATGACATGATACTATACCTTCATGATCCCAAAAAACTCCATCTCCCTACTCTTAGAAATTAAAAATCACTTCGGCAAAGTAGCAGGATACAAAATCAACCCACAAAAATCAATTGCCTTCCTGTACACTGACAATGTACAAGTTGAGAGGGAAATAACGGAAACAACCCCATGCACAATAACCCCCCAAAAATAAAATATTGAGGAATTAACATAACCAAAAATGTAAAACAACTACTTAATGAAAACTATAAAAGCTTTAAGAAAGAAATTACAGAGGACATCAGGAAATAGAAAGTCTTTCCATGCTTTTGGATAGGCAGACTTAATATAGTGAAAAATGGCAATACTGCCAAAATTAATATACAAATTCAATGCAATTCCTATTAAAATCCCAATGATGTACATCTCTGAAATACAGAAAACAGTCCAAAAATTCATATGGAACTACAAAAGGCCTAGAATAGCCAAAACAATTCTAGGCAAAAAAGATAACATGGGAGGTATCAGTGTGCTGGACTTCAAACTCTACTATAGAGCCACAATAACAAAGACAGCATGGTACTGGCACAAAAACAGAGCCAAAGACCAATGAAATGGCATAGATGATCCAGAAATAAAACCACATGCCTAGAGTCAGCTGATATTTGACAAAGGAGCCAAAGACATACAGTGGAAGAAACACAGCCTCTTCAACTACTGGTGCTAGGAAAACTGTGAGGCCACATACAGAAAACTAAAAGTGGACCCCAGCCTATCACCATGCACCAACATCAACTCAAAATGGATTAATGACCTTAACATCAAACCTGAATCTCTGAAACTACTGCAGGACCGAGTAGGAGAGACACTTGAACTTACAGGCACAGGCCAGAACTTCCTGAACAGAGTCCCAAGGTCACAACAAATTGGAGAGACAACAAATGGGACTCCCTTAAAATAAAAAGTTTCTGCACAGCTAAAGCTATAGCAACCAAGCTAGAAAGTCAACCAACTAACTTGGAAAAAATATTTACCAGCAATATATCAGACAAGGGCTTAATATCCAGAATTTACAGGGAAATCAGGAATCTAATTCCTCCCACACCTAACAAATCAATTACTAAATGGCCAAGGGAACTAAAGAAAGACTTCTTAGAAGAAGAGATAAAAATGGCAAAAAACACATGTTCACCATCCCTAGTTGTGAAGGAAATGCAATTCTGAGATACCACCTTACCCCAGAAAGAATGGCCCACATCCTAAAGTCAGCCAATGACAAATGCTGGAGGGGATGTGGAGAAAGAGGATCCCTATTACACTGCTTGTGGGAATGTACACTTATATAGACAGTTTGAAAAGCAGTCTGGAGGGTCCTCAGAAAGCTAAATATTGACCTCCCCATGACACAGCCATACCACTTCTAGTCATCTATCTTGAACATCAGGAACCAGTATACAAGGACACATGCACCTCCATGTTTATTGCAGCACTGTTCACAATAGCCAGGATATGGAAACTACCCAGATGTCCCACTACAGATGGAATATTATGCACAATGGAATATTATGCAACCATTAGAAAGGACAAAATAATGGCATTTGCAGGGAAATGGATGGAGCTATAAGAAATCAGGTTGAGCTAGGTAAGCCAAGGGCAAAGAGACGAATGGCACATGGTCTCCCTAATAAGTGGATGTTAAATCCAAAATGTAAGGTGATATGACAAAATTAACAAGACTTAAGAAACAAAGGACTTCCACTCATCTGGTTGAATCAATACTAAATAAACCCATGCTGCTGATCACATATATGGTATATATGTAAACACTGGAGGGAAACCAGGAGGACGACAGAGAACTAGAGGGAATCAGGGAAAAACATACAACAGCAGGACCCATCAGCTGCACTAGACATTGATCAAAATGAACTAAGCAACTCAATGGCAGCAATGGGAGGGAGAGAACAAGTGGGAAAGAGGGAACAACTGACACTGAAAAATAAAAGAAATGTATATATCACACAATGTGGAAGAAATAACTGTCTTGAAAAGCTCATAGAACTCATAAATGTTATAGACCATGATAGACAATTTCCCCATGAAATTTAGAGTGTGTTTGTGACTTTAATTAAGCATTACTATGCCACAATAGGGTGAAATTTGGGAAATAATGTAATCACTTAATCACAATAAAAATTTTGAAAAAAATTAGAATAGCAAGCAGTAAACAAACAAACAAAAAGAACAGGAAGTATATCCACACTTGTTTATCCATTGAGGGATATTTTCATAGTCAATATAAAGTGCAACAACTGCATACTAGAAGATAAATTCAAAAGCTAATGTCAAGGTTGAGATCAAAGAGAGAGAAGTTGAAAAGGAAAATAAGTTTTACCTATTGTTTAAAATTTTTAAAAAATCTTAAGGTTTTTAAAAAATATTTTAAACTTGTTTTTATTAGGCCCTTATCTAGTGAGTAAAAAAGTATAAAAGAAGAAAATAATTTCTGGTGATAGATATAAGACCTTGACTCACTATCTTAACTTGAATATTAAAAAATAAGAGGTATTAATTTTTAATTGAGAAAATAACTTACAGAGGGGTTACAATTACAGGGGCAAGGTAATGAGTACATTTCTTATCAAGCATTGTTGCCTCCTCCTTTGTTTCCCCTTCCCATCCCTTCCCATCTCCGCTCCAAACCGCCCCGCCATGCATCACCCCATGGCCAAAGTTGTAAAGTTCGTTTTTCAACATAATGACTTGTACATCTGATTGTTGCAATGGGGCCACCTGTACCCCTATTTAAACAATTTGGTTTTTCCTTCCCCTCCACAAATTATACCAACATCAAATACAATGAAAGCAGGGGTTATATCGTTGGGGAGGGACATACAAAGCAACAAAGAAATCATCTTATAAATATGCTAGAAACAATCGCTAGAAAGAAAAAAAATATTTGAATGCTTATCTTGGGGTTCATTTCACCTAACATCAACTTATCTGACGTTTTCTGCTTGTCTCAGCCATATACTAGTTATTCTAAATAAGGGAAACCATGGGACCCTTGTTTCTTTGGGCCTGGTTTACTTCATTTAATATAATTTTTTCCAAGTATTTCCATTTCCTAATAAATGGGGCAAAGTCATTCTTTCTGATGGAGACATAGAATTCCATTGTGTATATATACCACATTTTCTTGATCCATTCATCTACTGAGAGGCATCTGGGTTGGGTTTTTCTGCTTGACTCAGACATGTCTATTGGCCATCCTTCTTTCCTCTTCAGAGAAGTTTCTCTTTAAATCTTTAGCCTACTTATTTATTGGGCAGTTGTTTCTTTGAGGATTTGTTGTTGGGGGATTTACTTTTTTGAGTTCCAGGTATATTTTAGATATGAGACCCTTGTCCATTGTATGGCTAGTGAAGATCTTCTCCCAATCCACGGGCTTTCTATTGATCTTGCTAGCTATGTCCTTTGCCATGCAGAAGCTCTGAAATTTCATGCAATCCCATTTGTCCAACCTTTCTTTGATTTGTTGTGTTTCTGGGTCTCTATGCTTGGTAGATTCTATCCCAGCCTTTAACTTTCAAAATATGTTCATTTTTATGGGCAAGGTGTGACTCTTGAAGGCAGTAGACAGAACGATCTTTTTAAGAGAAACTTCTCTGAAGAGGAAATAAGAATGGCCAATAGACACATGAAGAAATGCTCAACCTCTCTAGCCATAAAAGAAATGCAAACCAAACCAACACTGAGATACCACATCACCCCAGTTAGAATGGCTATAATCAAGAACTCCAATAACAACAGATGCTGGAGGGGATGTGGTCAGAAGGAAACCCAACTGCATTGTTGGTGGGAGTATAAACTTGTTCAGTCACTTTGGAAAGTAGTATGGAGATTCCTCAAAAGACTCCACATAGGAGAGCTCCCCGATGACACAGCAATCCCACTTTTGGACACTTACCGAATGATCACAAACAAGGGTATACTAAAGCTACCAGCACACCTATGTTTATTGAAGCATTATTTACCATAGCTAAAATGTGGAACCAACTGAGATGCCCCTCAGTAGATGAATGGTTCAGGACTCAATCACTTTGGAAAGTAGTATGGAGGTCCCTCAAAAGACTCCATATAGAGCTCCCCTATGACCCAGCAATCCCACTTTTGGGCATTTACCTAAATGTTTACAAACAAGACCACACTAAAGCTACCAGCACACTATGTTTATTGCAGCATTATTTACTATAGCTAAGATATAGAACCAACCCAGATGCCCCTCAGTAGATGAATGGATCAAGAAAATGTGGTATATATACACAATGGAATTCTATGCCTCCATCAGAAAGAATGGCATTGCCCCATTTGTTAGGAAATGAAAAGACTTGGAAAAAATAATATTAAGTGAAGTAAGCCAGGCCCAAAGAAACATAGGTCCCATGGTTTCCCTTATTTGCAATATCTAGTATGAGTCAAGCAGAAAAGGTCAGATAAGGTGAGTTAGGAAAATGAACCTAAGATATGTATTCAAATGTTTTTTTTTTCTTTCATGCATTTGTTTCTCATGCATTTATAAGATTATTTCTTTGTTGCTTTGTATGTCCCTCCCCCACAGTATAACCCCAGCTTTCACTGTATTTGATGTTGTTATAATTTGTGGAGGGGAAGGGGAAAAACAAGTCGTTTAAATAAGAATACAGATGGACCCATTGCAACAATGAGAAGTACAAGTTGTCATGTCCAAAACGAACTGTACAACTTTTGTGTGGGGAGGAGGAGGATTTTGTGGGGGGGAGGGGAGAGGCTGGGAAGGGATGGGAAGAGGAGGAGGAGGCTACAATGCTTGATCAGAAATGTACTTATTATATTGCCCATGTAATTGTAACCCCTCTGTACAGTATTTTCACAATAAAAAATAAATAAAATTTTAAAAAAGACTTGGAAAGAATTATATTAAGTGAAGTAACCCAGGCCTAAAGAAACATAGGTCCCATAATTTCCTTATTTGCAATAACTAGCATATGTCTGAGATAATCAGAAATGGTCAGATAAGTTGATGTTAGGGGAAATGAACCCCTGGTTAAGGATTCAAATGGTTTTCTTTCTTGCTATTGTTTCTGTCATATTTATAAGATGATTTCTTTGATTTTTTTGTATGTCCCTCCCTCATAGTATGACCCCTGTTTCCACTGTATTTTGATGTTGCTATAATTTGGGAAGGGGAAGGAAAAAACAATTTGTTTAAATAGGGATACAGGTGGACCCATTGCAATAATGAGATGTACAAGACATTATGTCAAATATGAACTTTACAACTTTGGCGGGGAGGGGGGTGTAAAGGGGGCCTAGGAAGGACTGGGAACTGATGGGAAGGGGAAACAAAGGAGGAGGCAACAATGCTTGATAAAAAATGTTCTCATTACCTTGCTCATGTAATTGTACCCCTCTGTACAGTATTTTCACAATAAAACTTATTAAAAATGATGAAATAGGAATACAGTTTGACCCACTGTAACAATGAGATGTACAAGACTATGTTGAAAACAAACTTCACAACCTCAGGGGAGGGGGAGATGAGTTGGGGAGGGAAGGGATGGTTGGGGAAAAACACAGGAGGAGGTCACAATGCTCCATATGAAATGTACTCATCACCTTACTCATGTAACTATAACCCCCTGTACAGTATCTTTATGATAAAAATATATACTGAAAATAAATATCTTAATTTTGAAAAAGATGGTTGCTAAGTTTAGAATTATGGTTTTAGTGCTAATTACTACTTCAAACTGTCACTTCTGGCCTGCATTGTTTCCAATGAAAATCCTCCAACATGATTGCCCTATGGGTTGCAGCTGATGTTGCATTTTTTTTGTTGAGGCTTCCTTCACAGAAAAAGAAAATGATTTCATGAATTCTAGGAATTATTCTCGATATAATTTTTTATTTCCTAAATGATGATTTCTGTGTTGGTTAATCCTGCAAAAACATTCTATCTTGTTGGATTTCATTTATGCAAATAGTGTGATAGTTGACACCCTTTTACATTTCTTTGAAAGGTACTTCAATCTGCACTTGACTCTTCATATATTTTTCTATGTCTGATATTCTCTCCCTGTAGTACTATTTCTTTACTCTCTGATCCTTTTCCCCCTTTTCCTCCCCTTCTGTAACTTCACTCTTGTCTCTCAGGAGAACATTTCCCTGACAATACTCTTTATCCCTGCTTGGCAGGTCACTCATCACCTTTGCTCTGGGTAAAAGGAAGAATGATAGGACTATTTGTGTTCTGGATTGTGCTCTTTGTTGTATCTGTTCAGTCAGGATTAATAGTGAGTGTTTGGTTGTTGTTGTTGTTTATTTCATTTATTTTTAGAAGGAACGCTTTAAGGCAGTAGTTCATAGTGTCTCATTGAGGATCAGTGAAAGGAAAATACTACTGTTGAAAACAATGGCTAGTACATTTATACAACTATTTCCCATTTTATTTTAAAGATGGACTTAATAAGCTTTATACAAAGGATGCTGGAAAGTAGGAGACAGAAAAATGACAAAATTATGGAATGCACAAATATAAAAATTACAGTTGCCAGTGGTTTATACCTTAAATTATACCACTACTGAGGCTAAGCAAGGAAGATTTTAAGTTTGTTGACAGTGTGCTACACATGGAAAAACTGTGTCAACTAACAAGGTGTGTAGTTCAGGTAACAGAGTACTTGACTAGCATATGAAAGGCCCTACTTTCAATTCTCAGGATCTTCAGTAAAAATAAGGATATGTTGTTTATAGGTACATTGATAAATTAAAAATACAATATAGTAGGGAAATAAAAAAGAGGAGAGATTCAGTTATAGGAAATATTTGAAAATAATACAGGAAATATTTGAAAATAATACTTGGTATGGATATAATGCTTATTTCATCCTCTAATTCCTATGTTAGAATCTTAACCCTCCACTGTGTAGTGTCAGGGCCTTAGGTTTTTGAGAAGTCACTTAGTAGTTAGGATAGAGCTCTCACAAGACAGATCAATGTCTTCCAAGACGAAATATAAAAACTTGCTTCCTCTGTTTTTCCCCCAGAGCAATGTTTCAATGAGAAAGTAACCAAGTGCAAACTCTTCCGAGACATAAATCAATCATTGCCTTGATTTTGAATTTGCATCCTCCAGAAAACCTAGCCTATGCTAATTTGTTACAGCAAAATAAACTCACTAAGAAATTACTCAAGATGATGTGAATAATATATTATCTGGCTCTTTAATGTTATGCTTGATAGTGAGGAATAAGCCACCATGAAATCAGTTTTTTTAGGGGAGATTAAGAAAGACAAAAATATGTTTAATATTCCAAACCTAAGAACTACTATTTTTAACATTATGAAGAATTTGTATATATTTTAAACTCATTTATACTGTCCCTTGGTATATAACACTAACACTTTCATTAGATTTTTCAACAGATATTAGAGAGTATACCACCAAAGATAATTGTTTAATTGCTTATCGTCCTTTATATAATAAAGTAATATATAAAGCTTAAAGTCTTGGAATTTTGAACAAAACTATAAAGTATTATTACATTTAAGCATGTTTTATTTGGAATCATAGGAATTTGTCTCTGAATACAGAATAGATTGAACAAAATATAAGTCTTCAAATTTCTTTTCTTTGAAGGCTCGTAGCTAATTCTGTCTGCCTATGTGAGATTTTCCGAGCACAAAACCTAGTTGCCTTTAATGTCCTATAGTCACATCAATCATAAAAGTCATAGGATATTTGATTGTATATTTGAAAAAATAGATATAAAAACGGGTATTGCATTAATGCTATTTCTACTCTTATGGTTTCCCTTTATCGTACATGACTCATGTGGTTGACTCTTACTTCCAAAATTACTCATTTCAGAAGAGGCAAAGACTATGTACATAAGTATTGTGCTATAAATTAGATATGGAAACTGCTAAATACTGAGCAACCTAGGCTGTGCAGAGGGCAGAAAGCATTCAACTAAAAATGGGTTTTGCCCAAATAGAATGAAATATGTAATGACAGCACCAGACAGAGTCTGGTGTGATTCAAGATACTGATGTGAAGGGCAAACTTATCAACTGTTGAAATTGAACAGGACAAAATCACTTTGCTCTCTCAAAGGCAACCAAACCAACAAGGAGACCGTAATTCAGTGTCCCAAACATGAATATAAATGGACTCGACATGGAATTGAAACTTCATACAAAATATCTCTAGGCAGTGGCTAAGCTTCCAAATCTTACTCTAGTCAGTAAATATACTTAAGAAGAATTCCCAATCTTGTTGGAAAAAGAGATTGTTTTATCTAAATATTTAACTTTTAACTTTTTTTTCTTTTTAGAAAGTTAAACTTTGGGGCATGTCACCCTTCTCCAACTCCCAAATCGACATTTGATTTCACAGATGCTAGACTTATCCAATCTCTTGCCTCAAGCCTAAGTTGCATTTATGCTTTCCTTATAAACCAGTATTTGCTGCTGAAAACGTTGTATTTTTGACTCACTGAATTTCACTTAGGTAAGTATCTCAGCCACTTTACGCTGGGATTTTATGCAGTGATTTATTTTGTTAATCTGTTGGCTGGAGTCCAAAGAAGAATTTAGCCTCGATGTAGCATGGGTATAATTTCTCTTAGCATTCTGTGACTATTCCTGAATGAGTCTGTCTCACACAGTAACTATTAACTTTGTTAGGTACTAGCTTGTGGATTTGTAATACAGAATTATTTAAAAACAAATGATGTGTCACAGGGACCATTAAAATTGTGACATATAAATAAATATATATATATGAAATTAAATATTTTCAGTTGCAAAAAGAAGGCAAATTTTGTACTTACAAATCTGTAAAAATTTTGAGGACATTAAGTGCAACAAGTCAGGAAGAAAATACCAAATCCTGCATACATTTGGGATTTACCCTTAGAAACTAAAAATTTTGCACACACAGAAGCAATGATTAGCACTACAATGGGTGTTGCCTGGTGCTAGGCATGAGACATTAGAGATATTTTATAAATATTTCAAGCCTTGTAAGAATTCAAAATTGTATGATTAATAATTTCTGTATATTTAATGTATAATATGGTGACTATAATTACCAGTGCTATAAGACACACATCAACTCACACAAATGTGGGTATATGTGTGTATTATTGCTAATAGTTAATTACGGTTGTTTGTAGATGTCAAATGTTTGCCTGTATCAAAATGTCAAATTATATATTGTGTACATTATTTACTTTTATATCTTAATAAAGCTGGAAAACTAAGGGAAATACTTCAAGAAGTGTTTATTAATAGTGGACCACCCACAAGTACATTAAAACAGTTTTTCTTAAACAGGGTTTACAAAAAAACTGTGTTATGCATGCTCATGAGAATTTATGATCAATAAATAACTGTATTAATTTGAATATTAAATGAGTATACACAACAAAAAGGCCTCTATAAGCTCATTGAAATAATTATTGCATAGCTTTTCATTTAAACGAACACAAAGCAGGAAAAAGAAGCTAATTTGACTTTAGCTATAATAAACACAGTAATTATTGTAAAAGTATAAGCATTTAGAAAAAATTTAAGTTTATCTGAATTCAATACAATGAGAGAGTTTTACTAATAATATATATATTATTTCTGAAAGAAGTATATATAAGTTCCTTAATTACCAATCTTGCTATTATATAAAAAAAATGAAGTCCTTTATTTTTGTGAGAAGAAAAGCAGGTAAGAGCAAGGTGTTCCCTGTGTTTATCTCAAGTTTTCTTTTGAATTCTACATCAATAACTAGCTCTTAGTAACAATGAAGCTCAGCATCACCCATGTTAGGGCTTATAAGGATAAATATGACTGGAAAATAAAGAAGCTTTAATAATTAGTAAACAAAAACCAGCAAGAGTCAAGGAAGTGTCAAAAGACATCTAAATAATCTAATTGTCTTTTAGTCTTAATTCTAGAATTAATTGGGTAACACTTCAAATCAAAATGTGTTCTTAGAATTCGGAGGCCACACAGAAGTGGCATACAGATACAGATGGATGCCTAGCAATTGTTTGTGAATAAACTGTGAACTAAATTTCAAAAGCAGTGACTTACTCAAATTCAGCAACTTGCTAGAAGAGAAATTTCCTAAATTTGACTTTGAAGTACTCTGTGTGCAAAATCCAGTTTTCAGTTTACTATATGAGGACTAAATTATGGAGGCATCCTTGGATATTAATATAATTTGATCAGAGGATCATACTACTGAATTTGGAAAGTAACTGATATAGAAGCCTAGATCATGAAAGTAAGCAATAATATTAAATTTGAATAATCTGTTAATCCATGGCAAAAGTAAAAACAACAAAAACCTAGAGGAAGATTTAAATCGCTTTAGATTAAAGCCATGTGGATTATATGACAAGCTCATATGGAGAAAAGTTGAAACTTGAAATACAACCAGGAAATAAAATAATTAGTGCATCCGCAAGTGGATGCTATTATTTCAAATTCTATCAAAACTAAAATTTGTTTTTTTGGAAAATCTACATTATGCTCCTGCCCCAAACTTATTACAAATGTTTGAACATGAAAGTTATAAGCACACTAATATGTTCAGTAGATGTTTGGGTTTGTCTGGAGAAGTTGTCTGGAGATTCACTCACTGATACCAATGGGTATTATAAGATCTGAACCAATTGGTTTCAAGTGACAGAGCATAAATTACAACAACCTGAGGAATCAAATTGCAGCAATGGTCTTGGGCTGTTGAGAGCTAACACTAGATAAGGGAAATATACACGAAAGTCAGTTGCTGGTTGCTCACCCCTATAATCCAAGCTGCTCAGGAGGCTGAGATCTGAGGATTGTAGTTCAAAGCCAGCCCAGGCAGAAAAGGCTTTGAGAGTTTTATATCCAATTAACTGTCAAAATCCTGGAAGTGGAGCTGTGGCTCAAAGTGGTAGAGCACTAGCCTTGAGTGAAAAAGCTTAGGAAGAGTCCCGACGTAAGAAACCCAAGTTCAAACTCCGTGACAAATGAACAAAAAAGAGAATGTATGAGTCAAAAGAATAGGTATAAATAAATACATTTAAAACTGTTCATATTTATGTGAATAAATAGATGAAATATTTAAGGCTTTTATATTTATCCATATGGAAACATGAATATAATACATGAAAATCTTTCAATCTACTCACCAGGAAGCACTCACTTTGCAGAAACAAAAGCAACATTAAAAATGTAAAAGCAAACATCTGAATGTATATCCTGATTATTAAGATTATGGACACATAGGATCAACTTCCAAGGCAGCAGAGTTGGAGATAACGATCAGGCTAATCATTATAGGTAACTACTTACTGAAAGAAAGCCCAGCTAGTTCCATCTCTGAGTATGAACTTCAATTATTAACTTCCATGTCAAATCATCTGTATGATATCACTACCTGTAAGAGCAATTGTGCATTTAGTGGGCTATTTTATTCTGAAAGCCAAGAACATTGTTTCTTACAGAAACAAACATTGTGTTCAGGTATGAGGTCATCTTTCTGGCTTACAAATCATTAACTGAAAATGTTATCTGGTATTCTACTGAATGCCTGACAGAACATGCACAAAATCTGACCAAAGCACAAACATTAAATAATAGAGAATCTAAAAAGTGATCTGAGGAATCAATTGTTCTTGGGCAACTAAAAGATAAACACTAGGTAAACAAGATGCCATCAAGAAATTGTTTGTGATAAAAATGAGGATATAGGCCCAAAAGGAAAAAATAATTTGGTTATACCAATTAACCTGTTCAACCAAAATAGCTACTGTGATAAAATCCCTGGATATTGTTTTCTAGGTACCACTGAGGCCCACGGTGACTGAGTCACCTTCTTAGCAACAACACTGGTATCATAAAATGACTCTGGTGTCAGCATCTGTTCTTATTTTTATATACAGGCTTTAAAGGGTTCTCTGAACATGTGGTATATTTATGTATTTTGGAATATGGCAATGCATTTAAAATTGATTTTATCTGGAGTCTAATTTTTTTTAGAAAAAAAACATTCAAGGCCACATACCCTGTCATAGAGCCACTAAATAATATTTTCCTTATTAGTAAAAATTCAAATAATTATTTGTTGTTAAATAATTATTTAATTCATTATTAAAATGTTATATGTTAAAATCTTGTGTGTAAGCAAACAAATATAAAATTAAATTTAAAACTGCTATGTTTACAAAAGATGATCCCAAATAATTTAAATTTTAATTCATATTAAAATAATGGAAATATTCATGAATTGAGAAAAGAGATAATATGTAGAGTGAGAAGATGTAACACTTAAAGTATGTTAAAAATAGAGATAGTAAATAAAAGTATTATTTAAAAGAGAAGCATTTATTGGATTATTTTATTATGCGTATGTTAAACATGCTTATTTTCCTAACTTAATTTGATCATTATGGAAAAAAAGGCTTAAGTACAAAATTTTCTGAAAATCTCATTAAGAAATACTCTGGATTTTTAGTTAGAAAAATTATATATATAATATAACACCTAATAAAATTAATAATGATAATTTTATTTTAGCATTGAAAATCTATGCTATTTCATTTTTCTTAGTCTAGTAATAACTAGTGTTATGCATTTATTATAACTTCCATAATCTTGTGAGATTTGTTGTAAGACTTATAACACAAGCTGCTGTTTCAAAGAATTTCATGATATCTTTAGGCATTGACAAGTTGACTTTTAGTCAGTTATATTTTTCACTTGAATTTCATTACACAAGAAATGAAAATTAAATCTCAAACTCAATACATAAATCATATAAATTATTTGAATCATAATAGATTCCTTCATTTCAAATTCAAAAATTACAGAAAAAATTTACTAGCTTACTTAACTATGGTTCTTTCTATCCTCCTTTGCCCTCTTGTTTCAAATGTCAAGAATGCAAATATATATCTCTATATAGCTATATATAGATATACATAATCTTAAAGTAGAAATACAAACTGTCATTCAGTAAAGCAGTTATGAGTGCAATGCGTCTTATTCAATGTCACTTCTATACCATTCTCACATTCTCATCATCTTTTCCAAACCACCCCTTCCCTTAGTTTTCTTGAACATCTTTCAACCTGATATTAGTCCTTCTTCATCAAATTTTAATTTTGTTTTCAAATTCTCCTTCCTTATTGAATATTTCCCTAGATCTACCAATATATTCATTAGATAGTCAGAAATGCATTTCCTGTGATAAGGTCATTTCCATTTTATTGAGGTAAGGAATGAAATAATCTGGAAGAGAAAGAAAAACTTCAAAATATTTTACTAAAAGAAACAAAATAAGTAATATTTAGAGATCAAAATAATACTTGACAATAAAGTTCAAAGTCATCTTGTAGATTAATTTCTTATGAAACTTAAATCCAAAGAAGATTGTTTTTTAATTCCTAATATTTTGTGCTATCTGTTATAAAAATGCTACTATGTATCTAGAAAGGAAACGAACCTTGAACCAAATAAATGATGAATCTGTCTTTCTCAGAATTTTTTGTGCCACTCACCTACAAATCTTTGTACATGGTTATATCAAAATACACTATCATATATGTTTTAAAAGATTAGAAAATAATTTCTTTTGGCACCCTATTTATGTTTATTGCTGACTTCAAAGGACATTTATGGTGTAGATGAGTTATTTTTCCCAAGGTTACAAATGGAAAATAATCCTGTCAGCAATTCTCACAGACAATTGATGCAAGACAGTTTTAGCAAAGACATAGTCTCCTTTTAAGCAGAAATGATTTGTGTGTTTATTTGAGGCAATGTCTACTTGTAGCTATGTTTACATTGACACCAGTAGCTAGAAAATGACAGCATCAGGCAAATGGCCTTCAGGTGTAAAATCAGTTAGTGAACTTTTGGCCTTCAGAAAACATCAGAATGACCAACCATTACTCCAGATTACTAAAGGGTCACAAAACTAAAATATTTTCTTGAATTAAAATCATGCACAATGAGCTCTGCAACCATTAAAACATTGAAGGGAATCACGAAGAAGAAAATACTTATTTGAAAGACACTTTATTAGACTGTGTGTGGGAATGAATGAATGTATTTATTATGGTTGTTCCCAAATTCCTATATATTTTATTATACAAGAAATATCTTTTCATTATAAACAATGTTAGCAATAAGAAAGTGCAGAATAAATACCTATGACAAAAATGGCACATCTACATGATATGTGCAGATTTGGGGAAGAGGATCAGAGAACAAGGAAAATATTTTTAGTAGAAAAATCTAAAAACATTCTGTTTCTGATGATTAGGACATATCTTTCTTCATGAAAGCAAATTAATTAGCAGATGGATGGATGAATGACAAGGCAACAAATACTATCACTTTTTATATAATGACAGTAAGATAAGCTAAATATGGATAAACATAGAAAATACACATTTATGTATTAAAGAATTAAAGAAAAGCAATTCTATTTCTGATATGTGTATATATAGTTATCTTTTAATATCATTAAAATTATATTTAATCATATTTTTTCATTATTTTGTATGCACATTAGCTCTGAGACCCACAGCTAATATTTGAAGCTACCAAGAAGTTCGCAGTATGTCACCATTTCTTTTCAATCACTTCTTATTAACATTTTATGTAATGCAATTAAAATGTGAGGTGACTGATTATTATAATAAAAGACAAAACATTCAAAATAAGATCAATACTACTCACATTATTTTAAAATAGAGCAATATTACTGACTTTATTTAAATTCTAAGAAGAGTGGAATGGTCCAGTGCAATGATGTTAATTTATAATATATATTTAAATTCCTTTTTAGCTTAATAAGAGGGTAAAAAGAAGGCCAATAAACAGCTTTATAGTCACTGCTGTTAGAAGAGGTGTGAACCTATTTTAATAGTTGAGACATCAATTTTTTTGAGTAATGTAAGAAAAAAAATATAGACAATATTCCAGAATGGTAGAGTGCTAGATTTTCTAAGGAATGAAGAAAAATAGCTAGAGTCGCCACTCCTTAAGATGATATAAGTCTAAAAATAAACCAAAAAATGATGCAAGAAGAATACAACATGAAATAAACTTCCTCCTTAAGCTCTACCTTTTAAGCACCTCTTTCCTCATCAAAGGTGAAGAGTTCTCTTAAATTCATAGGAGTGATCAGAGTGTCTAGTTGTGAAACCCGACTGAACCCATCAGCATCTCAGGTTCTAGAAGTCATCATAAAGTAACTCTCAGCTTCAGGGTTACTGTGTTTGTGCTACCTCTAGTTAACTTGCTCCTTCCATATGATGAATATCAATAGTTAAGTATGAGTTGTCCTTATACTGCATAGATGAGTTTTCCTAATGTTATAGAATTGTGTGACTTCCTGTACAACATAATGTTAAATAGGACATAGATGTTATCCAACAAATATAGTACTCCTTTGCATATTAAGTCTACTGTCTGAGAAATAACTAGATAGACCTAAATTCCAAGCTAAATATAAATCATAAGAGCAATGTCTTGTTAATATGCATTTGGCTTTTACTGAAGAGAAAATTCAGACTAGATTTCTATGCAACAGGTCTATAGAACTGGTTTATCTAGCATTTCATAACAGACCCACATTGCTAATAATCTATTGATTTGTCTCTAGGTATTGATGTTGAGTAGATTTTATTTAAATATGAAAACATGAATTCAAAATAACCTTAAGTTATACATAAGCAGTGTGGTTTACTTGTTTTAAATAATATTGATATCAATTATAGGAAAGCACTAAAGCTCCTCTGTGTCAGTCACACTCTATGTTGTAGTGATAGGAAAACATATCTCTGACCTCTGGTATGAGGTGAAGAAGTAAAATGTGGGCTGACATTTCACACTGCATTGTACAAATATGATTTTAAAAAATTGCCTTGCTGAAAACTTCTCCCAGTGTCTGAATGTAGTGAGAGCACTGAAGAAGACCTGGGAAGGCTGTGGGTACTTTTGCTGTGTTAACTGGGCTTGAGGACATTCATTTCTAGATTCCCTTTGTCTAAGCATTCCAGTAATGCACCATGGGCTGACCTTGCTTATTGCCTCTCTCCCTTCCTCTTATCCTTCACAAGTCATCTCTCTACACACTAATCAGATTATATGTCTGGATTTCATTTTCCTCACTCACTCTCCTTGACAGCCTGGCATTTGTTACAGTATATCTCAACTGGTCTAACACATACTAAGGTAAAGCTGCTGAGTTTTTTTTTTGAATCTCAATGATCTCATGGCATGCTAAGCCAAGGAAAAGAAAGAAGAATAGTGTAAAAGCCAAATCCTAAGGAATCAGTATGCAGATGTAAAACAGTAAGAATGAAGGTCTGATGCTTGAGCTGAGATGTACAAGATGCTATGTCAAAAAACGAACTTTACAAATATGAAATACTACTGATAATTTTCTGATAATCATTTTATAACGACAATTATAAAATAACATTTATAAATTTTCTGTGAAAGGATGAACAAAATTCTACTCTACTTTCTTAATGATTTTAGAATGAAGTTAATGACAAACATCAAGATGGATTCATTGGTATCCATGCATGACTTAATTTACTTTTTTACTATCATTAACTTTTTTCCAAATCTTTGAATATCTATATAAATTAATAAAGTCACTTTTTGCACTCAACATATAGATGAAGCTGTAATGATAACTGGTTGAAAATTGGATGTTGGTAATAGTGATCATTTTGTTGTGGAAGAGCTAAGTAAAATTCATGCAAAGGATTAAAATGTATAGCTATTTTTCAAGTGGAGGATGTACACTCATTAAGAAGACATGAAAACAATTTAGAGTGATGTTATTTATAGTACAAAGTCAAATAGAAGAGAAATATTAAATACATCTTATAGAACCAAGGGTCTTTAGGTTAGTGGTAAGACAAGGTTGAAATGCCCTCTGATCTCAGTGGATTTATCTCAGTAGACTTCAACTTAAAATGTTGGGATATAGTAGCAAGAGAGACACAATAAAGATGTTTGGAGCTCAAGGAAATCATTTTTCTTAATTTTTTTTATTTGTCTACATCTTTTCTTTTAGGCAGTTCACAAACTTTTAGGTGGAATATTGAATGTACTTTTTTATATCTGTCAGTTAATATGATTGGTTTTATTCAATAATCTTACATCAGTACACTTGAACATTATCCAACATGCTCCTCATTAGAACTTTCTGAATAATATTGTAATAATATATTACTTCTCTGATTTTGGTTTTTCTCTACAAAGTGTTGTAAATTTTTGAGTACTAGATGCGTGACTAAACCTCAAATAACTAAAGAAAATCTGTAACCAGAAAATGTATAGCCATGCTGTAAGTTACTGCAGCAAAGCTCATCAAACATCAGATAGTTTCCAGGACTAATTCTCTTTCTACAACATGTTATGTTTGTTTGATGAAGTGCCAGCTCTTTTTGTGTATGAGTACCAACCATGTTGTTTGTGAAGCATGCATATAACTTTGCACAAAAGACCTCTTAACACATTCTGGAAATGTGTCTTACAAGATCAAGCTAACAGCATGTTTGTTTTGAGGTTCTAATGCCATCCTGCTTAGATACAGAAGTCATTCCATTGTTTGCAATGAGAGGTGGAAGTATGAGGAATGAACTTGCTGATGTCCCTTTGTATGAGTATACTAAGCTTATGATGGCCCTATCTGTTTTACAGCATAAATCTAATATTCTCCCAAAGTCCTCATTTCCAAATGAAATTGCTTTAGGAGTTAGGTTTTATGAATTCTAGAAAGACAAACTTTACTCCATAGCAGGAACAATATCTAATCATTAGGGAGATGTCTAGTTGATTTATAAAAATATGAATCATGAGTTTTTTCCTTTGAAATAAATTAACAATATGTAACCTAATATATGGCACATAGAATTTTGGATATTAACTGGCCTTCTCCCTGTTTCAGCAGCTGCATTTATAAAAATTAAGATAAAATAGTATTTGGAATGGAATTATCCTAGGATTTATAATGCTAATACACAGTGGTTAATATAGTACATAGTGCATTGTAACTGTACGTATTCTGAAACTGAATTGATCATATTTATAACCTTTGAGGGAATGACACAGTCTCCTACCTAGTGCTCAAGCCAGATAACTACAGCATTCCTCTCAACTGCCCCTTATACCCCTTTTATGTGTGGAAGTGTTTAGTCATTCTTCAAGTTGAAGCTAGCAAGCTTTTATTGTCTCTCTATCGAATTGCTTCTTAAGAAATAAAAGGACAGGAAAATGAACCCTTAAATATGTATTTTAATGTTTTCGTTTCTTTCATGCATGTGTTTCTAACGCATTTATAAGATTATTTCTTTGTTGCTTTGTATGTCCCTCCCCCACAGTGTAACCCCCGCTTTCACTATATTTGATGTCAGTATAACATGTGGAGGAGATGGGGACAAACAAGTCGTTTAAGGATTCAGGTGGACCTGTTGCAACAATGAGAAGTACAAATGTCATGTCAAAACCAGCTTTACAATGTCGGTGTGGGGGGGGGGGGAGGGGGGTATAATTGGGTGGGGGGAGGGGGGTAAAATTGGGTGGGGGGAGGGGGGAGGCCGGGAAGGGAAGTGAAGGGTAAACAAAGGAGGAGGCTGCAATGCTTGGTAAGAAATGTATGTATTATCCTGCCCATGTAATTGTAGCCCCTCTGTACAGTATGTTCTCAAATAAAATAAAATACAATTAAAAAAAAAAAGAAATAAAAGGACAGATAATGTGATGTTAGGAAAATGAATCCTTAGATATGTATTTTAACTTTTTTTCCTTTCATGCATGTGTTTCTAAAGCATTTATAAGATTATTTCTTTGTTGCTTTGTATGTCCCTCCCCCACAGTATAACCCCTGCTTTCACTATATTTGATGTCAGTATAACTTGTGGAGGAGATGGGGAAAAACAAGTCGTTTAAGGATACAGGTGGACCTGATGCAACAATGAGAAGTATAAGTTGTCATGTCGAAAACGAGCTTTACAACGTCGGTTGGGGGGGGAAGGGGAGAAGGGAAGGTGGGGGAGGGGGTAGAATTGGGGGGGAGGGGGAGGCTGGGAAGGGATGTGAAGGGTAAACAAAGGAGGAGGCTGCAATGCTTGGTAAGAAATGTATGCATTATCCTGCCCATGTAATTGTAACCCCTCTGTACAATATGTTCACAAATAAAATAAAATAAAAGATTTAAGGGAAAGAAATTTTTTATTATCTTATTTGCCCTGTTCCTTCCAGGAATTGTAAGACAAATTGTATATAACTAAATTTTCCTTGATATCTTTTATTCAATGATAACTTTGCACAAGACAATATCATAAATAATAGTAAATGTGTTTTATAAGTAGACAATATCATAAATAATAGTAAATGTGTTTTATAAGTATGTGTTGATGCAATTGACCCAAATGCCCTGCATTTGGGGGGAAATAAATGTCATTTTACGTGACAATATAAAACTTGTGTATATGGTGGAGGGGGTGTCGAAGATGTGAAAACCTTTTCTGAAAGTGCATAGATCCTGATAGGATTTTCATGCATTTTAAGAATGTCTGATGTGGTTAATAATATATTTAGTTTTATGGTTATTATGGCTTATAATGGTCTTCTAAAGTATTTGTCAAAGATGCAAATTTTTCAGTAAGCAAATTACAAGCAACTGCTTAACTTCATTGCTACTTTGATTCCTAGTAAATGGCAAAATGACACGTTCTTTGTTTTGATTAGTTGTTTCACCCAGAAGTTCCCTAGGAGGTTAATGAGTGTTAAAATGCTCAAGTGGTCAGAGAGAGGAAAATAAATTAGAGGGAAGAAAACACTGAAAATCCATTCAAGAAAGTTAATATTTGGACACTACAGTGGAACCTTATTTAAGAATTATAAAATTGAGTCGGGCACTGGTGGCTCCATACCTGTAATCCTAGCTACACAGGAGGCTGAGAACTAAAGATTGCAGTTTAGGTGCAGTTCAAAGCTAGTCCAGGAAAGAAGTCCATGATGTAAGTGCCCTACATCTTGTATACACACTTTTCTAATTTGAGAAGGGGAAGGGAAAAAAATGCTTAAATAGGGATATAGGCTGACCCATCGTAACGATGAAATGTACAAGACACTATGTTGAAAACGAACTTTATGGAGGGGAATGTAGTTGTGGAGGTGGGAGGGAAGGAATGGTAGGGGAAAAACAAAGGAGGAGGCAACACTGCTTGATAGGAAATGTACTCGTTACCTTGCTCATATAACTGTAACCTCCTGTACAGTATTTTTACAATAAAATAGCATTAAAAAAACCATTCTAATCTCCAATATACTACTACAAAAATCCAAAAGTGGTGCTGTGCCTCAAGTGGCAGAGAGCTATCCTTGAGCAAAAGAAGCTGAGGCCCAGAGTTCAAAAATCATAAAATTGTATGTATTGGAAGCTGCATGCAAAATGAGTAATAACTATTATTTATGACATAGCAGAAACTCTTTGAGCTTTAGCTACTGAAAGGTTGGTGATCAAACTAAAATTAAAAGTTTTAATTTTAAGTTCTTTATTAATAAACATCTGTGATATGAAATGATATATATAAAGTGTCAAGTATTTTACTATATACTGTATGTAAAATAAGTTTATTTCGGTTTTGAGTTAATCATACTTTCTTCCTAAGTCCAAAATTCTTAATTTTTTACTATTAACCAAATTAGTATTATTTTTAAAGCAATCATTCATTTATTCCATTATTTTATATTTTGGTTCATTATATAATGAAATAAATCTGATTATATGCATGCATATATGTATATAAAATATGACATAATTAAATGCATCTATAATCTATGTTTAAGTGGATAGTTAGTTTATTTATATTTACTCATGTTTCATTCATTACTTTTTTCAGAATTAAGCTAATAAACTCCAACAGTTTGTTATCAATTCAAACAGCTTTTATTGTCTGGTGCTTATGTTAGAGAAAAATTCTTACCAATTGAGTAATTGTATTTATAACTCATATGGCTAGTAGCCTCAGATGAAGGATTGACCACTGAATACATAAAATTTCATCTAGTTGTATCATACCTTAAGCAGAAGTACATTTAACATTGACAAAATTAATTAATGTGTTCCTTTACTAACTGAAACTAATTTTGTTGGGGAAGCCCAAGGTGGAGTGTAAGTACTCATTAAATCTATAGATAATCCCTGTCAGCATTGGTAAACTACTTAATTCTCACCTGCTGTATCATGGCTGGTAGCTATTTTTGTATTAGAAATATTTCCCCTGAGAATAATTGTAATGAAGAAGTCAAGGGTATATAAATTCCAACTCAAGTGTTCAAGATGCTGTTGTAGCTACATATGTTTTATTACAGACCATATAGCAAAAGTTCAACTTCTTTTAAGACAAGGAAATTACACTTTATGATTATTATTGCTGTTATTATTATAGTTTTTTGGTATTTGTATTAGCTTCTTAAAAAGTAGACATAAAAATTAGAAAACCTGTGATTTTTTAATCTCCAAAGTCCAACATAGTAGTTAATCAACTACTAAAAAATAGAAACAGTTGTGGGAAGGGATAAATCCTTTTTATTACCATTCTTTATATGCTAATTTTTAAAAATTAACTGGTAATCAATTATCACAGTAGAAAGGCTATTGATACAAATAAATTCAAATCAATTTATTCCTCTCATTTTTGTATTTCATTTTCACATCTTCCATATGAGACTGCTGATTGATTTATATTAGGTTACTTAGTTGCCATCTGACAGCCATGGTTTAGGAAGCCATATTTAATCAAAATGTAGCATTTTTCTAAGCACACATAGAGATTTTTAAAAATGTAGTATTCACTTCTCTGATAATACAAAATATAAATTGTAGGTGAGTTCTGTCTTTGAAAAAAAGTTCAGCACAAAATAATAAAAATGTGACAGCTCATCATTTAAGTCATTTAAAATGTTATTATTAAAAGCTTTTTCTTTCTCATTTTTATTTTTCAGAACCTTTCAAAAATGGCACTACAATTCTTTCAACCAAGTGACCTTGTATTGAGAAGCTCATATTAAATAAGTATTCTGCACATACATGGAGTGTACGCTAATCAATGCTATTTGAAAAAGAAGTACACACTCAACATTTGTGGCATTCGGTTTCATGCAGTTAATTAACACTTTTCGTATGAATCATTCAAAATAACATACATCAAAAACAATTTATGATTGACAGTAGAAAACCTTAAGAATTTCTTTGTGCCCAAGTGCCTTTGGCTCATACCTACACTTCTAGCTACTAAGGAGCAGAAATGTGAGGATTTTAGTTCAAAGCCAGTCAGAGCAGAAAAGTCTCTGGGACTCTTAACACCAATTTTCCACCCAAAAATTGGAAATGGAGCTGTGGCTCAAGTGGGATAATCCAAGCATCGAACACAAGATCCTAGAGACCACTCACACCTAGAGTTCAAACCCAAAGCCTGGCATACATACAAACACACATGCACACATGCACACACACTAATTACTTTTTGTTCAAAATCCTTTTTTATAACTTATGGTTTACTTTTAACAAATATTTACAAAAAAGACATGAAATCATAGAGTATGTTAACATAGAATCATAGAATATGTTAACATAGCTATGAATAGAGTGAAATTTACAAAGATTTAAATTATTTTTAGGAAACTCGTTTTGGAACCCAGAGTCTTGTACATGTTAGGCTATCACTTAACTACTGAAGTACACCTTGGCTCTTATAATATAGTTTACTAACTACGTTCCTCTTTCTAACTCTATTTCTACCTATTTTTCTTCTCACCACTGATGTGAAATCATAAATGAATGCTACAATATCATATACATATTCTTTATCAAATTTGATCAGATTATCTTGATACATAAAATGCCTTCCTAGGGTTAAAATTCCTCCAAAAGCTCAGCACTTCTGACACTCAGAATGCTGCGAAAGAAGAAGATAAAGTTCAAATCTATTAATACACATAAAATAACAAATATAACAAGGGTAGGAGAGGCTAGAGTGAAATAAAGGAGACTCTAACACTACATTACAAATAATATAGCAGAAACCACTAAATAAATTTAAATAATAATCACAACTATAAATAATTTTGATTAGTCTAAAAACAAACTGGAAAGTTGGATTAAAAATCCAGAATGCTCCTCCAATTGCTCATGCATATAATTTAAGCTACTCAGAAGGCTGAGATCAGAGGCTCACAATTCAAAGTCAGCAAAGGCAGGGATGTCCGTGAGGCTTGTATCTCCAATTAACCACCAGAAAACCAGAAGTGGCGCTGTGCTGAAGTACTGTGGGATAGCACCCAAGCCCAGAGGTCAAGTCACACGACCGACAAAAAATAAAAAAAAATTTTAAAAAATCCAGAGTTGATCATTGGTTGCCTAGTTTGGACTTCACTGATGAAGATAATCATAGCCTTAATGTGAAAGAATGGGATAGTTTTTTCTAAGTAAACAGAGCCCTTAAGCAAACACAACTAATTGTGTACTTAGTTGTGAAAAAAGAAGACTTCAAAGTAAAATTAGACTAGACAAAGACACTACCTTCAAAGTGATGAAATAGTCCATCCATCAGGAACTTTTTAACATTTAAAAACATATTTGTCTCCAACATTGGAATACTCATTTTCATAAGATATGACAGTTGGACATAAAAATGAAACAAACTTCCAACATAACAATTGTGCTAACATTAATATACCATACACACTGGAAGATAAATTTATTCAGGCAAAAATTCAAGAAGAACATTTCAGAGTTAAATGATACTGCAAATCAAATGAACTACAGCCCTTCCAGATTATTTTCTATCCAAGAGCTACATAGCAAACATTCTTCTCAACAGCCCACAGAACTTTTACTAAAATTAATCATTTAATAGCACTTAAAGAAAGTCTTAATATAGGCAAACTGAATAATTTTCTCCTGCTTATCAGACTAAAATGGAATAAAAGAATGATAGGAGAAAGCATAAAAAGAATACAAACAGAGACTGAAGTATAGATTAGGTTCTGTGTGTGTGTGTGTGTGTGTGTGTGTGTGTGTGTGTGTGTGTGTGTGTGTGTGTGTGTGTGTGTGTGTGTGTGTGTGTGTGTGTGTGCTTCTGAACATGTAAGCTGATATTGAGGCCTGAATTTAGATACTGAAGTTCTGTTTCAATTCTTTGAAAATGGTAATTGGTACTTTACCACTCAAGTCATATCCTCACTTCAAGCTTTTTGTTAGTTAATTGCAAATAAGAATGTTTTGGCTTTGTCAGTCTGGGCTGGCTTCCAGCTTCAGTCCTTAGACATCATTCTTGTAAATAACTGATTATAGGCATGAACTATATTGATGATCAGATAGAATTCATTTTTTAAACATTTTTGATGGTATAAGACTTGAACTTAGGGCCTAGGCTTTGGCCCAAAGTTTCTTGTGCTGAAGGCTAACATTCTACCACTTGAGCCACAGCTCCATTTCTGACTTTTTTAAAGGTGTTAATTAGGGACAGTAGTCCCATGAATTTCTTGCCCAGGTTGCCATCAAACATGGATCTTCACATTTCAGACTCCTAAATCAGTAGGCTTATAGGCATGAGACACTGATTATTGTTTAGATTTCACATTTGAATGATCAGTAGGTCCTTGACAAAATCAGAAAGAAAGTATTTTTACCTTCAAACAAAAAGTGCAAACAATTGACCAAAATCTTTGTTAACTACCAAGTCACTGCTAAGAGAATTTATGTATATGATGGCCCTCATTAGATAATCACATAGATCCCAAATAAATAATCTAAGAATACAACTCAATTCATAGATAAACAAAACTATCTAAACCCTGAAGCAGTATACGTAACTAAATGGGAAGTTATTTAAGAAATGAGACTAAAAACTCACAAAAACTCTCCAGCTTTTTGAAATACTAATTATTTTTAGACAGAAAAAAAATTAGGTAAAAGCATTTCTATTCACAATGGCTTCAAAAACGTTCAAATACATAAAAATAAAACATTACTTAGAGTTAAAAGACAGCTATAATAGCAGCTACAAATCTTTTTTATACTGTTTTATTGTAAAAATACTGTACAGAGGGGTTACAGTTACATGAGCAAGGTAATGAGTATATTTCTTATCAAGCATTGTGACCACCTCCTTTGTTTTTGCCCTACTAACCCTTCCCTCCCAACTACACTTGCAGCCCCCCTCCCTGCCCTGCCTAAATTGTAAAGTTTATTTTTCAACATAGTGTCTTGTACATCTCATTGTTATAATGGGTCAATCTGTATCCCTATTTAAGCATGTTGTTTTTTCCATTCCCCTCCCTAAATTACAGAAGTGTATATACAAAATGCAGGGCACCAACATCAAATACAGTAAAAACAGGGGTGGGGAATGAACATACAAAGAAACAAAAAAATCACATGGTACATTATAAATATGTTAGAAACAATAACAAGAAACAAAAAACCACTTGTGTCCCTATCTTGGGGTTCATTTCACTTAACATCATCTTATCTGATCATATGTGCATAGCTATTGACCTTTTCTGGTTGTCCCAGACATATACAAGTTATTTCAAATGAGGGAAATCATGGGACCTACTTCACTTAATAGAGCTTATTTCACTTAATAGAATTTTTTCCAAGTCTTTCCATTTCCTAACAAATGGGGTGATATATATATCTCATATATCATATATGCCATATATATCATATATAATATATATCATATATATCATATACATCATATATCATATATATATGCGTATTACATTTTCTTGATCCAGTCATCTAATGAGGGCCTTCTGGATTGGTTCAATACCTTAGCTAGGGTAAATAATGCTGCAATTAACATAGTTGTGCTGGTAGTTTTAGTGTGGTCTTGTTTGTGATCATTTAGGTAAATGCCCAAAAGTGGGATTGCTGGGTTATAGAGGAGCTCTATGTGGAGTCCTTTGAGGAACCTCCTTATTGCTTTCCAAAGTGGTTGAACAAGTTTACACTCCCACCAACAATGCAAGCCGGGAGTTGGTGGCTCACACTTGTAATCCTAGCTACTCAGGAGGCTGAGAACTAAGGATCATGGTTCAAAGCCAGCCCCTGAAGCAAAGTCCCTGAGACTCTTATCTCCAATAAACTACTAGAAAACCAGAAGTGGCACTGTGGCTAAAGCAGTAAAGCATTCACCTTGAGCTGAAGAGTGCAGGGACAGCGACCAAGCCCAGACTTCAAGCCCCACTACTGACAAAATAAAAATAAATAAATAAATAAATAAAATTAAAAAACAATGCAGTAGGGTTCCCTTCTGGCCACATCCCCTCCAGCATCTGTACAAATCTTAATTAAAAAAAAAACTAAGGAAACAGTTGAGAATGGAAACATATCTAATGCTCATGGTTTGGCAAAATTAACATTGGGCAAATCACTACTGATAGATATTTACAGAAATTTCTCATCAACATTCAGTTGTCATTTTAAACAAAAATAGGAAAAATTAAAAAGTTTAATCATTCCATGTAGATGGAAGTTCAAAACACCTAAAGAGCCAAATCAAGTCTGACCAAAAGGTCAATGAAGACAATAACCCTAATATATCATTTAAAATTGTATTGCAATCCTGTGCAGTACTTTAGCATAAAAAATAGTCTGGAACCCTCACAAAAGTAAAAATGTAGGTCAATGGAATGAGAGATTGAGAAATAATTCCATAAATCCATGGCTATCTGATTTTCGGTAAAAGTGTCACAAATGTACATTAGAGAAAAAAAAAAGTCTTCAAAAACTGGTATTCGAAAAACTTTTTATATTCCCATATAGAAAAGAGAAATTATATCCCCTATCTCTCTCATTGTACAGAAATTAATTAAATACTAAATAAAGACTGAAAAATAAAATGTGAAACATTGGAACTATTAGGGGAAAAATATGGAGAAACCCTTAAAGTATATATGTAGGCAATATCTTTACGAATAGGACAGCAGTTACTCAGGATATAAGAAATAATTTGTCAAATAGGATTATATGAAAATTATAAACTAAACCTTTTGTAGAGCAAAGGAAACAATTACAGAATGATCAGATAAACTAAATAATTTGAAACATTATTTACCAAATAATTATTAGATAGAAAAATGTATGTCCAGACTATATAAAGAACTCCAAAAATTAAATACCAAAATATCAGGCAATTGAGTTAATAAATAGACAAATGAATGAGACAGGTACTGCTGGAAAAAATACAAATGTCAAACAGTACATGAAGAAAATGGTTACTGTCTTTAATCACAAAGTAAATGTGTATCAAAACTTCATTAAGATTCAAGTTTAATCAGAATTACAATAATCAAGAAAATGAACAACAAAGGTTGGCAAGTATATAAGAAAAATGAACAGTTAGACATTTTGGAGGAATTTAGTGCTTTTAGTATATAAACCGGTATAGAGCTTCCTCAAAAAGCTTGAAATTTAATCCTCATATGACCATGCATACATACTTAAGAATGTAAAACTGTTTACAATAGATAGCTGCACACCTATGTTTCTTGCAACACTAGGGAATCGTTAAAGACTCACAAATAATGAACAGATAGTGAAGATTCACAGAAAAATAAAGAATAAAATTATGTTCTTTTATGAAAATATACAGAACTTGAAAACATGCTAAATGAAATATGATAGACCAGGAAACAAAAATATCACCTGTTCTCTCTAATTTTTGGAATTTAGACCTGGATAAAATCATGATATAAATGTAAAATGGAAATACAATTTGAAGGTAGAAACAAGTGGGTAACAAAGAGAAAACAAAGAAGATGAATATGATTTAAATATGTCATGTGTGAATATGAAAATATAAGGACCATAGACATAATTATTTGTTAATAGTATTTAATATTTATAGACATAATTATTTTAATGGGAAAAAAGGAATAACAAAGAGTGACATAGGGTAAAATTTGCTCAAACTACATTATATACATGTATGAAAATATCACAATGTAATCATTTTCTACATTTAATGCCCTGTCATAAAGAAAAGAATATATATATATACATAACTATTTTTATACAATAAGTAAAGGCAAATAATTCCTCACAGCCTGATCTATGATATATGAAGAAAACTAATTTTTCCTTATAGTAGTTTAGGTCTTACATAATAACATATTTTAAAATTACTTAATTCAAATGTTTTTTAGTTTTATTATCTTTAGTTTGACAACATATCAGTTTATGAATACATTTTATCTTTGAATGTGTCATGCGCACACACACACACACACACACACACACACACACACACACACACATCTTATTAATTGTAGGATTTTCTGTCTTTATGGAAAGCATGTTGAGGAAAGGCCTGGTAAATCTTTAGAAGATGTCCTTAGTTGTGAGAACATCTTCAGCAGCAAGAAAATACCCATCCATGAAACTAGCACCATAGTTCAGGTCAGTTAGAAAGTTTGAATAGCAGAGTTCAAATGCACATGATTGTAAATTCAAGTGGGCTTCTCCTGTCTTAATGAATGACAAAAAGTTCAAGGCATATACCTATCTCTTAAGTTTAGTTTACATGTCTTCTTTATATACTCAACCCAAAACACATTTTCATTAGTATCTTTGTTATGATACTATACAATAGAAAATGTGAATCAGTAGTTTCAAGACTTAATTTATAAGTCATAACAGTGGTTTAAACTTATTCTTTATAGAAAAAAGGTAACTATAATAAAAGCTCTTTCCTCAGAACTGTCTTTTCAGAATAACATTAGCTAGACAGATTTGCACAAATGGATAAAACAGGAGACAATTGGAAAATTGAGTCCCAGTGTTCATTCTTCTGAGTAGTCTTTTTTTTTTTAATTTAATTTAATTTTATTTGTGAACATACCGTACAGAGGAGTTACAATTACGTGGGCAGGATAATGCGTACATTTCTTGCCAAGCATTGCAGCCTCCTCCTTTGTTTACCCTTCACATCCCTTCCCAGCCTCCCCCCTCCCCCCCAATCCCAATCCTTCTCCTCCCCCCCCCCCACCTAAATTGTAAAGCTCGTTTTGGAATGACAACTTGTACTTCTCATTGTTGCAACAGGTCCACCTGTATCCTTAAACAACTGGTTTTTCCCCATCTTCTCCACAAGTTATACTGATATCAAATACAGTGAAAGCAAGGGTTATACTGTGGGGGAGGGACAGTGAAGTAAGCCAGGCCCAAAGAAACATAGGTCCCATGGTTTCCCTTATTTGTAATATCTAGTATATGTATGAGTCAAGCAGAAAAGGTCAGATAATGTGATGTCAGGAAAACTGAGTGGTCTTTACTTTCCCTTTTCTAAATAAATTCTTTTAAATCTGTAAAATCATGGAAAAAAACAAATTATTGGTTTTAGAAGATTTAACTTCACAGGGGAATACCTACTTTACTACTGAAAGGAATGAATTTAAGAGTACAATGTTTATGGAAAAAAAACAGAGATAAATAAAGAAATAAGTAAGGGAAGATTTACTCCATTAATATTTAATAATGCATTTATATACAAGCACAGTAATGAATAAAATGATAACATGTGTAATAATTCAAACTGGACGGATGCTGTCATGTTTTAAAAAGCTTAAGTGCCTCTCTTTTGGTAGTTCAGACTGTCTGCAGTATCAGATTTATTATTAATGAATGCAAGGAATTTCTGGTTCATAACACAATTCATTACCCACCTGCTGTTCTTACCATGCCCTTAACCTGTTAATCACAATACCACCTGGTAGGTGTCACTTGGATATTCAGAAGCATACACTGTTTAGCTCTTACATTTTATGTTATCCATTCAAAAGGCACTGTCATTGAATCAGTGGAGGGCATATATTTGGATGTTAGAAAATGTCCTCTTTTATAGCATTTATTTATGGACCTTACAGACCTATTACAATGTACTTAATTATAAATGAAACTACGTCAAAGTTTAACTTTTCAAGGGCCCTCACATATTCTTGTCATTCCTTATATCTTTACATGGGTAAGAAATGTGTTTTAGTAGTTTCAATAAAATTATAGAGACACATTATGTACCCTGACATTTACACCAAAGTAACACTTAAAATGTCATGTCTCGATTAAGAGATAGTATGAATTATATAGTCACATGGTACTAAAGAATATATAAATCAAAGAGTAATGCAGTTCTAGGTTAATGCCAGGTTATAATTGGTGGAATAGTGTTTTGTCATATAATAAATACAAGTCCACTATATTTTTCCAAAAAATTATATCTATGCTGTAAGATGTAATATGTTCAGCCATTTCAGTTATATGAAATATATTGAATGCCATGTTGGCACAGTTTCCATTTGGGCTTTACAGAAATGTTACTTTATCTCCTTCTGGATATGTGTGCTCACTGTAGTAGAAACAGATTTAGTAAATTTTTCTAAATTTTGTTCAAGTTAACTTTTGTTGTATAGGTTTCCAATGTATCAAAAATATTAAGGTAAGTAAGCCAGGTCCAGACAGATAAAGTGTGCATATTTTCCCTTATATATAGAAGCCAGATTTAGCTGAAACCTTATAAGTAAATATGTTGGGTGATGTGCATGTGCATATAAAAATATTAACTGAAATATAATGTAATTATTTTAGGATATAATTCCTTAGAAAGGCAAAGTGAAAATTCAACAAAATAAACATCAGGGAGTAGGTACTTGAAAGCGTGGGGTTGGGCCAAGAGAGAGTTATGAATGAAATAAGACAAGGATGGTGGCAGTGGGGGGCTTTCTCTATATTTGATGTCAGTATAATTTGGGGAGGGGAAGGGAAAAAATTGTTTAAATAGTGATACAGGTGGACCCATTGCAAATTATACCTACATCAAATACAGTGAAAGCAGGGGTTATACTGTGGAGGAGGGACATACAAAGCAACAAAGAAATAATCTTGTAAATGTGTTAGAAACAATTGCATGAAAGAAAAAAAAACATTTGAATACAAATCTTAGGGTTCATTTCCCTAACATCAACTTATCTGACCTTTTCTGCTTGACTCAGACATATACTAGATATTGCAACAGAGTAGTTGCCATTCAGTGAAACATTTTATGACTATAGTGCATTTTGATCAATGTCACCCCTTTCAATTTTCAACATTCAACGTATACCCACTCTTCTAACAGTTTCTTTATTATATTAAAAAGATTTCTAGCTGCTATAATACTTTATAGGGATACAGAGAATTGGATAGTATTTTTTTCAGTGAATATATATACATACACACACATATATACATATATATATATATATATACTAAACTATCTCCTCCTTTTGAAAAGCTCTCTCACATTTTTGTAGCGTTTTTCTGAATTTTAGAAAAAAAATCATTAAATCCTCAGCAGTCAATATGGAAGATTCTACACAGTGTTTCTAGCAATAAATAACATATTTTTCTAGGACAGCAATGCACAGTGTTTAAATATAAGAATATATGTGTGCACAGATTCTGTATCTTTATGTATTTGTAAACTGTATCTTCAGGTGATTACATCCCATGTACAATATATTCCAATGGGGATCATTCTACAGAAAAATAAAAATATTAATTTAAGGTTTCTCATTATTTTTCTCAATATGATTTTTGGACTTGTCAAATGTAAGTTCTATAATTTTTTCCTCTTATGTGTGTGGAATAACACATTAGATATTTGTTTAGGTTTTGAATTGGGGAGTGCCAACTAAGTTGAAGGAAAAGCTTTTGAAATTTTACTGTATTTAGAAATTTGATAAATTGACATGAAATATGATAAATTGACATTCTGTTGACAGCTCCATAGTACAATAGAATTACTTCTAAACATCATTCTGTTTCTGAATATACATCATTCCATGATTAAATTTTGTTTCCTGCTAGAATATCACAACTATTAACAAAAGATAGCTAACTAGGCCTAGTAAAAAAAAATTTAGAATTATTGTTATTAATCTTAGCAGGCAATAAAAAAACCTTTTGTAGTCATAGCTAATGTATAAGTACAGTTTCCTTGCCCTGATACATTGTTTGAAGATAAGCCATTACTTATTTCTAGAGTTCAGTCCATAGGAAGATATTGTATATAAATTATTTGAAATATTTCTGAAAAAAATTGTCTACTCACTCCATTTCTTTATTCAAGCCTTTTTATAGATTAATGAGAAATAATTCATAGTTATATATTGTATTATAATCCAGTGCTATTTTTTTGTGTTATGGTTTAACATCTAAAGTTGTTCCAGATTTGGCTAATGAAGTGTGTCTCATTTGGCTCTTTTAATTCTTAATAGTTTTTATTGTAAAGATACTGTACAGTGGGGTTACAGGCTCATGAGTAAGGAAATGAGTACATTTTCTATCAAGCATTTTTACCACCTCCTTGTTTATCCCCTACCATCCCTTTCCTCCCCACCTCCCCAACTCTCCCATCCCCCACCCCCTGCAAAGTGAAACATTGCTCTTTTTTAACCAATCACTTCATTTTTTATCATTTTATTAATTTCTAATATGTTAGAAAACATCAACTTATCTCCTATGGATTCCATATCAAATTCTCTCCATAGTTTTTATTTTCTCTATTGGAAGACAGTATCGTATCTTTGAAGAAAGCATTATACATATCCCAAAACCAGATAGGATTCAATAAAAAAAATGAACAGTAGACCAATCTCTTTCATAAATGTAAATGCAAAACTCCTTAATAAAATATTACTAACAGAATTCAACAACTAATGAAAAAATTATATATTATAATCCAGTGAAATTCATCCCAGGGATATGAGGCTGTTTTAATATAAAAGTAACATAATACATTAAGAAAACCAAAGGCAAGAATCAAATGATCATTTCAATGGATGCAGAAGAAAGCTTTTGACAAGACCCAACATCTTTTAAAGATAAAAACTCTGGAAAAGCTAGAAATGAATGAAACATTCCTCAACATAATTAAGGCTGCTTATGACAAATCTACGGGAAACATCATAGTAAATGATGAAAAGATAATCTAAAATTACCTCCTTGTAATTGAAGAAAGAGACAAGGATATCCATTTTCTCCACTCTTTACAATGTAGTACTGGAATTCCCAGCCAGAACAATAAGGCAGGAGAAACACATGAAGGAGATTCAACTATGGAAAGAAGAGGTAAAGCTATCCTTATTTGCAGATGACATAATCCAATGTCTAATAGACTCTACATTCTTCAACTCCAAGGTCCTAAACCTGACAAATAACTTTGATAAAGTAGCAGGATATATAATCAAGCCACAAAAATCATTAGATTTTCTATATGCCAACAATGGTTGAGAGTGAAAAAAAAAAAAAAAAAGCCAACTCCATTTAAAATAGTCTGAAGCTAAAAAGGACAACCTACAGAATAAGTGATCTTTGCTAGCTATACATTCTACAATGACTAACATCCATAATATACAAAGAGCTCTAGAAATTAAGCCCTCAAAGAATACAACAACCCAATTAATAAATGGGCAATTGAACGAAATAGAATCGTCTAAGATGTTAAAATGGCCCATAGACACATGAAGAAATGCTCAACATCTCTGGCCAATAATTAAATACAAACCAAAGCAACAATGAGATTCTATATCATATATATATATATATATATATATATATATATATATATATATATGGAGAGAGAGAGAGAGGGGGGGAGAGAGAGAGAGAGAGAGAGAGAGAGAGAGAGAGAGAGAGAGAGAGAGAGAGAGAGAGAGCTGTATCATTCCTCATAGGGCAAACCGCTATTGATAATAAGCAATGACTGATCAATTCTAGTAATTACTTTTATAATTCCATATAGACTCCCATAATTTCAATGATAAGTTTGTAATTTAACAGCCAAATCAAATGTTCAGGATTATAGTATAAAACAAATAGCTATTACAGTAAAGATGACTTAACAGCTGCCAGCTTTTGCAAGGAATGGCAGTTCACCAATTCCCTTGGCATCAATGAAGCTGTTTCTACGGCTGCTGTTGTCTCTGTCTTTGCTGAGGTTAACAGCAATCATAAGACTTTTTCTGGTTCATTTACTCAGGCTGTTGATTAACACAGACACAATGCCAGAACAGTGTTATAATCAACTAAGCTGTCACCTAGACATTAAAAATATCAGTGATGCACTCCTGGTAGTATCTGTTTTATATTTTATCTGTTATATTTTAGAACACTACTTCAAGGTGATTAATTATAAAACTGAGTGTGTGAACATATACATTTTCATAGTAGTAACTGAGAATAAACTTAAGTGTTTATAGTCTCATGTTTCAAGTTGCCAAATCCACATACTCATAGATCTCTCTCTCTTTTCTTTCTCCCTTTTTCTTTTTTCCCTCTCTCATTTTGACAATATGAAACATTGAATTTAGGACATCACACTGGCTAGGCCAATTTAATTAACACTCAAAATTTACCAACACAAATAAACATGATTTAAATAGTTAAAGAATAGCGATCATTAAGTGCTAAAATATGAATAAATTATATGTTAGAAAAATTCTTGCCCATGAGCTTATATAGATGTGTATTACTAGTCACCGAAAGTTTGATATAATACTATAAAATTTTTAAATTTTCTCAAAAGTCATCTTTGAGAAAATAAATACTTTTTGCCTTTACTTAACAAGACTTTAAATCCTAAGCTCATACTGTTAAATAATTATATTTCTTCTTAATATCTTTTACAGAATGAAACTATTTCTAGAGATTAAACATAAAAGAAACTCACTATTTCTGTATCACAAACTAGTTTAGTAAAATAAAAACACAAATATCTAGTCCATAATAGCCTCTGGGTAGAATAGAGACAAGAAGAAAATGCTGGGAATGTTTATTTTCATCAGTCTTTATGCCTGGAATAAAAACTGACAAATCCTTGGGATTTTAAGGTTTTTAGTATTTTATAGATGCAATGGAAAATTAAGTTCACTTTTAGATTTCTATGATTTTAACAAGTCATATCAAATCAGTGTTTTGGTGAGAAATTATGATGAAATTATTTTGGGAAAAATCAGACCTAAATAAATATAAACAATAAAGTATACAAGGAACCAGAATTGCTCTGTGAATTATTTTATGTATTACTTTTTAGATTTTATATATATATATATTTTTTTTTCCAGTCCTGGGTCTTGAACTCTGGGCCTGGGAACTGTCTCTGAGCACTACCACTTTAGCCACACAGTCACTTCTGGATTTTTTTGTGTAGGTTACTGGAGATAAACGTTCTCACAGAATTTCCTGCCTAGGCTGGTTTTGAACCTCAATCCTAAGATCTCAGACTCCTGATTAGCTAGGATTACAGGTTTGACTCACTGGGGCCTGGCTAGGTTATAGAATTTTTAAAAGTAAAAATTTCAAGATATCCATAAGATTTGCCATATTGTCATAAAACCATATACAATTTATATAGTCTCTATTGTTATATTTTCCATAGGTGGGAAATTAATTAATTGATTGCTAAATGGCTAGTGTAGAATAACTACAATTAGAATTAAAGAAGTACATGTTATCCAAATATAAAATATCATTTAACTATCTAGTGACAAAATGTACAAACTCACCCTAATCCATGTGTGTAAACACTGCATGAATCAATTGACCATCAAGATTTGTGTCAAGCTAGTGAGAAGTCATAGAACTAGATGAAAATGTCCTATCAACATGAATTGTATTTGACCTAGACTTGCTCTCAAGATAAAAACAGAGTGTAGAATAGAAGCAAATATTTTCTGTTAAAGAAGAAGAAACTCCCTGTAGCACAGAGAAAGTATAGATGGAACTGCAGAGGTTATGGTAGGTCAGTAATTTCTCCATTGTTCACTGGTATGAATTGAGGAAGCATAAAAATCAACACTAAGTTAACACATGGTCAAAAAAAGGAAAACTGTGTTCATTTGTCTTTTGGATCTTTCTCATTTGAAATACTGCAATGGTAAGATTTTCCAATCGTTTCCTACCATTATCATATTCTACTATCTCCTTACTGGGTAGTATATAGCTTGAAATAAAATAATTTAATTAATATATCCTAATGCACAAGTAGTTGTTATTTTAATGAACAGAAAGCAAAGCTTTGAGTGCATGAAGGTTGTAATAAACAGAAAAAATTAGCAGTAAGGTATACATTTACATACATGCTGGCTGCTTATTGTCACAGCTGAAACCTGTGAAAACATCTTTACTTGGAAATACTTATGCTACCATAAAAGGAAAGGTTAAAAATAAGAATTTCGCCGGGCGCCAGTGGCTCACGCCTGTAATCCTAGCTACTCAGGAAGCTAAGATCTGAGGATCACGGTTCAAAGCCAGCGCAGGCAAGGAAAGTTCGTGAGAATCTTATCTCCAGTTAACAGCCAGAAAACCGGAAGTGGTGCATGGCTCAAGTGATAGAGTTCTAGACATGATCTAAAGAGCTGAGGGACCATGCCCAGGCCCAGAGTTCAAACCCCTCGACTGAAAAATAATAAGAAGAAGAATAAGAATTTCATGCATACAACTTAAACATTCCTCCATCTGAATATACTCCTATGGCATGAAATGGGTGATTTCATCTTTGCTGGCAGGATCTTTCTTTAGTTCTAATTACATGAATCAAAATATAGTGAAGAGCAGAGGCAATTACTTGATAGTTTTTGCCATCCACCATTTTTGTCTAAATCGAATAGATAGCTGAGTTGCTGGACTAATTTTCCTCCTCACTTTTGCTATATTCTTAGGTCATAAAGCTGCATATTACAATGGGGCATAAGTGGGAATTTTCATATTAATTTTAAATTTGTGTTTGGAAGACTTTTTCACCTTTTTCGGTTTAACTTCCAGTTTGAATTGAATAAAATTTCTACTATTTTTCTTATTTCTTAAAACTTAGAGTTGAAGGATGTAAAATAGGTATATAGATTGATTTACCAAGGGTTTGTAGAATTTGCATTGAATGTAAACTTACCATACAATTCTATATCACAGTACTGAACCATTTGACTGCTGTCTTCTGATGAAAGTGTGTTTAGCTCATCAACATCTATGTACCAGATGAATTATGAAATTATGAATTACGTTGACTTTCTAAGGATATTTATTAAATGTTGAACACTTTCAACCATTTAAAATGCTGTTACACAATTTTCATCTGCTGAGTTTAAGAAACATTGTTTGTTAACCAATCAGATCTATTTGTTTAATAATCATGTTAATTAATGTGACTAATGCGGGATAGAAGTAGAGAGGAAGTGAAAGCGGCAGAAGACTAGAGAGGCTGAAAAAAATAGAGGAGGCAAAAAGCAGAGAGGTTCATTAGAGATAGACACAGACACATATACATAGAGTACATAGAGATACATAGAAATCTATACATTCCATATATACTGAAATCCTTTATAAATAAAAGATCTGAGATTTAAGTTTTGCTTCAGGACAACCTGATGACAAGAAAAAAATGTGTGTTTAATTGTAAAAGATAAATTTAGATAATTATTGCATTAGGTCATGTGTTCAAAGGATACAATAGTTGTCATCAGGATCAGCAAGTTGTTCTGAGAAATTATTATATGTTAACTTGGGCGATTTACAGAAACCTTGTATCAGCTCTAACATGCGTTACTCTTTTTTATATCATTCATCAAAAAAGGACCAGAGAAATTTAATAGCAGTACAGATATAGCTCTGAAGATTTAAATACATATATTACCTTAAACAAGAAAACAGGATATATCTAAGCTTCACATTTCAGAAAGGTACATTGAACGATCCTACCCATTAAGCAAAGTGATCTAGTAAAATATGTGTTTTACACATTTCTCTTTCTTCTGTTGTCTTTTTATTAACAGGAAACTAGCTTTCAGGAATTTGATTCCAAATACACCTGAAGTTCTAGAGGTAAATCAGGGGACTGTTTGAGGGGAATCATGATAATGAAAATGATAAGAGGAAGATAAAGAGATAAGGATATGTCAGGAAATCTATTTTTTGCTGATGCACTTCTAGACTGCTTCTCTCAAAATTGTACCCCTCAAGTTGTAGGACTATTTTTATGGGAAACTGAAATAAGAAAATATATATTCAGATTCTGTTGGGGAGAGACTTTTAAGAGGGGATTGGGCAGGCAGAAGTATGAAGGAAGTTGAACATTGCTGGAACAGATTATTTCTAACTACAAAAATGGAAAAAGGAAACCTATGGCAGATGCTTTTATTGGAGTGGGAGAAGGTAGTTAGTGTGCCAACAAGCTGAAATTGATCAGAATACATTCTGAAAATTATGGAACAAGGAAATGCTCCTCTATATAACTAACATAAACCTGGTAAAAATATAAACATCCAGTGCCTACTTTAATATGTACTTAAAAGTTATATAACTTTAATGTGCAATTATTTCATTTTAATTGATAACTTCAAAATGTTATTTTAATATTTAAGATTTTACTTGAGGAATTTTATTAGTAAAATTCTCATTGTAATGAACAAATAACATTTTTGATGCAGAGTTTGGGAATTGTCTTGTTAAAATCAGTAAAGAACCTGGTTTTATAGGAATTTACATAGCCCTAGAAATGTTACATAAATTTTGTGTGTAATTTTTTTCCTGTTCTGTAAAATTCAATAAATTTGACTGTTCTCTACTTTTCAGTTTTACTTATAATAGTATTAATATGAAAGTGTCCTGAAAGTTATTGCTTTTACTACTCATGACCCTTAAACTCTTTATAAAAATTTGTATTTTCTGTAATTTATTATTAATTTCAATCCATTGAATAGCAAGTGGTTATTAGAATATCACATAAAGCCATAAAGTGAAAGAAATATTTACAAAAGATGAAATAAATGTCCAGATGAATGATGACATCAAATGGAAATAAGTACATATATTCCTGCAAAATATACAATATAAGGTAAAACATCCACCAGTCTGTTGACTTCTTGATATGCAGCAGGTCCTTTCATAGGGCCTCCAATTTTCCCAGTCTCAAAATATATACTAACAATGTAAAGAAAATACATTGTCAGGACAAGAATGTGACTGATCAAGTCCACAGCACCTATACACAATATCTTAAATGATCAAAGAAAATTTGAAATGACATTCTGAAAAAAATTATCTTTGGGAATGTTCCACTATTCAAATAAATATCTGTATCTTTAAAAATTATGCTTAGCCTTTGTTTACCCTTCATTGTTGCAACAGGTCCACCTGAATCCTTAAACGACTTGTTTGCCCCCATCTCCTCCACATGTTATACTGACATCAAATATAATGAAAGCGGGGGTTACACTGTGGGGGAGGGACATACAAAGCAACAAAGAAATAATCTTATAAATGCGTAAACAAAGGAGGAGGCTGCAATGCTTGGTAAGAAATGTATGCATTATCCTGCCCATGTAATTGTAGCCCCTCTGTACAGTATGTTCTCAAATAAAATAAAATAATATTAAAATAAATAAATAAATAAATAAAATGAGAAAAAAAATTATGCTTAGCCATTGGAAAAAAAATTCAATAGGTTATGCAAATCACATGACATCATTTAATATATTGAAATTCATTAGCATTAGTAAGTCTTCGATAATTTAATAGACTAAACAACAAGCATACATCTAGGTTAACAATGTCAAAAGTCCATGTTTTCAAATTTGCAATTTATTTATCTAAAACAATGAATTAGTCTTAGTTAATGACAACCTGAGGGTGAAACAGGAGAAAGATGCCAAAATCTCATGCTCATGAAAAGAAGTAAAAACAGCATTATGGGATGGACTCCAGATTATTATCTTGGATTCTCAAATGTCAAAAACTCTGTTGCAATGGAATCTAAAACTTGTGACACATTGTGATACTATTAGAAAACAAAATACTTTTTAATAAATTCTGAAAAATGAACAAAAAGATTATTAATGTATAGAAAATAAAACCTGACACTGTTGGCTCATGAATGAAATGTTAGCTACTCAAAAGGCTAGGGTCATAGTTGCTTAAAGTCAGCTTGAGTAGAAAAGCTGACTAGATTCTATCCCATATTAACCAGCATGATTACATACTGGAAATGTGCCTCAGGTGGTAGAGTACCAGACATGAACAAAAATGTTCTGCAAGAGCTCAAGGCAATCACACACATACACAGCAAAAATATTCCACTCGATTACAAAAAAAATCACTATATTTAATGTACAAAGTAAGTTACATTGTTATAGGCACTCTGTATCCATGTAACAGAGCTTGATCCTATTTACCCCATTACCCAGGGTTTCTCCACTTGACTTAAATTTTCAGTCTTCCATAATAACACCATTATACTCTTATACATTGATCCCATAGTTGCATATGAGAGAAAATAAGTGATATTTCAGATTCTGTGTGTATATTATTTCTGTTTAATAAAATAATCTCCAGAGTTATCCATTTCCCTGCAAATGATATACATACACACATACACACACCATATCATATTTCCCTACCAGTTTATCCATTGATCAGCATCTCTAGGTTGATTTCTCCACTTGACTGTAGTGAATAATAATCCAACACACATTGATGTGGAAGTACTTATACTATATGTTCATTCTTTTGATTATATAACCTAGAGTGATATAGATCGATCATATATTAACTACATTCTTTTAGTTTTATTTTATTGTTGATGTACAATTTTGGGATTGACCTCAGGATGTCACATTTGCTAACCAGGTGCTCTATTAGTTAAGCCATGCCTCCAGTCCCCATTATCATTGGTTAGTTTCTTAACAGAGTCTCACAATATGCATAATCAAACTAGGGTTGTGGCCCTCATACTTATGTTTCCCTGTGCCACTAGGTACAATAGGTTTTGCCCACTGGTCCCAGCCATTGTGCTTTCACTATAGCTCGGATAAGTACTGTGAATCACTTAAACACTCTTTGATTGAGATGAAAGCCCCACAACTGACCATGAACTTCAACCCCCTCACCTTTATCTACAAAGTAATTACAGACTTGTTATTATTTTGTGTGTTTGTGTTTGTAAGATTTTGTATGTGTTCTTGAAAGAAGTCTCTATATAGTTTGTTTTCCAATTTATTGATTAGTTTTTTGGTCTCGAAATTTATATATATATATTGAATATATATATATATATATATATATATATATATATATATATATATATATATAAGATTTCTCCCATTCTGAAGGCTGTCCCTTTATTCTTTTGTCTCTCTTATACTGAAGCTGCTTTTATGCAAACACATTTCTCAATAGTTGCTCTTATTTCTAAAGCTAGTAACGCTTCTTTATGAAATAATTACCAATGTCTGTATCTTGAAGTAATGTACCCATATGTTCCTATTAATTTTAGATTTTTGGTATTACATTAAGGTGTTCAATCCATTTAAACTTGAGTGTTTTACAGTGTAACAGATAGGGATGTAATTTTAGTCTTGCCCATGTGAATATCCAATTTTAGTGGCAAAATTTGATAAAGAGCTAATCTTTTCTCCAGAGTGATTTTGCAAACTTTGTCAAAACTGACATGGTTGTACCTATAGTGAATTAAGCCCTACATTGTTTCTAGATCCTCCATTCTATTCATTGGCATGTTTGTTGCAGGTTGTTTTTGTTTGTTTGTTACCAGTACAATGCTTAAAAAAGATTTGAAAAATTGCTACTAACACTCTGATATAATTTGAAATCAGGCATTATGATACCTCTAGCAATAGTCTTTTTGTTTAAGATTACATTGGATATTTGTGAACCTTCTACATGTTTATACCAGAAACACATTGACATGTTTACAAGTAGGCATAGCGATAATATTTGTTAGTACATAATGCTCTGTAACTTTTTCATATGTCAGTTCATGCTATTATTGTTAATAGAACTAATTCTATCTTTTATGCATTAGCTAACAAGTGCATCTTTTATTTCAGTATAGTAATGGGTAGAAAAGGAAGATTGAGAGGCAGTAGATAGAAATTTTGAAGGGATTTTAATGATTGGTGCAATGTTAAAAATAAATTAGTAGTTTCGTAGAAAAATGTAAGCTTTGTATCCTGGAAAGAAATATTAAATATCTCTATCATTGACTCATATTTTAATCACCTGTTTAATAGGAAATGTTTAATTATGTCTTCTATGAGAAAATGTACATCATTCAGAAATATATATCTATATGAGTATTTCAGGAAATGATTGTACTGGTATAGCTGTCACCTTGATGAAGAGTAAACTCTTCAGAAATTCTGGAATCCACATTGCCCTACCATAAATTATTACTTTACCTAAATATTATCAATATATCTATTTTATAGACTGTTTTCAGGATGAAGATAACGTAACAAACTGCACTCTTTAATAAAAATGAGTGACTAGATGGGATCAGATATGCATTGCACTCAATATTCTGTGTCACTTAGTCTAATGTTAGGATTGGAAAAGTCCTGTGGAATGCTCTGGTGAAAATATTTTAATAAAATTAATGTAATGTTGATTCAAATAGAAGACTTAGGTTTCAATTTAAAGCCAATATTGAAACCAAATGGAATGTTTTAAGTCTATAATTTTAGCCAATTACCAGGTCAAGATTGGACGATCATAGTCTGAGGCCAGTCCAGTAATAGTAAATAAAAGTTAATCTTCACTAATGCCTAGTCACAGTAATATGCATCTATTTGCTGAGTGATGGCAAAGAACAAGTAGGAGGATTGCAGTACCTACGAGTCAAAGAAAAGAAAGGAAAGAAAAAAAACTATCTCAAAAATACCTAATACTTTTTATATAATTTTAATGAGATTAAGTGATTACATAAATTTCACAAATTTCACAGTATTAGGAGATACATATTGTGATACTTCATTAAAATCACAAAAAATATCTTCACATTCATTAAGTGAATTTTCATTATCATGGTACATAATGTTTGTGAATTCTGTGAGCTTTGACAATACAACTATTTCTTCCACATTGGGTGATATGTACATTTCTTTCCTTTTGCTTAGTGTCAGCTGTTCCCTCTTTCCATTCTCATTCCCTCCCTCCCATCACTGCCCTTGAGTTGCTTAGTTCATTTTCATCAATGTCCAATGCAGCTGATGGGCCCCTCTGTTGTATATTTTCCCCTGCTTACCATTGATTCTGTGTCCTCCTCCTAACTTTCCTCAAATGTGCACATATATGGTAAAGAACATGGAGTCATTTAGTAATAATATAACAAATTGAGTGGAGGTCCGTTGTTTCTAGAGTCCTGTTTACTTTGTAATTTCTCCTTGCAATTTGGATTTAACATCCACATATAAGGGAGATCATGTGCTGTTTGTCTCTGCTCTTTGCCGTCCTCATTCAAATGCTTTTTTTCTAGTTCAATCCATTTCCCTGCAAATGCCATTATTTTATCATTTCTAATGGCTGCATAATATCCCATTTTATATAGGTACCACAATTTTTGGATCCATTCATCTGTAGTGGGGCATCTGGGTTGTTTCCATATCCTGGCTATTGTGAACACTGCAGCAATGGACATATAAATGCATGTATCCTTGTATCCTGGTTCTTGTTGCTCAGGGTAGATGCCTAGGGGTGGTATGGCTGGGTCACAGGGGAGGTCTATATTTAGCTTTCTGAAGTACCTCCAGATTCCTTTCCAAAGTGGTTGCTTAGTGTACATTCCCAGAAGCAATAAGTTTCCTCTTTCTCTGCATCACCTCCAGCATTTGTTGTTGGCTGAATTTAAGATGTGGGCTATTCTGACTGGGGTAAGGTGTTATCTCAGGGTTATTTTTATTTGCATTTTCTTTACAACTGTGGATGATGAGCATTTCCTCATGTGTTTCTTTGCCATTTTATATATTCTTCTGAGAAGTCTATGCTTAGCTCCCTTGCCCATTTAATGACTGGTTTGTTAGATCTGGGAGGGATTAGTTTCTTGAGTTCTCTGTATATAATGGATATTAGGCCCTCATCTGATTTATTGTTGGTAACTTTTTCCCCAATAGCTTGGCTGTCTTTCTAGTTTGATTGCTATGATTTAGCTGTGCAGAAACTATTTTTTAAGGTAGTCACATTATTCGAGTCTCTTTCCAATTTGTTGTGAGCCTGGAATCTGTTCAGAAATTTCCTGCCTTTGCCTTTAAGTTCAAGTGTCTCTCCTACTCTGTCCTGCAGTAGTTTCAGAATTTCAAGTTTGATGTTAAGGTCCTTAATCCATTTTGAGTTGATGTTAGTGCATGGTGACACACTGGGGTCTACTATTAGTTTTCTGCATGTGGCCACCCAGTTTCCTCAGCACCAATAGTTGAAGAGGCTATGCTTCTTCCACTGTATGTCTTTGGCTTCTTTGTCAAATACCACCTGACTATAAGTATGAGGTTTTATTTCTGAATGTTCTAATCCATTCCATTGTTCTCCAGGCTTATTTCTGTGCCAATACCAAGCTGTCTTTGATATCATGGCTCTATAGTAGAGCTTGAAATTTTGTATCATGATCCCTTCCACATTGTTTCTTTTGCCTAGAGTTGCTTTGGCTATTCTAGGTCTTTTGTTGTGCCATATGAATTTTTGGATTGTTTTCTCTATTTCAGTAAAGAACATTGTCAGGATTTTGATGGGAATTGCATGGAATTTGTATACCAATTTTGGCAGTATGGCCATTTTCACTATATTAATTCTGCCTATCCAAGAACATGGAAGCTCTTTCCATTTCCTAGTCTTCTCTGTGATTTCTTGCTTTAGGCTTTTAGAGTTTTCACTAAAGAGTTCCTTTATATTTTTGCTTAAGTTAATTCCTATATACTTTTAAAGGTTATTGTGAATGAGGTTATTCTTGATTTCCCTTTCTGCTTATACATTGTTGGAGTACAGAAAGGCAACTGATTTTTATGGGTTAATTTGTATCCTGCTACATTGCTAAAGTGAATTATTAGTTCTAGGAGTTTGAGAGTAGAGTTTTTTGGGGTTGTTTAGATATAAAAGCTTGTCATCTGCAAATTGGGATAGTTTAAACTTCTTCCTTCCCTATATGGATCCCTTTAATGTCTTTTCTTGCCTTATTGCTTTGCCAACCATTCCAGAGTTATATTGAAGATGAGAGGAGAGAGGGGCATACTTGCCTTGTTCTTAATTTTAGGAGAATTGGCTGTAGTTTTCCCCATTAAATATAATATTGATCTGTCGTATATATTGTTTTAAGGAATGTTCCTTCTATTCTTATTTTTGCAGAGCTTTTAACATGAATGAATGTTGTATCTTATCAAAAGCCTTTTCTGAGTCAATGGAGATAGTTGTGTGGTTCTTCAACCTTGGATCTGTTGATGGGATGGATTACATTTATTGATTTACTTATGTTAAACCATCCCTGCATCTTTGGACTGAAGTCTACTTGATCATAAAGTTTGATTTTTTGTGTGTTTCTGGATTCTGTTTGTAAAATTTTATTGGGGAGGTTTGCATCTGTGTTCATCAAGACATTGGTCTGTAGTTCTCTTTTTTGTTGGATCTTTGCCTGGTTTGGGTATGAGTGTGATATTTGCTTCATAGAATGAGTTTGGGATAGCTTCCTCTGTTTCTATTTCTCAGAAGATCTTGAGGTGTCTGGTTATTAATTCCTCTTACAATCTTATAGAATTCTGTAGTGAATCCATCTGGCCATGGGCTTTTCCTTGTTGGAAGATTTCTGATTGCTTCCTCTATCTCATTGTAGGTTATTGGCTTATGTATTTGAATTATTTCTTCTAGGTTCAGTTTGGGCAATTTGTATTACTCTAAAAATCTATCCATTTATGCTAGGTTTTCCTTCTTGAGTATAGATTCTGGAAATACTTCTTTATAATTGTTTGGATGTCTTGGGTATTTGTTGTAATTTTTCCCGTGGCATCACTGATCCTATTGATTTTGGGTCTCCTTTCTTCTTTCTTTAGTTAATTCTTGGTAGAGGTTTGTCAATTTTATTGTTTTTTTCCAAATAAACACCTTTTTGTTTTATTAATTTTATTTGTAGTTTTCTTAGATTCTATTTTTTAATCAACTCTGATTTTGGTTTCCTGGCTCCACCTAATAACTTTAGGTTCAAAACTGCTCTTCTAGCAGTTTTAGTTGCATCATGAGATCATTTATTTGGTTTGTCTCTATTTTCCTTATGTGTGCACTAAGAACATTAATTTGCCTCTCAGGACTACTTTTGTCACATCCCACAGGTTTCTTTGTGATGCATATTCATTTTCATTGAATTGTAGGAATTTTTATGGTCTTCTTTAATTTCTTCTTTGACCCAGGTGTTGCTCTGACATATGCTGTTTAATTCCATGTATTTGTGTTATTTAACAGTATGCTTTGTTATTGAGCTTGATTCCACTATGGTCAGATAGAATACAAGGTATTATTTCAATCCACTTCTATTTTAAAAAATTCTTTGTATGAACTATGATATGATCTATTTTGGAGAAAGTTCCATGGGCTGCTGAGAAGAATGTATATAAGGTTGTTGTTGGGTGAAAAGCTCTATAGATGTCAATTAAGTCCACTTGAGATATGGCATCATTTAATTCTGAGGCTTCTTTGCCAATCCTCGGGTTGGTAGACCTGTCCTTTAGTGAGAGTTGAGTATTAAAGTCTCCTAGTATTATGGTATTTGGATATATTTTTTTCCGGTAAGTTTGAGAGTATTTGTTTAACATATTTGGGTGCACCAGAGTTCAGGGAACATAAATTGATAATGGTGATATCCTCTTCTTGATTGTTCCCTGTATTAATATGTAGTGTCCTTCTTTGTCTTTTTCTATGATTTTAATGAAAAGTTTATTTAGTCAGATATCAGGATGGCAACTCCTGATTTCTTGCTGAGACCATTTGCATGGTAGACCTTCCTTCATCCCTGCACTATGAGTTTGTTTTTATCTTTTGCTGTGAGATTGGTCTCTTGAAGACAACTAAGGGATAGATCTTGTTTTCTGATCCAATCTTCAGTTCTTTATCTTTTGATTTGTGAATTGAGTCCACTAATATTTACGGGTATTATAGAGATGTGCATTGTGTTTCTTGTCATTTGCCTGCTTTCCCATGTGTTTCTTCTTTTTTATCCTGCTGTGCTAAGTAAAAATACCTAATTCTAAAAGAATGATAAGTAGTGCAGAATTTAAAATCCTACTACACCATTAACAATAACAACAATTCTGCAGCATTTTTACTATTTCTAGAAAATAGTTAACTCTTCATTTAATACACATTAAGGAAATAATATAACAGAATTTATTCAGCAGCATATGTGCTTTCCTCACCATTGATATTTTAGTTTTTCAAAAATTACATTGAGACAAGTCATATTGTTTGCAAATACTTAAGAAGTAAATATTATTTCTAGGTAGAAATATTATTGTAGTGTGGTTGGTGTGTGTGTGTGTGTGTGTGCGCTCACCCGTGCGTGCAGGTATGCACTCAAAGTTACACAGGGCCTGGACCATTTCCTTGACCTTTGGGCTTAATTTAAGGCTTGTGTTCTACCACTTGACCCACAACTCAACTTTGGCATTTTTGTGGTTACTTGTATATAAGAATCTTGTGATCTTACTTGACCAGCTTGCCCTAAACCACAATCCTCAGATCTCAGCCTCCTGAGTAGGTAGGATTATAAACATGAGCCACCACTGCCCCTCAGATTTTGTAATTTTTATCAGGAAATATATCTGTTTAAATTTTGTTTTTAAAGTTTGGCTGAGTATATACACTGATGTTCCCAAAGAAGTTATATAATGATACTATTTACTTTTCAAAATAAAAATCAGAAAACACAAAGAGAACAAATCATAATCAAAAGAAATAAAAAATTGGTAGAAAATGCGAGTCAGAAAGATTTAAAAATAGAGAGAGAAGTATCAGCCCAGAAGTCAGGAAAAAGGCTGAGGGAAAAAGAAAATGATCAAATAGTTCCAGTACATAATAAGGAAGCCCCAGAGACAGGCACATCCAGATGCCAACAGCTTGACACTGAGATATTTGCAGGGAGTCCATGAGTGACTACAAAGAAAAAAAAGAGAAAGATAAGAGAGCTACCAATTCAGCAGGAAAGATCAATGGTAATGTGCTGGGACATATCAGAAAAGAACAACAAAGAGTCAAAATGAGACACAGGTTTAGCTCTCTCTGGTGACTGAACTGTTGCCAAAACCTGTGGGAGACAGGATTAGCCATTTTCAGATTATAAAGCTGACTCAGAGGCATCATGTTTAACAGTGTTCTTTTAAAATTCATTCAGCTATGTCTAATTTAAATGCAATCCAAGATCAATAGTTCAGTAATGGCCTATCAAGAAAATGTATAGAATTCATATATATGTAGTTCAAAATAGTTTACTGTATTTTAAGTTCATTGTATCAAATCAAACAGCATTATCTGAATCCAAATCCATATAATTTATTTCAAGGGTATTTTGATGAATATTTATTTTAATATTGGAGTATCTTGCCATTGCTAATGTGAGTTGTTTCAACAACAAAAATTTCTTTTGTATTATTAGAACAGATCATATAGCCTTAAAGAACAGAGGCAGAACAAAGGGAACTCGTGATTTGCTACACCAGATAATCTCCAGACTTGGCAGAACATGTTCTTTGATTGTCTGTTTCATTTTTTCTAAAAAAAGTCAAAATTCAGAAATGTAGAATAGTGAAAATATTTTATTAAAACATAATAACTGTATTTTTAACTTTTATTAATAGGTGTCAAAGTATTTTCTTTATTTTGATATGATATTTGAGAATTAAAATACTTTATTTTCCATTTTTGCTAGTCCATATAGAATCAATACATTAATGGAAATCAGTGTGGACTTTTCATTTTTATTATAACCAACCAACATTTTTCTACCCTTTTCCTTCCTCCATCATCTTTATAAAGCTCTGTGACTAACCTACCAGGTCAAGATATTATTTTATCCTAACTGACTTTTCATTTATGGGCTTTTTGCTCTTTACAGGGTATCTGCCAATTCCATTAACTTTGCTGCAAAAAAAAAAAAAAAAAGAAAAAAGATTTAATTTTGACTATGGCTTCAAACTATTTCATTGGATATGTGTGTGTGTGTGTGTGTGTGTGTGTGTGTGTGTGTGTGTGTGTGTGTGTGTGTGTGTGTGTGTGTGTGTAATTTTCTTTACCCTTAATGGGTTGATAAACACCTAAGCTGATTGCATGTCTTAGTGATGAATAGCACTGCAGGAAGATGAATGTGTAGGTATCACTTCTATGTACTGGTGATTTTTCTATAGTGTTTACTCCTAGCAATGATATTTTGAATTACATAGTAGTTTTAGATATCAATAAAATCTCCATATTCATTTTTCTTGCTTTCCTTTCATTTTTCTTTTAAAAAATATTATTTTAAAGGTGATATACAGAAAGGTTACAGTTATAAAAATCAGATAATGAGTACATTCCTTTTTGAATGATATCAGCTCTTCCTTAGTTTTCTCCTAGATTTTTTTTTTCTTTCTGAAACCTACCCCTAGGTTGTATAGTCCATTTTCAACATAGTTTTAGTGAATATCACTGTTGTATTTGTGCACCCTTTGTCTGGCTACACTAAATTACCCTTCCTGCTACAATGTAGAAAAATTCACTATTTTCTTTATATTCTCTCTGGAAATTAATAGCTTAACTTTTATTTGAATTTGTAATAGAGGTGGGTCTCATTGTGATATTTCCAAACACGCACAGAATATACATTGAAAAATTTACCACCTTCAATATAATTTTATTGCTCCCCATGTTCCTCCATCCTTTTCAAAGAATGTGTGATGGTTTGATTAGATGTACATCATGGTATGTGTTTGTGGATCTAATGTCCTTTGATTGTATTTATCTCTCAATAGCCTTATCTTTCTTTAGCCTCCCTCTCCATTTGGTCTCTTCTTAGACATCTGCCTTTATATTTTCATGTCTCCTTAACTTTCCTGTCATCATCATCATCATCACCATTTCAGAACTGGTTCCCACAAATGAGAGAAAACATAGAATATTTAACTTTTGTGATCTTGGCTTATCTCTCTCAATATAATGAATTCCACATCTCATTCATTTCCCTGAAAATGGTATTATTTTATTTTCCTGCAAAGCTGAATAAATTTGCATGTCATACTATATGGTATACATATGTTTACATATATTTATGTGTAGTAATTAATACAAATGTAACTATTATGTATATTTTGTGTTTATCCACTCTTCCATTGTATTCTATTTGATAGCATTTTATAATTTTATCTAATGTCATAATGCTAAAAATACTAAGATTTGTTTTTGTAAGTTATAGCAAATATTCATGTACAGCATTTGAACATCAGTTTTTTTGTTTCAACAATGTAAGATTTTTTATACCATTTCTCTAGCTGTTTGTTCTCATATGTACTTACGCAAAGCAAAACAAAACAAGCTTTAAAAAACAACATAGACCTGTAATCATACACACTTCAGCAAAGATTAACTGGAAGCTACATGCAGAATTTCATACTCAACTATTCTCTTTCTGAAGATAAAAATTTCTTTTATTTCAAGTTTCAATATGTGCTTTCCTTACATTTCTTTTAAGTACTGTGAAAATTCATAAATATTTCTCAAATTGTTTTTCTGTTAGAATAATACTTAACTAGAATATCAAGAATTTATTCTAAGAATGTTGTTACTTTCACTATGGATAAAGAGCTAGCTGAATTTAAAATATTTGAAGTTACTGGCTCCCAGAAATATTGTTTCTCCTCTTAGAATAATGTATAAAACCAATGTAAAATATGCCTAGCTGATGTTTCAAATAATTAGTTCCTATTACTGACATGGAGGACTGAGACTCAAATACAGAAATTTATGTTGATTTTTCTTTCTTGCAGGAATTTGCAGAGAAGTATGTTTTGAAAAATGCTTTCCATCATTTATTGCATAACTGATACATATTATCAGGATTAAAATGCAACCTAATCTCTGTTAATTTAATGTTCTTCAGTTTTCAAATTCCTTACAAATTTTCTACTGTTTACATCACTTTCAATGTCATTGTTAATTTACATTACTAGCATATTAATAACACAAACTACCAATAAAAATTCTTGAACCTAACGAAGTCATGTAAATATTTCTTCATGTTTTACAGAAATAAATTTAGTCCACCCAACAGTGTTTTTGAGGAATGTAATAATGATTCCCAATACATACATGGCATGCAAATCATACTAAAATACATCAATTTTAAAGATTATGAATTAAAAATTCTCTATAATGCCATTGTCTGGCAATTTTCAGCATGTACATTTTCTTTCCTTCTCGCTAAAGTCTCCCAAGTTAGAAAAGAACAGCCCACATCACTGCAGCCAGGAAACAAAGAGAGAAAATTCCTGCCCTAAGAAATTTTGGGCCACAGTGTTTGCTTTGGTCCACTTTAGACCCTTTCTATTGTGCTGTGCATAATGTCTTCCTCAGCTCATTAAATATTCCCTGGGTATTTATTATAGCCTTTTAAACACAAACTCTGCAAAAATAATTGCTATGTAAACATCATTTCTCTGATATTTCAAATCCATAAAACATTTCATGCGTTGTTTGATAGTACTTGTCCATACTCACATGAGGACTTTGACAGCTTGTTTAGTGCTAGAACATAGGATAGTATATCTACCACCATCCTGGTCACATCTCATTAAATCATTGTTTAAATCATTTTTCTCACTGTCCTCTATGCCATAGCTTTTAATTCTTAAGAAGTAAGGGCTACAATTTTAATTAATAAAATTTGTAGTCTATAAGCCACATGATATCTAAGGTTATTGATTTGTGACCAATGCACAAATTTTTCTCTAAAGTTTTGAAATTAACTGATTAATAAATCACAGTTGGGTACTGGAAGCTCATACCTGTAATCCTAGCTACTCAAGAGACTGATAACTGAGGATGGTGCTTTGAAGTCAACCATGTAAGAAAACTCCATGAGATTTATCTCCAATTAACCACCAGAAAACTGGAAGTGGTACAGTAGAATGCCAGTCTTGAGCAGAAAATCTTAGGGATAGGGTTCATCCCCAAGTTCAAACACCTGATGACAATTTTTAAAAAATCACGATATGTCTCGGGGAAATTTTTTATTATAAATAATGAAATATTTACCAACTGACACTCAATAGAAAAATTGTGTTATCTTTAGATCTGTGTATGTTGTAACCTAATTTTTGCAGTACCCAATCCATATGTTACTATAGGATTTTTGGAGAGACATGAAGTTTTGGGGTGCCTAAAGGTTCCACACTAATAAATCCTAGGATATCGAAAGGCATTGATTCTAGTTTCTTCTGCCACTTGATTTGGCCTCATCTCTGTATTCCAAACATTCAAAGAAACCAATGCAACAGCAATATTCACAAGACACTAGGTTGGAAATGAACTTTACAACTTGGGGGAAAGGGTACTCATCAGAGGAGAGAAGGAAAATGGGAGAAATGAGGGAGGGGTTAACACTTTGACAAGAAATGTGCTCATGACCTTGCTTATTAACTGTAACCTCTCTGTATATCATCTTTACAAAAAAATAAAATATTATTTAAAAAAGAAAACAAATTTTGCAGGGAAATATTAACTACATTTGTGTAACATTTTCATTCCCTAACTTTGTTAGTTTGGTCAATTTTGAGGGGCAGTGGGTAAACATGCCATTCTTCAAAGAACTTTATTAAGAATTCTCCTACCATTCAGTGTAAACATATCATGATGCTGTTATCTTGGAGCAATTTATCTATTGACCCTCAGTAGGAGAAAAAATGATATCACAAATGTAAGTTCCAGTTGCTCTCTTTTTATCAGGTCATGAAAAGCTTAAAACAACAGTGGTACAGAAAGAACTCTTAATACAAATACCAACTTGAAACATCCTGAGGTGAACTTTTCCCATGATGGATATGTCAACTATAACCTGAATATATTTAAAACCATGAATCTATAAAGAAAAGCAGCATGAACTCCCTAGAAGACACAAAACAAGCACAAACTTCATTTTTAAGAAGAAACTGGGATAATGAGAAAAATGCTAGGAAAGAAACAAGACACAAAAGAATTCGGTTGATTTCTTATTCCATCAATATGGACAGAAATATGCCGAGAGCTTTGTGCTTCTATTTTAAATGAGAATCCAAACAGATCAAAAAGGAAGGAAGAAAAAGAGTCCCATACCAATTACTGTCCTATGTTTGGGTAGATAAAGAAGTTCTCTGTGTGCTTTTAGATTAATGTGACTAAGTTTTATAAAAATGATATCCAAGAATGTTCCTTTGTTTGAGCAAACTGCATACATAATATTTAAATGAGAAAAAGGACTAGAATCACAGCAAGCACAATTATTATATGTTCCCAACAGTATTAGAGTAAAAACATGACATGAACATTTAAAATATGCATTTGTATTAGAAAATCCTAAAGCGTACTTTGGCTGTGCATTACAGGTAAAGGAAATATTTCAATAGGAAGAAATCTTTATAAGGAAATCTCATAAGCATGATGGGAACTTTACAACAAACTAATAATAGATTGCTCCAATAATCACATAATAACAATAATAACAGCAATCTGTTAATAATAGAGTTGTGTTATTTTGTTCACTGCATTATTTTTTGTAGTAGTGAGGTTTAACTCAGGGCCTGTCACTTGCTAGTCAGTTGTTCTACTGCCTAAGTCATACTTTCAGCACAAATTGTTCTGGCTGTTTTATTTTTATCATTTTACATTATTTATTTCATTCCCTTTTATTTGTTTTAGAGATAAAATCTCTCTTTTTACCTGGGCCACCTACATTGCAGTTCTCCTCCGTTTGCTTCCCATTATTGCTGGGTTGAAGGCCCTGAATCACTGTAACCAGCTTTTTTTTTCATTTTTAAAAAATTTTATTTTATTTTAAAGATGCTGTACAGAAGGGTTTCAGTTACATGAGTAAAGTAATGAGTACATTTCTTGTAGAGCATTGTTATCCCCTCCTTTGTTTTTCTCCTACTATCCCTTTCTACACCTCCTTTCCCCCTCCCTATTCCATCTGAGGTTGTAAGGTTCATTTGCAACATAGTGTCCTGTGAGTCTCATTGCTTCAATGGGTCAACCTTTGTCCTTTTTTCAGCATTTTTAAAATTTCCCTTCCCCTCCCCAAATTAGATAAATGTATATACAAGATGCAGGGTACCAAAATCAAACACAGTGATAACAGGGAATATACCACAGGGAGAAGAACATACAAAAGAAACAAAAGAAAAATCACATAGTACATTAAAAAACAACAACGACAACAACAACAAAAAAACCTCTGTGTCCATACCTTGGGGTTCATCTCACTTAGCATCATCTTAAATGGTCACGTGTACATACTTTTGAGCTTTTCTACTCATCTGCTCAACTTTTGTGGCCATAGAAGAAATGTAAATCAAAACAACATTGAGATACCACCTCATTCCAAGTAGTGAATGGCTATAACAAAAAAATCTAATAACAACAGATGCTGGAGGGGATGTGGCCAAAAGGGAACCTTACTTCACTGTTGGTGGGAATGTAAACTTGTTCAACCACTCTGGAAAGCAGTAGGGAGGTTTCTTAAAAGACTCCACATAGAGCTCCCCTATGACCCAGCAATCCCACTTCTGGGTATTTACCAAAATGATCACAAATAAAGCCATACTAAAATTACCAGCACTATTATGTTTATCGCAGTATTATTCACCATAGCTAAGACATGGAACCAGCCCAGATCAAAAAAATGTGGTGTCTATATACAATGAAATTCTATGCTTCCATCAAAAAGAATGATACAGACCCATTTGTTAGGACATGGAAAGACTTGAAAAAAAATCATATTAAGTGAAGTAAGCCAGACCCAAAGAAATTTAGATCTCATGTTTTCCCTTATTTGCAATAATTAGTATACATCTAGGATAATCCAGCATTTTTTAAACTGAGATGGAGACTTTCAACCATCTTTGCTTGGACTGACCTGGATCAATGGTTCTGCTGATCTCAGCCTTCCATGCAGCTGAAAGGCAGATGCTTCACTGGTACTGAACCTACTACATATACATTTGTATACAATTTACTGTTAGTAAACAATCATTGTAATGAGAAGTACAAAATGTCATGTCAAAACCAGCTTTACAATGTCGGTGGGGGGGGTATAATTGGGTGGGGGGAGGGGGGCGGCTGGGAAGGGAGGTGAAGGGTAAACAAAGGAGGAGGCTGCAATGCTTGGTAAGAAATGTATGCATTATCCTGCCCATGTAATTGTAGCCCCTCTGTACAGTATGTTCTCAAATAAAATAAAATAATATTAAAAAAAAGATTATTTTTAAAGCTACATAGTAGGGAACAAGAAGTTAGTTATATAATGTACAATTACCTGTTTCTGGAAAGTTAATCTATCAGATACCTAAATAAGTAAAAACAACTACCCAACAGGTGAAGGTCCCACTTTGTTTCCTCCCAAACAGCTCTGTGACTAAAGTTGCCTGAAGAAGCTTTCATTCATGTGCCATTTACAATGTATAGGTTCCTTTACAAGTGCCATGTAATGCTGGAAAATTTAGTTAAGTAGTGTCCATGTTGCAATGTGTTATTAGACGCTTTATTTGTCCAAGATCATAGCATTGGTGAGGGGCATCATTTGGACCTGAGACTGTGTAACTCATACACTGTGCCATCTTCATAGCCCTGTGGCTTAAGCCCCTCTGAATCATGTTTTTTGATAAATAATTGTGCTACGTGACACAATCACACTGTATCCAACTCTCCATGTCTCTGTATTCTTTCCTAACTGCAGACCATTTTTTAATCTATTCACACCTCTACAATTTCATCTTTCTGTTTTTACTGGTCAGAATTTTTTTTCAGCTTTTTTAATAAACACAACAGTCTTTTCCTGATTTCTTTTACCTTAATTTTACATGACTTACTTCACTTTATTATGCTTTATTTTAAAAAACTATCCATGGGCTGGGAAGGTGGCTCAGTGGTAGAGCGCTTGCCTTGCATGCCTGAGGCCCTGGGTTCGATTCCTCAGTACCACATAAGCAAAAAGAAAAAAGCCGCAAGTGGGTCTGTGGCTCAAGTGGTAGAGCGCTAGCCTTGAGCTGAAGAACTGAGGGACAGCGCCCAGGCCCAGAGTTCAGGCCCCCTCCAAAAAAAGTATCCATGCAATATTACATACAATAAAAAATAAAATCTATCTTAGCCATCATAGGGGAAGAGTTGCTATAAGTGGAAATAATATGATATATATATATATATATATATATACCTAATTTTTAAATTATACTTAAAAATTAATTATCAGTATTATTTTAAGGATCACTGACCTGAAAAAAATATATGGTTAATGACATTTATTTTTGTCTGTCTAGCACATTATTTTTTAAATTATGCAATATGAATAGAGACAATTATGCTCCTATTATATGTTTAATATCTATAGAAGTTCCTTTATGCTGTTAAAATTCAGTAAAGTATATAATACCATACCATTATATCAGATTTGTTTTAAAATTGTAAAAGGGAATACATCAAGAAGTTAAATTACGGTAGTGGTTTCTGAGAACCAAGTTACTATTTAAAAATTGTATGAGAAAACAAGTTTCAGATAGGCTGTTGTTAAAATGTCTACCCAAATTTAAATATGCCTGAAAACACTGAGTGTTAGAAATAAAATGAATCAACCCATAACTTCTTTTTTTTTTTTTTTTTTGGGGGGGGGGTTGGTCATGGGACCTGAACTCTGGGCCTGGGCGCTGTCCCTCAGCTCTTCAGCTCAAGGCAAGCGCTCTACCCCTTGAGCCACAGTGCCACTTCCAGCTTTTTCTGCTTATGTGGTGCTGAGGAGTCGAACCCAGGGCCTCATGAATGCAAGGCAAGCGCTCTACCACTGAGCCACCTTCCCAGCAGTTCAACCCGTAACTTCTTATAAAATGCTACTTTCACCAGCCATGGAAGTAGGAATCATTTACCTTTCAGTTCTTACAGATCTTCCACTTCTCTATTAGCACCTAAATCTTGATATATGAAGAACTTTTGTTAACTTAAAGATGGTCAAACAAATGCAATATGGCTGTTTTTGATAGAGAATGGGACCATGAACCCTACACTTGCGAAGACCTTCAGGTAAGAAAATAGATTATCAACCATGGACTCTAGAAATGAACAGTCCTGTCAGGGTCTTAGTTTTTATTTCAATTCCATTTTGAAGCCTAAGTCAAATTTCTTACCTACAGAATTTTAAAATAATAAAGTATGTTATTTAAAGCAGCCACTTTGTGGTAATTTGTTAGTGAAATATTACAACTATAAAGCTAGGCAAGGAGTAACAAGTTAAATAAGAAATGTAATCATTACCTTACTTATGTAACTGTACCCTCCATTGTATATCACGTCAACAAAATTAAAAAAAAACAAAACAACTAGGCAATAGTGGCTTTTGCCTATAATTCTAGCTACTCAGCACTCTGAGATACAAGGATGCAGTGCCCAGAAAGGAAAGTGAAACTCTTATCTCCATTTAAGCAAAAAACAAACAAACAAAGGAAGAAAGGCTGTGGCTCAAGAGGCAGAACACTAACTAGCCTTGAGCAAAAAATGTTCAGAGACAGTGCCTGGGGCCTGACTTAAGGCCCCAGGACCAGTAAGACAACAAAAACAAAATTACAAATATAAGACAGTGTTTAGGAATTTCATCCATAGCATTAGCACACATCAGGAAATACATTTATTACTGAATATTGTTTCATTGCCTGAGAATAACTACCGAAAGTCTTTAAAAAAGGTATAGCCAGGCACTGGTGTCTCACACTGGTAATCCTAGCTACTCTGGAGACCTGCTTATCTCTAATAAACTATTCAGAAAAAACAGGAAATGGTACTGTGGCCCAAGTAGTAGGGCACTAGATTAGAGAACACTTGAACACAGAGAAGATCATGGTCAGAGCTCAGGCCATGAGTTCAGGCCCCAGGACTGGCAAAAAATAAAAAATAAAAATAAATAAATAAATGAATAAATAAATAAAACAAACAAACAGTATTGGTAAATAATGCTCTTCTGTCTATGTTCTTCCCAGCCATTTCATATGCTCATTTCATTCATTAAAGTTATTTTAGTGGACACAAATAAGTTACTAGATTCAATTTATTTTAGTAAACATACAAGATAAGTGTAAGATCAAATTTTGTGAAGCTCACAGGATTAAAGACTCTGGCGCAAAATATCCTGGATTTATGTCTTTAAGTCACTAGCAGTGGTGAAAAATGGCAATATCCAAGAACAAATGACAAAGAAAACGGTCCACTTCATGGTTAAGAATCAAGAAAAATAAAGCAAAGTGCTGGAATCACACAGTCCCCCAAAACAGATGTCCAATGATGAAAGGACCTCATAAAGTTTCACCTGCCTTTAAGTACCACCCTAGGGGAAAACGTCTTTAAATTATTGGCCTTTGAGTGGCATTCAACATCTAGACTACAAAAAATGGTATTTCTTTTTCTCTTTCTTCTTATAAAGACACCAGTAAGTTTTCACCCCAATGATTTTCTCACCTTACTTAACTCCTTGAAGGATTTGATTGCAAGTGACATCACACTAAAGTTAGGGCTTTGATGTGTCAGCTCAGTTCAGACAATTTCAGTGACTATAGTCCCATGTTTGTAAAAATGTGTGTGAATGGGTAGGACTAAATGTCTAGAACATGTGGCTAAAATTTTAATTTTAATGTTATATTTATAAATACTAACCCATCTTCCAGTTTGAAGTTCTAGTGGGAATCCTAATGGATACATATCTTAATAAATGGTACTTTTCTCACTATGGGGAAAATGTTGAACTTCCTCTTTTCAGGTATATATTCTATCTTTCACAGATTGTAAAACATGTATTTGTCAGAGGTACCATGCATAATTTGCTAATAAGAGGGTAGTATTTAATGAAAATTAACAAATTATAATCACCTATTTAATAGAGAAAGTCTACTCTCCCTTTATCAAAAATCGTTAAAGAATAAAATCTAAGTTGAAGGTCAGAAGCAGGTCAGTTATTTGTCTTCCTTTTCAGATTCAAAGACATTAGCCATTTAACCCTGAGAACTCTCAAGAACTTTATGTAAAAAGAGTTGGTGCCCAACTAAAATATTTTCTGTCTTATCAATTAACTTTTCTAGTTCTTATAAATGTTTATTGAACCTGGCACCAGTGGCTCATGCCTGTAATCCTAGCTACTCAGGAGGCTGAGATCCAAGCATTCCCAGCCTGTTCAGGAAAGTCCACTGGACTCATCTCTAATTAACCACCAGAAAACTTAAGTGGTGCTGTTGCTCAAGTGTTAGAGTGCTTGCCTTGAACTGTAGAACTCAGGAACAGTGCCCAGGTCCAGAGTTCAATACCCATGACAGACAATTAATTAATTAATTAATTAATTAATTAATTAATTAATTAATTAAATGTATATGATAATATATTCTTTTATTCCAATCTTACTTTTGTTTAAATAAATGAGTGTTCTCTTCCACAGTGACAAACTCCATTAAAATACATCATTTTCTGTATTCATTTGTATTATTTAAATTGGATAATACCATAAAATTTGATATGTAAGAACACTCATCTTGTTACTTTGAAGGGGGCCAGTTAGCTGACAATACTTTTCATTCAATGGAATTCATACCTTCCAGAGTTTCTTTTTTTTTTTTTTCTTTTTGCTTATGTGGTGCTGAGGAATCAAACCCAGGGCCTCAGGCATGCAAGGCAAGCGCTCTACCACTGAGCCACCTTCCCAGCCCCCTCCAGAGTTTCTTAATAGTTTTTAAATGATAGTACACTGGTTCATCAAAACTACAGAGCTTATAGATTTTACCAGGATGTTGACTAACTACATTTGTAATAGATTTGTTTGGATTTAGACATTAATATCTGAGTTAAGCTAAAAAATGTGATTTACTTATAGTGCATTCCTATGAACAATGAGTTGGGTGAATCACTATTTCTGTATTCCTTTCTATAATCAATGTTGGCAGTGATGATAATGATAATGATCAGGATTTTTATTTTTAAAATAGACAAAATAAATAATGTCTATATGAAATACACTGTTCTGTGCCCTTTCTCTGTTTCAGTACATTTATTTCATAAGACATTTGAGAAACAGAATGGATTGGCAGTCCCCAGTTGGCCCATAAATAGAAAGGACCTGAGGACTGTCTTTCTAAGGCAATGTACTGCAATAGAAAATAAATTGATTTCTAGCAGCAGTTTCTGTTGCTGCTAAGACAGAGGTATGATTCTTCTAGACAAAAAATGAAGGACTTTGTTTCCATGGAGATGCAGAAACTTGTAAAAACCTACTCTTCTTGTCTGATGTCCATTTATTATAAACATTGAAGAAAGTATTGAAATTTTTAATATTTTCCCAGTTTTGTTTCCTTCCTTCACTTTCACTTTGAGTGTTTCAAGAGCAGGATCAACATAGATGTGTTCTCTATGACTGTATCCTGTGCATGAAGTCTTACCCAGAAGAAAAATATCTGTTCCTGTTTTCATCTTTGGAATAAAAACATTAACCATAGATTCATTTAGCACTATGTTTCTGTACCCTAGAATCTTTGGGGTTGAAGTCTGTTCTACGCATTACAGGTTATTACTGACATTGTTGCCCCCATCTGCAAAATGCCAGCAGAATCCTCATAGGTATGGCAATCAAATCAGCCACCTAGATATACAATCCCTGTAGTTGAGAACATCTAGTCTGTGGCATATGAGCACTGATATTTGCTAATCTTCAATGGTAATATTGATTTGGCTACAGGGAGAAAAGCATTTAACTTTGTCATTTCCAGGAATTTGCCTCACCAAATATTAACCTGCCATGTAGGTAGTTCATCTTTCTACATTCAGTTACAACATCTCTACAGAGCATAAGGCAGCTATGTAACTCTCACTTGTTCTGTATTTTTATACTGTAACTGCTCCAAGAAAACAGGTCAAGTAGGAAAGGTTCATTACTCTTGCCTTGTTTTTCAGAGACCTGGCATAGTATATAGAATTTTATGAAATGAACCAAAGCTGAAAATGAATGAAACAGTGCAACAAACTGAGAAGCATTCTGAATCCAGAGAACCTTGAGGAGGTGAGAGACTACAGGACATTAATTCAAAGTCAGAGTGAGCTACAACCACATATAAAGATAGGGTATTAGGTCAAAGTCAGTCAAGCTGACAAGGTTTTAGAGGAAACAGTATGTCTAGTGATAAACATACTTCAAGGCAGCGAGGAAGCCTACCTTATAGATAAAATTTTATAGTCAGTCCCAGTGATCAGTTTTCCTTACAGGGTATTGTATAAGACCAAATTTTAGTAGATACGAAGAATTACTAAGTATGGTTGAGGAAAAATGAAGACATATGTAAATGTAAATATATTTAAGAAAGCAAAAAGGAAAAAAAGTGTTGAGGATATGATATATGGATATATGCCTGGTACATAGAAAAGTTTGGAATGCAAATATTTAGCATTCTTTAACATGCACATACTTAGACTTAGCAAAATACAATTAACTGATCATGAACTGATTGAACTCCTTAATTTGATGGTGTTAACCCTGTTTGGAGTTTGTTTTTCATCATCAAAACATTTCTAATTGAGTACTGCTTAAGAAACAAGCTTCCTCCTTCTACCCCATCCGGCATTTGTAGAAAAGAGTAATCAGCCACATTTTCAAGCCAATTGCTAGGCCTGAATGAATGAAAGCAACGGCACAGTTCATGTGTAATAGTTTCACAAATACATCTTTAGTAAGTATTTTGCTTGGTGTATTTGATAAATGATGCTTGATAGAAATGTCTTATCATTGGTACCTGTAACTCTGATGTTTGCATACATATCTATCTGCTATCAGGCAAGCTTATTAGAGTATGTCCGTTTTATATGTTGTTTTCATAAATTTCCTAAATATTGTACTTAGAGCTTAATTTTTCACCTTACTGGTTTAGGGAATATAATACAGGTATTCCAAAAGAGGAATAGCTGTGACTAACTCTAGTGTGAGAACACAAGGAAAACATGTCATCAACTCTATGTAGTTAGTAGTAAGAACAGAATTGATGTGTGTTGAATTAAAATTGAATTCCTAGTTGGTTAAACTGTATCAAAAGTGGAAAGATATTCTGAATCTTCCTCATTCAGTCAATGAATGATTTAGTGGTCAATGAAATTCCAGTCAATGTACACTAATGCGCACAGTCCTGATTAGCTGCGTCTCACCTATACAGATTTTAATTATTGATCCTTACTCTCAGTCCCACAAGCCGAATACATTAGAATATTTTTTAAACTCCAGTCTAAAATCATTATACTGAGTTCTCACATAACTGGACTAGTGAAGAATACAAGATTTTAGTTCTCTTTTGAGTTAATTCAGATTTTGTTATGCATAAAGATTTTGTTATGAAAGCTACATGATGATTATAAATGATTTATATACTACCTCCTATACAGGTAGAGATAACAAAATTAGAAAATTACAGGAAAACTTAAGTACTATAAAAGTATAACATTACAATTACTTAAGGAAGTACGAAGCCATAAAAACAAAACTGGCCCATCATAAGTGGCTCACTCAGGAGGCTGAGATCTAAGGATGCAGTTTGAAGCAGCCTCAGCAGGGAAGTCTATGAGACTTTTAGCTCAAATTAATGATTAAAAAACCTGAAGTGGCACTGTGGCTCAAGTGGTAGAGTGCCATTCTTGAGCAAAAGGAGCTCATGGACAACACCGAGGATAAGTTCAAAAATAAAATTTTATTATCAAATCATCATAGAGATGAGTAAAATTCCATTGTGCCTATATACCACATTTTCTTGATCCATTGTGCATTGATGGACATCTTGACTGATTCCATATCTATGCTATGGTGATTAGTGCCTCGAGTAAACATGGTTATACTGGTGGTTTTAATGTAACGTTGTTTGTTTTCTATCAGACAAATGCCTAGGAGTATGATTGATGGGCTTTAGGGTAGTTCTATGTTTAGTGTTTTGAAGAAACTCCATAGTTCTTTTTTCTTTTTAATTTATTTTTTTATTGTGAAAATACTGTACAGAGGGGTTATAATTACATGGGCAAGATAATGAGTACATTTCTTATCAAGCATTGTAGCCTCCTCCTTTGTTTCCCCTTCCCATCCCTTCCCATCCTCCCCCCTCCCCCACCCAATCCTTCCCCCACCCTCCACTCCTGCACAAAAGTTGTAAAGTTCGTTTTCGACATAATGACTTGTACATCTCATTGTTGCAATGGGTCCACCTGTATCCCTATTTAAACGATTTGTTTTTCTCCTTCCCCTCCACAAATTATACCGACATCAAATACAGTGAAAGCAGGAGTTATACTGTGGGGGAGGGACATACAAAGCAACAAAGAAATAATCTTATAAATGTGTTAGAAACAATCGCATGAAAGAAAAAAAAACATTTGAATGCATATCTTAGGGTTCATTTTCCTAACATCACCTTATCTGACCTTTTCTGCTTGACTCAGACATATACTAGATATTGCAAATAAGGGAGACCATGGGACCTATGTTTCTTTGGGCCTAGCCTATTTCACTTAATATAATTTTTCCAAGTCTTTTCATTTCCTAACAAATGGGGCAATGTCATTATTTCTGATACAGGCATAGAATTCCATTGTGTATATATAGCACATTTTCTTGATCCATCCAGAGTGGTTAGAAAGAATGATATTGCACTATTTGAAAGCAAATGCAAATACTTTGTAAAAATTATATTAATTAAAGTAAGCCAGTTTCCCTCATTTTTGGTGGATAGAATATGCCTATAAATCTATAAGCAAACATGACAGTTGGTGTGTAAATGATTACAAATGAATTAAAGTATAGTAGACTCTATGGAGAGTTCAAGTAGTATACCTTTTAGGAAGACTAGGCCAAAGCCCAACAAAATCGGTATCAGGAAATAGATACACGTAAGAAGGGAGTTAGGTCCAAAGGGAGAGGGGAAGACAAATGACGTGAAGAAGGATGAACAATACATTCAAGAATTCACTGTATGCCTGGTGCCGGTGGCTCACGCCTGTAGTCCTAGCTACTCAGGAAGCTGAGATCAGCATTGCGGTTCAAAGCCAGCGGGGGCAGGAAAGTCTGTGAAACTCTTATCTCCAATAAACCACCAGAAAACCGGAAGTGGCGCTGTAGCTCAAGTGGTAGAGCTCTCGCCTTGAACTGAAGAGCTGAGGGACAGCACCCAGGCCCAGAGTTCAAGCCCAGTGACTGATAAAAATAATAATATTATTATTATTTGTATATACCACAGAATTAAGAGAAATAGGGGAAGATGTGGGTAGAAGGGGAATGAGAATGTTCAAAGGATGACACTGGTCAAGATGCATTATATTCATAAACTGCTTTGCTAAATGAAACCTTCTTCATATAAATACTTAAAGATAATAAGAACTTAAAATGATTATCATATATAATCTGTTTGCAAATGTGAATATTTTTGCCAGCATTAAACTAACAAACGATTATTGTTTATATTATAATTTTTGTTAAACATAAATATAGCTTAACATTTTTTCTAATTTCCGTATTTTTATTACTTAAAAATGGCAAATACAGATATCATTTTCACCAAAATATCTCTGTGTGATTTTTTTTTACATTATGACATGAACACACATAGTAAATTATTCATTATTTCTTCTCATCTCAACACTGAATGAAAAAGAAATTCAAATAATTGAAAGCAGTGCATATTTTAAAATGAAATGTTTGAGTTATAACGTATTTAATAATGTACAGTAAATAGATTATAGCCAACACCAGTATCTCACATCTGTATGCCTAGCTAGTTAGGAGGCTGCGATCTCAAGATGCTTGTTTGAAGCCAGCTGATCAGGAAAGTTTATGAAATTCTTATGTTCAATTAATCATCAAAAAGCCAAAGTATAGCCATGGCTCAAAATGTCAGGGACAGCATTCAAGCCCAGAGTTCAAGCCCCAGGGTAGTCTATGTGAAATTTTTTAGTGTTGTTGGTGTTGTTTGTGTTTGTATTTTTAAAAATCACTTTAGCAGGGAAAGGGTGGGGTGCAGAAATGGAGGGACAAAGAATGAACAAATGCAGTCCTGGTTTTCAATATATACTACATGTAAAGTAGACTTTGCATCTTGTGGGCAAGGACAGGAGGGGGAAATAGAAGTTAAGCAAAGGAAGGAGATGACATTATCCAAAAAAATTATACTTATTACCTGATTTATGAAATGTTCAATACCTTAATTACAAAAATTATTATCATTATCATTATGCTAAAAATAAATAAAGTTCACTTAAATATAAAAAAATTCACCTTTTTTAAGTCACAGACAATTTACTAAAGGAAGTTTTCATTGGTTATTCCAACATACATGTTCACTTATGTAATCGAATCTAAATGACACAATTGACTATCAATTTTATGTTTAACTGAATATAATGATAAAAACTAGATTATGAGATTTTAGTATTAAGCCAATTTGTTTTTCATTTATTCATATGTGTATTTTAGAGCTAATAGCATCATCATTGCTGTAGACATCATGACTCATTATAATGTTAACCTTTATGTGTCAGAGTAGTGATTAGTATTTGAATGGGAACACAAAAATGAAGTTGATCCACAATACCATGCAGACCATCATCCAATTCAAAGAAAACAAAACAGAAATAGGGAGGAGAGAGAAATGTGTGCTCTCTTTCTCTTTCTTTCTCTCTTCATCTCCCCTTTTCTGTTGAAATCCACAGTTTTGTAATAATATTGTCAGTTCAAGGAAAATTCATGACTCCTGAAAAACAACTAACCTACTCAATTAGTTAATAATCATAATTTTAATAAGCAAATGAGCGGAAATGTAATTTTCCTAAATCATTTGTGTTAATGACCAATATTTTGGTCTAAAGAGCCGAACAAATGGATTTTAATACCGTTGTTTCCTCCATTATAATACAGGAATAGCATTCATATGAGAAACATGGATAAGGCATGGGTCCTTATCTTGTGTTTGTGCTTAAATAAAATAAGGGAAAACCATTTTCCATGATTATTACAGGAGCTCTTTTTGATATAAATGTAAATTCCCATGACTTTTCCTCAAGAGTGCTACTATCATTAAAATGTGTACTGAAATTACAGAGTTTATGAAAGAAAACCTCTCATTATTATGTATTCTTAACTGCATCTGAACTAGTCAAAGCTCTTTATTCTGATTTAACATAAAACTTCCCTTTTAATAGGAATATTAAAAAGGAAAACATATACTTTGTGAAGAGCTTACAGTGTCTTGAATGAAATGCACTTACATACCTGAATTTCTGTTTAAATGTGTGTTTTTTTTCTTTTTATACCAAAGGCATTAGCACCAAGAAAGATAAAGGCATCATAAAACAATTTGACTTGAAGAAAACTTGCAACGGTTTGGAATCAATGATGGGAGATAGGTTTATTTACATTTTGGTATGTGTATGTTCTTCAGTTTATTTGAGAGTGTCCATAACAATTCAAAAATTAAGGTTTTGCAGGCCGGCTCTGCCCACGACGTCAGGCGCCGGACCCAGGCTCTGCCATGATCTGATGCTCCACTGGTTGCCCCAGGCGGCCCTGCCCCCAGCCCTGTCCTGGTCTCAACCTGAGGTGCCCAGTACCCCGCTGGACTCTTCCCTCCCTTCCTCCACCCCATCAGGATGATAAGAGCCTTGAAAGAAGATGATGCATACAAGAGAGACTTTAGCGTGCAAACCTTTATTTGTCTGGCTTGCACCGTCATTTTCATTCCATGCTGCTGGCCCTCAGATGACCGGACAGATGCCTCATTCACATCACTACAGTGACCGTCACCAGCCAAACATAAGTGACCAACATGTTTCTGCCTTATATTCTGACCTGATTAAGCAACCTCTAACTAACCAGGTGATGCCGTATACTGTCATGTTACAGAAGCTGGGATGCATCAGACCTTCAGCGATCCAGCCACTGGTCCTCTGAGAAAACTTTCTGTTGACTTGATCAAAACATACAAGCATATTAATGAGGTTTACTATACAAAAACGAAGCGAAGACTCCAACCAGGCCAGGTAGACAATTCTAGTTACAAGAAGGAGTGGAAGGTTTACAATGATGTTTACGATGATGATAACTATCATTATATTGCAAGTAAACCGAGAAAAGTGGATGGACAGTTACGAAATTGACTCCTTGATAGGCAAAGGTTCCTTTGGACAGGTTGTGAAAGCAAATGATCGGGTGGAGCAAGAATGGGTTGCCATTAAAATAATCAAGCCCAGTTCGACTTCTTGAACTCATGAATAAACATGACACTGAAATGAAATACTATAGAGTGCATTTGAAACGCCACTTTGTGTTTCGAAAAAATCTTCGTTTGGTTTTGGAAATGCTGTCCTACAAACTCTATGACTTACTTAGGAACACCGATTTCCAAGGGGTCTCTTTGAACCTAACATGAAAGTTTGCACCACAGATGTACACTCCACTGCTTTTCCTTGTGACTACAGAACTTAGTATCATTCGCTGTGACCTAAAACCTGAGAACATCCTTCTTTGTAACCCCCAACGGAGCACAATCAAAACTGTTGACTTTGGCAGTTCTGGTCAGTTTTTTAATGGGCAACTCCATGTGGCTGACTAGGTCAACTTTTTTTTTTATTTAAGAAAAGTAGGTTTTTATATGTAAAAGTGACAAAAGAAAGGATTAATGACTACGTAAGTGAATGGAAGCTTGGAGATAATTATTTTTATAAACCACAAACGATTTTGTTATTAATCAGGAAATCCATATTTATTTTGTAATTAAATGTTAAGCCTGTGTTTTTTTTTGAACTTTGTAATTCATAAAGGTTTACAGTAAATAAAAGGATATCATCTCAAGTCTAGAAATACCTGAAGGAATTCATTTGTTACTGCTATACAGGAGTGTAGACTCGAAAGCTGACACTATGTGATCCGGTCATTTTTTTTTCTGTTCAGGTTGCCACATCTTAGCAAGCACCAAAAAAATGAAAGCAGTTTCCAAAATGATATTTACATAAAGAAAATTTTAAAAATCCAATGCTTCTACATACTGTGTTACATTACAGTCCAGTTTTGTGTGCTTTACTACACAGTTTGATTACAAGATTTCTGTGCACTGTAAACATAAGCAGCATGGAAAAGGTTAAATACCTGTGTTCAGATTGTAAGATCTAGTCTGGACTTGCTGTGTATATTGTAACATTAAATGAAAACAAGAACCCCTTTTGTATTATAGTCATGAGGTCTTATGTATGAGAAACAGTTAATAATTGGTAAAAAAAAAATCTAAAATAAACATTATTTGGTAATCTAATTTACTGAAATACTCTCAAGTAACACCAAGATGTTTGTACAGGGGTATTTAAGCAAGAGCATTTGCAATGATAATAAAACTAATGTAAATAGCACAAATATCACCGGGCGCCAGTGGTTCATGCCTGTAATACTAACTACTCAGGAGGCTGAGATCTGAGGATTGCTGTTCAATGTCAGCCCAGGCAGGAAAGTCAGTGAAACTCTTATCTGCAATAAACCACCAGAAAACCAGAAGTGATGCTGTAGCGCTGTAGCGCTCGCCTTGAGCTGAAGAGTTGAGGGACAGCACTTAGGCCCAGAGTTCAAGCCCCATCTCACACACACACACACACACACACACACACACACACACACACACAGACCCCAACACAAAAAGTGTCATCGTTAACTAAATTATGTAAATAAGTGCTATAGAATATGGAGGAACCATTAAACTCTAACTAGATCTCTGTGTACTGATATGGCTAAATGTAGGATACTTATTGCAGATTAAATACAAGTCATTTATAGCATTTAATAAATGCATGCAAGTCATTCCAGGAATTAAGCACTGTTCTAAATGTAAAATTATCAATATTTTGCTATATAGAGCAACGTTATGAAATTGGGTTGTTAAAATTTTCTCCTCATTTTACAGAAAAAATACCCTGAAATATGAAGTACTTAAATATTTGTCCAACATCACATTATGAGGAAGCAATATGATTTGAAGCTAAACAATTCCTATCCAGACTGTTTTTTATTGGCATAAGTGCTACATCTCAGAATAAAATACAAAATGATTTGCTCTGTGTAAATTTCTGACTTATTTTCTCAGATGTATTTGTATGGTACAGTGTACTTTGAAATGTGGTTTAGAGACCAAACTGATACCTCACCTTGTATTTTCAGATGGGCCTTATACTGAAAAATTAATTAAATAGACTTAAATATTTACAGTTTTAATGCTGCCATTGATAACATAGTAATTTCTTAGGTTACTACTTAATTATATTACTACTACTAATTCCACTGGGAAGATTAATGAGGTGTTGATTTCTAGACATGCTATTTCTCCTCAGGTTACAAGAGGTCCAAGAGCACGTACCTATTGGATAAGAGAATGTGGGTTTGGGGAAAGAAAAGTAAGTATAGTATTTTCTGTGGTACTAAAGCTCTCATAAAATATGTTGAAAAGAGAATGCGAAGTATTTCTTCTGTATGTTGTCCAAATTCAGCATATTTCAACACACATTTAAGGTAGATTTAAAAACTATTTTCTTTGAATTTAAATTAAGAGTACTACCAAATGAAATGAAGAAAACAATTTACTATCAGTCTTTTTTTTCTTTTTCTTTTTTTTTTTAAATCTGGGACATTATTTTTTTATTTTTAATAAATTTTATTGTGAAAATACTGTATAGAGGGGTTACAGTTACATGAGGAAGGTAATGAGTACATTTCTTTGTTGGCAGATAAGATCTATCTTCAACTCACTGTAAACATCTTGGGAAGTTTACATTATAGTAACCTCATCAAACATTTAAACAGAAATCTAGCTATACTATAAAGGTCTGCTTGCAGTCTTCTGTACTAATTAGGATACCTCATAAACTATGCCAGGTATAAATTCAAAGATAGTCCTCTTCCTCCTTAATACTTGATAAGTTGTAGCTGAACATAAAATTAACTTATTTTAAACATTTTTTTGTTGACTTAACATGAAGGCTTCAAACTCATAAATTAAATACTAATAGTTAAATGGATAGGCAAGATAATCAGATATGCTCGTGTGTGTGTGTGTGTGTGTGTGTGTGTGTGTGTGTGTGTGTGTGTGTGTGTTCCTCTTTGTTGGAGTCCAGTTTGATGATAAAATATGTCAATTCTAGTCAAAGTTCTCAATGAAAGGGACCCTAGCTACTAAGACCAAAGCATGTGGTATTTATGCTCCCTCTGAACAGCAGTCTTTATTACGACCAAGAGGCCATAAGAATTTTGATGTCATATCTCAGAGCCAGCATTGGTTCAACAAAATCACTGTCAGATAATTTCTTCCCTTTGACAATTCATAGGCTATTTGTTTGGTAGTTTCAAATTCATTCTAAAAAGTTCTTTGATTTTGACTTGAGGAATTGAAGGGTGATATAACTGGATGTAATTATATTGAACACTCATAAATTAGTAGTTGGTAAAGCAGAGAACCTTCTTTTAAATAAATCCCTATTTTACAAATGGAAGAAACTATGTATCATGAGAAATGTTTATACATAACATAGATCACATATATTATATGGAGAAGCTGTCTATTTCCATATTAAGGAGAATATACTTCTCAAAAAGTAAAATCAGAATAACTGAAAATTAGTTTTTTTTAATTTGCAAAAATTTTTTGACCCACTTGTATATATTTTATCAGAAAATAAAATTACATTTTAAAGTAATGAAAAAAGTGTTACATTTTATAACCTTCAGATACTTGTTCATTACTAAACTTCATAACTGAATTGTTTTAAATTAATGGATCTTAGAAAACTCATAATTACTTTGACTAGTCTTTCTGTAAAAATTATGCATATCTTCATGGCATATATCTGCATTCATTTTGAAAGCACTTTAACCAGCATAATTTATTAAATTGAAGTGCAGCAATATGCCAAATGGTTCTCACAAAAAAATGATCTCTCTTTCCAAGTTAACATTAAGTATACCCAGAATCCTTTGCAAATTTATTGTGTCTTTTTAAAATCTTTAACTATACAAAAAATTTGCCATTTAACAAATCAATTTTTGCTCTTAATGCCTTACCTCCTTTCTTTATTATAACATAAGATCTATACCATCTCTAATGCCTTACCTCCTTTCTTTATTATAACATAAGATCTATACCATCTCTAAAGTTATTGCTCAATGAGTGTAGTCAGTTTTTGAATGTCTGAGTGCCCCAAAAGTCATATTGGATAAAAATAATTACCTACAGAAAATCTAAAGGAAAAGTTACAGAGATGTCAGGTAAATTATCTACAAATACAGCAAAAATTGGAAATATTTTGATGAATTGTCAGTTATACTCAGTATAACATGATTTGAATCTCATAAACAGCAATTTGACAATTTAGCAATTAGTTAGCAATTTAGTAATTATTAGCAAATGCTCTTTTTGGAAATGTAAAAAGAGCTGGAAATTGGAGAGTGCACAGCCTAACATGACTTTTTTAGCAATAGAAATGATGCACTCTTAAAATATGCCTCTTAAAGCTCTCATGTGAGGTTTAATTATACCATTTGTTCATCTGTCTCTGTCTCCTTCTGTCTCTCTCACAAACACAAACACACAGAACTCTTTTGTTGTTAATGAATCCTATAGGTTGGGTTTACACTCGGTGGTACTGCATATGTATAATATAGGTTCAAAGGGTTCATGGATTCAATCCTCAGCACTACAGAGAAGAACAAAAATTCAATTCTCTAAAGAAAAGAATAAAATAAAAGAAAGAAGAGAAAGCAAATTAATTTTTGTTATTTGTAATTTTTCTCTTAATAAATATTAAGTGTTGATTTTCATGAGGTTCAGTCTGTTATTTCCATTCGGAATATGTGGATTAAATCCCATGCGACTTTTGCCACCCAACCCATCCTTTTGTATTTTGTTTGGAACTTCCATTTCAGGTAAACGTTCTTAACTTTTACATAAAAAAAACAACATGCAGTACTTCCTGACATGAGGAAAAAGAAGAACTAATTATGAAGAACAACTAACAATGCATATGAAGATGACAATTACTTTGGAAATGTTTTCAGTTTTCTGATGCTTTGATGCACATCATTTCCTCACGAGGACTATTCTGAAGGCAACCATAACTTTTCCCCAAGGAATTTTGTTCAGACTTAAAGTCACCCTTTCTGAGTCATTCAGAAAGCAATTGGTCTTGAAAGCGTTCCTACAGGACACCTGTACATACCCACATGTATATTCATACATCTAGATATATACCACAGGATAGAGAACTCAAGATAATAGAAGTTGACACCACATTTTGACTCACAAAACTATGTTTCTTCCCAACAGAGTGAAAGAGACATTTACATCAGAATATAAAAATGTTACATCTTGTTAAGAAACATACTTGTTAATACTCCCTTTCAATGAGTTCAGTTCTCATTGGAAATTATTGTTGAAACTTGAGGAAATCCATTACTAGGCAACTCATTCCAGTTGAAAATTTTGTAGTTCAAATAAGAGTAATAAATCACTACAGTGAGAAAATAATATAATCAAAGAAATGAGTGGTACCATTTTACATTACAAATTGGAATATTTTGCTTCACTTAAATGAAAGCAAACAATACTCTTTATATCAAAAAATTGATTTTGAAAATTATAAACATAATATCTTCATATATGATTAAATGGATCATTACATCTTCTTTATTTTATTTTTTCTAATCAAAATGTGAAATTTATATTTTGTAACACATTCTAAAAGAAAATGGTGCTTCCATTTAAGCACAGAATCACCTCTACAAAAATTGTGATATGGTACTTTTAAACAAGGAAACAATATGGTACTAGTACAAGGGGTCACGCATTTTGTAAAGTGATTTCTGAACTGTTTTATTACACAGCAGCCAAATTCATGAATAGAAAACTCAGAATCAACTAATCAGCAGATTTATTACTTTTGCTATAATGTATATATAAAATATGTTGACAAAACAAAAATAGAAAAGAATTCAGTGCTTAAATGTATTTATAATTTATTTAAGGACTCATGTCACTTAAGTGTTTTAATGTGTAACAATTATACTTTGGAGCAGAACAGCTGTTGAAAGGATTCACATGATCAATCTTTCACTGCATGTTTTGTTGCTGTATCCTCTTCCATTAAGTAGTCCATGTAGGTATTCAAACTTTCTCAAATCTTTCTTCCAAAATCCTTTTGTTTTGATCGATTTGATTCATTCACGCTTTTTACGGGTTACAATTTCTCCTAAAAGCTTTAAATTATTTATGGTTCCAACTCTTCATAAGACAATTATTTTCTGTTTCTTTACATCAATACACATACTACGCTAAGCACAGTACACATGGAATCATGAAAAATTGTATCTGTCTTGACCTAATTTAATCTTTATACTGCCTATAAATCCATGCCTCTGATCCTTGTCTACTATACTTTTAGAGCTTCTTTAATTTTTTACCAATTATTTATTGTAATTCGATAGTATAAGAATATTCTTAGAAGAATAGCCAAACTCTAACTTTGTTTCTTTTCCTCACAGTTCCTCAATGTGGTCTAGCAAAATTGAGATAAATATTAGAGTTCATGACTAAATATAAAGTTCTGTAGTATAAATGATGATTTCTGATTTTAAATACTTGTTTTGAAGGTTTCGGTGGGAAGACTGTATTATATGAATGGTCATTCACCTAATTGATATTCAGGAAAATTTTATGCAAAATTAAGAAACTAAATTGGAATACAATTTAGATTTTAAAAATATTTAAAAGTATTAAATTTAAATTAAAAGTAATAGTAAATATTAAATATTATTATGGGCTGGGAAGGTGGCTCAGTGGCAGAGTGCTTGTCTTGCATGCATGAGGCCCTGGGTTCGATTCCTCAACACCACATAAGCAGAAAAAGCTAGAAGTGGCGCCGTGGCTCAAGTGGTAGAGTGCTAGCCTTGAGCTGAAGGCCTGAGGGACAGCACCCAGGCCCAGAGTTCAGGCCCCACGTCCAGAAAAAAAAATTTAAAGTATTAAATTTAAATTAAAAGTAATAGTAAATATTATTATAATGATATTAAATGTTTTAAGTTTAATATAATTTAACTTCAAGGTTAAAATATTATTAATATTATATTAAAATAATAGTAATACTAAAAATAAAAATAATGTTTAAATTATCAAAAATATTGAAATTGAATGCATTTTTTACTATAAAGCTATATTACTATATTCTTAGGTAACATCATTCTTTGACAATAGATATAATCACTCCCATCAAATTGTAATCATTTATTATACAATCCTATTATGTTAGCTTGCGCAGTGTTGATGAGAGAAAATATTTCCTTATACTTTTCTGTGGATGACACAAATGTATTTGTAAATCCATTTATATCATTGGCTGAAATAAACACATTAAGTACTGCTTTAAATACCCATTAACATGATTCAACGAAGAGGAATATGTTCCACATTTGTTGTGAGAGCTAGTATGACTTACAGTGCTGGAGGAACTCATCTTATGGATGTGTGTGAATATTTGTTCTAAAATGTTGCTTATAATAAAGGAATTTCACTGTGGCATTTCCTCAGCAGTGCTGACTGATAACACAGCATGTGACAGACATCCTTCAAAGTGCTTAGTAATCATGTCTTCAAAAGCATTCAGCCCTATTCAGCTGAAGGAAGGGTGATTTCAATGACAGTATTCATAATAAATGTCCTCTTGGGGAGCATTTACATAATTGTGGGGATGGAAATGATCGTCACTTGTCATTTATTATTTTACTAGGCTCCCTTGAAGAACATTACATGAATCTATCTATCCATTGTCCTCCACAAACTACACTAACATTGCTCACCTGTACAAACCACTTCGTGATACTTAAAATAAGGTCAATTTGGGCCCTAAAGAATCTTTCATTTACTCAATTACTAAGAACATCTTAATATCAGAAAAGAAAGAATATTCATTCAAGTAAAACACTGACCTTGTGAGTATTCTGTCTGTTAAATTTAAATAATCTGAGGGAACTTTGTACTTTCTAAAACAAGATATTCTTCTCTGCTTTATAGATGTCTTACATTGGTAGTTTCTGTCACCCATATGTCATCATATGGGATATGATGAAATGTGCATATAATACAAATGTGTGTGAGGCACGGTAGAAGTTTATAATTGTCATTCTTTTTTTTCTTTGTCTTTTTTGTACCTTTTTATTGTAAAAATAGTGTACAGAGGGGTTACAGTTACATGAGCAAGGTAATGAATACATTTCCTATTGAGCCTTCACCTTTGTTTTTCCCCCACCATCCCTTCCTTTCTACCTCCACAACCACTACTCTCATCCCCCACTGAAGTTGTAAAGTTTGTTATCAACATAGTGTCTTGTACATCTCATTGTTACAATGGGTCAACCTATATCCCTATTTAAGCATGTTGTTTTTTCCCTTCCCCTTCCCGAATTAGAGAAGTGTATATACAAGATGCAGGGCACCGATATCAAATACAGTGAAAACAGGGGTTATACTGTGGGGGAGGAACATACTAAAAACAAAAAACAATCACATGATACATTATAAATACATTAGAAACAATAACAGGAAAGAACGAAAGTATTTGTGTAGCTATCTTGGTGTTCATTTCACTTAACATCATCTTATATGGTCATATGTACATAGTTTTGACCTTTTCTGCTTGTCCTCGACATGTACTAGTTATTGAAAATAAGGGAAATCATGGGACTTATGATTCTTTGCGCCTGGATAACATTACTCAACATAATTTTTTCAAAGTCTATCCATTTCCTAACAAATGGGGCAATGTCATTCCTTCTGATGGAAGCATAGAATACCCTTGTGTGTGTGTGTGTGTGTGTGTGTGTGTGTATACTTATATTTATGTATTTGCACATATATATGTATATACCATATTCTCTTGATCCATTCATCTACTGAGGGGCATCTGGGTTGGTTCCATATCTTAGCTATGGTAAATAATGATAACCTAGTTGTGTTGGTAGCCTTAGTATGGGCTTGTTCATGATCATTTGGGTAAATGCCCAAAAGTGGGATTGCCGGGTAATAGGGGAGCTCTATGTGAAATCATTACAAGAAGGAATAGGAATAGGTCTCCTTGCACAGGCTGAAATTTTCTTAAGAGAGACCCAGAAAAACAACAAATCAAAGAAAGGTTGGACAAATGTTGGGATTGCATGAAGCTGTAGAGCTTTTGAATGACAAAGGACATAGCAAGCAAGATCAATAGAAAGCCCATGGATTGGGAGAAGATCTTCACTAGCTATACAACAGACAAAGGTCTCATATCTAAAATATACTTGGAACTCAAAAAATTAAATCCCCCAATTCCTCAAAGAAACAACTGCCTGAAAAATAAGTGGGCTAAAGACTTAAAGAGAAAAATCTCTGAAGAGGAAATAAGAATGGATAATAGAAACATGAAGAAATGCTCAACTTCTGTAGCCATAAAAACAAATGCAAATCAAAACAACATTGAGATTCCACCTCACCCCAGTTAGAGTAGCTCTAATCAAAAAATCTAACAGCAACAGATGCTGGAGGCAATGTGGCCAGAAGGGAACCCTACTGAATTGTTGGTGGGAGGTAAACTTGTTCAACCACTTTGGAAAGCAGTGTAATTGTAGTTCTTAAGAGATAGACTGAAATATTTTAACATGCTTGAACCAGTCTTTAGTTACTTCTTCCTCATTACTTCTACTCTGGAAGGTGTGCAACTCAAGGGAGCAGCAGACCTATAGCCACCTATTCTTCAGTAAGAGAGCTAAATAAATAGTATGGAAGAAAAACAGTCTCTTCCAGTAAATGCTGGAAATATTGGTTAAACATCTGTGGAAAACTAAAATTAGATCCTTATATATATCACCCTGCAACAGAATGAACTCCAAATGGATCAAAGACCTTGAAGTCAAAGCTGACACCCTGAAAACATTACAGGAAGGGATAGGAGAATCTCTAGGACTTCTTGGCACAGGCCAAAATTTTCTTAATAAAGACTCAGAAACACAACAAATCAAAGAAAGGTTGGAAAAATGGGATTGCATGAAACTGCAGAGCTTCTGCATGGCCAAAGACATAACTACCAAGATCAATAGAAAGCCCATGGACTGGGAGAAGATCTTCACTAGCTATACAACAGACAAGGGTCTCATACTAAAATATACTTAGAACTCAAAAAATTAAATCCTCAGAAAACAAATCCTCAAAGAAACAACATACCTATCTACAAGTGGGCTAAAGACTTAAAGAGAAACTTCTCTAAAGAGGAAATAAGAATGTCCTATAGACACATGAAGAAATGCTCAACTTCTCTAGCCATAAAAATGCAAATCAAAATAGCATTGAGACTGCACCTCACTCCAGTTAGAATGGCTATAATCAGGAAATCTAATAACAGATGCTGGAGGGGTTGTAGCCAAAGGGAACCTTACTTCACTGTTGGTGGGGGTATAAACATGTTCAACCACTCTGGAAAACATTATGGAGATTCCTCAAAATGTAACCCAGTAATCCCACTTTGGACATTTACCCAAATGATCACAAACAAGGCCATACTAATGCTACCAGCACAAGTATCTTTATCGCAGCATTATTCACCATAGCTAAGATATGGAACCAACCCAGATGCCTGTCAACAGATGTGTGGATGAAGAAAATGTGATGTGTGTGTGTGTGTGTGGTATGCATATATATATGTGTGTGTGTGTGTCTGTGTGTGTGTGTGTGTGCATGTTTGTGTGTGTGTATAAATAAACGGCTTCCATGCTTCCATCAGAAAGAACCACATCTGTTAGGAAAAGTAAAGACTTGGAAAAATAATCATTAAGAGAAGTAACCCAGTCCCAAAGAAATTTAGGTCCCAAGGTTTCCCTTATTTGCATTAGTTAGTAAACTAATAGGATAACCTTATCAGGTGAGCTGAAAAGCTCAAAAGCCAGCTAGGGCTGGGAAGATGGCTTGGTGGTAGAGCGCTTGTCTTGCATGCATGAGACCCTGGGTTTGATTCCACAGCACCACATAAACAGAAAAAAAACCTGGGAGTGGTGCTGTGGTTCAAGTGGTAGAGCGCTAGCCTTGAGGTGAAGAGCTGAGGGACAGAGCCCAGGCCCAGATTTCAGGCCTCACGACCGGAGCTCCCTCCGCCCCCTGCAAAAAAAGAGTGATGCTAAGTGAAATGAACGCCAAGATATGAACACAAGAGGACTGTCTTTATTGTTACTCTTTTAAATGTACCACTTGATTTTAGTTTTGCTGTTGTTGTTTCCTTTGTATGTTCTTTCTCCTGTAGCATATCCCCTATTGTCACTGTACTTGATTTTGGTAGCCTGCATCTTGTATATACATTTGTCTAATCAGGGGAGGGGAGAGAAAGAACAAAATGCTGAAACAATGACACAGGATGACCCATTGCAACAAGGATAGATACCCACAGGACAGTATATTGGAAAGAAATTTTAGAACTTTGGGTATGGGGGGGGAGGAGTATAAGAAGTAGGGGAGGGGAGGGATAGTGGGATAACAACAAGGGAAGAGGTAACAATGATCGACAAATAATGTACTCGTTGCCTTACTCATGTAACTGTAACCCCTCTGTACAGCATCTTTACAATAAAATAAAATTTTTAAAAAGTTAATTACTAAATAAGAACTACAATGTGATCATTTAAAATAGTTACAATTGCTTCTAATTTGTAGCTGAGAATTTATCACTTTGGGGCCTTTGTTTTTTCATTTCTGTTAGTTTGCCTTTTTCCAATCATTATTTCAGTTCTATGTTATCATGGAATATATTTCTTCATCATGTGACTTTTCTCAGAAACAAGTAATTCAAACATAAGTTGCCATTTCTTTACTTATAGTCTGGATCTTTAATGTGAGAATGTTTAATGAGACCTAAAATAGGGTCTTTAAAAAGCTTCTATGGAAGCTTTTGTCTTTTAATTAGAAGGTATGACTAGTCACTTAGAGGTGATTATTGACTTAGACAAATTCTAGTTCAATTAGTAATTGCTTCTTTTCCATATTTTTTGTGTAGTTAAATTTTGGCATTTTATGAATTTATTATATATTTTCTTTCATTATGTAAATTAAACTTCTAGTTCAATTTAAGTAAGCGTGTTTGTCTTTTGAACATGTAGTAATCGGTGTCTGTAATCACCTAAGAGATTTAAAATCATTTAGACATAATATTTCTCTTCAGAAAATGAGTATTCTTTACCTTAAATCAATACACTTAGTCATATTAAGATAACTTGTAGATAGCTCCTCAGAGATACACAAAATATGTGCTAACTAGTTAGGTTTGCCATATTTAGTTAACTTTATTCTTTACTAAGTCTTCTTGAAAATGTTTTCCATTTTTCTTGTCTTTCTAGTTTGTCCACTTAAGGATATGTTTTCTTGACTTTTCTTTCTTTCCTTGTGATTTTTTTAAAAACTAATTTACCTCGTGAAACCCTACTGAGAAAATAAAGGAATCTTCAGGGAATATGTTTTCAGTGTACAATTTTAAAGAACAAAATCCATGTCTGCAATTGCTCACCAATGACAATTCTTGTGAAATTGATGGAAAGAGGGTACCTAGGCATCTATCTAGGTTAAATGTGGGATTTCAGAAGTTCAGCTGCTTTGTTAAATATGAAAAATTTATGACTTATTGGAGCCAATACACTCCAGTAGAAAAACCTTTGACATCTGTTATCATACAATGGAATGCAATGGAAAACTATATTCATGGGGAGAATATTAAAAGTGTGACATTGATCAAGATGCAATGTATTCTAAACTCCTTTGTTAAATGACAACTCCTTTGTACAACTGCTTAAAGATAGTTAACAAATAAATGATAAAATACAAAAATATATACTGAAGTTAGACATATAGGAATTCTGAGGCTCTGTGAACTGTGGCAAAGTTGAATAAATACCAGCTGAGTATGTCCTACACTATTGCTGTTTTTTTACTTGTCTACCTAAATTTTACTTATTTTTGTAAGAAGGACTAATATTACACTAAATGGAGTTAATTGGGCTAGCATATGTTCAATGCCCAAATTATTAAATTATATTCATAATTTTGCTTAATTTCAAAGATATCAGTTTAAATTATATGTTGGCTACATTCACACATAATGTAAATAACTTTTACATTGAGCTGAAAGAATTAAGGGCCAATCAAGTGTAATCATGCACCTATAATTTTAGCACAGAAGCCAGAAGCAGGATGGCGAGATGGTATACCTATTAAGACCCTGTCTCAAAAAAAAAAAAAAAAAGAAAGAAAGAAAGAAAGAAAAGAAAATAGAATTAAGGCCCAGGACATGTGTCCAAGGAGAAGGTAGACAACCTGTTACAGGCAATATGATCACTGACCATATGGGTTAATTTTTTTTACATCTTCTGATAATCATATTTTGTCTTAGCTTATGCATAGTCATGAATACGTTGTTTGTAAAATGTATTCGATTGTTTAATAGTATCTTTAAATAAAAACAAAATATGCTCGTTCTTTGTCAAAAATTACATTGATATAAAACAAAATATAAAGTCATGAATTTTAAAAATCTACACTATGATTGATTCAAAATATTTTTCTCAAAATATTTATATTACACTATTTGGAACATTAATTGTAGAAGATTTTATATGAAAAACTTAATTTCAAAGTCAAACTTCACTCTGTTAAAATAATTTAGGGAGAGATATCATATTTATAAAAATGTAGAGAACGGCTGGGCGCGCTGGTGGCTTACACCTGTAATCCTAGCTACTCAGGAGGTGAGAATTGGAGATCACGGTTCAAAGCCAGCCATGGGAAGAAAGTCCATGAGAATATTATCTGCAATAAACCACTAGAAAACTGGAAGTGGCGCTGTGGCTCAAGTGATAGAGTACTAGCCTTGAGCTGAGGAGCTGAGGGACAGTGTTCAGACCCAGAGTCCAAGCCCCATGACCGCCAAAAAAAAAAAAAAAAAAAAAAAAAGTAGAGAACTAGCACACCATTCTAACAACAGATGCTGGAGGGGATGTGGACAGAAGGGAACCTTACTGCATTTTTGGTGGGAGTGTAAACTTGTTCAAAAACTTTGGAAAGCAGTATGGAGGTTCCTCAAAAGACTCCACATAGAGTTCCCCTATTACCCAGAAATCCCACTTTTGGGCATTTACCCAAATGATCACAAACAAGCCCATACTAAAGCTACCAGCACGACTATGTTTATTGCATCATTACTTACCATAGCTAAGATATGGAACCAACCCAGATGCCCATCGGTAGATGAGTGGATCAAGAAAATGTGGTATACACAATGGAATTGTATGCCTCCATCAGAAAGAATGACATTGCCCCATTTGTTAGGAAAAGGAAAGACTTGGAAAAAATTATATTAAGTGAAGTAATCCAGGCAGAAAGAAAAATAGGTCCCATGGTTTCCCTTATTTGCAATAACTAGCATATGTCTCAGTCAAGCAGAAAAGGTCAGAAAAGTTGATGTTAGGAGAATGAACCCCAAGATAAGTATTCAAATGTTTTTTTTTTCCTTTCATACAATTGTTTCTAAAATATTTATAAGATGACTTCTTTGTTGCTTTGTATGTCCCTCCACCATGGTATAACCCATGCTTTCACTGATTTGATGTTGGTATAATTTGTGGAAAGGAAGGGAAAAAACAAATCGTTTAACTAAGGATACAGGTGGACCCATTGCAACAATGAGATGTACAAGTCGTTATGTCGAAAAACGAACTTTACAACATAACGTTCGTAAGGTGGGGAGGAGCGGGGAGGATTGGGTGGGGGGGCAGGGGGAGTATAGGAAGGGATGGGAAGGGGAAACAAAGAGGAGGCAACAATGCTTGATAAGAAATGTACTCATTATCTTGCCCATGTAATTGTAACTCCTCTGTACAGTATTCTCAAAAAAAAAAAAAAAAAAAAAAAAGAACTAGCACACCATTTCCACACTTGCTTTTTAGGAAAATATGGATAAATATATGTCTGTCATACATTTTTCTAAGAAACTTTATATCAAACAAAGTGCAGACAATGGACAATAAAGGAACAAACACAGAAGTACCTTTTCTATGACATCTCATTTATACATGCTAATTCAATACTTACCATTGAAGCCCCAACTCTGCTCCAACATACTTACCCAGAAATATGCCCACTAGGCCCTGTCTATGGGGGAGACATGAAAAGATGATGGAGTAGATGCTTTCCTTTATTTGGTTTCATGGATAAGAAGAGGTTTGGTAAAACAAAGGAAACTACATTCTGAGGACAAAAAGAAGAAAAAGCAAGATGGATGCTGGTGGCTTAAGCCTGTAATCTTTACTACTAAGGAGGCTGAGATCTGAGAATCATGGTTTGAAGACAAGCCAGTCAGGAAAGGCCAGGAGATTGTCATCTCCAAACCATTGGAAAAACAGAAGTATCTCTGTGGCTCAAAGCAGTAGAGCAATAGTCTTAAGCAAAAGAGCTCAGGGACAGCTCCCAGACCCTGAGTTCAATCCCCACAATCACCACCACCAAGCACAACAAACAGATGAAAGAAAATCAGAAACCATGAAAGACAGCTGCAATTCATGAGGAAAATAGAAAAGCAACAAAATAAAGAAAGTATAGTTCTAATCCTGCTGCGCTGGAGTGGGAAGAGGAAATGCTGAATCCAGTTCCACAAGCCAAGCTAGGCAGCTTTGGTATTAGGCAGTCCTAACTTCAGACAAGCACTTATCTCACACATAGAAGTGGAAAACTAGACATTGGTTGCCCATGCCCATAATACTGAACGATTTCCACGTGAACAATAATTAATATACCACAGCAGTAATTTTCATTCACCATACATAAAAGAACATTCAGTAAGGCATGTAGAGTCGTCATTTTCCTCATGTTTTCTTTACCTACAATTTTCAAATTGATTCAAATGAGTATCCATGAAAATATCTTTTTTGTGACACTATTGTCTTTATATTTACCTTCTGAAAACTAAATTCCCAGTAGGAAAACGTTTGTTTTCTTGCTTGCTTACAAAATAGATTTATTATCTTGTAGTATTGTCTCATAAAAATTCTATGTTTGAATCAGATTGTCAAACTTTGGTTAATGAGAAAAATCAATAACTGTTTTTAAAAAATAAAACTTTGCTCAAATTTATGCATACAGCCTATAGTAGTTTTCATATTACAATATCAGAAGCAAGTAAGTAGGTGTAAGGACTGTGTGCTCACAAATACTACAATATGTACTATCAGAACAACATAGAAAATACTTTTCAATCATTGTTCTATGGAGTCTTAACAAATAAGATTTTACTGAACGGAATTTTTATTGCTGTTTTTATTTTATTTTCCCCTTATCTTGTTTGCTCATTTAATTTTGGGAGGGTAAGGTGGGGACACAGAAATTGAGGGACAATTGGGTGAACAAATACAGCAGGGATACTCACTAGACACTATGATGAAAATGAACTATACAGCTTGTAGGTGGGAATGGGAGGGAAAGCCTGGAAGAGAATGAGGGAAGAGGTGACATTGCTCAAAAAGAAATGTACTCTTTATCTGACTTATGTAACTGTAACCCCTCTCTGTACATCACCTTTACAATAACATGATTATCTCAATAGATGCAGAAAAAGCATTTGACAAGATCCAACACCCCTTTATGATGAAGGCTCTGAAAAAACTAGAAATCCATGGAACATTCCTCAAAGGCTGTATATAACAAACCTACAGCCAGCATTATACTTAATGGTAAAAAAACTAAAGCCATTTCCTATAAACTCAGGAATGAGACAAGGATGTCCACTCTCTCCACTTCTCTTCAATTTACTATTAGAATGCCTAGCTACAGCAATAAGGCAAGATGCAAACAAAGGGGATCCAAATAGGGAAAGCTGAAATAAAACCCTCCCTCTTTGCAGATGACATGATCTTGTATTTAAAGAATCCCACAGACTCCACTCACAAATTACTCAAGGTGATTTGAAACTTTGGCAAAGTAGCAGGGTATAAGTTACTGAACAGAATTTTGAATTTAACTCTTCTATATTATTAATGACTTCATACCTCTAATTTTATTTTTTTCTACAATCCTCATAGGTTAAGTAATTTTCTTGTCCACATAAATTAATATATATTCACAGAAGTACACAGAAGCACACTTCTGTGAATGTATAAACTTTCCTTAAAAAATAGGAGCTACTTTGATAGCACAATTGGATACATCTATCCATTTATAATGACAAAGGTAATCTGCTTTCGTTCAGTTCTTTCTTAATTGACAAGTAGTAAGGTACTAATAGTAATTAGTGATGGTATGGTGCAGTAGTACTCAATAATTTTTACTAAGTTTATTCAAACTAAACAACTATGGATTTTATTTATGAATGCTGTATAAATGGTAAATGACGGAGGCAAACGAAATTACATATTCTTCTTAAAAACAACTTTTTATTTCAGATTTCAATGGAGATAGTTAAATCTAGAAGATGAATCCCTAGATTTATAGAACAAAGTTCTAAAAAATTAGAAAATAGAATTTATCCTTGATAAGGTTTGAAATTTGTAAAAAAGCAAAGAAAACTTATGATGGAATATATTTTTAATAAAATACCCATTGACAGGTAACAAAAAAAATGAAAGAAAAAAATCACTATTCTTCCTACTTGGAATTCTTTTTTTTGGGGGGGCACTGTCCCTCAGCTCTTCAGCTCAAGGTTAGCCCTCTACCACTTGAGCCACAGCGCCACTTCTGGCTTTTTCTGCTTATGTGGTGCTGAAGAATCAAACCCAGGGCCTCATGCATGCAAAGCAAGCACTCTACCACTGAGCCGCCATCCCAGTCCCCTACTTGGAATTCTGTGCATCTATTTCTACAAATTTTCCTTGGTTCAAATGTTTTGGGTGTTTCTCTCCAATCCCATCTCTTATCTGTTAACTTTAATTTCACCTGATTATAAGGTAATTTTTATAAAAAATATTAAACAAATAAAATGTCTTTATAAACAATTTACTCTCTACCATATTTTATATACTAGAACCCAGTAGAAATTTGCTGATCTAATGGGATCTCATAGGCAAATTATAAACAGTATCTTATTTTAGTTTGCCTAACAGCTTGAATAGAAAAATGCAAAATCATATCCATTAATGTTCATATCCATTTGGGCAGTTCATATATTAATCAGGTCTAAACTTCATTCCATCTTAATACATATTGAATTAGGATTATTTAATGACCCAAGGACAAATCTACTTAAGCTATTACTTAATGTGTAATTAACCCCTGACATCTAATTAAGTATGCTTCTTTCTTAAATTGTGTATGTCAAAAGTTATTTTGAAAGAATATTGATGGACCATTGTAAGATTTATTAATGAGGTTAAGAATTAATATTTTCAGAAATACATGAACGTTCCATACAGAAATTCTATGTACTGTTTTAAGTAAAATTATTTTTAAAATTCATTATTTATGTAGCAACCATGCAGAAAAAGCTGTAAAATAAAGCTCTCTTTTTTATATAATATATTTTAATTAAATATTTTAATGTTTATTACCATGCATTAATGTTAATTTCCATGATACTTCCCTATATGTATAAAATGATCTTCACCACACATTTATTCTATAACTTCAGTTTGTCAAACTTCATCCTTTCTTAAAATAATTTCAACAGATTTTGTTATTGTATTTTCACACATGCATATAAAATACTTCAAACATATTTGACTTTTTTGCTTTCTTCACCTTTCCCCTCCATCTGGTATCACTTCATGAGGGTATCAACTTTGAATTCTTATCATTCACTTTCGTGGTGTACATTCCCTGGCTGGAGTTATACTGTGGTATTTTACATACATACATTATACATAATCAGATTTTGTTACCTTCATTGCTCTTTATCTCTTATTTCCCCTACCCCTCTATTGTTCACCAACTTTCACTGACTGTATTTTAATATATATATATATATATTTTATTATAGCTATTGATAGTATTTTAATATAGATATAGTATTTCAATAATTAATCATTCTCCATCACTCTTTCCCATTTCCCCATCCCTCTCATCTTCAAAAGAGTATCCACAATGAATGTCACATGAGTTCTCTCTTACGTAAACTAAACATAAAAAGGATATGTACATACCTCAGTATAAACAGATACATAGTGTTGGGGAAGAAAAAGATATCCTGTCCAAACATATCATTACATTTTATAGTTTATAGTTATTTATTAAAAATAAAAATGCACACTAAACAAAGTACACAAATGCAACAAACTAACACTCATTTTGTTATTGATGTAGATTTTTTGTGTATCTTAATATAATTTAATGAGGAAAACAGTACACCTTTGACACTAGAATTTCAAGGAACTTAAGTATATTAACGCCTTTATACTTTTCCAGTTTATTTTGTGTGATTTGGGTCAGTTATTTTCCTTGATCCTGCCCCATAATTTGCAGAGTAAGCATTAATTTATTACATTGATTCTGGGTAGGGGTTGTACTTGAATAAAGTTTTATTTGTACTATTCTCTTTTGATATAATGGCTTTCAACTATCCCACTTTATTGTAGCTCCTATCATTTTATCAAGCTTATTTTTATGCAATAAATGTTTATAATTATTCTTTTAACATTGGCATTTTCAATTCTTTTCCTTCTTATGTCACTTAGACTGAAATTCAAGGATTGATTCTTGTTCAAGATGAAAGTAGAGTGTGTGCTTTGTGTACCACTGTGCTTTGAGGGGGCAAATCAAGGACAGATTTTATCAAATAAGTATTTTTCTATTGTTTATTATACATTGTGCATTCAAGGCATCTTCAAAATATAAATATACACAATATTTCACCTTATTTAACTTGGTTAGAAGATTGTTTTATTTCTTTGCTTTTATACATATCATGTTCAACATTTGCTGTCATAAGGAACGCTAAAATTTTACTAATACTGGTAGCGTACTCTTCAGAGATTTTGGAATTGTTCTAACATCTGGTATTTAATTGTATTCATAGCAAATGATCTGATTTTGTATTTAAGATGACTTACATTTCCCTATATTTTATAAAGACAAATATTTCCTGGTATTGTTAAAAATCTTGTTTTATTAACTGAGTTGTGAAGTTTTCAAACTTTTTTAATAGAATAGTTTAACCAAGACATTAAATAACTGTTATTGTTCACTAAGTAAATGGCAGGAGAAACAGAGAGATAGTGATCTTTAAAATGTTTTCTTGAGGGCTGGATGTAGCTCAGTGGCAAGGTGTTTGGCTAGCAAGTGAAACATCTTGAGTTCAATTCCTTGTACCAAAAAGAAAAAAAAATAAAAGACATTTTGTTTTTTCCCTAATGAACTTTACAACTTTGGCAGGGGGAAGGGTGGTAGTTGTGGAGGTGGAAGGGAAGGGATGGTAGAGGGAAGACAAAGGAGGAAGCAACAATGCCCAATAGGAAATGGACTCATTACCTTGCTCATGTAACTGCAACCCCTCAGTACATTTTTACAATAAAAAAAAGTACAAAAAAGACAAAATAAAGTAAAACAAAATGGGTTTTTAAAAGAACTCTACAAAGGCAACTTCCACTCCTAGATTCTGAGAGAAACAAAGAGTAAAATTTATAATTATTAAAATGTTGAAGGTGGGACAAATGTTTGTGTAGAAGTGAACCTCTGACATCTGAGAAGGGGTGATTTAATTACAAACGTTATGGCCGGCTCTTAGTGGAATGGTGAAGAGAGCACATTGTATTGACACTCAAGTAGACTGCAAACAGAAAAAAAATGGATATAGTCATAAAGACATCAGAAAGTAAGAAAATGACCATTCTCATGGCTTGTAACTTCAGCTTGCTCACCTGTTTACCTTGTGGGAAATTTGAATAATTTTTTTTAATGTGAACTCTGAGAAGTAATTTAATGCCTTTATTTCAGGAATTTGATTTTTTTTCAATCTTAGAACATTTAAACTAAGATTACAACTTACAAGGAAGTATACGGTGTAAAATTGATTTCTGCCTACAAATTTAATCAGTTTAAGATGTACATGATCTTTGTTTAGAAGAAAAACATTTATTAATTATTAGTAACTACTCACAATACAGGATTTTAACAAAATTTGTCTAGAGATTTTGCTCAAGTGTTAAGGGAAGAGGATTTACATTTGTGCAAAAATTTGATTTGGAACAAATTTGATGTGCCTAAGTGGAAGTGGAGGGACCATCTTCCCAAGTTGTTCTCCACATGGAAAAAAAACTACTGTAATTGTCCACCAGCTACATAAAACTCAATTATAATTGGATTTAAATAAAGGCAAAAAAATCAAGAAATGTAAGAGAATATCTCCACAAATAGCATAAATTCTTAGAAAACAGGACATCATGAAAATATCAAGAAATCAAGAATGAAAAATTAAGAAATATCACATTTGGCTCTATTCATATAAAATGTTTGTCAATAAGAGGCTTCTACTAGACATGCTTACAAGGTATCAAAGGGAATGAGGAAGTTTACAACAAAGATTCTAAATAAAATCATTTCAAGTGCTGCATGGAAATTTTAATTTTGAGATAGGAAACTAAGTATAAAAAAATGGCAATATCTTCCAACATGATTCACAAAGAACATGATGAGTATGTGCATTTCTTACCTCAAGCCCAACTGAAAAGAGGTAATGTCCAATTAGCTATGGCATTATCAAAAATTTAGAGGAGCTATCCTTCTCAAACAATGCACAGAGTCAAAATAACCATGATGGAAATAGTTTTTCATTTACCCAAGAAACATGAAGATACACTGTTTTAATAACTCAGGGATACAATTTGTAAATGTACTCTACAAAGATGTGTTATTTTACCTAAAAGGAGACATTAAAATATTCCTAAAAATATTCTTACTAAAAGTCAAGGTAAGAAGTAACTCAAATATCTATCAGCAATAAGGAAGGCTAAATTATGTTCTATTCATAACATATAATCACTTTGTTTTAGAAAATGAAAAATATGGCTTCATAAAACAATTTCTATAAATCTCACAAATATAAAAATATTTTATATTTATGTAAAATATGTATTTATATATAATATTTATGTGTTATATATAATAAAATATATTTATATATTACATAGAATATATAAGATATGTTTTCATTTGTACATTAATAACAGAGTAAGATTCATGGCTGCACATGTAAGGGATAATATTTTAAATCTCCAGTGATTGACACAAAATTCAGTATTACCTTATTTCTGACGGGGAAAAGGATTTGAGAAGAGGAAGAAATAGAGGCATCTGTGGCTTCTAACAATTTTGTATGTTTAGGTTTTCATGTTGGTTTAAAATAATTACCCAGGCAATATATAAATATTTCCTAACTTGAAGCAACCTTATTCCAATGTTAGTAGTAGGGTAAACTTTTTCAACCACTTTGGAAATTAGTATGGGATTGCTCAAAAGAGTTCCCCTATGACCTAGCAATCCCACTTTTGGGCATTTACCCAAATGAAAACAAACAAGCCCATACTAAAGCTATCAGCACAACTATGTTTAGTGCAGCATTATTTACGATAGCTAAGATATGGGACCAACCCAGATGTCCCTCAGTAGATGAATGGATCAAGAAAATGTGGTATATATACACAATGAAATTCTATGCCTCCATCAGAAAGCATGACATTGCCCCATTTGTTAGGAAATGGAAAGGCTTGGAAAAAATTACATTAAGTGAAGTAAGCCAGGCCCAAAGAAACATAGGTCCCATGGTTTCCCTTATTTGTAATATCTAGTATATGTATGAGTCAAGCGGAAAAGGTCAGATAAGTTGATGTTAGGCAAAATGAACCCCAAGATAAGGATTCAAATGGTTTTTCTTTTTTGCTATTGTTTCTAACATATTTATAAGGTGATTTCTTTGTTGCTTTGTATGTCCCTCCCCCACGGTATAACCCCTGTTCTCACTGTATTTAATGTTGGTATACTTTGTGGAGGTGAAGGGAAAAAATAAATTGTTTAAATAGGGATACAGGTGAACCCATTACAATAAGGAGATGTACGTACAAGACGTTATGTGGAAAAATGAACTTTACAACTTTGGCGAGGTGGGGGAGGGGAGGTGGCATGGTGGAGGGAGATGGCAAGGGGAAACAAAGGAGGATGCAACAATAAGTACATTTCATAAGAAATGTACTCATTACCTTGCCCATGTTATTGTAACCCCTCTGTAAAATATTTTCACAATTAAAAAAAAGATTAAAATGTTTTAAAAATTAAATTAAATAAGAGAGGCATAGATGTTAATTTGGGGTAATTAATTTGAATTTCAAGTCATGAATACTTGAAAAAGGATTTAAACTTCATTATTTATAAAACTGCAAGAGGTTTTAAAATTAGTTTTCATTGCATACTATTGTTCACTAGTTTCAGACACTCTTCAAAGAAATATCTACTAAAATATATGAAAAGGTAATGGTGTGTCAAAAAGTCTGACAGATATTTTTCTAACTTTTAACAAATATCTTTGGTGTTTCTTGGTTTTAGTTTAAGAGAAGAAAACACTTTCCACTGTATGTATTATATGTTCAGGCACCTCTGTAATCATTATGTGGAAGTTTTAGTTTTAGTTTTAAAATCCATTGGTAGGAATCAATATTAGATGAATTTTGTAACAACAAATAAATACTTGTTTGTTATGTATTTGATTTATAGTATACAATTCTATCAATAAACTTATAATGTAAGTATATCCAGGAATACTAAATCTATTAGAATTTAGAATACTAAATTGAAAATCACAAAATTTTCAGTTTCTAAATGTAAAAATAATTAATGATTTTTAAGTACAAAGATTTCTTCTACTCCTAGAAGAGACCTTATACTAAATAAAGACATTATAGTGAATATAGAATAGTTAGTTATTCATGTACATTCTGTTTAGCTGTATTAAATGTCAAAGGCAATGTACTGGAGATAGCAAATTAGAAACCACAATTTACATAATATTATGTAAATAAACAATAAGGTTCACCATGATAAATGAGTAATTTTACTTATACATAAAGTTTTTCCTACCAAACATTTTCAAAATATAATTATGTATGTAAGTAAGCAGAAAATTTATCAGTGGATAATTATATGGGGTTTTGTGATATTTCATATGTAGCAATAAATGACTTAATCATTATTGAGTATATGATTTTCTAAATGTTGTAGAAAATATGAATTTATTACTAATATGTTAAATCTAAAGATATAAATATTTTTCAACTAGTGAACAGAAAGCAGAGCTAGAGGTGTGAATCAAATGGTAGACTGACAGCCCAGTAAGTGGTGTGAGACTATGTAATCCAGGGTTCAATCCTTGTGTTGAAATATTAAAAATAAAAACCAAAAACAAAGGAGGGGCTAACAATGTTTGACAAGAAATGTACTCATTACCTTACTTGTGTAACTTTAGCCCCCCACCCCATACAGCATCTTTACAATAAAATAAAATTTAAAAAATTAATACTTTGCACCTTCATTACCCTCATTGATCGCCTGTCTCCTCTAAAACTTAATCTTCATACATAACATGTTTTACCTTCTTAATGTTTTTTAATCAGTCATAAATACCAAGAACAAATTATATAGCAGCTTAAGCTGAAAACATTGCACCATGAAATTTTTGTGAAAAACAACAATATCAAGTTTCACTTGGAGAAATGGGATTGTATTAAATTGAAGAACTTCTGCACAGCAAAGGGCCTAACTAGCAAGATCAATAAAAAGCTCACAAACATAGTGTCTTGCATATCTCATTGTTACAAGTGGTCATCCTGTATCCTTATTTCAGCATTTTGTTATTTCCCTTCCCCTCCCCAAATTAGGAAAGTGTATATACAAGATGCAGGAAACCGGAATCAAATGCAGTGACAACAGGGGTTGTACTATGGGGGAAGAACATACAAAGAACTAAAAAAAATCACATAGTACATTATAAATACAATAAAAAGAACAGCAACAAAGATAAAACACCTTGTGTCCCTATTTTGGAGTTCATTTCGCTTAGCATAAGGTTATATGGTCGTATATACATAGCTTTTGACCTCTTCTACTTGTCCTAGACATATACTCGTTATTGCAGATAAGGAAAACCATGGTACCTATGTTTCTTTGAGTCTGGCTTACTTAACTTGATATAATTTATTCCAAGTCTTTCCATTTCCTAACAAATGGGGCAGTGTCATTCTTTCTGATGGAGGCATAAAATTCATATATATATATATATACATGAATGAATATATGTATGAATGTATATACATATATATAAATTTTCTTGATCCATTCATCTACTGAGAGGCATCTGGATTGGTTCCATATCTTAGCTATAGTGAATAATGCTGCAAAACTTTCGGGGGGAGGAGTTGGGGAGGTGGGGAGGAAAGGGATGGTAGGGGAAAAATAAAGGAGGTGTAACAATACTCAATATGAAATGTACTTATTACCTTGCACATGTAACTGTAACCCCTCTGTATAGTATCTTTACAATAAAATATATATTAAGATAAAAATGCTACATTTTGTACTTGATGTTAATATCTTATTTCACATTGCTTATTTTGCAAATACTTCTGCTACTGAATTTTGGAAGGATAATTAAATATTCAGATTGTATATGTTTACTAAAGGGCAGTTTAAATAGTTTTACAAACAGTACTTGTGATTTTTTGTATTTTATTTCTATCATATTTAAAAATAATACATAAACAATAGGCCTATACATAATATTGAATATATATATAGTCAAACTACTTATATGGCTAAATTATGTATTTATTTTAGCCTATATTTTGTTTGTGCAGTCTGTGTACCTCTTATTTAAATATTTGAATTATGTTGGTATTTTAATATTACAAAATAAATATACACATTTACACATACACACACACAAACACACACACACACATGCACACACACTCACACAGAGCCCACAGATTGGGAAATCTTCACTAGCCATACAAAAGACAAAGGCTCATAGCTAAAATATACTTTGAACTCAAAAAATTAAATCAACCAAAGCAAATCCTCAAAGAAATAACTGTCCCATTAATAAGTGGGCTAAAGACTTAAAGAGAGACTATGTTCCCATTTCTATGAAGAAGGACATTGGGACTTAAACATGTATTATCTTGAATCTGTAGAGTTCTTTTAGTAATATTGAAGTGTTTAAGTGGACTCTGAGATGGTGTCCCAGCTGGTATGATTCCATTTTCAGCTTTGCCTTTGTTTTAGGGATTTTAGGCCTGATGGGCCTACTTCCCAGAATGAAAAAAAAATGCATCTGGTCCTCCTCCCCTTAACAACATAACCCATCCTTGATTGTTGAGTTAAAGACTGACCCATAAAAGAGATAGGTTGTAATCTGGCTCCAACTGATGACACTACTTATTTACAGTAAACCCTGCCTTTTGCACGTGCTTATGGTAAACTCCACCTTTTGCCCACCAAAAGGCAGACCTTGCCTTACCCACTAAATTTGTGTGCCATTTTAAACCAAGGTGATAGGCTGCTTTAAACAGCCATTACAAACTGTAACCTCATTGGCCACCTGTGTTTGGTCTGTATGACTGTACAACCTTTTGTGTGTGTTACAATCACATTGCTCACCTCTGCATGACCAGGCTCAACCTCATGAATTTTTTACTTTAAAAAACAAAGAATGGAGGACTTTCGGGGTGGCTCCGAGTAGCAGTATGAGCTCCCAAGCCTGTGCTGCAGCCCTGGCCAGTCACTGTAGGAACCTTTTCGATAAAGTTGCTTCTTTGTTAATAACTTTGTTACAGTGGGCTCTGTCACTCCTGATGACTAGGTGGGCTTGCCTGCTTGAGTAGGGGTCTTCCTACTATAATATGTCTATTTTCTTGAATGTACCTCAGTGCAATAAAGGCTATATGTTATAAATTATCATCAACATACTAAATGTGGAAGAAACCGAAATAAAAATTACAGGGAAAACATTAACTTAAAAAATAAGACAAAGGTGTTGCTCACTGTACTTTTTTGTATGATTTTATTGTAAAAATACTGTACAGAGGGGTTACAGTTACATGAGCAAGGTAATGAGTACATTTACTATTGAGCATTGTTCAATATGGCATTAGACCTCCTAGTCATAGCACTAAAGCAGAAAAAAGAAAAGGGGTTCAAACAGGAAAACAAGGAAAAGAAGGAAAAGAAGAAGTAAAAATATCCCTATCAGATCTTACAGATTCTGTGAAAAACTCCAACCTCTCATAAGCACACCCAATCCAAAAACGTAGCAGAATATATGATTGGTAAGGAAATACAAGTATTTTTTAAATGAAAATGATCATAGAGTTTAAGGTAAATAGACACACATAATAGAAACTAACACCTCACAATTATGAAAATGGAATAGGAAGTATCATGGTGCATTGGAGTTTTGAAAATCAGATCTTTCCTTTAAAAGGTAGCAAAAGTTATCTCAATTTAAAATTATCTAGATTATAAGATAAATTTAATAAAACATGCACATGGTTTAAATACTCATCATCTTTCTTAGTTGATTTAATTATTTGACATATTTATCTCCCCATACATCCATTTTCCTCCAAATAACATAACCTGTTATCCTTTGTGGCTAAGCAAAACTCAAATGTGTCTATGTAGCACATTTGCTTTCCATTCATTAGTTGAGGGGCACCAAGGCTGATTCCATAAATTGATTACTTACAACAGCATTACTATAGACACAATATTTAGACATCTTTATGGTATGCTGACTTGAACTGTGTGTCTAGGAATGGGATAGCTGCATTTAGTTTATATCAGATCTATATAATCAGGTTTATTATTGAACTCTCAAATAATCAATAGGTCAATAATAAATGGGTAAGTTACTAAACAGATATGTTTCAAAAGAAGAAATACAAATGACCAACAAATATATGTAGAAATTCTAAACATTCCTGGCCATAAAGTAATGCAAATCAAAACAATACTGATACACCATCTCATGCCAAATCGGATAGCCATCATCAAAATACAAGTTAATAACAAGTATTGGCAAGAGTTTGGGAAAATGGAAAGCTGGTACCCTGCTGGACTGTGTGTAAATAGTGCAGTTACTAGGGAAACCAAGATGATAGTACCTCAAAACAAACTAAAAATACACGACCATAGGATCTAGAAATACCACTCTTGGGCATTTCCCCTGAAAGAATATATGAGTCTCCTGCACAACCATATTTACTGCAGCACTATTTATAAAAGTCATGATGTTGAAAATGAACTTTACAACTTGGGGGGGGGGTGGTAGTCGTGGAGGTGGGAGGGAAGAGATAGCAGGGGGAGAACAAAGGAGGAGGCAACAATGCTAAATAGGAAATGTACTCATTACCTTGTTCATGTAACTGTAAGCCATCTGTACAGCATTTTTACAATAAAAAATGTACAAAAAAAGAAAAAAGTCATAATTTGGAAATAGGCCAATAGATGAAACTAATAAATTATTATTTAGAAAGAGAATAGTTTCTATTACAGATTTTATACCCATCAGCATTATAATAAATAAGATACATATATAATTGTGTATACACATGCATCCTGATAACACTCTAAAAGCATGAAAAAGAAAAAAAAGACAGGAAATTTGTCATTGAAGAGATTCCTCTTTTTAGCTAATAGCTAATGGTATTTTAGTCTCAGACATCCAAATGTTTCTTTTATTTAGTGATCAAAGCAATATTCAGAGCTGTAGTTAGTCTTATTCTTTCCTAAATGGCACTGTTCAGATTGCTATTAAAATATCTATCGTGCTTCAATTCTACAACAATTTCCAGTCTTCAGTAACATTGATTCCTGCTGTGACAATGTAGTGACTAATTTTACCATCTTTCTCTCTCCACCATTGTATTAAGATTCAGCTAAAATTTATGAGGGAATTTGAAAACACTGGAAGAAATTTCTGACTTTTAATAGAATAATAATTAAAATATTTCATATCCAAAAAATAATATTGATATTAAATAATGGGAAAATACTTCGATGGTATATCAGTATACTAAGGTGAAACTAAAAAGATATTAATAATAATTTATCAGAGCAAATTTCTTTAAAAATTAAAATTATAGAAATATGAGGTAATAGCTAAAAACTAGTATATTCATTAGTTTCCTGAATGTTTTTGAAATTAAAAATAGTTTTAGGATGGTAAGGGGAAACAAAAGAGGAGGCAACAATGCTTGATAAGAAATGTACTTATTACCTTGCTCATGTAATTATAAACCCTCTGTACAGTATTTTCACGATAAAAAATAGTATATAAGGTACTAATATTTATTAGAAAGTATCTGATAATTGAATAAAATTGTAAATTAAGAATTTGTAAGCTATTATGTACTTCAGAATTGAAAATGCATATGTGCTTTCCAATATAAAATGAACTTTAAAATTAGGTTCATAATCATATACTTTCCTTGTTTTAATGTCACACTGTTGAAGAAAATAGAGTGAATACTTAGTCCATGTCCATTTTAAACAAAAAAAATAAGTAAAAATCTAAAATGTCAGAACCTTAACTATACTAGTCATCATAGAATAATAATTTTAATGTTAAAGCTTATCTATTTCATATAGTTTTATGCTTATTTTTACATATTTTCCTAGTTTAAGTATTCCAAGTTACAAAGTCTTATTACTAAAATAAAGATGATAGCTTACTCCTTAGAGTTCACATAAACAATAAAAAAATTGAATTTTCCCATATAGTAAACAGCTTAAGATTGTAGGACTTTTTTCTTCTCTCAGCATCTCTGCAACATGTAATTAAAGACTGAAAATCTTCAACAAATTTCCATTGTACATCTTCATGACACTATCTAACATAGGTTAATATTATCTAGGACTGAAAAAAATAGGCTAAAATATGTTCAAATGTTTATCAAATCAGAGTCTCTCAGTTGGTCACAGCAGGAGTATGTGTAGTTCTGTGTGTAATATATATATAAATATATATATATATACACAGTGTGTTAATGCAATTTTTAGAATATTAATTAATTATTTATACAGATAATTAGGGTGATCATGTGTTTATACACTTATTTAGCTTACGCTATGCTGAAAAAGAGCTAAAAAGAGGTATTTTCAAGAATCTCCAAGTTTTTTCTTTTGATTATGTACACAGATTCCTAGGAACTGACCACATACCTAAAGTAGATGGCATGGATATATTTGTGATAATTCTTCATAGATATTAGAATGACCAGTAATGTGGATGTTTGATAGACAATTCAGCAGTAGAGTCATAGCCATACACACATTATCATATGTATGGTCCAGTAATTGGGATAAAATGGAGCATCTCAAAACTGTGATAGCTAAGTTTTGTTATCCAAAAAAGTGACTAGAGAGAATATATCTTTCTGGTACTTGTGAGTAAAGTTTGACAGTTAAATATGAAAGAGCTGTATGTTGTATGCATAAATTCTGAGGAGAGATATTTGAAATGATGTTTTAATTGATTATATAGTGGATAATACATAACATATGTTATAAACCACTAACTCTCCTCAAGCTTCAATCTCTTTATCTTAGGTTCCAAGGGGGTATCTAAAATTCTTATCTGTTTCTTCTAGAAAAAATTCCATAATGTAGCCAACTCTGTTTATTCTTCTCAATCTTCTCTAAAAGTCTTTGAGATCTCCCTGGTTTGAGTAATAAGCTCTTTAGTATTTAATATTGAAATTAGTGATTGGTTTTGTATCACTAGCATTTCTCCTTAGAGAGATGCTCATACAGATAGTTTTCTGGAGTTATTTAATGGTCATTATATTCATCTTGAATGTGAAGCTCTTAAATATCTGATATTTTTGCTGAATTCTATATAACTAATACAAAGTTGAATGTTTGAACCGTGGACTATTTTAAGTCAGGTTTCTATGAAATTAACTTTTCATTCCTCATACTGGAGTATCATTTGATTCTGTTGCTTGGTTTTTAGGCACCAAGTCTTTGAAAAAATGCTTTGAAACTGAAAAAGAACCCTAGGACATAACAATTTTAAAAGAAAACTAAACCTTTATTTTTAAAAATATATTTTTGTGCTGGAGGCTATTCTCATTTTTCTGAGACCAAATAGGTGACTTTAGAGATTTTTCAAGAACCCTTCCTAAATTTTACCAAGAACCTCATTGAGTACAATAAACATTTTGTAAGCAAACAGTAAAGGGCAAGCCCCCAAGGAGATGGACAGTCTTGAAGGAGTTTATGGGAAGAAAAGGAGGGATAGCATCATTCTATTATGTATATCTTCTGCAGCCTTTAACCCCTCTAAAGATCTTTTCTTAAAGGATCCATCTCACCTGCACTGTAACACCATTGTCCACATTGTTTCCATTGTACAAAAGTTACACAAAAAGGCTTAGCACTTGTTCTGATAACTACATTTAATTTCATATCTTACAAATTATATACATCATGGTAATATTATTATGCAAATTTCAAAATGTGCCCTCTGTGTCTTAGTTGAGGTTTTTTTTTTTTTGTCATTTTGGTCATTGCTGTTTTGGTTTGTTTTTATTTTGTTTTGTTTTATTTTGGGGGAGGCAAAATCTTGGTAGGCATCCAGGGCTGATCTTGAATTCACATTCTTCTTACATCTGTCTTCTAAGACATGAATAGTAATTTATTGTTATTGATGGAAAAGAGCCTGTAGGAGTCCAATTTATAATGTTTTATAAAATTTAGATGTATGATATAATAGAAACTAAAGCATAACTAATTTTGGTTTATTTAGCATGTGTTTATATAAAATTACTTTTTTAAATGTGTAGTATAGTTTATTAATGTGTTGATGAAAATTTCTGAGGCAGAAAAAAAAATGAAAAGCCACTTTATAGGAAGTGGTATTGGATGGTTATGATACTAAGTCTTTCTGATCTTGCTGGAATATGGACTCTGACCTAATGCTTACTAAACAGATGCTTCACTACAAGAGCCATGTGAGTATCTCCATGTAAAAACATCTTATCTGAGATGAATTAAAGTAGCCTAAACTATATGATTTGGCAAATGGATATCATTAATTGATACAAAAACAGCCAAAATATCGCTGATAGCTTCCAATTATTGTTGGACATTTTGCTTACTTCTAAAATAAATTGGCTCAACTGACCTGATAAGTTATATCAACTGTTAGAACAAAAATCTTTAGTAGATCATAGCTTGGATTTCAAATGATCATAAATTGTATTGAAATATTTTTGACACCTCTATTTTTAGCAACTTAAAATTTAAAAAACAATTTAAAAGAAATAAATTTCCTTGAGTATAAAATAAACAGGAATCTGAAATGCCAGCTGATTATTACTTATAAGATAAAAATAAGAAGGCTTTTGTTTGTGTGCGGTGTGTGTGTATGGTTCATGTGTGCATGTATGGCCTTGAACTCTTGGCCTGAGCATTGTAGCTGGGCTTTTGTACACAAGGCTATTGCTCAACCACTTGAGCCACAACTACACTTTATTTTTAATTGTAGATAAGTGTCTCGTAGACTTTCCTACTCAGGCTGACTTTGAATTTTGATCCTCAGATCTCAGCCTCCCAAGTAATAAAAATAAGAAATATTTAAAAGGCAAACAATAAGATAAACTGATTAGATAGGTATAGAAAAGACAGTCATTGGGCATTGAGAATAGATATCTGAAAAAAGTAACACATTAAAATTTTCTTAAGGACTTCATTTCTATAACTATTTTATTTTATTTTTTTTAGGGGGGCCCGGTTGTGGGGCCTGAACTCTGGGCCTGGGCGCTGTCCCTCAGCTCTTCAGTTCAAGGCTAGCACTCTACCACTTGAGCCACAACGCCACTTCCGGCTTTTTTCTTTTTGCTTATGTGGTGCTGAGGAGTCGAACCCAGGGCCTCAGGCATACAAGGCAAGCGCTCTACCACTGAGCCACCTTCCCAGCCCTATCACTATTTTAATAGATAAGAGATCAAATATTTAAAATTTGAGTTTTTCCACGTGAAATTGAGCAATTTTAATAGAAATTATGAAAAACAACAAAAAATAAATCAATCCCCTCTTCATAGTTAAAAAAATAAAATGTGTGTAACCCAAGTCTTCTTTGTCTTTGTCCATGTTTTTTTTTTTTCCTTTTCAATCAATTGCCCTATATGAAGTAGTCAACAGCTATCCCTTATGGCTTTTTCTATTCATCTTTATAATTTATATACTAATATAATATACTCACTTAACTCGGTATTATATTTTTAAAAATATAAATTATGTTCATCCCCAGGGTATTATTATATTTTCAAACCTAATTTTACTTTTTTTCTAGCCATTCCTTATACTTAATTCTGTATAACTTCTCTCACACTTTCATGAAGTCTTAGTAAATCTCACAAAGAACTGGTCATTCTCAAGTAATGAAAGTTACTTTGTTCTACTTTAGTCATTAAAAAATTAATATTGTAATTAATGTACCCAGAAATATATGAAAGTCAATATTGCAGTGCTGTGCTTTCAATCTTCACGTCTTAACTATTTGAAATTAGTTCATGCTCAAGCAGCAGGGGAAAGAAAGCAGTATGCTTCTAATTTCTGAATATAAATTTATAAGGCAACCAACCTCAACTTCTCCTCCAATGACAGCCACAGGTATTGCTCAATTGTTGTGAAAGAGGCATAAAAATTGAGCTCAACAGTTCCTACTTTGTTCTGCAGTTGAAGCTCTCTGAGCCTGACAGATATTAAATGTGACTCTTGCTATCCTCGGGCTCTTTCTGGGCACTTTACAGAATCCCATTTGGATTCCTTCTCTCAGGTTTATTCTTTTTCTTTTCATGGTTAATGTGAGACATTGTCTTGCTGAGTCATTTATTTTAGTCCTCCCTCATGCCTGGCATTTAATTGTCTTTCTCTCTATTTGCTGAGGTCACCTCTCAGGCAGCTCTATTAGACCAGATGCAAGGCGTTCCTACTACTATTTTCACTCTCACATGTGCCCTAGGGGCTCTGAAGTCAAAATACCGACACCCCTCCATCCCCTGCACCTCTAAAGATGCTGAAATTGGATGTGAGCTAGAAACAGCCTTCCAGCCTTCACAGTGCCAGACCTTACAGCCCAAATTGAAAGTAAACACTTTGCTAAATTCTCCTAGTGGGACACTTTTAAGGGACATTGCAAGGTTGGGAGTAAAAGGTGTAATCTTCCTCCTTGAAAACATTGTTTTTAGGCGACCTTCAAACAAATAGGGATTGTTAAAACCTAAGATATGTTATACACATTTTAAATTTTAGTAAATTGCTCCTTAAGTGATTCTGTTCTAAATTAGCAATATTTTTTATTAATAAGTTTTTTATTGTGAAAATATGGTACAGAGGGGTTACAATTACATAAGCAAGGTAATAAGTACATTTCTTATCAAGCACTGTTGCCTCCTCTTTTTTTCCCCTTACCATCCCTGCCCTCCCATCTTCCCCACCCCCAGCAACATTTAGTGTCTATTTTCTTACATTACATTTATTTGTATAATTGTTTTGCCTTTGATTTTATATTAGAACATCCACTCCTTCATCCTCCCTAATACTTGTAAAACACAGTTATAGTAGAAAACAAAATGATACATTAATAATTATTTTGTCTGGTTATTTATAAGGGGAAATTTGCCCAATACATTTTATTTTTGTACTGTAAATGTTTTCTATCAGTTTTGTAGTAATTTAAAAATATTTCAGATTACTGATACCATTTTTGTGGCAACTATAACAAAGCAGAACAGAACATAGAGAAATCAATTTGCATTAATTTCCTTGATTCACAAATGAAATAAAAATACTCAGGTTCTAGTGTGAGGAAAAATACTAAAAGAACTCACACATATGAGAGGCTGCAAGAGAAATGAAAACAAAAAAACATGTGGTTAAGGTGAGTGATTTAGGTCAATTGCATAAAACTCACTGTGTTGTAAGAAAATCAAATTGCATTCCCATTAAAGAAACTGTGTTAAAAAATGAACTTTACAATTTAGGCGGGGTGGAAGATGGGGGAGAGGTGGGAGGGATGTTAAGGGAAAAACAAAGGAGGAGGTAACAATGCTTGATCGGAAATGTACTCATTACCTTGCTCATGTAACGGTAACCCCTCTGTACAGTATTTTTACAATAAAAAATGTATAAAAAAGCAGTAATAAGGGAAGTTACATGCCTTATTTTTATTAAAATTTCATACTATTAGAATATATCTAATTTTTACATATTCAAAAGCATGTAAACTGTGCTTGTGAATAGAGAATATCAAACCAGGTCAGACCCCTTTCAAGAGGAAGGAGAACACAATGAAAACATGACAAATGACAAGGCACACCACCATCATTTCTTCAACATAGCAAATCTTTTACAAGAATTGCTAAGCAGCCATCCAATTTGAAATATGCAGAGCCTGAGACTTTCCATATGTCTTCTCTATGGATGATGGGATTGCTCACACAAAACAACCTGTACTTAACAAAAGAAAGTTTTCCATTTCTGAAATAGTGAAAAATATTTTTCATTTGATTTATTTGCCATATAAAAGCAAGCTCTTTTTATTTCCAAAAGTAGACATGAGAGTTCCATAATTTTGTTATTATTTCCTTTTATGCATTCAGATTTTATTTTAAAATAGAGGAATTGGTTATGTGATGACACAGACCTGTAATCCCACACATGGGAGTTGAGCATAGTAGAATAGTGAGTTTTCAGCAAGAGCAACATGGGCCTGCGAAGTAAGTTTATCGCCAGCCTGAACTGCAGCTTTGTAGCAAAATCCTGTGCCTAACAAAACAAATTATAAGAAGAGAAAATATCTTTCTATCTGGAGTAAAATCAAAGAAAAATTTAATCATTCCACAAGTTTTCTGTAAAATGTTGTTCAAATATCTGGATAATTAATTAATATTCTTTTCCTGAAGGCATGTCAGTTACTAACTGATGCTGAATTCCCCTAGTTGGTGTGTGTAGCTCCTTTGGATGTGTACAAAACTGTAAAGCAACAAAGCACATGAATGGGTGAAAGAAACAATCTATGAAACCCTCAAATGTCTCTAGGAATATAGTAGTGCTGAAATATCATTAATGACTTCCAAAGATTGAATTCTATGCTATCCAAGTGTGTAATGACCTGTGTGTGTGTGTGTGTGTGTGTGTGTGTGTGTGTGTGTGTGTGTGTGTGTGTGTGTGTGTGTGTGTGTGTGTGTGTGTGTGCCAGTACTGGCAGTTGAACTAAGGAAGCGGGCATTGTCTCTAAGGTTTTTCCCTTAAAGCTAGTGCCCTACACTTAAACAACATCTCCACTCAGGGCTTTTTTTTTTTGTTAATTGGAGGTACAAGTCTCACAGCCTTTCCTCCCTGATTTGGCTTTGAAACAGGATCCTCAGATGTGAGTGTGCTGAATAGCTCGGGCCACTGGGGCTCAACTATTTGATTTTTTTAAGTCATTCTTTTTTTTTTTTCCAGAGATGCTTGTATTCTGTTAGCACTGAAAGTTTACCACTATAAATAGAAATTCTTATTTATTTTCTTGTCAAATTTTGGAGATCTACTTAACATTGAAAAAGTTATCTGTTTTTTCTACACACTATACTGTTGATAGGGGGGAAAATGCTGTTCAGCTTTAAAAGTTTCTCAGGTATTTATGTGCTTAGGTAACCACAAAAAGTGCTTTTGTTTAAGAACTCCTACATGGCATGTGAATGGTCTTTTTAAAGTGATGCTTGATTTGCCCTATTTTAAATTAAATTTCTATGACTTTTTGTCAGTCTAGTGGATAGGAACATGAAATCTGACATATTGAATCAGTCCATTGCTCCATCAAGTAGATGATTTTGCTTCCAATAATAGTCTACAAAATGGGACTTCAGAGAAAAATAAAGTATATTGCACACTGCAAATTTTGAGAGATCTTCCCTAATGTTCCTGATGCAGTCCCATATAGGTATTTCACTGTGAACTCGCAGGTCAGAGCATTACAGACTATCCACATTGCCTTTACCATGGAAATACTTCCAGTGAATTTTGTATTTGCAACTAACAGCATTTTATATCATAGTTATGAGTATTTTGCTATGATTATATTCTGTATTTATTATGTTTTAAAAGTGGTAACATTTTTGGTATTGAACTTATATATTCTGTAACAGTCTGCTTCTATGATTTTTGTCTTTATTGTTTTCTGGAAATGTTTATATGCTCCAAGTGGCTTTGAATTTAGCAGTTTCTGAATTTAGCAGTTTCTTTTCATCTTAGCCCCTAAGGTTAGCATCTCAAAATAATCAAAGATAATCTGGCTAATTTAGTTAAGAGAAACTCTTAAACTAAGTGTGTAAACTGGGAAAAATTGCTTAAAGCCATTTAATATGGTTTCCGACTATCTATAATTATATATGTTCACTGTAAAAGCAAATAATTCAATTAAGTATAAGTTGATTCTCTAAAGTCCTAATTTGTTGTGTAGAATCCCCATTCTAAAATTTTCAGCTTTTCATTTTGCGAGCTGCCTGAAAGAATGAGCAGGTACTTATGTAAGACACTTACATAGAAAACAATAGAAATACATACTCATTCAAAAAATTTTATTACATTTTTTATTAATCATACTAATTGTACCCCACAGAAGAGCTCCTTGGGGTTTTTTATATAGGTATATAACATATTTAGATATTGCATACAATGATTTCCCAATAAAATATATTACTTTCGTATATATTTTATTTTTCCCCTAGCTCATGTCAGAAATACTTACATACACATTTTCTCTATAGAACTCTTAGGATAAAAGAATACGGCTCTTAGTTCCTTAGAAACTGCATTTCCCTGGAATGCTTTGTTACTATCCTGCTCAAGATCAGTGAACCTGAACATGTATTATGGCTTGGCCAGATCTCTGGGAGTTAGTTCCAGTAAGATCAGATGCAAGCCAAGAGAGAGCACTGGGAATTTTAATGGAGAGAACACAGCAACCCAGGCAACACTGCTGAAGGAATATAAGACAGAGAGAAAGAAGAAAGGGTGGGTATGCAACCAATTGTGGATTCTGTGGGGAATGGGGAAAACACTTAGCTAGGTTTAGAAATAACACCCCTACAAAATTCACTTTCACTCATTCTGTAACAGTGGATTGTTTAAAACTATGTAAGACAAAAAAGAAAACCTATATAAAAATTCTAGACATGTATATATAACTTACAGTTATCTTAAATGCTCAGAGTGTATGCTGAACATTCATCTACAGAATATATATTAAACATAAAATTACAGAAATTAAAAGTATGCTTTACACAATCTTACATCTTTCCTGAAACAACCTTATTGTTCCAATGAATATAAAACACATATATGGTGAAAATTAACCTGTAAATTACATTTTTCTGTTTCAATTTATTTTATTACTCTTCAATAAAAGTCCCCTTTCATCCTTTCTCCTCATAATTCAACTCTTCTTATAAAACAGACTTGGAATTCCTGCCTTCTACTGAACATATTGTAGAGGCCACATGAGATAATTGCTGTGGAAAATTTTGCATTATTATGAGAATGTCTCTTATCTCCATTGTAAAATTTATTAGAAGTTTGTTACTTTGTTTCTGATAAACCATAACAGTTTTTTAATTCAAAAATAGCTATTTTTATAACTTATTCTGGAGAGACTTTAGTCAGTTTTGTTTTCAGAATATGACTTATGCTCTAATAGTCATTAATAAAAGTGACTATATCTGAATTAATATATATTGGATAAAAATCTCCAAGTAGGTGTGAAAAAAGCTAACTTTCATTAGCTTCTTCAAAATAGGTCAGAAATTTCATAGTGAGCAATAGGTAACCCAGGGATTATTATTAATTTTTTTTGCTTTCTGACCTCCTTTCTATTAATTTGTAATTTACCAAATAATTTAGATAACAATTAAGGTAACCACCATGGGAAAAAATGATGTATTACCCTCAGTATCTAAGATGTCAATTGATATTCCATCATTATTCATTTATTTCAAACATTTCTCCTCACAATATTTCACTCAAGCTGATCTCCACTGCTTTGGATCAAATACTATCTCTGAAGACTATAGAGTATCAAAAAAAAATCACATGGTACCTTATAAATACATTAGAAACAATAGCAAGAAAAAAAAACGACTTGTGTCCCGATCTTGAGGTTCATTTCACTTAACATCATCTTATCTGAACTTTTCTGCTTGTCCAAGACATATACTAGTTATTGAAAATAAGGGAAACCAAGGGACCTACGTTTCTTTGGGGATGCTATGTCGAAAAATGAACTTTACAATTTAGGCAGGGGGTGGGGGGAGGGATGGTAGGGGAAAAACAAAGGAGGAGGCAAATGCTGGATAAGAAATGTATTCATTAACTTGCTCATGTAACTGTAACCCCTCTGTATTTTCACAATAAAAAACTTATTTTAAAAAAAGACTGTAGAGTACAAATTCTATACTATACAGATGGGAGTACTACTGACTTAAAAGGTCCGGATTGATTGGCCAGAGTCCAGAGTCTTTGTTCTCATCTTTTGCCCCTTTGCATTTTGATCATCAGAGTCTTGGATATTCTTTTTCTCTTTGATCATCTGATTCTTGGATATTCTTTTTCTCTGCCTTTACCCTTGCGCCCGATTTTGGCCTTAAGTTCAATTCTATACTCTTCTTCTCTCTTCTATTTGGCTAATGTTCAGAATTTAGGTTTCAAAAAATATGTCTAGGTTCAAATATTTTTTCCTGAACTACCTTTCATATTGAAGAACAGAATCTCCCTTCTATTATGGAGCCCTCTTTTTTTCTTTATGATGGTCATAATTTTATGTTATCTATATTGTTTTTTACTTTATAATCTTTGTAACAATATAATAAATCCTACAGGTACAAGAACTTTATGCAACACTAACTGCATGGCTTTGAAAAGTGCTTGATGCTCAGTACAGTTATTGTGATTTAAACACAATATAATTGTCTCCAGGAAAAGAAAAGAATTAACTTCATTTTTGAGAAAAGTATCTATTAGTTATGTTTACTGATTCTGAGGAACAAATCAATCACAATGCTGTATTTAAAATTGTTACTTCTTTGCCTCAAAAAAATGCAAGACTCCTCTACTGACTTATTTTTCCTTCGAACAGCCCTTCCTAGTGCTCAAAGTGACATACTAATGAAGACAGTGATAGACTGAATGTAGCCAGCAATCAGTAAATCTCATATTGCAGATATACAAACATTATAATTTTCTTATCATTTTATCTAATCATTAACTACCTATGTGCTCAATTAAAAAAAGACTAGTCTATGCAACATGTTTTTTTCACAATAGTTTTTTTTTCTGTTTATTTATTCTGTTGGTCATGGGCCTGAACTCTGGGCCTGAGCGCTGTCCCTCAGCTCTTCAGCTCAAGGCTAACACTCTACCACTAGAGCCACAGCACCACTTCTGGCTTTTTCTGCTTATGTAGTGCTGAGGAATCAAACCCAAGGCATCATGCATACAAGGCAAGCATTCTACGGATGAGCCACCTTCTCAGCCCCCACAGCAGCTATTTTGATGATCTATGGCAATGCTAATGAGCTAAATCATATAGCAATACTCCCCCAAATTAGTATTACAGATGAAAATTTATTTCCAAAAGTAAATTATTATTGGACAAGTAAATACAGAGGATATTTTGGTGGGTGATTGGTAGCTCATGCTTGAAATCCTAACTAATCAAAAGGCTGAGAACTGAGGATTGTGACCTGCAGCATGCTCTGGCTGGAAAGCCCATGTAACACTAACTTCCATTAACCACAAAAAAAATCCAAAAGTGGAGCAGATGGTAGAGCATCAGTCTTGAGCAAAGAGGCTCAGGGACAGTATCCAGGCCCTTAATTCAAGCTCCAGAAACAACACACACACACACACACACACACACACACACACACACACACACACATGCAAGCACAAACAAAATGCAAGGGATTTTGGAAATGCATATGTAAACACACACCAGTGTTTGCTATGAGGCCAGAAATTAAAGAAATAATTAGTAGTAGTTAAAGAAAATTATAGTCCAAATAAGTATTCATGCTAATAGGAAGACTAGGCAACTAAAATACAAGATCATCTCCCTGTGTGTCAGCTACTTGCCATGAAATATCTTGGAATACTGATTCTAATATTGTAACATGTAAGCTTTTTAAACAGAATACAAATGAGGACAGGAAAGAAAATGTATACTAAGAATGTACTAAATGTTCCTTTCTTTATCTTACTAGTTAAATAGAGATAAATGTGGAAAATTATACCCCTGAACTTCCTGATATTCTTACAGCATTACAGGAATAAAAAGCCACAATAGATGATCCTGTTGTCCCAATATCAGAGTAAGTCTTGTGTGTCTGTCCTCTCAGAACAGTCTCTGGAAGTTGAAAGTTCTTTCTAAAAGGATTGACATTAAGAGAAATTCGAGCAGAACACCTTTTAGCAAATCAAATGTTAAGAGATTATGTATGTAACAGTTTCACTTTGATGAGTATCCAATGAGGCAACCATAAGATAATTGAATATTTTCTTATCATGCACGACAGAGTAAAGATGATCATAAAAATCACGTCATATGTTGCATGCCTGTAATCCTAGCTACTCAGTTTATAGCTACTGCTATCTGAGGATAGCAGTTCAAAGCCAGTCCAGACAAGAAAGTTCATGAGACTCATCTCCAATTAACCACAAGGAAAATGGAAGTGGTGGTGTGACTCCCAGGCCCAGAGTTCAAGCCCCATGACCACACACACACACACACACACACACACACGCACAAAATCATTCCACACTTTTCACACTGTTCAGCAAAGACCTTTATCAAAAGACTTTTGACAATGTTTTTGCTCCTGCTGGAGCTAACACCACTATGTATGGTCAATAACGACCTGGATAACAATGACTTCTCAAAAAACGTGGAAAGAAGAGGCAAAGTCTTCCTAATTTTACAAAGTATAGTAATCCATATAAAAGTTCTAAGTAAAAACACTTCAATCAAAGAAGTACCAGAACATTTTATGTTGAGAGTTTAAAGTTTTGAGGCAGTGACCACTTGTTGCTTGTTTCCGACAGCCCTGGAGGAACTGGGAGACGTCCCAGATCCTCTTGTGGGGTTGGGGTAACCCTGCCGTGTGGGGTGGGGGGTCCTTGGAAACCCACTGTGTGAAGCTTTTTTCATAACTGTCAGGCCTGCGTGTGTTTTGTTTGTACTGTTTATTGTTTTTTGGACTGTACGACTGACAGGACTGGAAACCATGGGCACCACTCAGTCTAGCCCCCTAGACTTACAAAAAGAAACTAAGAAATAGGAACTAAGAAATTGTACCCCCCAGTTTTTCAGGGAGATAACTTGGAAGAAGAAATGTTTCCTCCCTCATACTCCTCTTCCCAGGTTCCTTTTGCAGAACCTGAGAATGATCAAGAGGAGGAGGGAGCTATAGAACCAGCAGCCAAACCCTCGGCTCCTGCCCTTAAAGTTTCTAAGGGGCCAGTAACTCCACGAAGCTGTGGTATCAACCTCCTTTCTAATGCAGCTGTTTTTCCCTTATGCACCATAGGTCCTGTGGATGCGGATGGTCGACAGCAATCCCAATATTGGCCATTTTCTACCAGTTATCTATACAATTGGCGCACCCAAAATGCCCCCTTTTCTGAGAAATCCCAGGATTTAATTTGTTTGCTTGACACTATTCTCTTTACTCATCAGACCACTTGGGATGATTGTAATCAGCTTTTATATGTCCTTTTTACCACCAAAGAGAGAGATCATATCCGAGAGGCGGCCTGGAAACATATCCCTGGCCCCACAGGAGCGCCCATCACGGATCCTCTCCTGATCCCTGCCTATTTTCCTGAGATCCGACCAACATGGGACTACAATACAGTTGAAGGTAGGGACCCACTCCTCGTCTACCACCAGGTTCTGTTGGTAGGTCTCAAGACGGCGGCTCACCAAGGTTTATGATGTAAGACAGGGAGGAAGTGAAAGTGCGGCAGCATATCTTGAGCAGCTCATGGAAGCTTTTAGTCCATATACCACATATGATCTTGAGACCCAGGAGTTGGCTCTGATGATTATGTTTGCCTGTATAATTCAAGCTGTACCAGACATAAAGCGAAAGTTGCAGGCTCTAGACAGACTTGGTGAAAAGTCTATCAGGGATCTAGTAGCCATGGCAGAAAAGGTTTATAATGAGAGAGAGACGGAGGAGCAAAGACAAGAAAGGAAGGACAGAGAAGGTGAAATTGAGCATGAGAAGAGAACGGGCCAAGGAAAAGAGGCCAGACTTCTTGGACTTGCCACTATTGCATGTCGAGCATACCTGGTTCACAGACAGCAGCAGTTTCATTCAAGAGGGAAAAAGGTATGCGGGCCCAGGAGTCACCACAGACACTGAGGTAGTGTGGGCAGAAGCACTCCCCAGGGAACATCTGCACAAAGACCAGAACTAGTGCCACTAACAAAAGCCCTACAAATGGGAAAAGGGAAGAGACTAAACATGTACGCAGACGATCAGTATGCTTTTGCCACTGTGCATGTCCATGGAGCCATTTCCCAAGAGAGCGGGCTGCTGACAGCTGAGGGAATTTTAAGCCTCATCCAGGCCATATGGGCACCAGAAAATATTGCCATTATGAACTGCCCTGGCCATCAAAAGGGAACTAATTCAATAACCAAAGGAAATAACTTAGCCGATCAGGCAGCTAAGGAGGCGGCCATCCAGCCCAGAGTGGAAGTACTGACTCTAGTAGACCCAGGACCATAAGCTTTGCCTCCTGAGCCTCAGTACTCCCAAGAAGACTTGGAGTGGATAAAGAAAATTCCCATGGCCTATAAACCCCCAGACAGAGAAGGAAACAAAGACTGGTGGAAAACTGGTGAAGTGAAACTTATCTTGCTACAAAGATTGGGCAAGGGAATTCTTAAGAGAATCCATTGGGTTTCTCACATGGGAACCCAAAGAATGCAGGACTTGCCACAACACTCAGAAGTAAAAATTAGGCAAGGAAATCAACTCATTGAAGACATTGTTAACAATTGTAAAGCCTGTCAGCTCACCAATGACCCCAATCAACCGGTTACAAAAGGAGCTCGCCTCGGTGGAGATAGGTCAGCTGTGTATTGGGAAGTAGACTTCACAGAAATTAATACTGGAAAATTTTGATATAAATATTTGCTAATTTTTGTAGACACCTTTTTAGGATGGGTTGAAGCCTACCCAACAAAGCAAGAGACTGCGAACGTTGTGGCTAAGAAGATCCTGGAAGAAATCCTACCCAGGTATGGTTTCCCATCCACCATCGGGTCATACAATAGACCGGCCTTCATCTCAAAAGTAAGTCAGGGAATAGCAGTGGCACTGGGGACCGATTGGAAATTGCACTGTGCTTATAGACCCCAGAGTTCAGGGCAGGTAGAAAGAATGAATTGGACTCTAAAAGAGACCTTAACTAAATTGGCCTTGGAGACTGGCACAGACTGAGTATTGCTCCTTCCTTTTGCCCTGTTTAGAGTAAGAAATTCACCCTATCAGCTTGGCTTTACTCTTTTTGAAATAATGTATGGACACCCTCCACCCATTATCCCTTGCCTTCAGACTGAATTGCTTGCTGATTTGGATACTGAATTTCTGTGTAAGCTTGACTATTAACAGCTGGTGCATAAGAGTATGTGGCCCTAGCTTAGAGCATTATATGATTCTGCTTCTATTCCTACCCCTCAATTGTTTAAACAAGGGGACTGGGTGTTTGTTCAAAGGCAAAACTGAAGATCTCTGGAAACATGGTGGAAGGGACCTTACATGGTGCTACTGGCTATACCTACTACCCTTAAGGTGGATGGCATTACTGCTTGGATCAACTGCTCCCACCCCAGACCGGCTGACCCCTTTGCCCTGGATGACCATGGGGAAACATGGGAAGTCTCCAAGCATCCTTCTCAACCACTCCACATATGCCTCAAGAAGAGAAAAATGGTCTGATTGTTATTGGTATACCCATTCAAGATCAAGAGCTGTTGGAGTTTAATTTTGGGCCAGAGCCACAATATTGTGGCTCAGGACCATAAGTCAAGGGGGGGAGGCAGTGAAAGGTTAAAGTTTTGAGGCAGTGACCACTTGTTGCTTGCTTCTGTCTAGCAGAGCAACATGTGGTGGTAATCTAAACACCTGGTTGATTGTGTGCTTTTTTAAGACCTGCAAATCCTTAGCTCGGGGCTCTCCTCCTGGGCTCAGCTGTGTCGGAGTGTAGGAATAGGCCCAAGCTTCAGCCCTTTAAATAAAACAGCTGTAGAGTCTGACTCTCGGTGGTCTTCTTGGTGGGGGTCCTGAGACCTTGGCATAACAATGTAAGTCAGGAGACAAGGCATTTTTTTCTATTTGCATTTAGTAAATACAACAAAATATTTACTAAATAAATAAAGATTCAAGTAGCAAGAGTCAAAATTTGGTTTTCATGTACATCAAAATCTGCACACTGAAGAAGCACCTTTAGGAAAAGTTTTCCTAAATAATGTGGCAAGTGAACAGTAAATAAGCACAAGAATCTAAAACAAATGTTGTTTCTGTATATCTCTAATAAATAATTTGAAAGCATAACTGAAAAGCCTATTAACAGTGACATTATGAGCCATCAGGAATTTAGGAAAAAATAGAACAGATATGCAAGTGAAACATCTTAATTAAATAATTAAGAATATTGAAATAAATCAAAAACTGGGTCAAAGAGAAGAATTCTACTAGAAAGAACCAATATTGCTAAAATACCCATCAACCCCAATGGCATATACACAGTAGAACTCCCATGAAAATTTAAGCAGTTTTTATGAAGCTGACAAAATATTTTTGAAATATAAACATGTAAAGAGGTAGAATACTGAAAACACAATATTCTTCAATAAGGAAAGCAAATATGGAGAAAACACTTTACTTACCTAAAGGCTTGCTGTAAAACTCTTCTAACAAAACTTGGCATCATCTTGCCAATAGGCCAAGGCAAGAGTGGAGTGAGCATACTGATTCACATGGTCTCTAAAACTACACTGGAAGTGGCAAGACAACTTAATATTCAAAGGAATATTCTTGAACACATAATGATAAGACATAATGATCTCCACCTTCCACCATACTAATATCAATTTACTTTGAATTATAGATTAAACATAGAAAGGTTATACCATTATCAATATAAAAAATAAAAAACATAATATTTGGAAAACCATTTTTCATTGTTGACAGATAGAATTGCAAAGATGAAAGAATAATATTGAGATTTAATTATTAAAATTTAATCATTAAAATCATTAACACTAAAAGTATTAAAAATCATAAAAATCAGCTCAACAGAATAAAAGGGAGAAAAAATAGGAATTATTACCATATTTAAAATTCTAAGTTTATTCCTAAAGACAATATGGAAAAAAGAGAAAAACAGGGTTCGAGGAAGATGGCAGAGGAGAAGCTGGAGGCTAAAAAAGCTCTCGCATAGAAAGCAGATTAGAGTTCCAGTGAACAGTCCTAAGCCAGAGAATCACACCAAGTGTGCCATCACAGGACAGAGAGTTAGGCCAGAGAAGGAAAATCCAGGCAAGGAGACAGATCTGGGCTCTTGCCAGCAGCAGTTGCCGCCACCGCAGCAGCAGCAGTGGCGGCAGTAGCCAAACCCGCCATACCTGAATCACAGAGAGTCCGGGACAAAGGAGCCAGACACAGCAGGCGAGCGGATTCTACTCAATACCAGCAAGAACCAACAAAGAGCGGACATCTTCATCCTGCAGTTCACAGACCAGAGATGACCCAGGAACCAAGACTCGGCGGCGTGAGTAGAAGCCTGACATCCTCACTCCTTTGCAAGGAGCAGAGGAATGAAGGCCACCCCTCCCCTGCCCCCAGTACCGGAGATCTCCATCTTGGATACCGACAAAGCTCGGCAGAGCTGCTAGCTCCAACTCAGGCCTTGGAATTAAACTAGGGTCATTTAGCAGGTCAAAAGAACCTAACCTCACCTGCCAGACTCAGCTCCACCCAGGGAAAAGTCACCCAGCTTGGGCGCCAGCCCTAGGAGTGGCTTTCTTCACTGGGTAATCAGAGCCAGAGACTTACCCTCCCTTTAGCAGCCTCAACAATCAATTGAAATTCAGTAAACAGAAACCCTGAGAGTGGAGCCAGGCTGGGCTCTGTGAGTTTCTCAAAAACTAGCCCCCAGGAAAAGCTACTGTTTACTGAAAGGCCTCAACTCTACCCAGAACCTAGCCTCATCACAGCGTCTCCAAACTTGAGGAAAAAGCCATCTCCCTCTTTGGTGATACTCAAAGCAGATCTCTCTACCATTGAAGTAACCTGGGAGTAGGATCACAAAATCCTGGGTAAAGCAGAGCATTTGTCTGCCTGTTCAAACAAACTGACTTAAGAAACCAACCAAGCCACAGGACCAAAAGCAGAACAGAGACTCCAACAAGAGGCTGGTTATGGACACAGGGAGATACAGGATTTTTCCCAACCCTCCCAAAAAAATCAAAGAAATTTTTTTCTACTTCTTCTTCTTTTTTTTTTTTTTGGTACCTTTCATAAATTTTTTTTTTCTTTTCTAAAACATTTTTTAATTTTTAACTTTTTTGAAAAAAATTGCTTTCTAGTAACTTTTTATCCTCTTATAATTTTTATTTTAGAGATACATGTGTGTGTGCGTTTCTCTTTCTTTTTTTTCTTTCTTTTTTAAAAAAATTTTCTTTTTGTTTTTTGTTTAGCTCTACTGAACTTCTGATCTTTTTTTCCTTCCTTTCTTATCCTTTTCACCTTTTCTTCTCTTTGGTTCTTCTTTATGCGACTTAATTGTTGTTCTGTGCATCCTCAGATAAACCTGTAGTTGACTATACACCCTATCCCCCATTGTGTAAACACTTAATCCACGAATTTATTACTCAATTCAAAAACTCTTAGACTTAAATTCCTTAATAGCAGTGCTACCTCTTTATACCTATATAATATGTTAAGTATTTTTATTTTTAAGTTTTTCACATCTCCTTTATATCCCTCCATTTCTCTCATTATATTCACGTTCTTCTCTGAATAGTTTGTTCTCGACTGCATAATATTATTAATTTTTACTTTTCTACTTTTTCTGGTCGCTTTTCTTTTCCCTTTCTCTTTCTTCTTTTTTTCTCTCTCTCTACTTTCATCCTATCCAACCTATTTCCTGCTTTGAGATTAGGACTTAGTTAAGTTAATACTCCCTGTGCCTTCCCACATCACTCTATTCCTATTTTTTACCCCCATCTCTCCCTAACCCTAATAAGTTCTGATTTGCCAAATTCTTCTTTGCAGTTCATAGCCCATTAATATATAGTTGTTTGCTGTTGAATAGATGTATCTGTTGAACTAGATTGTATCTGCAGACTATTGCCTGTACAAATTCAGACTTTGGATGATGCTTGCCTTAATATAGTGTTCTAGCACAAAACTGGTGTTATTTTTATCCCAAATGGGCAGACTAAGCCGGAAAAACACAAGAAAAACTGCAAGTCCGGGTATCTCAACTCCCACTCATGATAATCATGGGACAGAATAGATAATGCATAATCCAGAGGAGAGTTCCCAAATAGCTCTAGAAACACTGCTGGCAAACATGACAAATGAAAAGACTGAAAACATACAAAGGACTCTGTATGAGCGTGATAAAGAGAGAGAGGAGGCAAACAAAAGGTCAATGCAGGAAAATATTGAAAATATTGAAAATATTGAAAACCTACAAATGACTGTATGATAGGGAGAGAGAGGAGACAATCCAAAGGTTTATACAGGAATATCATGAGCATGAAGAAGCTACTCAAAAACTGATACAGGATTTGTGTGAGCAGCTTGAGAATACTCAAAGAGAAAGGCAGGAATGGCATGAACAGGTTGAGAACACTCAAAGATAACTACAGGAAGGGCATGAAAGGGAGTGACAGGAAGCTAAGCAAAGAGTAATAAAAGAATTGAGAAAGCAGGATGAGAATACACAAAGATCACTAAAGGCATTCATGAGATCCATTAACAAAGAGCTGAAGGAAGTCAAGGAGACCACAAAGGGAATGCTGAATGGAACCCAACAGAAGGATGGTAGTCCAAGGAAACCATAACCAATCAAATAAGTGATTTGAGAATAAACACTGAACACCAAATTAAGGAAGTAAAGAAGTTCATACAAGATCTAAAACAAAGTTTCAACAAAGAATCTGAAGCCATCAAAGCTGACCAATTAGAAGGAAAAGAAATAAAAAATAAAGTAGAAAGTCTTGACAGCAGGTTAGACCATGCAGAAGAGCGAATCTCAGGGATTGAAGACAGACTAGATATTACAGAGAAAGAACATACAACCATCCAAGACAAGTCCAAGAAATATGATAGATCTATCCAACACTTGGAAGACACCATCAGAAGGCTTAATCTAAGGATAATTGGTGTAGAGGAGCACCTAGAAACAGAAGTTAATGGTCTAGAAAATTTGTTTAACAGGATGCTAGCAGAGAACTTCCCAAACATGCAAAAAGATAGGGTTATTCAGATACAAGAAGCTTTTAGAACTCCAAATAGACCAGACTAGAATAGGACTTCCCACCATCACATTATAATCCACACAGGATCAACTCAGACCAAGGAAAAGATCCTTAAAGCTTTCAAGGAGAAAAGATTAATCACGTATAAAGGGAAATCAATTAGAATTACCTCAGATTTCTCAGCAGAGACAATCAAAGCAAGAAGAGCATGGAATGATGTATGCCAAGCCTTAAAAACAAACAACTATCAACCAAGAATACTGTACCCAGCTAAACTCTCCTTCATAGCTGAAAGCCAAATAAAAACCTTCCATAGCGGGCTGGGAAGGTGGCTCAGTGGTAGAGCGCTTGCCTTGCATGCATGAGGCCCTGGGTTCGATTCCTCAGCACCACATAAGCAGAAAACAAAAGTCGGAATTGGCACTGTGGCACAAATTGTAGAGTCCTATTCTTGAGCTGAAGAGCTGAGGGACAGCATCCAGGCCCAGATTTCAGGCCCCACGACCGGACCCCAAAAAACAAAACAAAACATAGCAAAGAAAAATTGAAACTATACATCTCAACCAAACCAGCACTACAAAAGATTCTTAAAGATGTTCTACAAATAGAAAACCAACAAGACCACAGTAAAGGCCAAGAAACTGCACCCAAACTGAGAATCCAACAACCATAGGAAGAACTCACTTTTTGCAGCACCCAAGAAGGTGGATAACATGGCAGGAACTCCCAGATCCCTCTCAGTCCTATCTATCAATATCACTGGACTTAACTCTCCAATTAAGCGACATAGACTGTCTAGTTGGATTAATAAACAAGACCCTTCTATCTGCTGCTTTCAGGAGTCACATCTTGCCCGTAAAAACAAACACATTTTCAATGTTAAAGGCTGGAAAAATATCTACCAAGCAAACGGCCCCCATAAACAGGCGGGAATTGCAATCCTAATATCAGAAAAGAGATTTCAAATTAAAATTCGTGAGAAGGGATAAAGAAGGTTGCTACATACTAATTAAGTGATCTCTCCTTCAGGAGGATATTACAATTCTAAATATCTATTCGCCAAACAATGGAGCACCCAAATTTATCCAGGAAACACTACTTTCCCTAATCCCACATAGATTCAAAGACGTTAATTGTTGGGGATTTTAATACACCACTCTCCCCACTAGATAGATCAACTCGGCAAAAACTCAACAGAGAAACCACAGATCTAAACAGCTGCATAGATCAACTAGATTTATCAGACATCTACCGAACATTTCACCTAACAGCATCAGAATACATGTTTTTCTCAGCAAAACATGGAACATTTTCTAAAATAGACCACATTTTAGGCCACAAAGCAAACTTGTCCAAATTCAAAAATACTGAAGTTATACCTTGCATTCTCTCTGACCACAGGGAATAAAATTATAAACTCAACACCAAAATCCACCAAAGAAAGTCTGGTAACACATGGAGGCTGAACAACACACTGATGAATCACGAGTGGGTCATGGAAGAGATTAGAAAGGAAATTCAAAGATTCATGCTATTCAACAAATATGAGCACACAAATTACCAGCTCCTCTGGGACTCAGCAAAGGCAGTACTCAGAGGCAAGTTTATAGCTCTGAGCTCCTATATCAACAAATTAGAGAGATCTGAAACCAGCAAATTAATGACACATCTAAACCTCCTTGAAAAAGAGCAGCAAGATAGACCCTAATCAAGTAGACAGAAAGAAATAATTAAAACTAAATCAGAATTAAATGAATTAGAATCCAAAAAAAACTATAGGAAGAATCAACAAAACAAAAAGTTGGTTCTTCCAAAAACTTAACAAAATTGACAGACCCTTATCAAATCTTATCAGAAAAAGAAGAGCACACACCCAAATACATAAACTAAGAGATGAGTAAGTTATATTTTTAGACCAAAGGTTAGCATGAAGAATAGTTTATTTCAGTTAGGAGTAGAATAATCATTTTGCAAGAATGTATGCAGAATAAGGGAATACTTCTCAAAACTTTATGCTAACAAGTTTGAGAACTTGGCAGAAATCGACCTTTTCCTAGCAAATATGGACATGCCAAAACTAAACCAAGATGAGTTAAACCATCTTAACAGGCCCATATCCAGCAGTGAAATAGAAAAAGCAATGAGACCTCCCAGCTAAGAAAAGTCCAGAACCTGATGGTTTTACAGTGGAATTCTACAAGTCCTTCAAAGCAGAGCTCACACCAATACTCCTCTAACTCTTCAATGAAATTGAAAGAGAAAGTTCACTACCGAACACATTCTATGAAGCCATGATAACCCTCATCCCAAAACCAGGCAGGGACTCATCAAAGAAAGAGAACTATAGACCCATTTCTTTGATGAACATTGATGCAAAACTTTTCAACAAAATTTTGGCCAATCGATTTCAACAATTCATCCAAAAAAATCATACACCACGATCAAACAGGATTCATTTCAGGGATGCAAAGCTGGTTCAATATATGCAAATCAACTAATATTCATCACAACAACAGGAGCAAGGATAAGAACCACATGCTTATCTCAATAGATGCAGAAAAAGCATTCGACAAGATCCAACACCCCTTTATGATTAAGGTTTTGGAAAAATTAGGAATCCATGGAACATTCCTCAATACAATAAAGGCTGTATATGACAAACCTACAGCCAGCATTATATTTAATGGTAAAAACTAAAGCCATTTCCTCTTAACTCAGGGACCAAACAAGGATGTCCACTCTCTCCACTTCTCTTCAATCTAGTATTAGAATGCCTAGCTACAGCACTAAGACAAGATACAAACATAAAAGGGATCCAAATAGGGAAAGAAGAAATAAAACTCTCCCTCTTTGCAGATGACATGATCTTGTATTTAAAGAATCCCATAGACTCCACTCCCAAATTACTCAAGCTGATTCAAAACTTTGGCAAAGTAGCAGGTTATAAAATTAACCCCCAAAAATCAATGGCTTTCCTGTATGCCAACAATGAGAAAAGTGTGGCTGAAATTAGGAAAGCAACTCCACTTGTAATAGCCCCCCCAAAAATAAAATACCTAGGAATTAACTTAACCAAAGAAGTGAAGGACCTCTATGATGAAAACTTTAAAAACTTGAAAAGGAAATCAAAACAAAACTTAGAAAATGGCAATATCTCCCATTGGAAGTTTTGGATTCGAAGATCAACATCGTGAAAATGGCAATACTTCCCAAGGCTATCTACAAATTCAATGTGATACCTATCAAAATTCCACCCTCATTCTTCAAGGAAATAGAAGAGGCAATCCAAAAATTCCTATGGAACAATAAAAGACCCCAAATAGCCAAAACGCTCCTCAACGGAAAGGACACTGCTGAAGGAATATCAGTACCAAATTTCAAACTCTACTATAAAGCCATAGTAATCAAAACAGCTTGGTACTGGCACAAGAACAGACCTCAGGACCAATTGAATAGAATTGAAAACCCAGAAATGAACCTACAGACCTATAGCCATCTAATCTTCGATAAGGGAGCTAAAACAATAGAATGGAAGAAAGACAGCCTGTTCAGTAAATGGTGCTGGCAAAATTGGTTAACTACTTGCAGAAAACTAAAACTAGGTCCTTATATATCACCCCGCACCAGAATCAACTCCAAATGGATCAAAGAACTCGGAGTCAAAGCAGACACTCTGAAAACATTACAGGATGGAATAGGAGAAACCCTAGGTTTCCTTGGCTGGCGCAGGCCGAAATTTTCTTAATAGAGACCCGGAAACACAACAAATCAAAGAAAGGTTGGACAAATGGGATTGCATGTAGTTGCAGAGCTTCTGCATGGCAAAGGACATAGCTAGCAAGATCAATAGAAAGCCCATAGACTGGGAGAAGATCTTCACTAGCCATACAACGGACAAGGGTCTCATATCTAAAATATACTTGGAATTCAAAAAAAAATACCCCAACAACAAATCCTCAAAGAAACAACTGCCCAATAAATAAGTGGGCGAAAGACTTAAAGAGAAACTTCTCTGAAGAAGAAAGAAGGATGGCCAATAGACACATGAAGAAATGCTCAACCTCCCTACCCATAAAAGAAATGCAAATCAAAACAACATTGAGATACCACCTCACTCCAGTTAGAATGGCAAAAATCAAGAACTCTAACAACAACAGATGCTTTAGGGGATGTGGACAGAAGGGAACCTTACTTCATTGTTGGTGGGAGTGTAAACTTGTTCAACCTCTTTGGAAAGCAGAATGGAGGTTCCTCAAAAGACTTTACATAGAGCTCCCCTATATCCCAGCAATCCCACTTTTGGGCATTTACCCAAATGATCACAAACAAGACCATATTAAAGCTACCAACACAACTATGTTTATTGCAGCATTATTTACCATAGGAAAGATATGGAACCAACCCAGATGCCCCTTAGTAGATGAATGGATCAAGAAAATGTTGTATGTTTACACAATGGAATTCTATGCCTCCATCAGAAAGAATGGCATTGCCCCATTTGTTAGGAAATGGAAAGGCTTGGAAAAAATTATATTAAGTGAAGTAAGCCAGGCCCAAAGAAACATAGGTCCCATGGTTTCCCTTATTTTCAATATCCAGTATATGTATGAGTCAAACAGAAAAGATCAGATAATGTGGTGTTAGGAAAATTAACCCTTAGATATGTATTTAAATGTTTTTTTTTTCTTTCATGCATTTGTTTCTAACGCATTTATAAGATTATTTCTTTGTTGCTTGGTATGTCCCTCTCCCACAATATAACCCCTGCTTTCACTATATTTGATGTCGGTATAATTTGTGGAGGAGAAGGGGAAAAGCAATTCGTTTAAGGATACAAGTGGACCCATCGCAACAATGACAAGTACAAGTTGTCATGTAGAAAACGAACTTTACAACTTTGGTGGCTGGAGGGGGGGAGGGTTGGATTGTGGGGGAGGGGGGAGGCTGGGAAGGTTTGTGAAGGGTAAACAAAGGAGGAGGCTGCAATGCTTGATAAGAAATGTACTCATTATCTTGCTCATGTTATTGTAACCGCTCTGTACAGTATGTTCACAATAAAAATTAAAAAAATAAAAAAACAAAAAAAGAGAAAAACACAAATGAAAAATACAAGGAGAAAAATAGCTAATTATGGCATAAAAATATGTACCTTTGTGCAATAAACAGGCAGGTACAACTAATGCTAATTTATAAACATAAACTTTTAAATATCATTAGTGTAGACAACTTAAAGTGTCTGAATGAACTAGCTTTTGAGCAGTGAACAGAGCTGCTGAAATTTCTATGCAATTTTACTGACAACTTAAACGATTAATTTATTTTGACAAAATGACTTAAAAGTACACTTATTCTGTTAATAAAATATTTCATTATTAGTTTTTTTACCAAATAATAAAAGTATATATCCTAAAAGGCATTTGTAAAGATGTCTTTCATTTAGTAAAAGAATTGAAAGTTAATAAAATATCATTGAAATATCCTAACTTGTTAGGGTTCATACTGAAGTATGTAATAAAGTGGATGGAGAAGAAGCACTTCTATATTTATTTAATGTATTTTTGCTTTATTTATTTTCCCATTACATTGTCAAAACTATGCACATGAATCAATCAACAAGAAAAAGAAAGTAAATATAAAATACTGAATGTTATTTTGTTAGGCATTTCTTTACATCATCCATTTTTTTTTCTTTTTTAGTATTATGTTTTTAATAGTTTTACAAAGGGATTTCCATTCTAGAAGTCATGAGGAAAATACATCTTGATCAATTCCAGAAGTTACAGGTATAAAGCATCTTAATCCATGTCACCTCTTCCATTATTCTCCCCTGTCTTTCCCCATCCCATTCCTACTCTCAAGTGATAAAGGTCAATTTTTACATAGTGTTAATTGAATGTAATTCTCGCCCTTCCTCCTTCCATTTGTGTTTCCCTCCCCCTCTCTCGATGAAAGGCGTTATACCATTATACTCCTTTCCTAAGTATACCATCCCTTAGCCAATTTGTGTGTATATGCAGATAACCTTGTATATGACATCATAAATGTTGCATTTCAGATCTAATTTCTGCTTATAAGAGAAAATGTGCCATTTGTCTCTCTGAGGCTGACCTACTTCACTTAACACTTTTTCTACATTCCTGCAAATTGCTGCAAATAATGTAATATTATTCTTTCTGAAAGATGAGCAAAATTCCATCATATGTATGTACCTCCCTTCCTTGATCATGTAGAGCATTTGGGTTCTTTCCATAATTATTTTATAGTTAGATTAAATGAGTAGTCTAATAGTTCATGAAAAAAAATGTGATACAGCAACTTGAACTCAGAGCCTTGCACTCTTATGTCTTTTTTGCTAATTTAGTTTTTCACTCTACTTCTAGAATTGCACTTCTTGTCCAGATTTTTGCTGGCTAAATGCAGATAAATTCTCTGGAACATTTTTGTCCAGGTTAAGTTCAAAATGAATCCATTTATCTCAGTTTTCAGAGTAGTTTGACATTATAGGCTTGAGCCAACAGCACATGAATGAGGAATTTTTTTTTTATAGAAGGTAAGAGTAGAAAAGAATCACATTATTCACCTTAGAAGATGAATACTTTTTATTTATCATGTCAGAACCAAATTTTTAATTGGCAACAGGATTGTGCAGTGTAGATAAGTATAAACAAAATATGGTCATTTTCAGCCTTTGTTTTGTTTGCTGTTCTTGTTAATCAATAGCATATGAACTAATCATTTGTATTTACGCATTCTAATTAGAATTCTGTTGAATGTAGTTAAAAAAATTGAAACCCTAATACTGAGTGTAGGAACTAATTTTCACTGATTGTTGCTGCAAGAAAACATCATCAAAGAAAAAAAAAAGAAAAAAGATTTGTTAGAGAAAAAGATAAAGAAAGAGAAAACCATTTAAAATTACTCCTACTGTTCCTCTTTATCACACCCAAATAATAAAGTACAAAAACTGAGAAGTTGACAAGTCTCCATTCGTAGCAGTAATCCAATTAAATCAGGACTATTTGTCATGCACGTGAGGAGAGACATTAATTTTCACCACTTCTATATTACTCTATGTTTGTGCTCTGGTATTTACATTGAATATATTTAATATTTAATCAGTTTTATGTTTAGAAAATCTATGAATAAGATTAAAGTATACTTCTAATATATAATTAAAACCTATCATAATTTATATGTTTCCATATACTGTCACAGAAGAATATTTGCATATGTTGTTTAATATTTATTATTTAGGAAGTGACTTGGTTCCTTGCATGATTTAATTACTTAGGATCTCATTAAAAATTTCATCTCCTTTTATTTCTTAATATATTTTATTGTAAAAATACTGTACAGAGGGGTTACAGTTACATGAGTAAGTTTAATGAGTACATTTCCTTTTGAGCATTATTACCTCCTCCTTTGTTTTTTCCCTACCCATCCCTTCCCTCTCCATCTCCCTAAATCCTCCCTCCCCACCCTGAATTTTAAAGTTTGTTTTCAACATAGTATATTGTACATCTCGTTGTTACAATGGGTAACTTGTATTCTGTTTCTTCCCTTCCTTCTCAAAATTAGAAAAAATTGTACATACAAGATGCAGGGCACCGACATAAAATACAGTGAAAACAGGGGTTATATTATGGGCAAAAGACATACAAAAGAAACAAAAAATCTCATGGTACCTTACAAATAGCAAGCAAGATAAAACCACTTATGTCCCTATATTGGGGTTCATTTCCTTAGCATCATATTATATAGTCATATGTTCATAGTTTTTTTTTGTTTTGTTTTGTTTTTGTTTTTTTTTTTTGTTTGTTTTGTTTTTTTTTTACCATTTCTGCTTGTCCTAGGCATGTACTAGTCATTGCAAACAAGAGAAACCATGAGACCTATGTTTCTTTGGGCCTGGCTTGCTGCACTTAATATAATTTTTTCCAGGTCTTTCCATTTCCTAGCAAATGAGGTGGTGTCATTCTTCCTGATGGAGGCATAGACTTCCATTGTATATGTCTGCTCTATACCTGTGATTACTAAAAATATTAAATTATGTAATGATACAATTTTTCCTGGTCTTAGACAGATTGTCAAAATATACAGTAAATATTTATTTCAGATACCTGAATACAATTTTGATAGATATTATAAGTTTGACCAGTTCCTATTCTTTGTGTATGTCATAGTGTTGTTTGCAATTCAAAAGTTCTTATAGCCTTAAACACTTGTCAATATTTTGAATATTTAGAAGATACTCCATTTTAATACACAGTTTAGTATCAATCCTGTCTTACATCTTCAGGCTTTTGCATTCTTTTGATATTTTAATTCCCCTCTATAATATCAATATTCTTTTTAACCTCATCGCATTGTCTAAATATGAGTGTATTAAGTATTGTTTTCCCAACACCCAAGTTTAGAGTTTTAAGTAGTGAGTAAATGTTTTTGTACATTTTTCCTAAACATTCTTTGATGCAAGTACAATCTTTCCTAATGACACATGGTTCAAAAAGGAATGCATTCATGACCTGACTTATGTAACTGCAACCCCTCTGTACATCACTTTCACAATAACTATTAAGGACAAAATAGCAAGGGGTCATTTGGTATGTCAAGGGGAAGCTGAGACTTCCTTCCCTTGGCTGAACAGGTAGTCTGTCACTTGAATTTTGTGAATTCACTTATTTTTCAAAAAAGAAGGATCTCATGTGTTTTCCAAGGTCCAGCCTCAAAACTTGATCTAATTGAACTGATATTTTATGCAAGTATAGCAAACCAGACTTGTTGGTTGCAATCTAGGTTTCCCTAACATTTTTGCTCAGACTGTCTTAAACTTCAATCTTCTGGATGTGCTTTGGATTACATGTATGTATGTACTATTTGTGTCCATCCTTGTGATGGTTAACTATTAATCTTTTCTTTCGTGATCATAATTCATCATGACCTGAATGTTTGTTTAAGAAAATAGATAATCTTCTCAAGGTGTCTTAGCTGCCCTATTTCATTCTTATCATCCCCATGGTAAGAAATGGAACCCAGACTGGAATCATGGGATTTGCCAGAAATTACAGGAAGAAACTTTTTCCTTCTGAATTATGGTCCATTGGTAATACTACTCTAGTTCCCGTGTTGCTGGAAGAGATAATTTCTATAACAGAAAAAATCACATTTTATTCCTACACAGAAAACAATCTAGTCCCAGAATGCCAAATATTGGATATTTTTTCTCACATGCAGTATCTAGATTTAATGTTTTTGAAATACTCAAAATTATGGAAAAGGAATAAGAACAATAGAAGGGTAGGAGATCAATGTCAATAAATACAATTAAATATAAGGATGACATATATGACCAAAATATTACTTACATGTATGAAAGTCATTATTGTGTACAAGCAATACACAATAATAAAGCCACAAGAAAGATGTCAGGTCCCGGTGGCTCACACTTGTAATCCTAGTTACTCAGGAGTCTAAGATCTGAGGATCATGGTTCAAAGCCAGCTCAGGAAGGAAAGTCTGTGAGATTCCTCTCAAATTAATCACAGAAAAAGCTGTACATGGTACTGTGGCTCAAGTGGTAGAGCATAAGCCTTGAGTAAAAGAAGTTCAGAGACAGTGCATGGGCTCAAAGTTTAAGTAGCAGGACCGACAAAAAAAAATCCACTGAAAAGTATTTACGTATACACTTATATTATTCATACTTTAACAATGAAGGAAGGATAATAATGAAAATTTTATCCATATTATGTAACCCTAAGTCAAAATTTAACATTGGAAAATATCTAAAAGGAATAAACACAGAATCCTGATGCCACATTTCTGGTTTCTCCTTACAAAAGAATTTATGGATTTTCTAATCATGTGGTAAAGTCTTAGTTTTTAGATTGATCTATGTTCTTCTTTCTTTAATCAGTTCCTATTGTTCTACCAGAATGAGAAACCCTAGTATGCTAATTAATATTATTTTAAAATTTTAATGATACAGATGTGTTTTTCTGTCCCCTGATTAAATGATTGCCTTGAGCTTTGATACTTACCCTCAGTACTGGTTGGATAAATTTGCAAGATTGTTTTTAGAAACCAAGCTAATTTACATATGATCATACTTTTGGAGTTTGGCTCTTGAATTAATTATATATTACTCTGTTCTCTACATGTTAGTGATATATCTTTTTCCCAGTTGTTAAAATAAAAAACTTTCAACATGGAAATGTTTCTCTGGAGTCATATTCTGAACTGTTTCTTCCTATTGGGTTAATCCTGGGACACCTTCTAAATAATATGATAATAAACCTTCAATATTTTAGCTCTATTTTTTTGGATAGAAGTCCTTTATTCTGTGTTTGTGTCAAAAAAACAAATGTTTCCTGTGTTGTCATTATGCAGAATATTAAGTAATGCAGTTCAGCTCCCTGACTTTACCTAAGATTTTTCATTCACAAGCTAAGGTCAATATTTCATTTCCTATAAAAACATTTGGCCAACATAAGTATCTCACAAATTATCCAACAAGAAATTTGTCTTTAATCAATATTGACTTCCTAAATATAATATTAATGAGATTGGTAGATTCTTGGTTATTTTTACTTAGGCTTCCTCTTTTAGGAAGGCAGCAAAATTTGGAAAATAAGGATCAGAATTCCTGAGAATCCATAAAGAGATAGAGTAGTCCTAGAACATTCATTAATCCTGAATTTAATCAGAAGTAATTAAAACATTGATTGGAAGTAATGGAGCTGTTGTGTGATGATTCATAATGTGTTGAAGAAAATAAGTTTTCAGTCATCAGATAGTGAACAATGTTGTATAGAGAAGGAGAGGTTGTGAGCTATTTCAGAATGGTTAAGTATATCCAAACTATATATGTCATCTTATGGAAGTTTTATCTTTTTTTTTGTTTCAGGTAAGGGGTAGGTTTATTCAGTAGACCTGCTGGGACCAGGCAAGGTTGGCACTCCACGTGGCTGGGAAAGGCCTGGGAATGAGAGAGAGCTGGGAAAGAGAGGAAAGAGAGAGAAAAGAGCTAGAAAAGAGCAGAGAGCAGAGAGAGAGCTAGAAAAGAGCAGCGAGAGAGCAGAGAGAGCTAGAAAAGAGCAGCAAGAGAGCCTCTGGGCCTGGGCTAGGCCTTATCTAGGGTATGGGTGGAGAAAGGTGTGGCCACATCAAATTCAGATGTGACCTCAGCAGAAGCAGATGTTACCTCTTCCAGGTGTCCCAGTTGCCTAGGTAACGCAGGTACTGGGTGGAGACCTTGCTGCAAGGAGGGTGGAGTCTGCTGGTAATCCAGGAGCGGACCTTACATTCCAGCCTTTTAATAATCATGAAATAGGGAGAGGATTCTCTCTGGCTACTTCCTGCTGACAAGGGGTGTCGACAATAGAGGTAAAAGGCTGGAATTTGGTCCTGTCCCAGAGAAGGCAGTGAGCAGCAGCTGTCCCTTGGTGGCATGAGTCCTTAGATGAAGTCTGGAGAAGTCTCATGAGCATTGAGGGGCTAGAAAAAACATACTGGAGAGCAAATAAATGGCAAGAGGAAGGACTTGGGGCTGAAAATGTTGGTAGAAATGTCCCTAGCTACTTCTGACATCTGGCAAGTAGGTAGAGAAGTCAGGTGACAAAGGCAAGAATATAAATTCCTGTTCAGTTAACAGGTACACAGGTATAGACATTGGCTGGGCAGGCTTATTCTACGGACCTCCCGGCTCTGGTTAATTTTGAAAGGGCAGGCACAAAGTTGCTGATGTGACATCATCTCCTCTTACTCCTCTCCAGATTCCTTTGTTCCCCAGACTGGCTGAGTCTAGGTACTTGTTGCTGGGATGGCTTGTCCCAGTTGGTATTCAAGGAGGTTTGAACTCAAGGCCTGGGCACTGTCCCTGAGCACTTCTGCTCAAGGCTAGTGCTCTACCACATTGAGTTACAATAGCACTTCCAGTATTTGGCTGGTTAGAGATAATTCTTGAGCCATGCTTCCAGCCTGGCTCTTTGCAGGTTAGTTGGGAGATGGAGTCTTAGGAATTTTTCAGCCCGGGCTGGCTTTGAACTGCAATATTTGCCACAAAAGCCCTTTATTATTTCCAATTAAAGCATCAAGGAGATCAAGTAGAATAAGTAGAGCTTACCTGGTTCTTATCAAGAACTGACCAACAAATATTCTGCAATCACAGAACTTCTTAGATGTGAGAATCTTAGCACAGATATGCCCAATATTTTAGAATCATGTAGTCAGTAACAGAATACACAACACAAAACAAAAAAAGCAAAACTCAAAACCTAAAATTTTGACAACATTTAGACATCTTTGCTAACAAAGCACATCAGATGGTTGGGCCTCATTTACCAGGGCCTGTGAAAAGAGCAACTTGTTAGCCAGGCACCTTAGAATAGCTGGATGGAGTAGGAAGCTTGGTGGAAGATTAAGGGTCAGATGGGGCCAAACCCTTAACCCACCATGTGGCCAAGATGGCGAATTCAAGATGGTGAATTTCTGAAAGAATGCAAAGAAACCCTGAACAAATAGACCAAGCCTACATTGGCTAGCCTTTGAGAGGAAACCTAGAGGGGGTTCCTGGGACCCAGCCTGCGTCGCACTCTTCAGAGCATAAGCCAAAATGTAGAAAAGAGAAAGGGAGAGATAGGGAAAGTTGGACATGAATGGCAGAGAGAGAGCAAAGAGAGCCTGAAAGTAAACAGACTTCTGACCATTTACCATTGCAGTAGCAAAAACTGTCTACATCTGAGAATGGCATAAAAATGAGGCACTCTGGCTTTCCAGGGAGCACAGGAAACAGTTCAAAGGGGTTTCACGGCTCAGGTGTGATTTGCAGCACCCCATTAAATGAGTAGGAGAGTCAGTCTGGTGAGTGAAGGAGAGCTGACAAGGCAGAAGCGGCATCCCGACTTCCCCCAGAGCCCTCTAGAGACAGCAACAGAGAACCTAGAGAGTAGCTTCATTCACCAGTGTAGAGAAGTGGTGTGGACATGGATGTGAAGGCAGCAATGGTATCGATGCGTTGTTTCCGCCGCAGACAGACTGGTTCGCAAAAGGCCGTCAGAACTGTGGATATTCCTCAGAGCAAAAAGGGAAGAACAAACAAAAAAAAAAAGAGGGGAAAAAAAAACAGAGAAAAATCCAGCTATCCTGACTTTAAGCCCTTTATCTGAGTCACGGCACCATTTATGTTAGGTTTTTAAAAAGAGGTAGCTGAGTAAGAACAGCACCACACACATGGTATTCAGGTAAGGGGTAGGTTTATTCAGTTGACCTGCTGGGACCAGGCAAGGTACTCCACGTGTCTGGGAAAGACCTGGGAATGAGAGAGAGCTGAGAAAGAGAGGAACGAGAGAGGAAAGAGCTAGAAAAGAGCAGAGAGAGAAGAGAGAGAGTAGAGAGAGCTAGAAAAGCTGGAAGTTTTATCTTTAGTGAATTTAGGATGACTTAGGTTTGGCTGATTAGCATTAATTTTGTTTTTCTTAACCTAATGTGGAATATCAATGCAAAATAATGAATCCAACTCTCTGATATAGCCCAGGGATAACTTATGTATATACTAAACATATTTATCTTCTATTCATTGCTAATTTTTCATCAAACTTTGAAATATATCTACACTTTATCTTTCCTTCAGGTTTACCTTTAGAATTAGAAGCATTACATTTAATTATCACTCTAGACTTTATATATTTTAATTGCAACACAATATAAAGACTGGAATTAGAAGTGTTCTTGAGGATATATGGCTTATTTATTTTGTATTAAGATTCAAAATATATATAATTTGATTTACAATTTTAAAGTGGCTTTTAGAATAATGACAAGGTTTTAGTCCATCATCATTACCTAATTTCACAATATTTTTCTCATTACAGAATTAATCTTTTTAATACAAAATGCCTGTATTCTTAGCAATTGTTGGTGTCTCACTGCAATTTTCATTACACTTACCTAAAGTCCAGTGTGTTCAAGCTTATGTTGGTTATTGGGCATTTGCACATATTTTTGAAAATGTATAACATTTTTCCATATTTACAATGAAGTGCCCCTTAGACACTTAATATATTGTAGATTCTTATTTTTTCCTTGTGAGTGGAACTTGAAGCACAAATTGTATGATTTTGGTGAAGTCCATTATATGTTTATCTATTTTTTTCAGTTTCTTAAGCTTTTGATATCATTACCAAGATAAAGAGAAAACTTGATAAATATTCTGATAGAAGACATATTTAGGCTTAAAGAGTTGTAGATTCTCCAATCCTATGTTAAGATCTTCAGTATATTTAGGGCTTACTTTTAAAATAGTGTTCAATATCATTTTCTTTGGAGTAGATATTTAGAATCCTCACCACTTACACTGAATAAATAATTTTCGCATCAAATGTGAAAGTTTGTTTACTTATTATCTTTGTTGCAAGTCAATTATAGATGTATAAAATATTTCTTGATGATCCATTCTGTTTTCCTGATCTATATATACTATGACAAATCATAATCTTTTTGCAATTAAATTTCATCATAGGTTTTGAATTCAGTCTGTCTTTCCTTCACGTTCTTATCTTTTCAAGAATTTTGAAGAGTCTGGAGCCATTACAACTCTATATATTTTGAAAATTCAGATGGAAATGTCAATAAGTATGCCACTCAGTCTATATGCAAGGTCACTTCCACTTTAATAATAGTAACTTTTCCAATACATATGGAGGACAATACAACATGTTCAGGCCCTTTGAATTTTCTGATGAGGGGGTTTTCATTTAAGGAATCATGGCAGAGAGAGAAACAGCTAGATAAAAGTGAAATGCAGGTGTGAAGCAAAAGTCAAGTAGTGATGGTTTCTTTTAGTACTAGATTCCTGAATTTTTATTTTATCAAGGAAGGAACTATACTTGTTGAAATATTTTGTCTACCGAGATCAGAATATGTGTACATACCTGCTTTTCTTTTTCTTTTTTTTTTTTTGGGGGGGGGCTATCCAGTCATGGGGCCTGAACTCTGGGCCTGTGTGCTGTCCCTCAGCTCTTCAGCTCAAGGCTAGTGCTCTACCACTTGAGCCACAGCGCCACTTTTACCTTTTTTCTTTTTGTTTATGTGGTGCTGAAGAATCGAACGCAGGGCCTCAGGCATGCAAGGGAAGCACTCCACCACTAAGCCACCTTCCCAGGCCCCTGCTTTTCTTTAGTCACCAATATTCTGCTCAACAGAATATTGAGTCAAACTTTTATTCTTAGGTTAAATTCTATTTGCCATTGACATACAATCCTTTAAAAACTTGCTCAATATATTGTTGAAGATTTCCAGGGCATTATATTTTTGTAAAAGAAAATTACCTGAAATTTCTTCCTTGTGATGTTTTTGGTTTGGGGCATTGTGATCCCCATTAAAAACAAAACAAAGCAAACAAACAAAAAAGTACCATCCCCTGTTGTGTGGAGGGTTTGAAAAGGATTGTTGTTAATTCCTGCTTGAAGCCATTTTATCCCAAGCTTTTCTTTTTGTGGTAAGCTTCTTGAGTACTAAATCTTTTTATTTACTACCAGGTTTACTGGGATTCTCTGTCTGCACTTAAGTCATGTTTTGCAGATAATCTCTTTCTAGGAATTTGTCTCCATCTGCTATTTTCTCCATTGAAATACAAAATGTTCATATTGTTTTCTTTACAATCATTTTCTATTGTTTAAGAGTAATACATCTTCTGCAAACCTTGGTCTTGGACTTTTGAATTTTTCCTGTTTTAGTGTAATATTTTGCAGAAGCTCACAAATATATTACTATTTCCATAGACACAATGTTTTAATTTTATAATACTCTTCATGGTTTTTTCTGATGAATTTTATGGACTTTCACTATAAACCTAATTATTTGTTTCCCTGTATTTAATCCATATTTACTTTGCTTTGTTTTTAGTGACACCTTATGGTAAAAATCTCAACTTAAATCTATGACTCGAACTTTAGGTTCTGAGGAACATATCAGTATCCCCATGGACGTCTGTGTTTCTTCTTCAGCTTTACTTTTCGTGACTTTCTTTTGGTTAGTCAATTATTTCCCCTAAACTTTATCTCAAGCAACTCTTTTGTTTAAACATTTTACAAAGCAGCATTACTTGTCCTGTGAAACTTGGATTTCTCACTCAAATAAGTGCAAACTTTTCCAATGGCGACTTTCAGGAGATGACAGAGTCTAAAATGATGACTTTTTGAGTAAAGTGGAGAGTATGAAGCTTTAAATGACAACCAAGCCTACTTTTCCCTCTTTTATTAAGAATACAAATACCAAATTTCAAACTCTACTGCAAAGCCATAGTAATCAAAACTGCTTGGTACTGGCACAAGAAGAGAATTCAGGAGCAACGGAATAGATAAAAACCCAGAAAAAATCCACAGACCTATAGCCACCAAATCTTCGATAAGGGAACAAAAAAAATAGAATGGAAGGAAGACAGACACTTCAGTAAATGGTGCTTGCAAAATTGGTTAATCACTTGTAGAAAATTCAAGCTTATATATCACCCTGCACCAGAATCAACTACAAATGGATCAAAGACCTCGAAGTCAAAGCAGACACCCAGAAAACGTTACAGGATGGAATAAGAGAAACCCTAGGTCTCCTTGGCAAAAGCAGAAATTTTCTTAATAGAGATTCAGAAACACAACAAATCAAAGAAAGATTGGACAAATGGGATTGCATGAAGCTGCAGAGCTTCTAGATGGCAAAGGACATAGCTAGCAAGATAAAAAGAAAGCCCATGGATTGAGAGAAGACCTTCACTAGCCATATCTCATATCTAAAATATACCTGGAACTCAAAATATTAAATCCCCTAACAACTAATCCTCAAAGAAACAACGCCCAATAAATAAGTGGGCTAAAGAAGAGGAAATAAGGATGGCCAATAGACACATGAAGAAATGCTCAACCTCTCTAGTTATAAAAGAAATGCAAATCAAAACAACATTTAGATACAACCTCACCCCAGTTAGAATGGCTATAATCAAGAACTCTAATAACAACAGATGCTGGAGGGGATGTGGACAGAATGAAACCCTACTACATCATTGGTGGGATTGTAAGCATGTTCAACTACTTTGGAAAGTAGTATGGAGGTTCCTCAAAAGACCCCACATAGACCCAGCAATCCCACTTTTGGGCATTTGCCAAAATGACCACAAACAAGACCATACTAAAGCTACCAGCACAACTATGTTTATTGCAGCATTATTTACCATAGCTAAGCTTTGGAACCAATCCAGATGCCCCTCAATAGATGAATGGATCAAGAACATGTGTTATATATACACAATGGAATTCTATGCCTCCATCAGAATGAATGACATTGCCCCATTTGTTAAGAAATGGAAAGACTTGAAAAAAAATAAATTAAGTGAATTAAGCCAGGCCCAAAGAAACATAGGTCCCATGGTTTCCCTTATTTGCAATAACTAGTATATGTCTGAGACAAGCAGAAAGATCAGATAAGATGATGTTAAGTGAAATGAACCCCAAGATAAGGACACCAGTGGTTTTTCCTTTCTTGCTATTGCTTCTAAAGTATTTATAAGGTACCACGTGATTTTTTTGTTGCTTTGTATGTCCCTCCCCCACAGTACAACCCCTGTTTTCACTGTATGTGATGTTGGTATAATTTGGGGAGGGGAAGGGAAAAAACAAATTCTTTAAACAGGTATACAGGCAGACCCATTGCAACAATGAGATGTACAAGATGCTATGTTGAAAAACGAACTTTACAATTTAGGCTGGGGAGGAGGATGGGGAAGGGAGAGGAGTGTAGTTTTGGATTTGGGAGGGAAGGGATGGTAGAGGAAAAACAGAGAAGACAACAATGCTTGATAAAAAAAATGTACTCATTACCTTACTCATGTAACTGTAACCCTTCCTCTGTACAGTATTCTCACAATAAAAAAATTTATTAAAGTAATTAATTTTTGAACATGCAGCAGAATTGGGAAACAAGTGTAAAACTGGGATAAATTATAATGCCCCAATGCACTTTGCTACATTCAGCACTTTTCTTCTTGGCCAAATACCTTTGTTGTATTTTTAGAGATAAAATAATCTGATATAACCATTTTTATACTGGACACATTTTGATATTATACCATGGGTCAAATTTTAGCAGTTTCCTGCCAGAATGACAGTTTTTCCTTCTATCTTTAATATTGAGTTGAAGTTTTATGAGCCACATTCTTACATGATTTCCCCAAACCTTAGTGATACCAAAGTAAGTTCCATTCAAATAATGGGTTTGACATGCAGAATTTTTTTTATCTATGCACTACTATTGCCTGGTTGTGATAAAACATCTATAATAATTCACAGCTATTTCAAGCATGTCATTTATCAGATAGAAAATTTGTATCTTTGACATAAAGTGAATAAAACTATACCTTCTAAGTCACAGCTAACTTTCTTCCAGTTTTTCATAAAATCAGTAATTTTGATGAACTATGGATTTATAGACTTGAATAATATATATGCATTCGACATTTCTTTGGGAATAATCTCTTAGAATAAAAGGCACATTTTTAAAGTTTCTTATTTCACTGAAGTGATGCATGAACTCTTTTCTGAATGCCTAGGCCCTTCTCTGAAGTGTGATATCTCAGAAAGGTGTCTGGTTGCTAATTTGTGCAAGTGAGAGTTGTAGCATGAATAGGCACTGACCTAAATTCATTCCTCTCTGTTGCACATAAGCTTCAAGTGTTTTTGTTGTTGTTGTTGTTGTTTTATTTGAGAATGCATAAAGCCTGAGATTAAACTGCCAAGCAAAAACGTCCAGTTGCCATTTCTCTATTAATTAATCAATATTGCATCAGCTGATAAGAGAGAATAATAGCTATTGCTCTCTGATAAGATTTCAAAAATCTATATTGGAACATAATTTATTTTTTGTTTAATAATATGAAAAATGACTATCAAATGTTTTTTCTCATTGCTAGTTCTACACATTGCAAGTAAAATAAGACTGAGACATGGCTCATGAGGTAAAGTGTTAGTTTACCAATTAGGATACCCTAAATTCAGTCTTCAATAATTTACATAAAAATAAGTGTATAAAAAACAAGAAAATATTCAAAGTCAAGATATTCGATAAGAATAAAATAGTATTCATATATATTATATGTACATTTATATGTATATATGTGTGTGCATAAATAAATATATATATATATATATATATATATATATATATATATATATATATATGTATGTATAATTGGTCATGGGTCTTGAACTCTCAGCCTGGACTCTGGCCCTGAATTCTTCAGCTCAAGTCAAATGTAAGACCATTTGAGTGACAGCACCACTTCCAGTTTTCTGGAAGTTAATTGGAGATAAGATTCTCATGGACTTACCTGCCCAGGCTGGCTTTGAACCCTGCTTCTCAGACTTCAGTCTCTGAGTAGCTAGGATTACAGGCGTGAGTCACCAGGGCCTGATAGTATTCCTATCTTTGGCTAACTAAATATACTTTAAGAAATTTCACACTTAAGGATACATATATAACATTATGCTATCAGAGTTAGATTAAGTTGTTGAATTTCTTTTAATTTTCTACACATTAAAGACAATATTTTCTTGTTTTAAGAATTGCTTATATAAGTGAAAATTTTCAATAAGTTGTATTTTAGGAATGCACTGTCTAAGAGAAGGAATACCAATGATAACATTGTTGACTTAAACACCTTACTGAATCTCTAAGGATACTCTTTCTCAGTTCTATATAGACAGTTATTTAATACTCATTAAATATGTTAATTGAGTACCATTCTCTTATTGGAGTCCATATCATAGTTTGTTTAAACTAAACTATATATTTGATACAATGTAACTCCTAAGTTAACACAGTTAATGTTCCTGATTGATTTAATATCTAGAAATCGTTTAACTATATTGATTAGAAATGGAGTCTTAAGTTAAATGTATAATTCATTTAACTTTAAGCAACAGATAAGCCACGAATTCTTGACTTAGAATTATTTTGTTAATATGAACAAGTCCAGAATTAAGTAGTTGCTGGAATTATTTAAGCAGTTCGGTTATGTGAGGGTTATACTCCAAGCAATTATCCTTGTCCTTTCCTCAGTTTCAATGTAGTTGTCCTAGCTCAATTTGTCAATTATCATTCAGGTGGAAGGACAAAAGTGGTCAAAGTAACAATGCCTATCCGTTTGATTAGGGAAATAAAGCTTTCTCAGGAAAACCTCTGCAGAGTTATACTTAGTTTATTCCATCAGGTCTCAGTCAAGTTACAACCCTCTGCTACACTTTTTCAGAAAGAATGAGAGCAGTCACAGAATTTAGGAAATCAGAAGAGGCATGATATGTAGCTGACTTTAAGGATACTGAAGTCATTATTTCTTATTTTATGTCACTAACAGAAATAAAATTACTAACTCAGTTGTAACTTACATCTGAGTACAAAATCAACATTACAATATATTTTCAAAACTCTTTTTAACTTAGAACAAATGCCATTCTAGCTAAATGACATATCTCTTATAGTGTACCAGTCAGTATTATATTTCAAGTCAACTACAATTGGCTTTGTCCCTTGGATATATTTTTGCAACCATTTCTCCAGATGTTTGCAGCTTTAGATTTTCACTTTTATATCTAAATTATCTCTATTGTGCAAGCAAGTCAAAACATATTAACACAGCCGATACAAATTCATCTAGCAACTATCCATAATTGTTGAATAAATAATTTAGATTGCTGCCAAATAGGTTAGCTATGGATACTGTTGTATGGTTTCTTCCAAAATGTAAGAATATAGGGTAGAAAGTCAACTTTAGTTGATGTGTGCAAATATTTTTTTATTTGGAACATATGGAATGATATTATTCACATATTACATTAGCCATACCTGAGAACCTATACTTGGCCATGGAGTTTCAGCCCTTTTACCAAGATTTATCAGGATACAATTTGAAAAACCTCTTAGAGAAATTGTAGCTGAGAAGGTACACTCAATCTCTTACAGCAATCTTGAATACCTCTTGGTCTTCTATAGAAACAAAATTACAGGATTTCAGTTTTACTTTAATTTTTCTGCTATAATAGAAAGCATTCACATAATTGCTAATTATGAGCTAGATAATGAACAAGATCTTGATATATTTATTCATTCTCCATGACACCATCTCCATTAGAGATCAAGGGGAATTAAACACACAAAGGTCAAGGAACTTACCTTGGCAAAGACTCACAGACAGTATTCATCATGGAATATATGTGATATACACAATATACACAAAGGGAGTGTGGCTTCTAACTTATGGGATTGTTGTTAATTGTTTATGACAGCCCTTTACTATAATAAACTTTTCACTCTACTTTAATGGTGTGTGAGGCCCCATCTCCATCCAGATGATGTAGAGTTTCAAGTTTTCCTAATTTCAAAGCTGGTTATATTGGTGACTGATGATAGCTTTTCTGTTCTCTGTGGATGATTATAAGGACAGTGCAGGGAGAGGATGGTTTCTGAACGTTACATTTAGTTGTGATTTTTTTCCAGTAAAAAAGACATTTTACAAAATACCATCATTAGTGAAGGTCACATTATTCTTATGATAAAATAAGACTTCTCTGTTAAAATTTGTGAGCACACTGAATTTGTAGATAGCCTTTGGCAGTATTGCCATTTTCACAATGTTTCACATGCTGCCAATCCAGGAGCATGGGTGGTTTTTCCACTTCCTTAGTTCTGCTTTAATTTCTTTTTTAGGTTTTTAAAGTTTTCGTTATAGAGGTCCTTCATTTCTTTAGTTAACTCTTAGAGATTTTATTTTTTTGTGGGATATTACAAAAGGAGATTATTTCCTGATTAGAGCCACACTCTTCTCATTGTTGGCATACAGAAAAACCATTGATTTTTTTCTGTATATATATTTTTATTGCAAAGATACTGTACAGAGGGGTTACAGTTACACAAGTAAGGTAATAAGCACATTTCCTTTCAAGCATTGTTACCTCTTCCTTTAATTTTCCCCTGCCATACATTTTTTTGTATAGGTTGTGAGGTCTAAAGTTTTAATCACATTTTATATCAAGAAGTTACATTCTGACTGCATGTGCAGAATAAGAGAGTTTGGTATTACTGGAGGCAAAAAAGATATCTCCTAAGAATATCAAGAAGTCAGATGTGGTGGTACCCGTCTGTAATCCTAGTTTTCAGGGTCCCTGCCATACCTTCTATCCCACCTCCCCAAATCCTTCACTTCCCCCAAAGTTGTAAAGTTCTTTTTCAACATACTGTCTTATACATCTCATTGTTACAATGGGCCAACCTGCTTCCTTATTTCAGAATTTTATTATTTCCTTTCCCCTCCCCAAATTAGAAAAACGTATATATAAGATGAAGGGCACCAGAATCAAATACAATGACTACAGGGCTTATACCATGGGTGAAAAACATACAAAAGAAAAAAAAATCACATGGTACATTATACATACATTAACAACAACAACAAGACAGATAAAACCTCTTCTGTCCCTATCTTGGGGTTCATTTCACTTAGCATCACCTTATATGGTCATATGTACATAGCTTTTGACTTTTTCTGCTTTCCTAGACATATACTGCAGTTAAGGGAAACCATGGCACCTATGTTTCTTTGGGCTTGGCTTACTTCACTTAATATAATTTTTTCCAAGAATTTCTATTTTCTAAAATAAGGTGGTGTCATTCTTTCTGATGGAGGCTTAGAATTTCATTGTGTGTGTGTGTGTGTGTGTGTGTGTGTGTGTGTGTGTGTGTGTGTGTGTGTGTATCTCACATTTTCTTGATCCATTCATCTACTGAGGGGCATCTAAGTTGGTTCCATATCTTAGCTATGGTGAATAATGTTGCAATAAACATAGTTGTGCTGGTAGCTTTAGTACGACCTTGTTTGTGATCATTTGGGTAAATGCCCCAAAGTGGGATTGCTGGGTCATAGGGGATCTCTATGTGGAGTCTATTGAGGAACCCCTATACTGCTTTCCAAAGTGGTTGAAAAAGTTTACACTCCCACCAACAATGCAGTAAGGTTCCCTTTTGGCCATATCCCTTCCAGCATCTGTTGTTACTACATTTCTTGAATATAGTCATTCTAACTGTGGTGAGGTGGAATCTCAATGTCGTCTTGATTTGCTTTTTTTATAAAGCCATTGATTTTTGAGAGTTAATTTTATACCCTACTACTTTGCCAAAGTTTCAGATCAGATTGCATAACTTGCGAGTGGAGTCCCTGGGGTGCTTTAAATACATCTGCAAAGAGGGAGAGTTCTACTTCATTTTTCCCTATTTGGATGCCCTTTATGTTTGCATCTTGTCTTACTGCTGTAGCTAGGCAATCTAATACTAAAATGAAGACATGTGAAAAGACTGGACATCCTTGCCTCGTTCCTGAATTCAGAGGAAATGGCTTTAGCTTTTCGCCCCAACCTCATTCTTCAATGAAATTGAAGAAACGACCCAAAAATTCATATGGAATTATAAAAGACCCCAAATAGCAAAAAACAATCCTTAGCACTATCTCATATTCTCTTACTGAAACTTAAGTATTCTCCATTATGGTTTTTACCTTAAACTAAATCAACAAAGGTGTATTTCTTATTTGGGCAAAATAGTTTTCATAACATAAAGCCAAAACTTGAATCTTGAGGCCAGATGCCACTGGCTCATGCCTGTAATCCTAGCTACTCAGGAGGTTGAGATCTGAGGATGGAGGTTCAAAGTCAGCCCAGGCAGGAAAGTCCATGAGACTCTTATCTCCAATAAACCACTCAGAAAACCAGAAGTGGCACAGTGGCTCAAGTGGTTGAGTACTAGCCTTGAGCTGAAGGGCTGAGGGACAGTGTTCAGGCCCAGAGTTCAACCCCATGACTGACCAAACCGCCCCCCCCAAACCTTGAATATTGAATATTATTTTATTTGTCTATTTATCTTGTTTAACATATTTCCCTAATTTTGTCTCATTTTTAAATTTTCTACTGAGTCTTTTATTCCATTTTTTGAGTATGTCTTTTAAACTTATTTACTGCAATTTGCACATAGTTCTTTTAATATTAACCAGAAGCTTATCTTTTCAGTTTTAACATCTTTTAAATTAATCTTTTTTCTTAAAAATTCATGGACTATGGGTCTGGGAAAGTGTGTCAGTGGTAGAGTGCTTGCCTTGCGTGCATGAGGCCCTGAGTTCAATTCCTCAGTTCCAAAATTGGAAGTGGTGCTGTGGTTCAAGTGGTAGAGCACTAGCCTTGAGCTGAAGAGCTGAAGGACAGTGCCTAGGACCAGAGTTCAAGCCCCACGACCAAAAAAAAAACCCAAAAATACATAGACCTGATGATTTTATACTTTGCATCCTCTGCTCTTGAGCTGATTGAACCAAACTGCTTTTTTTTTTAAATTTTACTTCCTTCTTTCTCATGTTTCAGCAATGATTCTGTAATTGTATATTCTGTCCCAAAGTAGGGCAAAACCACATAAAGACATCAGCCAACCTTTAAAGTTATTTTAAAACATTTCTTGTTTTTAGTATTTTATTAGGTACTTGCTGGGCATCTGATAATACATGGTGGTCCATTTGTTACTTAATATTTCAACAGATTCTATTTTGAACACTGACATGAGAATATCACAGTAAAATGCAATATTGAAGAACAAGTTACATTTTTATAATTCTGATGTCTTTAGTATAATATCCTTCCATCACAATATTGTGTATGTTTATTCCTCAAAATTTATCCATGGAGTTTCTTTCCCTGTAATCATTGCTACTATCATAACCAGTAGTAATAATTGAGGATCCTCAAATCTCAGCCCCCTTTTTACTTTTTACCTCCAGTCTTGGCCAAAGAACTCCCACCACTCCTTCCTGCATTCCAGAATCTTATCCTGTAAGTGATAAAATTTTCACAGGAGAAAGTTTTAAACTTCTGCAAAGGAATCCAATTCATCTACTTCCTCTGCCAAAGTGAAGGTCAGGAGGAAGGTGAAATGAGGATACCCTTTCTTTCTTTCTTTTTTTTTTTTTTTTGTCAGCCATAGGGCCTGAACTGTGGGCCTCCACGCTGTCCCTCAGCTCTTCAGCTCAAGGCTAGTGTCCTACCACAGTGCCACTTCAGGCACTGTGCTGAGGAATCAAACCCAGGGCCTCATGCATACAAAGCAAGCATTCTACCACTGAGCCACCTTCCCAGCCCTAGAATATACCTTTTTAACAGTAATTCTTCCTCTAGATATTAACCTTCACATCTATAGTGAATTGTGCATCAACTGCAAGCTGACCATCTCAGAATGGTCATCTCACCAGTGTGGGAATACACCACCCTCTGTTATTACAGTGAGTAACCACAATCAGATAATAATTGCTTAAACTCAGCCTTTGGAACAATATTCATACTTAGACTATGGCTTATACTTATACTCATACTTACCCTTGGAAGTTCAGGTTCATTATCCGTTTCCTGGGTCATCTAGTTGGCTTACTAATTGTGCAGAAGAGCAGAACATCCTAAGACTTGATCAAAGAAAGGAGAACCCATGTAGCTTGCATAGATTATAATGTACTTAGAATTAATGGACAGAAGTATATTGGAATGGCAGCTGATAGAAGACCCCACACTTTCAGATAAGAAAACCAGACAAAGGTGGCCTCTGGACAAACTTGAGTATATAGATACTTACAATGAAATTTTTTAGTATATCAAGAATCTGTTAACACTCTAGGAACAAAATGGTAAATCTGTTCCTAGCAAATCTATCATGTTTGCCAGTCATTTATCTGGCAGAATGATTCTGATGAAGACTCATATTGCTTACTTTTATTCCAAATCTACAAATCTCCACTGAAAATGTTTTGATCACTAATGATTCTGGTTAAGAGAATTCCAGTTAACTACACTGTACATATATCAAGATGTATGCCATATTTACATTATGATTTAGTTAGTTCTTGTGTCAAAGAAATTGAAATTTATATCATTATGCAGAAACAGAGCCTTAGTTATATGAAAACTTCAATAGTATGTGATTTTTCAAGTAATTGTTCTTGGGAAGTGATATATGGCCACCTTTTGAGTGCAGTAGGAAGTTGTGTAACCACCAAAGGATCAGTATAAAGTGTTTGGACAAGTTATAAAACTCCCTTACACAGAAAAAAATGCAGATTGTTTAATTGGAGCTAAATTACTGTTTTGCTAGTGATCTTTATAGTAGTTATTTAAAATAGACATTTTGAGGCATGACATACTCAGTTCATTTACCTTTAAATGAATTAATAGATGATGTTTTTAAGGTTAAAAATTAGCAGTAATAACACTTCTCTCCATAATGGAGATGAAATCTTGCTTACCTACAGTGGTAGTAAAGGGATAAGGCATCAAATTTCATTTTTATTTTAATTTCATTTTTATTTTAAAAAATCTCTGAAAACAACTATGCTAAATATATAAAAGTACAGCAGCATGATAAATACAGCCTGGTGAATTTGGAGTGAAAATTCATCTGTAAATAATGTATTTTGAATAACACTAGAATGTAAATATATATTGATAATTGATTTTAGAGCTTCTCCATCATTTATAGGATTGGGTGGGCTGATGGGGGGGGGAGGATAGCAAGGGGTGGGAAGGGGAAACAAAGGAGGAGGCTACAATGCTTGATAAGAAATGTACTCATTATCTTGCCCATGTAATTGTAACCCCTCTGTACAGTATTTTCACAATAAAAAAAGTAAGAAAAAGTTCCCAACCTGCCAAAACATCTAGAGACTTGTACAATGAATAGCTATAGAGCCCTCACCTACATTAAACTGTAACTAAAGTTTTCCACATTTGACTCTCAGGGAGTTTGCTATCAGGATTGGTTCTTTTAGTACATGGTTCTTCATGGTCAATAGCACAGTACATACAAATTTATATAAATAGTGAAATATAACAACATGAATCTATTAGCTTAATAATACTTGGATTAGTCATATAAATTTGTATTTAGAAATAGTTAATTTTTAATTTATGCCCACCAATAAGATTGACTTCAAGAATTATGACAGAAGATTATCTAATGTATTTTTTATTTAGTATTACTTTTAGTATTCTTTTCTACTTAGAGACAGAGATCATTAGTACATTGTCCAAATTTTCCTTTATCTATATTGTATGAGGAGGAAAACCATTTAATTTCTTTGAAATAGTCATTTTAGCTCTACCTATGAGGCATGGGTCTTATGAAGAAACCTGATATGTGTGATTCATGCATAAATATTAACATTCAAATTAGCAGTTCTCCAATATCTCAAATATCCATGAAATAAATACACAGTTTCTTATCATTTCTCTGATTAGCATGCTATTTTTATGCACAGTTTCACATATAGTTTCTTCTTAACTGGTTTTATTAGTGTCTCAGGTCTATACTTACCTAAATAATGGCAGGGTGAATTACTCAATGATGTGTTCTCCTTGAATTAGTTTTTGAAAATTGTTTCTCATAATCAGCTCATATAAAATTTATTACATGTGAATGAAAGTTTCATAAGATTATGGTCCTGGACATCATGGTTTCATAAATGTAAATGGGCAAATTAATACTTCACAGAGTTTGTAATTATCTCAATTACCTAAATAAGTTCCTTATCTGTCTCAGGCTTTGACCACTGATTGCTGCTCTACTTATAATGCTGTCTCTCTCCTATCAGCTGATAGTCAATCTATACTTAAAGACTCCTGACAAATATTTAAGATTAAACATTGTAAATATTAACACTATATTTTCTTTTGTTTCAAAATATTTTCAAAATCATTCCATTAAGATGACTTAGTTTTGTATTGTTATGTTATTTGTCATGTTGTAAATTAAATATGATAAACAAGGGCTGTACCTGTGAGCTATTTCCCCAGACCTCAGTCTTGATACATAGCTTTGTGTATTCTACTACTATCTACTGTCTGTCTTATCACATACTTAGTCTTGGGATCTTGCCTAGTTTTTTTTTTTGTTGTAGTTGTTGTTTACTTTTGTAATCTGACATCCTTTCTCTTCACTTATTTGCATAGTATTACTCAGTGTCTGCACTATGTATACAATAAAACTATGGTTGCATTTAAATATAGATTTTATTTCATATTCTGTCTTTGACCTTAATAACTGCTTTCTTTAATCCAAGGTATATGTGATTGAAAATACTTTTTTTTGCTTATTTAGTTGCTTGCTTACTTGTTGCAATTCAACAAATTATGTGTACCATGAATCTTGGAAAATATGTATTTTTAAAATCATAGGAGAACAAACTAGGAAAACAAATGTAAATTAAAAGAAGAAATTTTAAGTTTAAAAATATCACTAGAAATATCTTATAAGCATGTTAGAAACAATAGCAAGAAAGAAAAGATATTTGAGTCCTTAACTTGGGTAGGGGAAGGGAAAAAACCAATTGTTTAGATAGGGATACAGGTGGACCCATTGCATCGATGAGATGTAAAAGTCATTATGTCGAAAATAAACTTTACAACTTTGGCGCGGGGGGGGGGGGTGAGAAGGGGGGAGGGGGAGAGATGGGAAGGGATGGTAAGGGAAGACAAAGGAGGAGGCAACAATGCTTGATAAGAAATGCACTCATTACCTTGCCCATGTAACTGTAACCCCTCTGTATGGTATATTCACAATAAAAAATATATATCACTAGAATATCAAAGTTAATGATTTTAAGTGCACAGAGATTACTTAAGACTGTTATGAACTTAGGTTAAAGAAAAAGTAATAGATTTGACAGAGCCTTCATTTTGCAGAAAAGCAAATCAAGTTTTCAGCTATTTTCAAAGGTAAATGCCAATGTTGTTGAAAGTAAATGGATAAATTAACACATAAATAGAGTAAATGTATAACAAAAGCAAAGCAGTCTGTATTTATTTTAAAAATGTAATAAATGGAATATTTCCCTGTGCATTAGGTTGTATCCTAAAGATTATCATGACTACCAAGTATATGATTCAGTGAAGTAATTTATATTACAAATTATCCACAGGTATCTAGTTTACCGCAAATTATCAACAGTATCTAGTTTAATTATACATCGTGTAATTGAAGAATAATAAACAGAGCTAGGAAAGGGGATGCATGTGTATAGAATCGAGCTTTTCAGGAGGCTGGGACAGACAGGACAGTATCTTTAGCAATTGAAGTGAACTTGACCCCAGCTGCAGAAAAATAGCAAGACTCAATTTTATATTAACAGCAACAACTAAATAATTCCTAAATGAATGCATATATATTCATATTTAATATAATATAACAAATACATATAGTATCCAATTATTACTAAACAGAAAAGTATCAAAAAATGTATGTACCTGTAATGCATGACCACAAAGAATGTTTGAAGTACTCAAAGAGAACGTAAAAATAAAATTAAACAAAATAGATTTCATAAAGGCAATATTGAAGGCTTAGTTAAATATGTTGTTGTGGAACGATCAACTGTGTCCCATTTTGTTCTCAGTGGCAGACCTAGATTAAGAGAAAAATGAGAGGAAGTGGCGCTGTAGCTCAAGTGGTAGAGCGCTCGCCTTGAGCTGAAGAGCTGAGGGACAGCGCCCAGGCCCAGAGTTCAAGCCCCACGACCGACAAAAAAAAAAAAAAAAAAAAAAAAGAGAAAAATGAGAAAACTTTCAGCTCAATGCCAGCCATATTATAACTTCAGATGAAGAACTGTGGCTATTGGAAGGAAGGAAATAGAACAAGGAACAACACATCCTAAGAAAGCAAGAAATGTGAAAAAGTATCAATGTGACTTGTGGTTACAGTAGATAAAAGATTCATAAACTTGTCATCTATTGTTCAAAGAAATATTTTTCAGTAAACTCAAGACCATATTGCAAGAAAATGAAAAATCTCAAAGAAATAGAAACAAATTTGCTTGTTTGTTTTTCCAAGTTGCTGAGCAATGAAGGTAAATAACTAAAAAATTGTATGCTTAAGAGGAAGTATACCTATATGTGTTTGAGTCTGTTAGTGTATGTATGTTTTCCAATTAAGGTTATAGAGATTTTATCCAGTGGAATAACAATATGCTATCTGAAAAAAATGCATTCAAGTACCGAAATGATAGTCAAAATAGTGGAGAATGCTGTCATACTTGTGCTTTAATAATGCTAATTTTAATTTTACCTGACTTTTTTCATGACTTATGCATGGAAATATGGACAATTTAATACAAGAAAGTAAGCTCTAAAAAAATGATAAGAAAATATTCATCTCATTGTTACAATGGGTCAACCTGAACTTTACAATTTAGGTGGGATTGTGGGGAGGGGAGTGTAGCTGTGGAGGTGGGAGGGAAGGAATGATAAGGGAAAAACAAAGGAGGAGGTAACAATGCTTGATAGGAAATGTACTCATTACCTTGCTCATGTAACTGTAACCCCTCGGTGCAGTATTTTTACACTAAAAAAATATATATAAAAAAGAAAATATTCATGTCAAATTGCCATTTTCTTTCCTTCCTTCCTTCCTTCCTTCCTTCCTTCCTTCCTTCCTTCCTTCCTTCCTTCCTTCCTTCCTTCCTTCCTTCCTTTTCCCTCTCTCTCACTTTTCCTTTTTATTGTAAAGGTGATGTACAGAGGGGTTAGAGACGGAGAAATCATGTACTGAGTACATTTCTTTTACAAGTGTCCTCTCCGCTCCTTTTCGAAGTATCATCTCTTCTGTTTCTTTCTTTTTTGGGGGGATCGTGGGGCCTGAACTCTGGGCCTGCGCTGTCCCTCAGCTCTTTTAGCTCAAGGCTAGCGCTCTACCACTTGAGCCACAGTGCCACTTCCGGCTTTTTTCTTTTTGCTTATGTGGTGCTGGGGAATTGAACCCAGGGCCTCATGCATGCAAGGCAAGTGCTCTACCACTGAGCCACCTCCCCAGCCCCTCTTCTCACTATTTCTAAAAGTAATTTTCCACCCAGCAGCTTTCCCTGAAAAGTTGTGTAATTCATTTTCAACATAATGTCTAATGAGTATCACTACTGAATTAGTTCCCCCTTGTCCCACGGTTTCTGTGTTCCCCCTCTACTCCACTCAAAAAATGAACTTACATACAAGACAAAATGAACAGAAATCAAAAGCAGAGACAAAAGAAGAAAAAACAAAAACAAAACACAAGGCAAAATAACAAAAAAAAAAACCCTATTGATTCTCTCTCGTGGTTAATTTCCATAAACATCACATTTACTTACAAATGGTAAAATATCATTCTTTGTGATGGTAGTGGAGAATTCTATCATGTATATATGGGATTTTCTTGATCCATTTGTCCATTGAGAGGCATTTGGTAAACAATTCTTCAATGAACATGGTTGTGCTGGTAGATTTAGCTTTCACTCCTAGTGTTTGTGTTCTATTGGGTAAATTCCCAGGAATGAAATTGCTGGCTCAAAGGGAAGCTCTATGTTTCCTCTTTTGAAGAACATCCACATTGCTTTCCAAAGTGGTTGAACAAATTTACATTCCCACCAACAGTGTTGTAGCATTAGCTTTTGGAAAGATCCCAACCCCCAGCATCTGTTATTGTTTGTTTTCTTGGTTCTAATTGGGGTGAGGTGGAATCTCAAAGTTGTTTTCACTTATGTTTCTTTTTTTATTTTATTTTCATGTAAAGATGCTGTACAGAGGGGTAACAGTTACATGAGTAAGGTAATGAGCACATTTCTTTTGAGCCTTGTTACCCCTTCCCTTGTGGTTCTCCCACTATCCCTTCCTCCCCCACC